>NC_141135.1:83473206-84073206 GCF_053477565.2 Lygodium microphyllum
TGGCTTCAAATTTTCTAGCACTCTCTCCTATCATACTACCTGAGACCCTCTCCTACATTAATAGCCTTGGATCTTTACACATACACACACACACTCTCTCTCTCTCTCTCTCTCTCTCTCTCTCTCTCTCTCTCTCTCTCTCTCTCATGTGGCTTTAAAAAATTCTAGCAACTCTCTCCTATAACTTCACAATACTACCTTTGAACTTCTCCTATATTAATAGCTTTGGATCTTTATCAAAACAAGAGCACGCTCTCTCTCTTTCTCTCTCTCTCTATGTGTGTTGCTCCAAAAATTTCTTTTAACTTTCTCTTACAATACTACATTTGGGCCTTTTCTATACATTAATAACTTTGGATCTTCAATACACTCTCTCTCTCTCTCTCTCTCTCTCTCTCTGTGTGCATGGCTTAAAACAATTATAGCAACTCTCTCATATAATAATATATTAATACTACCTTTGGGCTTCTCTTACATTAATAACTTTGGACCTTTATCAAAATATACATACACATTCTCTCTCTCTCTCTCTCTCTCTCTCTCTCTCTCTCTCTCTCTCTCTCCAACTTAGATCAAATTTCTCTATTTAAAAGTTTTTACCCCAAGTACAATTAGACTAAAAAGTCACATTTTGATTATAATTTCAATAGTATAAAACTTTTTAAAATCTTTGATAAGGTCTTTATTTTGCCAAATGCACAATGCAAAAGACAATAGCCATTGTACGTTATGTTAATTATTAGTTTTCCATATTAGGAGGATTTTTTTTTCCAAAAGAGAGGACTGGTTTTTGTTCATAAGGTCCAAACTTTTCAATATAGTTCATTCAAAAAGTCTCAATTTACTATGTCTCGTATTAAAACATATCATAAATATACACATAATTTGATCTTCCTATCTAATAATTATTTTTATATCTTCTCTCTCTCATATATATATATATATATATTCTCTTCTTTCTCGACTCTATTGAATCCTAATGTCTAGAGAGAGAGAGAGAGAGAGTTGCAAGAGATACACATAATGAGAAATGAATATAAGGGCCATACTCAAGCACATACACATACACATAGAGAGAGAGATGTGCATACATACATGCACTACTTAATTTATTGCTTAGGTAATAATTGAAGTACTAATCATTTTTTAGTTAATTACTAAATAGAAATATAAAGATAAGGGAGAGAGAGACAAATAATAATGAGAGAGAGATTATGTGACTTGCTTTGACTTTTTTTTGGGTCGAGAAGGGGGTTGCTAGCAACTTATCAAGAAGAGGATTGCTTGCAACCCCTTTTTGAGATGAATTTTTTTTCATAAGTCTCCTCCATTGTTTCTTGGAGGGGACTTGTGAATTTTTTTTCCATCGAATAGGGGGTTGCCAGCAACCCTTTCTCGGTGAATTTTTTTTTCACAAGTCCTCTCTAATTTTTTTTTTCCACCAAACATGGAGCTATCAACAACCTTCCTAGCTAAAAAAATTTTTCATAAGTCCCCTTGGAGAGATGGAGGCAACTTATGAATTTTTTTCACCGAGAAGGGGTTGCCGGCAACCCCTGTTTGGCGACAAAAAATTTCATGTCGCCTTAAAGAGATGATGTAGGGAAGTTGTGATTCAAAGAGCTCTCTCTCTCTCTCTCTCTCTCTCTCTCTCTCAGAGAAAGGTTTGCTAGCAACCCCTGCTCAGTAAAAAAATTTCACGTCCCCTTAGAGAGGTGATGATAAAGTCACGTAATCTCTCTCTCTCTCTTTCTCAATGAGGAAACTACTACAACATTCAAGTGGACAAATATTTGTTCTTCTAGTTCACATAGGAGATAAAGAGAATTTCAAACCAAATGATGATATTGAGTCGTCTCAGAAGTCATGCAAGTTAGTAGCATGGAGACTTCTCTACAAGCGTAACTCTGTATTTTCTTGCTTTTTTATCACTCTAATTTGAGTTTAGCTTTGTCTAGTGTGCATTCTCCCTACAAAGTCAATATGTTTTTAGTTCCTTTACTTTTACTAAAACACAAAAATCTAAATTTCTTTTCCACTTCGATTTTATTTTATCTTCTTCCATCATTTTAATGCACCAAAAGCATTCTCCTTCCTTGTTTATTGCACTTAGTCCTAGTGGGATCCTAGTATCATATTAATGTGCCATAAATTTACTAATTTTTCAAGATAAACACATCTACTCAATGATTTTTTCCAATTTTAATGTTAAATGCCTCAATTGAGATGGTGTGATTTTTTATATATATTTTGATCGCACAAGTTAATGTTATTAATTATACTCATATTTAAAAATGTGTAAATATGCAAATGATGAGTTTTTGTTTGATTTTTAGATGGATGCTTTTTTAAATTAATTGAAAAGTGTTGTTGCATTAATCATAAGGATTTACTCCAATATATAGAGTAATCATAAGATAATTCACCTTCTTTTATCATATCCTCTAATTTTAATACAAGAAATATATTGTCAAAATGATTGCTTAAGTTCTTCATCATTTTTCATCCTCTTTATTGCCTAATTTTATATCAATGGTTTACATTTTGTCATTAAGAACACTCGTTTAACATCCTCCACACATTAATTTGGTTGTTTTGAAATCCATAGTATTTAATCAATGTTAGATTTGTAGTGGAAGCACTACAATTATCAATCAAAAATTGAAAGAACAAAGGGAAGATGAGAGAAATAAATATAAGAATGCACAAAAGAGAATGGGTACAATCTACCCCCATGCACAAGTACCTCCCTCGTGTATGTGGTTAATGATTTATTTATTTACTTTTTGTACTCAATAATCATGAAAGTAATCACTTTGGGCTTTTTGCTTACCTTATTTAAATTACTTGCTTTTGGCTACTAATTGCTAAGGCCTATCTAATTATTTCTAATATCTAAAACATATTTCTAACCTTACTAAAAAATTATCTTGCTACAAAAGCAAAACATGAAGGTTATAAAGATAATCTCGAGCATAAACAAACAAATTAATCAATGCAATAGTCCACAAAATAAATCACCGTGTGCACCAAAGGTGCTCCATTGATAAATACAAAAATCATTGCCTATATATTACTTTGGTTACTAATAATCTACAAACCAAAAAATACAAAATATATTAATTCCCTACCTATTTGCTTAACGTATGAGAGTCTTGGCTTTAGAAGTATGGGTGCATGCCCATCCTCATATGCACCCCCACAGACTATATCCCTTCCAACATATGAGAGTCTTGGCTTTAGAAGTATGGGTGCATACCCATCCTCATATGCACCCCCATAGACTATATCCCTTCCAATAGAGTTCTGTTTGCCCTGCCTTGATGATCAACACCCTTCTCGATTGTTGGGTGTGCATGAGAAAAAGAGTTAAAGCTTTTGATATATAATCATCATAACAATATTAAGCTCTTCTATGCATGAGTCAATGGGAGCACTCTTGTTGAAGTTATCGATATGTAAATTTGCAACACTCATGAGTAATAGTAAGCTCATTAAATGGTTAAAAAGTATTTTGTTGCATGCTTTGACTAATGACACATGGATGTATACCTATGACTTGGTAACTATAAATAAGCACACATGTTCATTCAATAGTTAGTAAGCAATTTGTTGGCATGCTTTGACTAATGACACATGCATGTATATCTATGACTTGGAAAGGATAAGAGCACATGCTTAATTATAATACAAATGTAATCGATCTCATGCATTGACATAGTTTTCTAAAGGGTTAATTAAACACACAAAATGTCTAGTTTCATATTCGAAAAGGATTACATCGATCGAATTTATGCATTGATGAAAAATATTGATGGAACTCTTCGCATGAAGCTATATAGGGCAAGCCAATAAAATGTATATAAAAGTATACAATGGCAATGGGGGAGGCCAAAAATGTATGGAATAATACAATGTGAATGGGAGTGGATGGTTCCCCACATCATGTCGCCATGCGGGTTTTTGGGTGGGGGGCGGCGGGCGTGTGAACGGCGGGGTCACAAGAGGAGTAGGGGGAATACCAGCAAAAGCCATACGAGGAGGAGAGAAGGGGGAGAGGGCTGGGGGGCAAGGTTGTTGACGTCGGCGAGTGCGGAGGGGACACCTGGCAGGGGGGCGTTCGGGTCGTAGGTGGGGTTCACACCATAGAGGGCTTGGGCGCCCTGGATGTCGTCGGGCTGGAGCTGGAGCTTGATCTGGCCGGGGGCGATGCTGGGGTACATGATGGCGTCCGGGACGGGGGAGTGCGCCAGCCCTAGCAGGTGCCCGATCTCGTGGGTCACCACGGACTGCAGGTCCACGTGGTGCGCCGGCCCAGTGTCCACGTGTCCCGCCGACCAGAACTCCGAGTCGTCCAGGTGGAAGCGGCCGTCCGGCGGGGAGAAGGCGTGCGCCAGGATGCCCAGCACTCCGTCGAAGGGCTCCCCGTCCCCGTGCCCGTACGACACGAACTCTATCTTCACGTCCGCCATCCCGTAGTCCTCCGCCTCCGTGAAGTTTATCGGCACCACCGCCCCCCACTCGCTGAACGCCGCCCGGAACGCCGCCTGCCTGGCCTCCGCCCCCACCCTCGCCGTCTCGTTGACGGCGCTGAAGGCGTACGTCAGCGCCCGCCTCCCCTGCGGCCACGTCGGCCTCCCCGGGAAAAAGGCATACCGCCCCACCCCCACCCCCAGCCCCCTTCCCTCGCCCCCCGCCGTCGATGTTGACTGTAGCATCAGCGGTATCCCGCCCACCACGTCCTCCCTCCCGCACCGCGGCGTTATCATCTTCAGCAGAGTCTGTAAGTCCAGCACCCCCGTTGCCGTCAGGTTGAAGCTCTCCTGATATAGCTTGACGGCGGCTAGCGTGTCGTTGTCAAAGAGAGCCGTGACGTTGGCGCCCGCCGTCAGATTCAGGTAGCCGAACTGCGCCAGGTATCGCTTCAGGGCCACCAGGGCTTCGCGCGTGTCGCCGGCGCGGGCGTCCAGCAGGCTCTTGAAGTCCGTCCACGCGCCGGCGACGAAGTCGTCCAGCAACGACGGGATGCTGATGCGGGACAAAGCAACGTGCCCCGAGGACGGCAGGGCCAGCAGCAACGGAATCAGAAGCAGAAGTGGGCGGATGTCGATGGGGTTTCCCATTGGGCTCAGCAGCTAAGCATCCGCCGTCCTGTCCAACTGTCTTGACGGAGCTGATACTGACGGAAGATATTGACGGAGTTACCGACGGAGCACAGAGAGAGAGAGAGAGAGAGAGAGAGAGAGATGGCTGTTCTCTTCCCAACGAGAACGGTAGCGCTGGTTAGAGCGGTGATTCTGGATATAGTGTTCTGCTGTGGCCGCCCGGGCATCAACTGTGTGTATGTTTTAACCTGACGGGAAGCGGAGAGATGAGACCTGGCGTCTCATTTGTCGCCATCTCAGGCGGTTTCTTCTGCGTGCCGCTCGACGCGGACTGGTTCTGTTGACAGGGTCTTCGTATGCTCTCCAAGCACCTACCCTTCACTGACTCCATCAATGCACTTGGTTCCCTTCAGCCAGTGCACACTGTATACACAAAATTAAATAAATACGAAAAGATATCACCTTAATTAGAGAAAATAACATCGCGATTCGCTTATATATAACCTGGACCCAGCCCGGTTACGAAACTTGAAGAAGACTAGCTAGGTCAGTTTTGTGCATCTCACCAAGCATACTCGCCAACTTCCAATACCGTTGAGCTTTAGAGCTAGGTTGTGCCCGGGTGGAGTGGGGGAAGTGAGACCCCACTTCCCCACATATCTCAGAGTGGCAGGGGCAGTGGGCTTTCATTACCATTTTGCAAAAAACACACTGCTAACAAAGAGCTTACAAGGTTAATGCATGCAATTTGTCAAGGGAAAAGTTGCAGGGCTCACCAACCAATGAGAAGAGGGTATCTAACACATTAATACTAGTGTTTAGTTGTCTCGTCAAAAAAACCATAAACTTAAGTAATGGGGCGCAACAGCAATGAGTTTTACAAAACCCATGTTAGCCCCATAGCCCTTGGGTGTGATGGGGCTCTTACATATCTATTTGGAGTCTTGAGTCTTGACCCAATCTACTTTCAAACTAAACCCCTCATAGATATGATTAAACATTTTTGAGACAACATGGTAGCCTCATTTCTATATACAAATAACTTGTAAGAGTACAAGAATTCCCATAGCTCCAAAAAGTCTAAAGTTTTGAAAAAGATGTCACAGCAAGATATGCTTTTGCATCACAAAAGTTCAAAAACAAACATATCTAGACACATTTAATGACCCCACTCCAATCCTCTATGTGTGTGTGTGAGCGCGTGTGTGTGTGGACATTTTCAATGTGTCAAAGCATGTTGCTAAGTGAGGTTTTGCATGGAGAATGTACCACTAGGTGGGGTGAAGACACACACACACACACACACTCTCTCTCTCTCTCTCTCTCTCTCTCTCTCTCTCTCTCTCTCTCTCTCTCTCTCTCTCTCTCTCTCTCTCTCTCTCTCTCTCTCTCTAACACTACATGGATATCATATTGGTTAAATCTATGGTTATAGTAAGTTAAGAACCTCACAATGGTTGTAGTAGAACTCTCTCACAAATATAGTCTACAAGGGATGTTTACACTTTTCTAGACAACCATTATGATGTATTACATGAACTAGAACAATATGTAAACAATATGGGACTCAATTCTAATGTTAATTGAGACACAAGTTTAGTAATAGGTTTGCAAAACTAGTATTTTGGGCTTTATTAGAATGTAATGTCATATGAAATGCAATAGAGGTCTCTATTAGCCAAGTGACTCCCTTGCTCCTTGGGTATCTTTAACAAGACACGAACAAGCATTTTAAAAGTTGAAAGCCATTTGTTACATATGGTGCATTGTTGTCCATATTTGTCATGGCAAAGATATCAACAATGGTTTTGTGGGTGTGTCACAAATATCATGGGCATTGTACTCGTAAGTGTATGATCTACTAAGCCTAATCAAGGATAGCATAACCAAGGATTTTTATATTGTGTGATCACCCATACCAAAGAGTTAGTTAGGTTGCATTAATGCATTAATAAGCTTGGGGGTGTGATTACTCATAAGATATTAAGTTGATCATCTGTGAAGGATAACCCAAGTAACCACACAAAGGATTTGTGGATGCTAGCTAAATATTTTTTGGATATTTTCGAACCTATAATAATGATGTGGTGTAAGCTGAGTCGCATATATTTCTACTCTCAATCAAGAACAAAACATTCTTCCTTTTTTTGTTTCCTCTACTATTTATATCTATATATTTTGTTAAAATTATCATGGTGCAAGTAAATACTATCGATTATTTTGTGTGGTTATGAGATGATGACACTCTATATTGATAAATAAGTGTTTTATCACCTATGACAAGTAAATTACTTATTTATTGATAAGCTTAGAATTTGTGATGAGCGTAGAAGGTGTGAGTGCTAAATAGCTATGGTAAAGAGCTAGTCTATTTGGATGTTCTCCTTAACTAACTACTTGCATAGTCTTATTGACCCATGACCACCACCCATATGTATGACATACAATCATCTAAGGAATATTTCCAAGAGTATTCCCTACACTAGACCCCATGGGTTAGATGCACCTGAGAACTTACTATCTGATGCAAAGTGCCTTAGGTATATACTTCTCTACCTACATTAGCTCTTTCCCACTTGGCCCACAAGCTAAGTGCATATAGGCCATCTCCTAACCATCTCAATTAGAAAGATATACCTCTTCTAGTGTTATCCATGCTAGGCCGATTCATTGTAGCTTTGCAAGCACTATCATGAGAAACTCTCACTTCATCACCACACATTATATTTTGGTTTATTGTGTGTATGCATATCTCTCTCTCTCTCTCTCTCTCTCTCTCTCTCTCTCTCTCTCTCTCTCTCTCTCTCTCTCTCTCTCTCTCTCTCTCTCTCTCTCTCTCTCTCTCTCTCTCTCTCTCTCTCTCTCTCTCTCTCTCTCATGCCACTACTTCCACTGCCACTTGCCAACTAAGCATACCCTATGTTACTTTATGTGAGCATAGAGAGAGAGAGAGAGAGAGAGTGTGTGTGTGTGTGTGTGTGTGTGTGTGTGTGTGTGCGCACGCGCGCATGTGTGTGTGCACATGTCCATATGTGTGTGGCATACTATACAAACAAAGAGAGAGAGAGAGAGAGAGAGAGAGAGAGAGAGAGAGTGTGTGTGTGTGTGTGTGTGTGTGTGTGTGTGTGTGTGTGTGATCTGAAAGGAGTACACAACATTGTGCTAACAAAGAGATGTAGACGCATGAGGCTATATTCTCTCTTAGTTGTATCTCTCTCTCTCTCTCTCTCTCTCTCTCTCTCTCTCTCTCTCTCTCTCTCTCTCTCTCTCTCTCTCTCTCTCTCTCTCTCTCTCTCTCTCTCTCTCTCTCTCTCTCTCTCTCTCTCTCTCTCTCTCTCTCTCTCTCTCTCTCTCTTTCACACACACACACACAATTGTACCTCTCTCTCACATTTTTCTAATAATTTTGTAATACACCATAACACTTACATAAAAGTATACATATACTAAGCAATTGTTCCAAAAAAAGATAAATGTATACGTATCTTTAGAACAATGCTAAAATCATAACATGTGTGAATATTTGATCTTTACCACAAAGTCTTTTTGACTTTTCTAACCCACCTTTATTTATTCAAGCACATCTTTCCCACACATTGTATTTTGCTTTCCCCATCTTTCCTAGCAAGGAATGGTAGGTGACTTCATGGCAACTCTTTGCACAAAGTGTTATGAGTACGGCAAGTGCTCTTCAAGAGCGAGGAGATTGCTCTCACAAATTACAAGAGAAGAACTTGAAAGATAAATTTAACTAGAACTTAATTGTGAGATAACTCAATTACAAGAGAACTTGATTACAAGAGAATACTCATAAGAGCATGGTAATGATTACAATACAAGATTAGAAAGAGACAAGAATTGAAGACGACTCACCTCACATGGGCCTTACAACCAGGTGCAAGCAAAATTGAAGAGCTTGTAGCCCAAGACCCCTATTTATACTAGAATTGAGGAGGTTAAGGGGATGCTTCTAGATGATGATATAATTGATGACATATGCATCATTGACATAAGTGATGACATGCGACAGTATTGATGTAAGCCTCTTACAAAACTTTCCAAACAATTATTTAGAACTTTCTTAGAATTGTCTAGTACTTTCTCAAATCTTTTAACAACAAGAGTTCTACCAACTTGCATACGAACCAAGGGGAGCATCCATTAAAATCTTGTAAGTTGTGAGAGCAATCTCCTCGCTCTTGAAGAGCACTTGGCATGCTCATAATAGTTTGGCAAGACGGAAGGACTTATAACCTAATACCCCTATTTATACTAGAATTAAGGAGGTTATGTGAAAGCTCCTAGATGATGACATCATTGATTACATAAGAATCATTAACATAAGTGATGACATTTTCAATGTGATGTAACCATTGATGTAGATTTTTTCTAGACTTTTCCAAAGAATTATCTAGAACATTCTTAGAATCATCTAGTACTTTCTAGAACTTTCCAAAGAATTATCTAGGACCTTCTTGAATCATCTAGTACTTTCTCAAATCTTTTAGAATTGTCTAGAATGTTCTGAAATCTTCTAAAAACCTTTCTAGAATGAGGGCTTGTACAAACTTGCATATGAACCAAGGGCTAATCGTCCTTATCCGTCACATTGATTTGAGTGTCCATTCGACAAAGTTGTTATGAAGCAACATTGTGAAAGGAATAAATATGCCATTTGCTTGCATAATTTGTTATTCTAATTTCTTGTTTATCGTGTCACACACACACACACACACACACACACACACACACACATTGCCTCACACATTATTTCCATGAGAATCAAACTATGTACCTCACTAAATACAAAAATATAGCAAAATAAGAATATCAAGACGTAAAGTCCATTTTCGGATATCAACAATAATATATAGATCAAAATGTATCCAACTAAAGCAAAAGAGCTCAAACATCAATGAAAAAGAAAACTTTCTCTAAATTAGCTAATTAAAGTGAAACTTTCTCTTTCTCCCCAAAATGATTTGGAAATTTTGATCTCCATGCGTAACTTAGGCAAGTGAAGCTACAATATGTTCTTGCATTGGCATGGTAGTGTTAGCGATCAGATTCTTGGCCATACAGTACGGCAGCCTGGTCGGACTACCACATGGCAGTCCGACCGGGTGCATTCATGCTGGCTATTTATAGCTGACATTCTGCAGTCTTCCAAACACTTCTGTTTTGCAGATTTCAGGCTGGAGATCGCGCACTGCAGTGGACTTCGAGGTGAACAGCAGGTTGCATCGTCAAGGTGGAGACACGTAGTCCCGTGCATTGCGCCCGTGTACATATCTGCATATCTTTGTATACAATACACTTTATACAATAGATCTTCATCTTCCATTGTCTCTTTCTCTCTCCCTCTTCTCTCTGCGTTCACTCTCTCTCTCAATCTTGATCCTACGCTTCCGCATGACTGCACTTTGACATGGTATCAGAGCAGTGAAGAAGGGCTGACTGAGTGAAGAACCTACCTGAAGAGGAGATTCCATCGTGACACAAGGCTGCGTTTCCAACGTTCGAGGGCAAGCGAGAGGGCTGCGCATCGGAACAAGGCTGAAGCGAGTGTGGGCACGCAGGAAAGGAGTCCAGTTGGTGGATTTGCTGTTGTTACTACTGTTTGAAGAGGAGGAAGGCTGAGTTTTCTGCTTTCAAGTGCAAGTTTTGCTTTTTCATCGCCTCCGGCGGGGTGAAGAAGGTACAGGACACAGAAGAAAGAGCCCTAGCAGGCTACATTTTCATAGTCAAAGGGAGCTGCTTTTGAGTTTGTGAAGGCATTATAGGTGAAGATGTCTACAGAGATTGACTTGGAGTTCCACACGATCATGGATTGGAAGGTGCCTGTCTCACTGGCTCTTCCTGCAGATCAAAAGCTCAATGGCGACAATTACCGCATCTGGCGCGTGATGATGTTGGCCATCCTTGAGTCTTATGATTTGGCAGAGCTTGTACAGGAGGAGATCAACCAGCCCTCAGTGAGGTGAGTCCAAACTCTCTTCCAATGCTTGTGCAGAGTTAGCCAAGGCACAGTCTCACTGGGACAAACTGAATGCACGGATTCGTTCTTTTCTTTTTCTGTCTTGTACTACAGCCGTGATAGCCCACATCGAGCACTTGACGGTGGCTCGGGAGATATGGCTGGAGCTTGACTAGATGTATAATCAGATGACCCTTATGAAGTGGGTTTCTTTGGAGGTGTAGATGCAGACCTTGTCCGTGAACAAGTCTTCTTCGTTGCAGGAGCACATGAACAAGCTTAGACAGCTTCAGATGCAGGTTCAGAATGTGGGGAAGCTGATTTCCTCCGAAGACATGGCGATCACACTCTTGTTCCAGTTGCCGCCATGACTCGGTGATTTTTAATCCGCCCTTATTGCTTCGGGGCGTGAGTCTACTCTTCGGTGGGAAGAGCTGGTTCCTATGGTCTTGGACCAAGAGGAACAACTAAAGGGATAGCATGCTTCCAAGTCGGAAGCTTTGACAGGTCAAGCCTCTCAGAAGAACGAGAAGGACCAAAAGAAGAAGAAGGAGGACAACAAGTCAAAGAAGGACAAGGAAAAAGAATCCACATGCCATATTTGTGGTAAGACCAGCCATTGGAAGAAGGATTGCCCCGACAAAGACAAGAAGGACACCCACAAGAAGGACATGAAGGATTCTGGAGCGGTGGCTGCACCCTCATTAGCTACATTTCTTCATCTAGCAGTCATTGAGGACTCTACACCGAAGGCTTCTGATGCTGCGATGACAGCTTCCCAGGCTCGAGAGTGGATCGTTGACAGTGGTGCCTCCAGCACATGACTCCTTCATCAGTTGGTGTTGCCCAGTTGCGACCTTCGCGTGGGCAGATTCTCATCGGAGATAGCTCTTCAGTGTTTATTGCCGGACGGGGTGAGATGCAACTTATTCCAGATGGACGTGGTGGTACTCATACCTTAGAGGTCTTGCATGTGCCAGGTTTAGGGTATCATCTATTTTCAGTTCATAAGATTTGTTCACTTGGACTTTTGGTGGAGTTTGACAGTGATTCTGTGTGAGTCCTTGATCATGGGTCAAGGAAGGCTCTCTCATTAGGATATGAGGAGAACATCATCTACAAATTGACGTCTTCTACCGCTCTCCCTACTCTTCTTCTTACCTCTCAGACACAGTCAGAGCTATGGCATGCTCGGTTTGGTCACCTCAACTATGATTATCTTCGGAGGGCGTCACGTGGACAACTTGTTCGAGGGTTGCCAGACATAGTGGTGAGCCAGCAGCCATGCGTCTCCTGCATTCGTGGGACGCAACATAGGGATGCGATTCCCAACAAAGCTTCGCGATGGTCTACTTCCCCAATGGAGCTTGTATCTACGGATCTTTGTGGCCCTATGAGGAACGAGTCCTTGAAAGGGAGCTCGTACTTCATGTTGATCGTAGATGACTACAGCAGGATGACTTGGGCCTATTTCTTGGCATTGAAGTCAGAGGCTTTCTCCCACTTCAAGGATTGGCTTCTCTTTGAGGAGAACCGATCGGGCCAGCGCTTGAAGACCTTGCGATCTGACAAGGGTGGTGAATTTGTTTCTAATGAGTTTGCTCGTTTTTGTGCAAATAAAGGTATTCGCCAAGAGTTTGCTAACACCAACACTCCTAAAAAAAATGGCATTCTTGAATGAAAGAACCAAAGTGTGTTCGAGATGGCATGCACCATGATGGAGCACTGACAGACACCTCAATTTGTATGGGCCGAGGCTGTGGCTACTGCAGTCCATATCCTCAACAGATCCCCCACTTTGGCCGTTAATGGGATGACACCTTTTGAGGCTTACTTTGGGACTAAGCCCGATGTTTCTTATTTCAGGGTTTTTGGGTGTGATGCTTATGTTCACATTCCCAAGACTCATCGTGATAAATTTGAAGCGGCTTCCCGAAGATAGGTGTTTGTTGGCTACAGCTCTCAGTCCCAAGGCTATCGTTTGTATGATCTCATCAAGCGGGATGTGTACACCAGTCGAGATGTGCAGTTTGTGGAGGTTCCGGCCATAGCAGAGGGTGAGGAGCATCTCGTTCTTGGAGATCCAGGGGAGAGTTGGGCTCCCGAGACAGTTCCTTTAGAGCCAGGGCCTTTTGATTCCGATTCTGTTTCCGATACAGAGTCTACTGTTCCACCGGTCACCCCCGAGGACTTACCACCGGTGGATATCCCAGAGTCTTCAGCTGATGGTGGAGAGAGACGAGGAGAGGTCCGGCCTCCTCCTCGTTGGGCCCGTGACACACTCCGTGATTCAGGGATCGAGGGGGTCGCTGAGGAGTGGGGACCGTAGGATGGTCCGTGACAGTCATGGAGGCACTATGCACATTCTACGGAGCTTGTTTGTTCTAACTATTGTTTAATGACCCATGTTATGCAGGATCGAGAGCCCACCTCCATGAAGGAGGCTTTATAGTCTGCACCATGGAAGAAAGCTATGGAAGCCGAGTTGGAGGCTATTGAGAGGAATGGCACTTGGTATCTCATGCCTCGCCCCTCGAATAAGAAGGTGATTGCGTCAAATGGGTCTTCAAGGCCAAGTACCTTAGCGATGGTTCTTTGGACAAGCACAAGGCTCGCCTTGTTGCTAAAGGTTTTGCACAGTGCCCAGGGATTGATTTTCATGATACTTTTTCCCCCACTACTCGTATGGCGACTATTCGAGTTGTTCTTGCCTTGGCTGGCCATAGGAGATGGCCTGTCTACCAATTGGATGTGAAGTCGGCCTTCCTCAATGGTGATTTGAAGGAGGAGATCTATGTACAGCAGCCTCCTGGCTTTGGATCTTCAGATGAGCAAGTCTATCAGTTAAAGAAGGCCTTGTATGGCCTCAAGTAGGCTCCGTGTGCATGGAACGAGAAGATTGACTCGTTCCTTCAGTCACAGTTGGTGGGATATCGGCGCTCCAAGGCTGATCCGCAGCTTTATGTACATACTTCCGAGGTTGGTTGTGTGCTTTTTGTGTTGTATGTTGACGATTTGATTGTCACAGGTGATCATGCACAGAAGGTCAAAGAGACGAAGACAGCTTTACATCAGGCGTTCGAGATGACGGACTTGGGTCTCCTCCACTTCTTCTTGGGCCATGATATTTATCAGTCTCAGAGGGGGATTTTCATCTCTCAGCAGAGATGTGTACAGGAGCTCTTGGTTTCTTTTGCGATGGAGGATTGTCGGACCATTTCTACTCCCATGGATCCGAACTGGAAGGCCACTTCACATTCCAATTCTCCCTTGGCAGATGCTTCCCCCTACTGTCAGTTGATTGGATCATTGATCTGGCTCCTTAACACTCATGTTGATCTTTGTTTTGTTGTTGGTCTCTTGGCCGGGTTCATGAGTGAACCTCAGACGGTGCATTGGCAGGCTGCCCAGAGGATACTTCGGTATTTGAGGGGGACATCTGACTTAGGGATTCATTATACAGCAAGCACAGGTGGTTCAGATCTTGTACTTGTAGGTTGGAGCGACTTGGATTGGGCTGGCAATGTGGACCACAGGCGGTCTACTACAGGCTATTGTTTTACCTTGGGTGCAGGTGTTATCTCATGGAGTAGCAAGAAGCAGGCCATGGTAGCCCTTTCATCTAACTAAGGCGGAGTATCGGGCCGCGTCTTCCACCACTTGTGAGGGTGTGCGGCTTCAGAGATTGTTGGAGGAGCTTGGCTGCCCCCAGACTCGTCCTACTTTGCTGCAATGCGACAATGAGAGTTGCATTGCCTTGGCACAGAATCCTGTTTTCCATGCCCGGACAAAGCACATAGAGATCCAGTACCACTTCCTCAGGGAGAAGCTTCTGGATGAGACCATAGCTGTGGAGTACTGCAAGACGGAGGACAATCTTGCAGATTTGTTTACGAAGGCGCTTCCCTAGGCTCTACTTCGGAGATATGCCAGATCCCTCAGGCTTCTGCCCTGTCCAGGCTTTGAGAGGGGGTGTTAGCGATCAGATTCCTGGCCGTACAGTACGACAACCTGGTTGGATTGATCAGTCGGACTGCCACGTGGTAGTCCGACTTGTACTGGTCAGTCAGCTGCATTTAATGCAGCCGACCTGTTTTTTCAGGGCGCATTCATGCTGTCTATTTATAGCCGACATTCTGCAGTCTTCCACACACTTCTATTTTGCAGATTTCAAGCTGGAGATCGTGCAGACTGCAACGGACTTCGAGGTGAACAGCAAGTTGCATCATCGAGGTGGAGACACGCAGTCCCGCGCACTGCGCCTGTGTACATATCTGAATATCTTTGTATATAGCACACTTTATACAGCAGATCTTCATCTTCCACTGTCTCTTTCTCTCTCCCTCTTCTCTTTGCATTCACTCTCTCTCTCAGTCTCGATCCCACGCTTCCGCATCGCTGCACTCTGACAAACCAGTCTCTTCTCTTCTTGCACCTATAATGTAGAATAAATTATACCACTAGATTACTATAAACAAAGATAGTATAAAATTAACAAAGATCATTACATTGAATGCACATCACAAATAAAATTACTTGGCCTAATATTTCTTGACCACTTGGTAGGAGCTATGAATCCTTGATGTAGGGTGACAAAAGGGTATCTTATGTGTGTGAGATCATTTATACTTGTGATTCTTGTCAGGGCATCATATGAACATGAAAACATTGAATACAACCTACATATGAGATCTCAATGAATGTGGGAACATAATATCTATATTGGCAGCATCGAGCTCCATGACTCTCACTAAAGTCCTTATAATAGCATGGCTAGTTGTTCAAAGAGTAGAGAGAGAGAAAGGGAAAGACTCCATATCCATGAGCCTTCAGGCTCTGAAGCTCATTCCTTCATTTCCACACACTCTTCTGAAAAGCACACACACACTACAAGATAAAGTGACCTAGTGTAAATGTCGACTAGACTGACTAACTCTAGTCAGGTCACTGACCGACTACTAACCCGACTTATTTAATGTAGTCACATGTAGACAGCTATACACACTAGCTGTCATAGATGAAGACACACTGACGGTGAGCTTGATTTCTAACACTCCCCCTCAAGCTCAAAAACAAAACTCAAATCATCTGCATCACTCCAAGTAGCTGTCTAAAGTGAATGAACTTATCTTTACCAAGTGATTTGGTAAAGATGTCTGCTACCTGGTCTTCAGTCTTCACATGCTCCAAGTCAATCTGATATGCTAAAACCATTTCCCTTATGAAATGGTAGTGAACCTCAATGTGTTTTGATCTTGCATGATAAACAGGATTTCTTGCTAACATAACACTGCTCAAATTGTCACAGTACAGCTTGACTTTGCTGTCTAAGTGTACTCCCAAGTCATTCAGTAACTTCTGTAACCACTTAGCTTCACAGGTCGTTAAGGTCGCACCACGATACTCTGCTTCCATATTGGACAATGCAACTGTAGGCTGTTTCTTACTCTGCCAACTGATCATGCTACTACCCAATCCAAATGCATAGCCACTGGTTGACTTCCTGTCATATGTGCAACCAGCCTAGTCAGCATCAGTATACCCCATCAAGTCAAGGGTTTTCCCATATGCATAAAACAGCCCATGATTTGTGGTACCCTTTACATATCTCAGAATTCTTCTGACTGCATCCAAGTGTGGTTTGCGAGGCTTCTGCATGAACTGACTGATCAGCCCCACAGCATAACTCAAGTCAGGTCTAGTGATCGTGAGATAGATAAAGCTGCCTACCATCTGTCTGTACATAGTAACATTCTCAATCTCTGTCCCAACATCAATCTGCAGCTTGACATTCTGCTCCAAAGGCGTATCCATAGGCTTGCAATCAGCCATACCATATTTCTGTAACATGTCATGAGCATACTGCTTCTGTAGCAGCCATATGCCTCGAGGTGTAGAGACAACCTCAATCCCCAAAAAGTATTTCAACTCTCCAAGGTCCTTAACCTTAAATTCAGTCTGTAAACATGTCTTTATTTCAGCAATCCCATTTTCATCATCTCGTGTAATGATTAAGTCATCAACATAGACAACTAGGAAAACATAGCCACTATCTGTCTTCTTCGCAAACAAACTATGATCAGCATCTCCCAATCGGAAACCATGTTGCTGTAAATAACTGCTGATGCGAGCATTCCATGCTCTGGGTGCCTGTTTCAACCCATAGAATGCCTTTTTCAGCCGACATACATGTGCTGGAAATTCTGGATGTACATAGCCTTCAGGCTGTTCCATGTAAACCTCTTCCTGTAATTCTCCATTGAGAAATGCATTCTTTACATCCATCTGCCATAGTTTCCAGCCTCTAGCTGCTGCCAAAGCAATCACAGTTCTAATTGTAGCCATCTTTGCTACAGGGCTGAAAGTCTCCTCATAATCAAGACCATACTGCTGTGCATACCCTTTTGCAACCAGCCTAGCCTTATATCTTTCCAATGATCCATCTGATTTACATTTTACCTTATACACCCACTTGCATCCAATAGGTGTTTTGCCCTCAGGTAACTGTACCAAATCCCATGTACAATTTTCAGCCAAAGCTGAATATTCCTCATCCATAGCAGCACGCCAATTCTCATCTGAAACTGCCTCATCAAACTTACTTGGTTCTCTAAACCTGTTACTTTCGTCATATAAGCATAATGACGGGCTGAATATCCAGTGTAAGTATACCTGTCAACAGGTTGTCTGACCCTCTCTGATCTCCTGAGCTGTGGCTCACTGTGAGCTTGCCTCTCATGAGGCGGCACATAACGGCTCTGTCTAGCACCTGGCGTCATAACAGATGGAATCCCCAATTCACTATCTAAGCTGTCACTGCTAGATGAATCATAACCTGCAGTGAGTGGACCTGTTACATCTTCAAAAACCTTTTCTTTTCCCTTATCTGTTTTCCCCCTCACTGACATATCCGTGTCAGTGGATGCAGTAGTGCGACTCCGTAATCGTCCTGTCCAAGGACTCACTATAGATGATACATCACATGTCTGACCAGTCATGGAAGTACTCTCTGCAGGAGTATTTTTAGCATGACTCATACTGGGTGAGCCATCAGTAGGCACTGCAACAGGATTCCCATACCAAGATGCTAACTCATCAAATACCACATCTCTGCTTATGAGTGTCTCATGCGTAGAAGGTACATAACACTTATAAGATTTCCGTTCCTGTGCATATCCAATAAACACACTTTTCACTGCCTTAGGATCCAATTTCTTCCTCTTCTCATCCAGTATATGCACATATGCAATGCTGCCAAATACCTTCAAGTGTGAAATATCAGGTTTATGACCATACAACCGTTCATACGGAGTGACATCATGAATCCCTGCTGTGGGGGTTCGATTCAGCAGATATACAGCAGTCACCACTGTTTCAGCCCAATAACCATTTGGCAGATATTTTTTATTCAGCATAGCTCTAGCTGACTCCATCAAAACCCAGTTTTTCCTCTCTGCAACACCGTTTTGCTACGGTGTATAACTGCATGTGAGCTGTCTTCTGATCCCATGTTTAGCAAGATACCTGTCAAAGTAGTTTGAGACATATTCACCTCCTCCATCTGATCTCAAACATGATATATAACAGCCCAATTCATTTTCAACATGTTTCTTGAAGTCTTTGAATGCATCAAACACATCATCCTTATGTTTCAAGATATAAAGCCAAGTGTACATGCTGAAATCATCAATAAATGAGACATAATATCATGCACTGCCAAAGGAAGCATTATGTGAAGGACCCTAGACATCAGAGCGTACCAACTGTAAAGGCCTAGTGCTGTTTTTTACATGTCTCATGAAAGGAAATCGTGCCTGCTTCCCAAACTAACATGCAGGGCATACATGACCAAAATCATTATACTTGAATTTAGGTAATCCAAGTACTACTTCTTTCTGCTGCATAGATTTCAGCTTTTGTACATTGACATGTCCGATTCTCTTGTGCCAGATCTCTACATCTTTGATGGCACTCTCATCATGAGCAAACATAGATGCTTTAAGTTCAAGAATGGTCGCTTCCAAAGTAAACATCCTGCCATCCCTTCTACCCTTGGCAATTATCTTGCAGCCATTTCCATACTCCTCAATGAAACATCCATCCTTGTTAAACCTCACTTGCAGATTCTGTTCTGCCATTTGACCCACAGACAACAAATTCTTTGTTATGGTCGGTACATGTAAGACATCATGTAGGCCTTTCTTCTTGCCATCAGGCATCATCAATGGAACAATCCCTTTATGCTTTATGTCATGTTGGGTATCATCCCCAGTACATACATGACCATGTGTACCTGCAACCATCTCATCAAACCACTCTCCATGCGGGGTCATGTGGTTTGACACTCCAGAGTCAATGTACCATATGTCATCTCTATCATGTCTCGATGCATTTTTAGATACATGCTGCATGGCAAAGAGTCTATCAACTGACTCATCATGAGCACCACTGAAGATGCATAGTGTCCATGCTATTCCCCTTTTGTCTTCATGTCATTCTGCTTTTTGTAACATTCCTTCGCTATGTGCCCATACTTACCACAATAATGACAGTCCTTGTCTCCTTGTTGGACTGATCAGACGATTGCCATGAACCAGAACCACCACCTCTACCTCGGGGTGATCTCCCCCTGCCTCTAAACCCACTAGATCCACGCTGGCCTTGTGTATTTGCACCATGCCAATTACTCTGCTGCTGTTGCTGTCCATAAGTATTACGAGTGTCACCACGACCTCGAAATGAACCACGACCTCTAGATCCTCTGCCACGCTGGCTAGATTACAACATAGTATCTCTACTCTGAGATGCACTAGAACCTGTATTCAAACCAAGTTTGACTTCCTCATGCAGCAACAAAGCAACTAGCTCTTCCCAGCTAGGGGGCTCTTCTCTGACAAAAATGGAAGTGTCAAAAGCTTTGTACTCTTTGCCTAAGCCATTCAAAGCAACAGCAATCATATCATCTTCTGATACACTTGAGCCAATAGTAGCAAGTTGATCAGCTATGGTCTTAATCTCCGTGGTATACATCTAGATGGTCTTGCCATTCCTAGACATGTTGTTGAACTGCTGTTTCAACTGGATCTTTCTTGCATGTGTTATGGTTCCATAATTTTTCATTAGTATGTCCCAAGCATCCTTCGGAGTCTCACATCCAGTGATTTGAATTACCATAGCATCAGATATACATAAGGAAAACCAATGCAGCACCTTGCACACTCTTTCATTCCATAGCCTGTAGGCTCTTTTCTGTTCATTTGTTGGATTGTGTGTAGGCAACTCAGGAGCAACTTCATCTCCTGTACATAAATCCCAATAACCTCTGCCAACCAGAAAGTTTTTCATTCTGAATTTCCATAATGTAAAGTTCTTATTATCCAACTTCTCTCCAACTATCTGAGTGATATTGTCAGTCCCATGTGCATTAGCCATGATGCAATAGACTGTCTATCAAGTGCCTGACTCCCTCCAGTCCAATAAGTATGACTGACTAAATTCAGTCCGTAACAGTTTATGACAGTTTTCTACACTAAATTGTAGAAAAAAACCAGGGTATTTCAGCCCACTGACACCCCAAAACAACCCACAAACAAGTGGTCTCAATTGTAGATATAACTGTCAATACATAAGCTATGTGTTTGCTTCAGCTTAAGCTTATGTAACCTCACTGCTAGGGTATATACATGCAGTCTGAAAACTGTAAACTATGAGTAACCAGTAGTAATTTCAAGTCCAAAACTGAGTGTGTCAACAAATTCAGTTTTAGGTTGCAGTCAACCAGAATTCAGCATACCAAGCTCCAAGCAGCTCCAAAATGTCTTTTGACCATGTCATACATTTACTTTGTAGTGGCAAGTTCAATTCATGAGCATTTGACTAGGCATAGACAACCTGTCTTCATTGACCAATGGCATAAACCTCATGAGCTATTTGTAATTAACCAGGACAGTGTAACTGCATTTATTTCAGCTTCAAAATTCAGTTTTGAATGATGCTCATTGCTTGCTTCAATTCTCCATGCATTCAGCATGTATAGGCCAGTTCATATAGATGATGGAACCCCCAAGATGACCTGTATTGCTTCAGTAATGCACAGTACTTGTCATTGACTATGTATGACAGTTTTCAGCCTGTCATTGATTTTCAGATCTGAGTATTCTGAGCAACTGTGTATGACAGTTTTCAGCCTGTCATTGATTTTCAGATCTGAGTATTCTGAGCAACTGTGTATGACAGTTTTCAGCCTGTCATTGATTTTCAGATCTGAGTATTCTGAGCAAGAGATCTCAGCTCCAAGACATTTGATCCAATGTATACATGCTTTGACACATTCTTATGCTCCAAAGATGCCTTCTGAGTGTAGTACAAGGCTCCTGTGTGTCAGTGATGACTGAATGCATGCTGTCCATTCATGTTTACAGCAGTTCAAAAATGATTACAGGTTTGTGTCTGTCACTCCAGCTCATAACAGAGCTCCCACACAAGCATTTACTCCTTGCACACTTCAAATATCTTCAATAGTGAGCATACATGCTCTATGAACCTTGTCCAAGTGCCCCACTGAAGATTGACAGGTTGCTGTCCACTCAGATCAGCATGCACAGATTTTCAGATACAGGTTGTTGTCCATTCAGATCAGTAGGCGCAGATTTTCAGATACAGGTTGCTGTCCATTCAGATAAGCAAACGTAGATTTTCAGATACGGGTTGCTGATTTTCACGAGGCAGTCCACGATTTTCAAAAGGCAGTCCATGCTGATTCCTTCCTTTGACTATGGCTTCATTTGCAAGTTGTCATGCCCATTCTCCCATAGCCTCATGGATGAAGCTCTGATACCATGTTCAAAGAGTAGAGAGAGAGAAAGGGAAAGACTTGGTGCGCAGATCGGACGCAGGTAGCTCACGTAGTGAATTCCCAAAGGTCCCCAAGAACAAAGCACTCTACTTTTTAGCACAAAAATCAATGTAAAAACAAGCACGACATGAGACAAGAGACAAATTGGGTTGAATCTCCCCCATGCCTTGTGTGAGCGCTTCACAAAGCATGTATTTAATATATATTTTCAATCTTTTTGCTCAAAAATAGCCCAATTACAAAAATATACAAGCTTTTAGCTTTTGAGTTTGCTTTCTACCAAAAATAGGAAAATAAAGCTAATGGACGGTGCCCAAAGAGTCTGGCACGCCCAATCTCAATGTCCAAATAAAAATAACATATCCAGGCGCATAAGCGCATACAAAATAATAATAAATAGTCGATGTCTCTATAGACATAATCAAAATATAGGCGTGGCGCCTATCAAAATATATCCAAAGGTCGGAAACCCGCTAGACTCCAATGCTTTCCTCCGCCACTGCTGCTATCTCTACACATCAACTGAAGCATTCACAATCGTTAGTAAAATAACACAATTAAACCGACAAAAGTGAATACCTAGCAGTCTTCAGCTACATAAATAAATCAACTGGTTAGAAATAAATCCTAACCTAGCAGTCTTCAGCTACATAAATAAATCAACTGGTTAGAAATAAATCCTAACCTTAATTTATTACGAGTGCGCACTCTAAACTCATAAACGTTTATTAATTTAATATGCATTTTGCGGAATCACCCGCTATGGAATCACCCATGTACACACTAAATTAATGAAACGCCCGAAAAGGACAGGCGTCCCCATCAACTTCTCGCACAAAGAATCCTCTTTGCGTATGAGCCCCGGTCATCTAAGTTTACGGAATCCACCGTAAAACCTCACGGAATCCACCGTGGAATATGCCTCCTGGCATCATACCCCCGGGGTGGGATAGCAATTGACCTCAATTGCTATTAGCTCAATGTGGAGCTAACAGAGTGGGGAAAGCATTTAGGTCTCTAGCGTGCATCCATTGTGCTTCTTCTACAGGATGGTTCTTAAATTTCACGAGATATCTAGAGTACCTTCGGCCAGTTCTAGTGGTCATGTAATCAGTGTCTATGATGGCTTCTGGTTCAAGGATTTCAGTCTCTTCTTCTAGTAAAGGTGGGTTTTCATAGACAGGGTGGATAGGTAATTGTCCTCTAAATGGTCTCAATAAACTAATATGAAAGGTATTATGAATTTTCCAATGTGATGGCAGTTCTAACTTGAATGCATTGGCATTAATCTTATGAATGATTCTAAATGGTCCGTAGAATCTAGGGGCTAATTTGACAACTGGATGTCTATCTACACTTTGCAGTCTACGCTTTTCTATTCTAAGCCAAACATAATCATCTACTTTGAAATTCATGGCTTGTCTTTTCTTGTTGGCTTGTTTGGTATATGATTGTTGGGCTTTAGCAATCATATCCTTTACTTCATCAAAAATAGTGTTATGCATAACAGCAATATCATCGGCACTTTGTATTCTATTAGACAAAGATGCAACAGGTGTAGATAATCTATGTCCATAAATAACTTCAAAAGGTGCTTTCTTTGTAGATGTGTGCGGTGTATTATTGTAAGCAAACTGTAATAAATGCAAATGAGTATCCCATGTCTGAGGTTTAGAGATAGTGTATGCACGTAAAAGATCTAAAATAGTGCTATTTGTGGCTTCTGTTTGTCCATTTGTTTCTGGATGAAATGCAGATGAGAAATCAATCTTTGTGCCTAGATTTGCAAACAGTGTAATCCAGAAATTATTACAAAATCTAGAATCTCTATCTGAAATAATCACTTTCGGCAATCCATGGTTAGTAAAAACAGTTTTCAAAAATAACTGTGCTGCTTGTGATGCTGTTAAAGTTTTCTTACATGCAATGAAATATGCTTGCTTACTAAATCTATCTACAATTGTCCAAATCATGTCATGGTTAAATTTAGTATTTGGTAAACCAGTAATGAAATCCATAGATATATGTTCCCAAGGTTTAGATGGAATAGATAAAGGCATTAATAACCCATACTGTTTACCATGATGTCTTTTTATTCTTTGACAAATCAGACATTCAGAAACAAAATTAGACACATCTGCATCCATATGCGGCCAATAAAAATCTTCAGTTAACATGCGTAATGTAGAAATGATACCTCTATGACCTTGATATGGGGGACAATGAATTTCATTCAAAACAAAAGATCGGAATGGAATAGTAACACACAGTCTCTTTTCAAAGAACATGAATCCATCATTATATGACAATGAATCAACAGGAATGAAATTATTTTGAACTAATTTTTGCCAATCAGAATGAAAAGTAATATCCTGGTGATATGTGTCTTTCATAGCAATCAAAGAATCAAAAGATATGATAGAAATGTTATGAATTGCAGGTCTTCTACTTAATGCATCGGCAACTACATTTTCTTTTCCAGGTTGGTATTGAATGATAGGATGGAAACTTTGAATGAATGAAGCCCATTTGATATGGCGGTCAGAAATTTGGGGTTGGCTAAGTAGATGTCTAATGCTTTGCTGGTCTGTCTTTATCATGAATTCTGAACCCATTAAATAATGCTTCCATTGTTTCAATGCTTGGACAACTGCTAAGAGTTCCTTGTCATAAGTGGAATATTTGAGCTCAGAGGGTTTCAGCTTAGAACTAGAATATGCTATTGGATGGTTGTCTTGCATTAACACGGCTCCTATTCCTGATCCGCTAGCATCGGTCACAACTAGAAAGAATGGTCTATTAAAGTCAGGCAATTGTAGAACAGGGGCATTGGTCAATGCACGTTTAAGTAAATCAAAGGATTTCTGCTGGTTTTCAGTCCATTGATAAACAATGCCTTTCTTAAGAAGTTTGGTCAGTGGTAAAGCAAGTAATGAGAAATTACGTACAAACTTCCTATAGAAACTAGCAAGACCAAGGAATGAGCGTAATTCATGTACATTTTTAGGAATAGGCCAATGCAATATTGCGTCAATTTTCTGAGGATCAACTTTTATTCCTTCTTCTGATACAATATGACCTAGATATTCTATTTCTGTCTTAAAGAATTCACTCTTGTCAGGATTTGCAAACAATTGATTTTCTTTCAGTAATTGAAAAACTAATGATAAATGCTCATAATGCTCTTTTTCACTTTGACTGAATACTAAAATATCATCAAAGAAAACAATCACACAATATTGATATTTTAGAAAAATACGATTCATCATTCTACTGAAAGTGGCAGGTGCATTAGTTAATCCGAATGGCATAACTAAGAATTCGTAATGGCCAAACTGTGTCCTGAATGCAGTCTTAAATATGTCGGATCTATCTAACCTCACCTGATGATATCCAGATTTAAGGTCAATTTTATTAAATATAGAAGATCCTTGCAGTTTGTCCATAAGGTCATCAACTCTAGGTATAGGATACCTATTCTTTACAGTGATCTTGCTTAATGCTCGGTAGTCAATACACATCCGATAAGTATTATTCTTTTTCTTGACTAAGAGCACAGGTGCACCGAATGGAGAACTGCTAGGTCGAATTAAACCTCTATTTAGTAATTCTTCTACTTGAGTCTGGATTTCTTTTTGCTCTATTTGATTGTGCCTATATGGGGCTTTGCAAGGTGGTTGTGTGCCAGGTATTAGGTCAATCTTATGGTCTTCTGGACGTGATGGAGGTAAACCTGGTGGTAGGTCTTCTGCAAAACAATCCTTAAAATATGCAAGAAATTCCTTATGCCTAGGGTGCATATGAGTTTCTTTTGCGTGCAATTCATTCACCCAAATGAGATATGATTTAGTATTCTTGCGTAGTGCACGTTTTGCTTGAGTATGCGAAAGCAGTGGAAACATATGAGATGCATGCATACCAAATAATGTAATAGATTTTCCTTGAAAATTAATATTCATTGTGTGTGTGGAATAATCTATATTGGGATTATGTTGGTGTCTCCATGGCATTCCTAGAATAATGTCGCTAGACTGTAATGGGACAACTAAGAAATTTCTTCTTTCAATATATGGACCAATTTGAATTTCTAAATTTTGAACTTCTTGTGTGCCATTGTACCTAGTGCCTAAAAATGCAGCTTTTATGCGATAGTGCGTAGGTACTGTATGCAATTTCAATTCCTTTACCAATTTTGCTGAAATAAAATCATGCGTACTACCGTCATCATGCAATACAGTTCTTTCTTTTCCATGCACCATACATTTCATAGTCAACAATGAATGTAAAGTAGGCATACCTGGTAAAGTGTCGGAAGTAGTAGTAGGATCATCTTCTTCTTCAGTGAAGTCCGGCATATCCTCATGCTCGTCCTCGTCCATAGCTCCAAGGTAGTTGATATGTGCTGATGGCTTCTTTGAATGACAATTTGCTGCGAGATGGCCTGGCTGGTGACACTTGTAACATACGATAGGCTTGGCTTTGGTCACATTATTTGCAATGGCTGGGAGTCTGGGTATATTTGGATTTGCTTGTTGGATAGGCTTAGGATTTGGATTGACAGTGGATGGTAATGCAGGTGGTTTAGGCCAATTCTTGCGGAAAGATGGTGATGAAAAACGTCCTGGATTAAACCTTCTGAAATTTGAATTGAATTGTTTAGATCCATAATTACCGTTTGCTTGGAATGGCTGTGGTCGTCGATCTCTTCCACGTAACTTATCTTCAGTGTCGTGAGCTAAGGAGATGGCATCTTCAAGAGTAGCAGGCTTGAACATATTCACCTCAGCGTAGTAATGTCCAAGAAGTCCAGACATATACTTCCGCTTATGTGTCGTCTCTGGTACGTCTTCAAGCATGCGTAGCTGTAGAAGTGCATTCCAAAAACGCTCTGTATACTGTGGAATAGGCTCACGGTCGCGTTGTTGAAGTAAATCCCATTGCTTGATAGCCTTCTCATGAAATTGCGGTGGAAGGAAATTTTGCATGAACTTCTTCTTGAAATCTTCCCATGTAGCAGGACATTCAATGCTCTTGCGGACGACAGTCCACCAAAGTGATGCTCTATCTATCAGATGATTAGTAACACACTTGATTTTATCTTTCTCAGGATAAGTTTCCTCATGGAAATAGTCATCAAACTGGCTAATGAATGATAAAACAGTCTTTCCTTCCCTTATGCCATTGAAAGTGCGAAACTTGAAACTTCGTTTACTTATCTTGGATTCCTTGCGAATGGTTTGTGCTTCAAGAGTGGCATCGATGGTACGGCGTATCAAATCTTCAGCTTGAGGTTCTTCTTTATCAGAGGACGCTCCTTGTAGCTTTGTCAATTGCGCTTGCAAGGCTTGCCTAGCTCTTCGCTCTTCGTCCAATTGCAGCATGATAAGATCCAGCTTTTGTTCCATGGTAGGCTCGGGTAGGTCGTCTTCAGCCATAGGATCATCCATATGTGGGGAAGTCATCCTGTAAAACTCAACAAACCTTTCTCACTCAAAATCAGTTAGCGGGATGAGCGTAGCTCAAATTTGGGGTTACAAGGCTATGTATTTTGGGTATTTTCTTCTTCAATTTTCAGAAATTCTGAAATATTTCTGTCTCTGTTTGCTGAAAGTACTTCAACGAACTTGCAGATAGGTAAAACAGCTTGCTGCGAACAACTTTCCAGTTCTGAGTTTTTGCAAACGAACAAGTCTTCTAGGAGTTTCAAGCGTTAGTCAGTTCTGATTTAGTCTGACTTGCAGAGTTGCAGACTTAACAGACTTGCAGGGTTGTGAACTTACTGAACTTAGCTGACTTGCAGGACTTGCAGTACTTGATTAGTGTCGACTTGCGAAACTTGTCTTCTGGAGTGCGTGACCGAGAGTTTGCAGACTTATCTGCCTTCACTGACTTGCAGAGTATAGAGGTAACTTAAGCTTAATTAGTTAAGCTTAAGCTTAATAAGCTTAAGTAATGGAGAAATAGGCCGCCGTTTTTCAATCGTGAGGGGGGGGGGGCCGTTTTTGATTCCGCGCGGATTTTTCGGAGGTATCTTCTTGCCAGTCGATTGACGATTTGAAACTTTTTTAAAGTTTCTTAAGCTTAAGACTAAGCTTTAAGCTCAAACTAAACTTGATTAGGAAAGATCTTATCTGTAACTCCACGACTTCATGAAGGAAGTGTTTGAGTGGTCCTCCGCCGACAGAGAGTGGTCCTTCGCGATCTGAGAGTGGAAACAGGGGTTCTTGATCGCCAGAAGTCTGCCTGTATCGACGGTTCGCGACGAGATTGACTGTAGAGGTCGTTTGTTCCTGGAGCTCCGCCTTCGCCCGAGATTGGTAGCGATTGGAAGCCCTTGATCTCTGCTCCGCTCTGATACCACTGGTGCGCAGATCGGACGCAGGTAGCTCACGTAGTGAATTCCCAAAGGTCCCCAAGAACAAAGCACTCTACTTTTTAGCACAAAAATCAATGTAAAAACAAGCACGACATGAGACAAGAGACAAATTGGGTTGAATCTCCCCCATGCCTTGTGTGAGCGCTTCACAAAGCATGTATTTAATATATATTTTCAATCTTTTTGCTCAAAAATAGCCCAATACAAAAATATACAAGCTTTTAGCTTTTGAGTTTGCTTTCTACCAAAAATAGGAAAATAAAGCTAATGGACGGTGCCCAAAGAGTCTGGCACGCCCAATCTCAATGTCCAAATAAAAATAACATATCCAGGCGCATAAGCGCATACAAAATAATAATAAATAGTCGATGTCTCTATAGACATAATCAAAATATAGGCGTGGCGCCTATCAAAATATATCCAAAGGTCGGAAACCCGCTAGACTCCAATGCTTTCCTCCGCCACTGCTGCTATCTCTACACATCAACTGAAGCATTCACAATCGTTAGTAAAATAACACAATTAAACCGACAAAAGTGAATACCTAGCAGTCTTCAGCTACATAAATAAATCAACTGGTTAGAAATAAATCCTAACCTAGCAGTCTTCAGCTACATAAATAAATCAACTGGTTAGAAATAAATCCTAACCTTAATTTATTACGAGTGCGCACTCTAAACTCATAAACGTTTATTAATTTAATATGCATTTTGCGGAATCACCCGCTATGGAATCACCCATGTACACACTAAATTAATGAAACGCCCGAAAAGGACAGGCGTCCCCATCAACTTCTCGCACAAAGAATCCTCTTTGCGTATGAGCCCCGGTCATCTAAGTTTACGGAATCCACCGTAAAACCTCACGGAATCCACCGTGGAATATGCCTCCTGGCATCAAGACTCCATATCCATGAGCCTTCAGGCTCTCAAGCTCATTCCTTCATTTCCACACACTCTTCTGAAAAGCACACACACACTACAAGATAAAGTGACCTAGTGTAAATGTAGACTAGACTGACTAACTCTAGTCAGGTCATTGACTGACTACTAACCCGACTTATTTAATGTAGTCACATGTAGACAGCTATACACACTAGCTGTCATAGATGTCGGTCATATATGAAGACACACTGATGGTGAGCTTGATTTCTAACACTAGTAACTACACATAGAGTATATTGTAGATGCTTTTGAATCTCAGAAGCTCGATAATAGGCATAACATGGAGTAGGCATCTACAAAAGTCTATTAATAACTTGAGAAAGAGAGAGAGCCACAATTTAAAAAATCATTTTTCAAACTTATAGTAAAGATATCTCAAAAATATTCGAGCCAAGTGATTGCAAGAAGATTTTAATAAATATTTGCCTCAGAAAAAGCATTTTATATTAGTGCACTTTCTAAAGTACATCCTTATACATAATGTTTATGGTGACATTTGTAGCCTCTACAGTTTCTTCTAGTAAGACTTTCACATTAGATGATGATTTCACC
The DNA here is from genome assembly GCF_053477565.2 of Lygodium microphyllum. Lineage (NCBI taxonomy): Eukaryota > Viridiplantae > Streptophyta > Polypodiopsida > Schizaeales > Lygodiaceae > Lygodium > Lygodium microphyllum. The sequence goes on from NC_141135.1 coordinate 83,503,016, forward strand.
CTCGAAAATGCTACATATAATTGAGCATGAGTAAACACTGGTGCTTTCAAATAAATATCAATAGCATACAAATTTTGGCCTTATGACTCATCGATTGTCATGGCAAATGCTAGTCGGACAAGAAATTACATTCCTTTCATAGTAAATGGAAAATGCAAATGGCTAGGACCATAAATAGAATACTTAATTTAATTCTACATAAAAATATTTTTTAAAAAAATTATATTTCTTATTAAAAATAAATAAAACTCAAGAATATTTTATATTTATTTTCAACTCAAGTACAACTTGAATTATAGTAGTATAATTACTTTCAAGTGAAGCATAAAGTGAATTATAATTCAAATAAAACTATATTTGAGAAGTAATTTCAATTAAAAAATAATTAGTATAATTTGACTTAAATATATTCAAGTTTTACATATCCAACTTAAATATCAAACTACTTTTAATTAAATATTCACATCTTGAGTTCAAATTAGGGTCTCAAAGGTGAGCATTTTAGGGTGAAGGTCTTATGTATGTGTACGTGTGGCTCATCATGCACATAAATATATAAAAACTATTCATTGTTTAAATCTAAAACTATATTTGAAAAGGAGAGAGAGAGAGAGAGAGAGAGAGAGAGAGAGAGAGAGAGAGAGAGAGAGAGAGAGAGAGAGAGAGAGAGAGAGAGAGAGAGAGAGAGAGAGAGAGAGAGGTAGGTATATACACATAGAGCTTGAAAACAATATCTTAATCTTGAAATATTCAATTTTATTTTTGAGAAAGGCTTGAATTTTCAAGGTTCCTTGGAGGTGTACCTAAGGTTTTGAATATGATCGAGTTAGAAATTAGTGTTACATTTAAGATTATGATCATATGCTTCCACAATGCCCAACAATGCTTGCACAATCTCTATATCACTATACACCAATCAAGACAAAATAATTGTAAATACCTTCAAATATTAAAAAAGGGATAAAATGAGTTACTATCTACAATGTAATATTTGATGCCCCAACGCAAGTCTTGCTATGTAGCTATAACTCCCCTCAACTACCAAAGATGAAACACACATCAACATACCATATAACAAATCAAATCACATGATTACTACAAAAGTCATAGTAAAGAAAGAGAATCTCTCTCTCTCTCTCTCTCTCTCTCTCTCTCTCTCTCTCTCTCTCTCTCTCTCTCTCTTTGCCACTCTACACAACCTAGCTCCATGGACGATTAGACTTGCAAGGATGACTCTTGAACACTCCTCTCTCCCAAAGCAAGGATCCCAACTTGAAGATTCCTTTTAGTGTGGAGGGGATTCCACCATTGAAGCTTCAAGAAAGCTTGAAGATGAAGAAGAAAGACTCTTTCTCAAAAAAGTACTTGAAAATTTAGACCAGTGCTAACTCCTGTGACCTCCCTTTTGACAAAAATACCTTAAAAAATGGCTTGAATTTTGATGAGACAACCCACGCTTTTGTTTGGTTAGCCCCCAACTTTACCATGATCTCTTGTGGAATCCTTTAATGAAACATATCTTCACTACTTAAAGGACCACTGGTCACTACACAGCTCATTGGAAGATCTATACCTACTATACTAGAGTAGCCATGGATTATGTGATTGGAAATAGAAAAGATTTGGTTGAGATGTAACTAAAATGGGACCAAAGACCTATGCTCTGATACCAAATATCATGAATAGGATTAGAGAGGATAGAGAAGAGTGCATAAGAAAGAAATAGGAGAGAGTAAGACTGACAAGTAGAGAGAAAGAAGAAGAGAGAAGCCATGGAACCTGCAAGAAGTAAAGAGTTGAAGAGATTGTTTTGATCATTCTTGATTGATGAAGTAAAATACAAGTCTCTTACCTCTTATACCTAGTCAGTGTGACTTAGTATTTTATTTTTTCCAAAATATTAGGTCTTCCTAATCTATTACATGAAATTATGATACTATTTGAAAAAGTAGTTGCTTCTAATGTGTACATAGTGCTACCAAAACACCTAAAACTAAAAGGGCAACCTTGCCGAAGTAAGTGAGGACTTTGATCCAAAATTACAATAGGAAGTGATCAACAAAATAAAGAGCACAAAAATTTATGAAAGAGAGTCTTTTGATGAATTTTATGGTCTAACCTATAGCATACCATTGTTGTAATATAGGGTATATAGGTTGAATACTATAGTCTATAGCTTTAGTAGTTAGAGCTCTCTTAATTCAAGTTCCTTCTCTTACTTGCACCTATCCAAGTGAGACATAATATGGATAGATTTGAAGATTTCTTGATGCAAGATCTTATTTTAGGCTAAGATAAGCATCTTGTAAAAGGTCCATCATAGATGTGGGAGCTTTCGCTCAACCGCCAAGACCCATGGACCGCTTATTGTTTCAAGCGTTCCAAGCGAGCTCTAATGGTTATCTCTCACCTAGCCGATGCGCCGTCGATCCTACAAGTGTAGTGAGCTTACCTTGATGCTCGATTGAGTACCCTCCTCTCTCTTGCACTCTGTTAGCTCCATGATTCTTGATGCTAGCTCAAGCATCCTCAAGTCTCCTCCATCTCTAAGCTCCATCCTCCATAGCAGCGCGCGCAAGAGAAAAGAAGAGAAGAGAAGAGAAGAAGAGGAGAGGAGATGGTGAAGAGCTTCACCCTCTTGATCCCTCACTCTCACACACGCTCACTCCCTCACACTCTCACACTCCCTCTCTCAAGAGCACACACAAGCAAGAAGGAGAGAAGAAGAGAGGAAGAAGAAGACTCTTTTTGCCACACACCAAATAATGAGCTTCTCATTCACTTTTCAACTTTATATACAAAGCCCTAAATCCTTTTTGGGCGGTCATCCCCTTTTCCCTCTTTTACATGGCCGGCCATAGCCTAGGCCCTTTTTCTCATTTCCCACCATTCTAATTTATCCTATTCTCGGCTAATGCATACACTTTACACAGGAGCAAGACTGGCACTCTTTTACAAAGATTCGGGGGTGCTTCCGAAATTTTAATTCTTTTGTTGCCTTAGCTCTCTGAGGGTCGTGCCCGAACATTTGAATTTTTTAGGGACTGGCTATCGGTCAAGGCACCTTTTTTTGCTTTTATCCTGCGCCTTTTTTGCTATTTCCATTTTTTCCATTTTTCACTCCTCTGTGCTGTGGGAACACGGTAACATTACTCCCCTCCTAGCCAAGTGCCAGTCCCATGGCACTGCGGTGGGACGTAGTGGCTAGTTAGGTCGGCTGTTAGGCGGAACAAGTAGGTGGGTGGTTGGGGGAATGATAGGTGATGGAGGTTGGGGACGATGACCAGGAAAGATTTCGGCGTGCTTTAGGCTCCATGAAGATACTCAGCATCTTTCACCTTCTTGTAGCGCCCCATATGCAGCCGGTTGTCTTTTGAGTTTCAGAGGTATTGGCCATTCTAGGATATCTTTCACTTTGGTAGGGCCTACAAAGATTCCATTAGTGGAAACAATGTATCCAAGATATTCAATCCTATCAGTGAGAATTACACATTTACTCATCTTGGCATAGAGCTTATTTTCACGGAGTGTTACTAGGGCGATCTTTAAGTGACCTTCATGTTCCTTTATTGATTTGGAGTATACTAGTATATCATCAAAGAATACTAGTAAAAAATCATCTAGATATGGTCGAAATATGTCTTGCATTAGACGATTGAATGTAGCTGGGGCATTAGTCAATCTAAATGGCATGACTAAAAATTCATAATGACCATACCTCGTGTTGAAGGCAGTCTTTGGGATATCTTGTCCCTTCATTCAAATTTGATAGTATCCGGACCTTAGATCAATCTTGGAAAGAACCTTGGCTCTGTGTAGGCGATCTAAAAGTTCATCTATCCTGGCTATGGGGTACTTGTTTCTTACCGTAAACTAATTTAGTCCTTTGAAGTCAATGCAGAGCCTAAGTGTTCCGTCCTTTTTCTGGAAGAGGATAGGCACTCCCCAAGGTGAGTTACTTGGGTGGATAAATCCTTGCTCTATCAATTGCCTCAGTTGTTCCTTAAGCTCACAATAGCTTCAGGAATAGACATTTTGTACGGTTGTTTTGACATTGGTTCGGCTCTAAGAATCAATTTTATTTCATGATCAACCTCACGATTTGGAGGCAATTGAGTCAGTTCTTCTGGAAAGACATCCTTAAAGTCGTTGATCCAGGAAGATAGAGTGCCTTGATTAGTCTTTTCAACCTTATTCAACCAGATCATGTAGATTGGTTGACCTTTCTTCAATCCCTTCTTGAGTCAACTTGCCTTTGCTAGTTGGACTCTAGTTCTTCCAGCTTTCCCATAAGCCTTTATGGTTTCTCTTTCTAAGTCTTGAAACATTATTTCCTCTTTGGCACATAGAATCTGGGCTTTGTTCTTCTTGAGCCAATCCATTCCCAAAATGGAATCGTACCATCCTAGTGGTAGGATTCAAAATTCTGCTTTAGTTATATGGCTATCTAACTCAAATTGAAGTTTCCCTATAGTTTTGGTTGAGGCGATTTCCTTCCCACTAGCCAATTCTACTATCATTTTCCTTATCCCCTTGGATTCTAGATGCAATCTTTTAACTATCTTGGGTGCAAGAAAGGAATGAGTTATCGTGCTGCTACGCATCCGAGGTGTGAAATCCACCCAAAAGTTGTGTGTGTGGGATTTGATACTTTGTACATACTTAGTCATTATGTTTGCATCTTTATTCTGCGTGGTAATATAGTAAAGAGGGGCTAGAAAAGGATACTATTGTTGGCAATGCATTGGTTGGTATGTATGCCATGTTTGATACTTTGTACATACTTAGTCGTTATGTTTGCATCTTTATTCTGCGTGGTAATATAGTAAAGAGGGGCTAGAAAAGGATACTATTGTTGGCAATGCATTGGTTGGTATGTATGCCATGTGTGGTTTATTTGCGGAAGCACATAAAGTGTATGACAAGCATCGACTTTGTAGCGTAATCTCGCGGAATGCTGCATTATCTTGGCTTGAAGGTGACAAGGGGTTTTGTTTGCTTGTATTGTGATGATCAAGGAAAAGAATTCCAAAGTTTGGAGGTAGTTTGAAAGCATATGATATGAAAGAGCCATTGTAAGCTATGATATGAAGATGAGGGCTTGTATGCTTTTCTAAGGGCCGCTTTTCTAGAGCCAATGATGGGATTGATGGGATGACTATTTTCAAATGGGCTTTTTGGGGGGAAGAGGCTTAATTGAGAAGAAGGGAGGGAGAAAGCTACGAATTTCAAGCAGAGAAGGGAATAGAGAGAAAACTGTGGGAAAAAGAGAAAAGTGTGGACTGAACAGGGGAGCTACAGAAGGAAAAGGAGAGAATCTAAGCAACTAGAAAGACAAAATCAGAGAGCTCTACGTCAACTTCGGGTCCTTCGTATGCCATCATTTTTTCTGCAAGTCACTTTTTGGAATGCCTCTCTGAGCTTGTCGATGCCGTCGGCCTCTCGAAACCTTCCTGGCATTACTCTCTGTATAGCTGATCATTATGTCGAAGACGGAGAGGTGGAGAGATTGAATGTCCAGTGTGAATTCAGGGGCTTCAAGGCTGACGACGCAGGAGACCTGAGCTGTGACTGAAGATCGATTGACCGATCGATCGCAACATCCTTCGCAACGCCTTCACCTCATGGCCGAAGCCATGCTATTCTGACACCTTCTGGAAACTGAAAACTAGGACGAAAGTTGAAGAAGGACGTCTAAGCTCCAAAAAGCCTACACAGGGTGTCGAGTCGAAGGGAAGCAGAAGAAAAAGTTGATCATAAGGAAGACGATCAATCGGAGGGATCTCTGCGACTGAGAGGAAACGGAACGAAAGTGAAGACGACGAGCAGAAGGACATTCAGTGCTGTCAAAGAGAAATAATAATATGAAGAGACGGACGGAGGAGGACCCTGAGGATTCTTCAGAGTATAATACTCTAACACATACAGCTTAGACCCCTCTCTCTCTCTCTCCGTTTCTCACATCAATCAATCAATTAATCCTGATTGAGTGGGGAATGCAATGATCTGGGGAGAGATGGCGGAGAAGAAAACCGGCAGCTAAAGAAGACAAAGTCATGGGAGGTGACAAAGCCATCAACGAGAACGAAGAAGGAAATAACGATTGAGGAATGCTGCGACATGAAGATGATAAGCCAGGAGGAAGAAGGGAAGAAGTGTTGCCTAACCTAAGAGGCGTGATTCTGTGTGAAGACAACTATGAGACATATCCATCGAGAAGACGTCGAGTGACCGAGGCTTTTGTAGTGAAGACTAATTTTCTCTTATTCATCGCAATTCACGCACTCTTATCTTCTGTAGAGTTCTTCTTCTCTACCATGCTTCTATGATTGTGAAAGACTGACTGTGATGACGAAGGCTCCTACGCCTTGAGCAAAAGAGGCCTCGTCTTCTTCACTGTGGCTTTGTTGCTGTTCATGGCAGCACTCTGGATGATAGACGTACACTATGCATTCAATCGGAAGATCCTTACGAGAAGTTGTTCAATCTTAGAGGCAAAGGAGGCATCAGATGGGCTTCGGACTCCACGAAGTGATGTTGCTCTTGAGAAATTTTTTCAAAACTGGATCTTTATTGACCAGAAAGTCCTCCGTTTCTGAGGTGAATGTCTGCAACAGAGAGGAGAAGCAATAGAATGAAGCATTTTTGACACCCTGCATCTATACGTGAAAGGGAAAGAGGGGCAGCATTCTGGACCTGGAGTCTGTGATGACTGAACAGGGGCTCTGTGCCAGCAGTTTACAGTGGAAGTCATGCTCAACTCTTCCACTTGAAATTCTTACTCGAATCATGTTAAGAGCAAGGAGAGTTTTGCTTGATACTTAGACATTATGACCTGCGTAAACCTTCACATCTTGCTTGTAAGAGTGTATTTCATATAGCACTGAAGTTCCCTCCGTCACAAGGAAGATTTTCTATAGGGTTCAGAACTTTTCAAAGGTATGAAAGGACAGCAAAGTGAGGCAGTGATGAATCAGATGTTACTCAAGAAAGAAAGAAGATGCAGGAATGATTTGAATGTATCTATCATGTTGCCAAATTGAGAAGTTTGTTATTCAGTAAAGAGATCCTTGATTTTGGTCCAATGTTATTGGATTTTGTATGAATCCTTTACAGTACTGGACATTATTTTGATCTGCACCAAAACTGTTCCCTAAACCTCTTGTATACACCTCTGAGGATCCTCCGTACTTGTCCTTTATTGCTGCTGTAGCTAATCTGAAGGCTAAGACATATAAAATTGTTGTCTTAAATTGGATTCAGGATTCTCAAAGGCTGTGGATGTGAACATAGACAATAATTACCTGTCTGAATCAAAAGAACATGATGTTATAACAGAGTTCAGCTTCTCTGATGTAAAAGAGGGAGATGCTAAGCTAGAAAGCTGTTTGTGTCATCAGTCTTTTGAAGAGTTGTTGGAATGTAAATATGAACGTTGTGGAGGCCGCCACTGTAAGCTGATTTGGCTTTCTATTCATCTTCAGTTATTGGTAGAAATAAAAACAGAGACTTGACATCATTTTCTCATCTTGCTTATTTGCTTGATTGATCTTCTATCTTGGAATTTCTCAAGGACCTTTGTGGTTGTGACTTTGCTTTCGAAAACCCTTCGACAGCGTGCTACCACAATCAATTAAGATCATAAACGACATACCCTTGTAAGTCACTGGAGATTGAATTACTGAACATTGGGGGTCCACTCCATTCTTTTCTACGACAACATGAATGGATCCTCTTTCAAATTCTTCACCTAACGTACATTCCTTCGATTGTCCAATCATGGTATTTTCTCGGGCATCAGCTATTCTTCCATGTCCACGGCCTGAGTTGTTGCCATTCCCTTGGTCTCTTCCACCAATCGGGTTTGGGCTAGGATTTTGAGAATGATTAGGACAATTTTCCCTTAGGTGTCCAGTCCTTCCACACTGGTAGCATTACTTGATTCCTATCCCATTTGGCCCTTGGGTGATTTCATTAGCTCTACTATTTCCTCCAGCATTGGTCATGTCGATACCACGGTTTGGGTAGCCCCTTCCATAGTTGTTTGTTGGACGGTTCCTTTGGCCATTTTGAGTGATTTCCTTGGCCATAGGTTTTGCTCGCATAAGAGCATCTTTGAGAGCCATTGGTCTCATTGATTTAAGGCAAGTGTCCAAAGGTGGATTTAGTCCTTGGCAGAACCTTGCAATCTGTTGAGACGTTGTCATTGGGGGTGCATATTTGCATAGACACAAAAACTTGGAATCGTATCCTTCCAAGGTTAGGCTTAATTGTAGTAATTTGTAGAATTCATTCATCTTGATTGATTCAAAAGATGGGGGAAGATAACATCCTTTCACACCTTCTTTGATCTCCTCCCAAGTTTGGGAAGCTTTTGTTACCCCTTTATCTCAACAAAATTGTTTCCACCAAAGCTTAGCTTCGCCAGTAAGATGAAGACGAGTAGTCATGATTGATTTGTAGCAGTAATAGTTTCAATGGCTAGGAAATAGTCTTCCAAAGCCTCAATCCATGCTCATGCATCTTGTTCCACCTTGGGTCCTTCAGTGCTAAACCTAGGTGGTGGTGTTTGCTTGAGAAGAAACTTCTTCTCTTGGGATTCCTTGTATGTTTCATCAATTTGCACTAGTTATCAATTCTGATTATCTTTGTACTTCTTTGTTACAAAATGAGGTGGTGTCTCTAGGAATCGATAAGATTTTGGGAGATTGGGATACTTTGGAAGCTCATAAATTTTTGACTTTACACTCCCAGGCAAGGGTTATCCTATCGAGAGAAATAACCTTTGTATATTGGTCATACACACATTTATTTCTCATTACAAATTTTCCATCTATATATCTTGCCTTATCATTTTGAAGAATATCGTACTTATAAAGTCCTATCAAATTGAGGTCCTCAAGCCATTTCAACAACTTGAGATGGACTTTCACATCTTCATTTACAAAGTTGAGTCTAAGTACAGGTAGGGTCATCCCTTCCCCAGATTTGGGCTCCAATTTTAGCCCCTTCATAAGCTTAAACAACTCCATAAATGAGTCTTCTCTAAGATACCATTATTCTTTCTCTTAATTCCAACATGTTTGATTGGTAAGTAGTGGAATACATGATCTCAAAATTCACTTGCATAAAGCGTAATTCATCATTAACTTGTCAAAGTAGTTCAATTATCATCATAAGCTCATAACTCACACTCTTCAAAAATAATAATAAGACTTTATATTTATGAAAAATAACAAAGATGTATTTGATCATACAATGATCTACCAATACATCATCTCATGGATCCTTTCCTCATGAAAAGTATCAGGGTCTATATTATTATATCTTGGGGGATTCTCATATACATGGCAAACAACATAATGTGGTGGCTCTTGGGGATAACCAAAACATCCCGTACCAAAATAAGGCCTTCTTGGCACTACAACAACTCTCTCGGGTGGTACTATTTGTAACACTTTTTGATATACCCACAATGTTTCAGGTATAGGCTCATCTGCAATGTCTAGTAACCATTCAACAAAGGCATTGAACAAAAGGTATATCTTAACTATCCTTAGTCGTTCAGCCCATCGAATCCTCCATAGTTTGTAATGAAGAAGGATGTTATGCCCACAATATATTCCCATATGTGACCTATTTCTTGGCCAGAAATCTCTCTTGTACCATGAGTTAGGATGAGGTTGCAATATAATTGGAGGAATAAAGATCATCTCCATTATGTCAAATATAGCCTCGTGGTATGAGAAATTATTCGACCATAAGGCTACTTGATACATGATGGGAAAAATATCCTGCAAACATGTAGCTTCCTTATTGCTAAGTTCCTATGAGCAAAGTGTGTATGCTAGTGTTAGTATAAGATATTCAACAACAGTTTTCTTCAAACAAGTGTGGTTATTTTATTAATTCCTTTTATATGTTGACTACTTAGCCTTACACTAAAAGCTCATTTGAAACCTAGGCTCTGATATCATGTGTGAGGTGCCTCCTCCAATAAACCCAGAGGAGTCCTCTAGTAGTCGATTGAAATCCATATCCATGCACATCACCATCCCGTCTCCCCATGGGAAACCTTGGACTTAGTTGAAAATGAAAATCTCAGTTCTACTTCATAGGGGAAGCATAGACAAGTCACCCCTAACAGCAATCTAACGCCCACCTAAGAAAGACCACTTTGTAATCAATCAAAGGCAAAAGTGAGGTTAACACTGCACTTGGTTCAAAGAGAGTGAGAGACGAGGGAGAGTATAACTCGATCCCCCTACCTATAGGGTAAAATGTCAGCTCCCCCCTAAAACGGTGTTAAACCTGGTAACTAAACCTACCGATATTGGGAGGGTCATGATTTAATCAGCTCTACCTAGTGTTGGAAAGTTACCCGACTTATGGGATCCACCCAATAGCCACAGGTGTCCAATCGTTAGGATCGAAGCCTCCCACTTTTCTTGATGGGTTTGCTTAGTTTTCTAATTAGCAAAGCATACTACCACACTGTTTGGACATATAAAATCAGCTTACTTTTATTACTCCGTTAAACTGGATCCGTTAAACTCGATCTTTAGCACATAACAAACAACTCAGAAATCAGATACTTTATTTCACCATCACTCTGCAAAGTGATACAAAACCGTCTTTTTGCGGAAATACACTGTCCAACAGCCTAGGATAGGACCTTCCAATCCCTCGGGATTGAGTTGTATGTGATCACACTCCATCCGTGGTCAACATGGAATTTACTAGCTCAGAGCGCCTCTAAGCTTCCATGAGCCTTTGGATCTGTCCTACATAATAGGGGCACCTACCACTCGGCCCTTTGTCCTCTTAGGTGCTCGAGTGATCAAAAATAAAAAACACCTACCTCCCTCGAGAGCGTAGGAACCCCACCCATAGGTGAGTTTTTCCACCGCAAAGTGTAAGGGAGCATTGGGTTGGGAACCCCAATGTCCCAAACCACCACAATTCACAACTTGTCCTGGCTGTGCAAGCCCGAAATCATAAGAGCCATAACTCATCATTCAAAAATCCAAAAGTAATAATAACCATAAGACATTTTAACACAATTGTCAATGCGATGCATAGAATCTATCCCCTTCATCAATTTCTGTGTTCCTTCCTAAAAAGCATTTGATAATACTAACATGCTTTTACAAGTCTAAGTAAGTTCTAACTAATCGTGATCCTTTTCTTATGTACTAACATGATTATCTCCATTCGGCCATCCATCATGATTATGGTTTATAGCCACAACCTCGATTTGTTGTGGGATGGTTGGTTCTTTGGTTTGAATGGGTTTGAGGTTAACTTCTGCTTGTGCTTCAGCATCATATTGAGTTCCGTCAGCAATAGTGGCAACTACTTCCTCATGTCGGGGAGCTCTTTGAGTGTGACCTTGTTTAGTATGCCAATGTCTCTTGGGAGCCATGGAAGAAGCTTGATGGATTCGGGCAGCGCTTCCGCGTAAGAGTGGAGAGAGAGAGAGAAAAAAAGAGAGGCTCGACTGATTGTAGCAAAGCTTCATCACGTCAATTAGCAGCAGAGAGACTTCTGCATGGATCATTTTGTGTCTATGTGTGTTCTTGACATGACACTCTACCCCTGTTTATATAGTAATGGAGGGGGAGGAAGGGTAAAAAGAGGACGTTTGTTTTTCAGCATTTTTTATGACATCATCGATAACAAAGAGAGAAAACTTTCTTTTAGCACTTAGCTTTAAAGCTTAATATGCTGTTTTTTCACTATTTTTCGTTTTTTTCTACCTTGTAACTTGTTTGGATCATAACTTCATCATATAAACCCCAAATATAGTCAGCCAGGTACTCAAAACGATCAAAACACATCTGGTCGACGAGCCTTGGTGAGCAAAATTTTAAAAATCTATAAAAAATAGACAAAAATGATAATTTTTGTAAATCAAATTATTTTTATCCATCTTGGACAACTTATTCCCTTCAAAGTAAGTCACAATATATATTTGGATCCATCTAAAGTGGGAATTAAGTCATCTAAACATGATACTAGAGATTTTAGACTATTCTAGTAAACCAGTCATGCTTTCTATAAATCCTATAGAGATTCTGCAGTTTTTTTTCCATGTGTGGATGTGCAATATAAATCAATTTTCTTTGGAATGTATATGCACATTAGTTATTAAAATAAACTAAGTAATGGAGACATTACATCACGAGTTTGTGTGATTTGGCTCCTAGGCGGTTGTGGTTGTCATTTGGACACCCATTTGAGTTGCTACTCAGTGGTCTTGGATGTGTTTTTTTTGGGTTGCAACCAGTTTATCATGGTAGGGTGGGACAAGTCACAACTACCCTCCTTAGACCTTGCACTAGGTTCCTCTACTAGTGGTACTACAAGCTTTGATGGAGCCACACTATCCTTGATGAAATCCATCATTATCTGAACATTGCCAATGGTAAGGTGAATGCACAATGAGTCATAGTCAACATTGTAATATGCTTGTTTCTTGAATACACATCCTAGCAATGATTCCTTACTAGTGGCCTTGGTGTTAGGAATCATGTAGAATTGGTAGGCTTTCAATCTCAATATAGAGACCACTACTTTACACTTTCCCAACAGTGAATAAGATTGTCCCCCAAAAGGGCTGAGTTTTGCATTGGTAGATCACAATTGGGGTTGACCAATGAGGGTCCAATGAGTGTGTATAAGGACATTAAAGTCAACTCCCTTGTCAATGAGGGCATCAAAGGCATATGACGTGTGACCAGTGATTGATATGTGTAGGTATATAGGTGCCACTGCTTCCTCATTCTCTTCCTCAATCTTAGTGATGGTGGTTACTCATACGTTCATAGGTGGGTTTAGCATTGGAGGCTCATGTGGTGGATATGTTGTTGTTGGCTCTTGGTCATCATGCAAGTGGCACTGATGGTTGGATCCTACTCTTCAATAGTAGGTAGCTAAGATTTTGTGACTTTGTGGGACTCACGGCTGCCTGTTTATAATCCTCCTCTTCATGTAAGAATGGAAAATTGATGATGGCTAGCACATGCATCCAATCTCACTTGTTCTTGGGGTAAGGGATACACTTTGCTAGTGGCCCATAGGATTTATTGACTTGTGAGTCTCCTTTCAACATAGTGGAGATGGCATCTAGGTTGATTGGAGCGGTCTTCCAAGTATCCATCTCAACTCTCGCGACTTTTGATCAGTTGCCTTAGAACATAAGACCATTGCCCCAATCTTCTATCATTTGTGTGTTTTGCATCTAGGGTTGTCCTAGCAAGATAGTATAGTCAATTCCCTTCATGGCTATGAAGTTCATCATTGAGAGCTAGACTCCCACTATCTTCAAGGGCCAATCTCTCAATAATCCAAATGGGATGACCTTCATTTCATTAGCCAGTGTAATATTAAGCCTTGCAATCTCCACTGGTGGGTTATCCCAAGCCTGTAGGACTGCATGTTTGAGTACACTGACTCCTACTCATGTGTCCATGATCCCCTTTCTTGTGACGTCCCCTAATAATATGACAGGTAGGATTTTGTGCATTTTCATGCCTTCCTAGAAAGCATTCATATGTAAGGAATAACACACTAAGATAAGGGTCAAGCTAGGTATCAGCATGGTTGCATCATGGTTGGGCAAGTTGATTACTCTGAGCTCATTTGGTCTTTCTACCCACTACTTCAGCACTTGCCATAAGATTGGATTTTTCCTAAGCAGTTCTCCCAAAGGTAGGGGTCGATATCAACATCATGAGCAAGTTGCCAACCACCTATTTTTTGTTAGGTTGTATGCTCTTTTTCCAATTGCTTATTTTTGTTAGGTTGTATGCTCTTTTGCCAATAATCTTGGCAAGTCTACCTACCTGTGGCATCTAGGCTCTATTCATGCGGTGCTACATGGGGTGCGGATGCGCCTCTTGATTTTAACCAAGTTGGTGAGACTAGTGTGCTCACGTTAGAGAGCTCATTGATCTCATCTTCAATAATGTTTTTTGCATCCTTTAGGTGCACTCGGGCTTCTCTCAACCACTCCTTGACCTTATCAACCACTTCTAATTGGTACCTCAGATCGGGATATTCTTCAATCTTGACACTTCCCTTTTTTGTTGTCTTAGGAGCAGATGCCCTTGCTTCTACATTTGTGACTTCCTTCCCTTTGGTAATGTGGTGGTACTATCTATCTTAAGCGTAATCTTTGTCTCAGCCCTCTTTTTCCTTCTTCTACGGCTTTTCTTCCCTATTGAATATGCATCGAGGTTGCTAGGTCAAAGTAATGAAATACTAGCCTGATTTGCCTATGCTCGCGAGTCATGACATTTAGTGGAATTGGCGTGGCTTTGCCATCAAGTGTCTCGAGTACGAATAGCTCCAATGGTACAAATGACATGATAACTAAACTAGTGGAAGGTTTCCACCTAGAGCACTCAACATACAAGTATGTGATCTCATACTCAGGGTATCTAAGGTCAACCTTGACTTGATTTTCTTGCTCCTTTTTGGGGCATTGAGATGAGATATCCCCTCAGTGACCACAAGTCCAGCATGCGATGGGTCCTTGGTTCTATCCTCCTAGACCTCTACCTCTTCTCTTGCCCAATGCCATCACCGGCACTAGTCTAAAATTCATTAAGATGGGATTACCCTCTTCATCATACAAGACGTAAGGGCTCACGTATGCTTCATCCTCATTCAGCTCCTCTACGTAATGTATTGGAGCATCGCTCATTAGTGTATGCATCATGATGGGTCCATGTGGTCTAGGTATCCATGTGGGATTGATATCCATCCTAGGGACAGCTAGCTTTGAATCATTGGGTGCTGGGAGAGCTAGTGGAGCTCCCCTTCCAAAAGGTGGTGGTCTATTCTCTAGGTAGTAATGTTGATTGTATGGCTGTCAGTAAGGCAGTCACCTTGATAATCAGAGATGCATTGCATCATGTCCAAACCTACCACAATTGGCACAAGGTCTGGATTTAGGATCCATGCACTCGGTTAGAAGGTGGTTTCCTCTACAATGCACACATTGCACATGAGGTCGTGCGGACCTTCTCATCATCTCTTGAAGCCTAGCCATCTTTAACTTCATGTCTGCCAACTTGACACTCTTTCCCTTGTCTTGGGTGCTATGGCTAGATCTTTCACTAACGGTCATGGCTCTTTCTAAGGTTCTAGAGGTAGTGATATCTTGATTTGTGGGCCTTGAGCTTCTCTCCTTGAGCAAGTCATCCACTCGTATGGCCTCTTCAAAGACCCTAGCTATTACATCCCTTTACAAGTATGAGTTTCTTACCAAGGCCTTGTAAATCTCTTCACTTTGGATTTCGTTTATGAACACGGTGGAGACCGATCATTTGTTAGGTTGCTTTGCGAGCCGGCATTCTCCTAAAGAGACTCTGCATATGGGTGATGTAGTCTCAAATATCCTCCTTGTTCTATTGGCTAGCATTTATTAGCCTGACGATGAGGTTGTCAAAGTATCCTACCTTAGAGCATCTCTTGATAAAGAGTCTCTTAAAGTTATTGAAGTTATTGCATTCGACATTGTCTAGACTAGTGCACCACGTCCTGTCCTTTGTCTCCTAGGCAAATTCCGAAAGCTTGTGTGTGTTGAGCAAAGTCCATGAGGTTTTTCTCCTCGCATACTTGCCCAAATTCTTCCACAAATCTATATGGGGTCATTGTTAGGCTAATACTACCTATCGATTTGCTTAGCAACCACATGTGTCTTGATCTAGCTCTTAGAACTCATCGTGATTCCTAATCCTGTTAGCAATGAAGTTGCCAGGGCTGCTTCCCTCTACTTTATAGCTATGTTGTCTAAGAGTTGCTTCGTGAGAATCTCACTCAGCGTAAGATTAGCCTCTAGTACTCTCTCACTCTCAATTTTTGGTCCTGTCCTATTTCAGTTGGCGAGCACTAAGATGCATTGGACTTCACACATTTCTATGTCTTGCCTCATATTTTGAGCTCACTACTCTTAATTATAGGCACCTATATCATGCAATGCTTTCCTTGCCAACTTCTGCTCTTCCTCGAGATCGGCTATGATGTCCTTAGCTAGTCTACCATGATGCTCCATTTTAGTTTGCAAGTCATACCGGGTTATCATTTGCTGGATGTCGATTAGGAATTCTTCCAAGTCAAGCTCATCATTTCTAGGGTTGGTGCTAGCTCTTGACATGTTGCCAGTTTCTTGAGAAATTAGAGTGTTGATCAGATTGATCAAGCTGGGTAGAGCTCCATCCCTAATCGTGCCTGGTGCTATTACTCCCCAATCGGCTTGACGATTCAAGTCTCCTAGTATTTACTGATTTGGTGTCCTTGTTGGCCAACCTTCGATGTCTGGGGTCTCCTCCTACTAGTCAGTTATTTTAGTGTATCTTATATTGTGTGAATTCCTTGTTATTCAAAACAATCCTTGATGTTATGGGCACTCAAATGCTAGTGGGGTACTCCTCAATGTGCACTATGCAAAATCAGGCTTTCGGCTTTTTTGGTGCATGTCAAATGTTCAATTGATGCAATGTGTAAACCGATGAAAACAATAGAGTGTAGCAAACACTCTTCCTGATTCTTTCATACGGGTGATGACCACTCTAGTTGGTTCATTCTGGTCTCTACGACCTTCTAGACGTGTAATCTAAGGGGTAGTAGGTTACGTGAGTTAGTCATGGTCTCTATCGGGGCACGTAGTTGAGGGTCAATGATCGCAATCGTTTTTTGGGCCGTTATGCCA
Source organism: Lygodium microphyllum (assembly GCF_053477565.2). Taxonomy (NCBI): domain Eukaryota; kingdom Viridiplantae; phylum Streptophyta; class Polypodiopsida; order Schizaeales; family Lygodiaceae; genus Lygodium; species Lygodium microphyllum. The sequence goes on from NC_141135.1 coordinate 83,519,736, forward strand.
TGATTCGTGAGTTTGGGGGTCCTATGAGCTATTCTATGCATCTAGAGGCCTACATCGGTGTCATCTGGCTTGGGCTTAGGCTTTGTTTATCTTGGGGAGGGTTTGATTTTCTAGGATCTCGATTCTACATAGTTAGTCTTAGTGAGAGTATCCAAGTGTTTGACTAGGACCATCCAAGTCCGAATCCAAGTCCGAACGGTCCAAGTGAATGGGTGCTCGACTAAATGTTTGTATGGTCAAGTGGACCAATCAAGGAGTCCAAATTTGGCCAACCGAGGCCAATTTTTTTGTTTGAGTCTGAGTCTATGACTCAAACAAGTATGATCATCTAAGGGGACTGAGGACTCGGATTGTCTGAGCGATGGTGGGACTCGAACGACTGTGACTTTGTTCGAGTGCGGCATCGAAAGTTCCAAAATGGTCAAACTCATGTCAAATCTCACACGTGCCTTGATCAATCTCTCAACTATAATCCTTGTAGTAATCATCCAACACAAAGACACACTCAGAGCTTACCTGTAGGGCTTAAAGGCATGGTGGTAAAGATTGCTAAGTACAAAATGGTTTCCAGTCGTGTAGCTCTCTCTCTCAACTCAAAAAATGACAAATGAGCTCTCCCCCTACCTTCTTGGCTTCTTAAACCCCTCTTTGCTTAGTCTTTCACCTTTCCTTCTCTCTCTTTACTGTCTTAATGCCTTGAAGCTCTCTTTTCTCTCTTAGAAACCCTGTTGTGTGTTTCTCTATTTTCCTTGTTTTTTTCTTACCTAAATGCATCCAAATCACGAGCAATAACTTACACTAATCCAACCTACTTACCTAAATACAAACAAGTAAAAAACTTACTTGCAAAGGAGATTGAATACCTCTTTAATTCCCTTGCTTCCTACCTATCTAAAGCATCAGTTTGGGAGCAAACCCTACTTTAATGCTTGATTCAGAGCACGCAAGCACTCAAATCTTGAATCCATTGGTCTTAGCAATAACATAACCAAAATGTGGGAGCTCACATTTGACTGTCATGACCCATGGACTTCTTATAATGGCTATCTCTCATATAGCTATGTGCACTCTCACACCTATAAGTGTAGTGAGCTTACCTCCATGCTCGATCAAGTAGCCTCCTCCCTCAAACACTCGGGTAGCTCCATGACACAAGGTGCAAGCTCAAGTAAGCTTGATCAAGAAGCTCAATCCTCAAGCTCCAAGCTCCAAGCTTGAAGCTCCAAGCTCCATTACCGTGTGCGCAAGACAAGAGAAGAGAAGAAGAAGAAGAGAGGAAAAGATGGAGAGATTCTCCACCTCGGTCCCTCATCCTCACATACTCACTCCCTCACTCTCCCTCTCTCAAGCACAAGCACAAGCAAGAATAACAAGAAGAAGAGAAGAATAGAGCTAGTTTTGGCCACACACAAGAATGAGCTTCTTTATTCACTTTTTGCCTTTTATACAAGTCCTAAATCCCTTTGGCCACCCATCTCTTTTTTACATGATCGGCCATTTTAGCCTGGGTTTTCTTTTCCTATTCCCTTCCTATTTACATTATGCCTTCACTCATGCCCATCTACATTTACAAATTGCACACGAGGGAGCTTGGAACTCTCTTACAAAAATTTAGGGTGTGCCTTTGCATTTCAAATGCGCATTTTCTCTTTTGCACTTGCCCTAAACATTTAAGGTTGTCCTTATTCTTTTGGCCTTTTTTCCTCCTATTTCTTCAATCATCTAGACCACCTTTTTCTTATTTGCCTTGTGTCTTTTAAATTTTCTTTGCACCGAGGTTAACATATAGCAATATAGAAAGGGGAGTGAGGCATATACATTATAATGATAATGAGAATTTAGGTTTGATTCCTAGAGTCATTACACCCAAAATCATTAGGCTCGATGATAATAGAGATACTTGTGAAGATTGGGGAGTTTAAGACTTCATGTATTCCACTTCTTGACCATGGTTAAGAGATCAATGTAATGGTCAAAAGTTTATATGAAAATGGCAAATGGTTGGTTGATGTTCATCATGGATGGAGGATGCAAGCAACAAGCAACACTCCAAGGGATCTTTATGCAACTTGACTTCATTGGTGATGTGCATGATTATTTTCATTTCTTTATCATTCAATTATTTTGGGATAACCATATATCACTACTATGCACATGGAAACAAAAGTATTGGATGATGGGTTAGCTTGTGCATGAGTTGGAAGTAGAGATGGGAAAATAGGTGTTTAGTTCTTAAACTGTATGTGTGAGTCAAACTATTGGATATGTTTTAAGTGATAGAGGAGTCTATTAAAAACAAAGGAATCTTTTAATAAAAGTGTTGAAGCTATGGCAAAGATACAATACAAAAACATGGACAAGAAAGTTGAACTGTAATGCTACTGCCACCAGATAGTGAAGAAATGTATGATTTGGTGTCTAGATAGCCAATCTTAAGGGGTCAAAAGGGAATTGGCCACAAATTTTCTATAAAAACACTTCAAGAGTTGAAGGTTGGTCTTTCATATGTATTATAGCATAATCATACTACAAACAATGTCACAATAAGGTATATGCCGGCAAAATTGATAGATGGGCAAGATCATGCAAATAGAAGAAGTGGATACTACATGGATTGTCTTGCCATGGGAGGATGGGGTGGTTAGAGAAGAGTTGCTAGCTTTAAGGATTCATCACTTTGAAAAAAGGTGAGAAGCCATAGAGATTGTAGTAAAAAGATTGAGGGCATCTATAATTTGAAATAAAGAGAGATTTGACAAAAAGAACAAACACTAAGGGCTACAGAGGATGGAGACTACATACTTGTGTATGATAGCAGCTTGGGCAATGAGCATAATACCATTATGAAGGTTTCTAAGAGATAGTTTGGTCCCTACATTGTTAAGAAAGTGTATGGCAATGCTCATTATGCTCTTTGTGAGTTGGATGGTACAAATGTGAAGATTCCAATTGCAAAAAATAGGATCAAACTATTTAAGAGAAGGGATTCATGTATATATGAAGAGGATGAATTGGACATTGAGCTTACTAATGAGACAAGATAGAAAATGAGCAAGATAAGTTTTAGGAATATGATGAACATGAAGAAGACAAAGGATCTGGACCCAATGATGACTAAGAAGGGGGTTGAACTATTGTTCATAACTTTGATAAGGAATCCTTACTTGATTAGGGTACCATCTATTGCTCTTGGAGGACCCAAGTAGTGGCTTTTTGTGGATAGATGTGAAGCTTCCTTTTCTTACCATTATAAGCAACAAAATGCAAGTATTTTATGCAATTAAAAAAAAAGGTTTTCTTTATTCATTGAGAGCAAAATGTAAACACCCAAGAAGTTCCGGAAAAGAGCATAATAATGCAAAATTTATGCAGGAATTCAAAGCCAACCGAAAATGGAAGACACGTATTTGACAATTTTTAGAGACCGTGGAAGACCGAATGAAAATTTTGATTGTTATGGTGGCTGCATTTTTTTCATAATTTTTTTGACTATTGGATTGAAGTAGGACAACTTCTTAGCAGTTCGGGACATTAAGACGGAACACAGATTTTTCAAATTCTCAATTGGTCATCGAACAACGGAGGAACTACTGGAGGGCAGGCACTTTAGAGAACAAAATTGACCAAGATTTTAAAAACCATGGGCATGGGCTTTTGGGGGGGCCCAAAGGCCCCAAATTTTTTATGTTTGGAGGGGGGGCGCATTTCAACATGGTGAAAAAAAAATAACACCATGTTGATGGAAGGGGGGGGGGGGGTGGAGAGGTTATGAGCAATCAATCAATTAGATCATGGCAATGAATTCTCCAATTTTTTCACTCTTCATCACCGTTCTCTGCTCACAAAATCACTGCTTGAATAGATTTCTTAGTTTCTAGACTTTCTTTCTCCTCTCTCCTTTCCCCTCTTGATGTGGGTTTTCATGCTTTAATCTATGAGAGAAGGGGATGGGTTGAGACGTGAGATTTGGATCCTGAGATGATGCTGGAGCGTGGAGGAGTATCAAGGTTTGGAGGAGCCTCAACAACATTTGGGAAGTATCAATGGCCCTCCAATGAGATGCATATAATACAAAGCGCAGCTTTATGAGTAAGCCATAAATTTAAGTGTTTTATTAAATTCCGTTTGTAAATGATTGAAAATTGTTTTCTTGGTTGTCAATGTTGTGATCTATAAAAAATGGTAAGGAAATCAGGAAAAATTAGTCATCTAATAATTTCTCAATAAGTATACAAAACTAGCAACATAATAGTTTTATGAAAAATCATGAATTTTTGGGATTTTGTTGTGTATATGGCGTTCTTATGGAATGGAATTTGATATAAAAATAATTCTCAATAAGCCTAATAATTCCAAACTATTAAATTAAAAAATATTGATATTTATCAATAAATAAATGGAGAAAAATAAAAAAGAGAAAAAATAGGTTTTTTTCATCTAAAAAATAGTGAAAAATGACATTTGTATTTGTGAATGTATGATAAGGCAAAGGCATGAGGGTGAGCCTTACTTTAGCCCTATCTTTATGTTAAAGTGGGTACTTACTGCTTTTATAAAGAAGAAATACATTAAAAATGCTCTCTAAACCTACCACCGAATGCATAACCTTAAGCGATAGGGAGAAGGGGGTGTTAAAGGTTGATAATACACTGGATTCTAATGTTTTTTTAATGATGCATAGCATATAGGACATGTGATTTTGAAAATTAAGAGGGTCTAGTGGCATGAGCACGCTCGGTGTTGGCCTTAGGCAATGCAATAGATAAATGCATGAAAAGAAATATTTTTACACCTTCATAATGCTCATTGTTGATAAACACAAATATTTTAGCACTATGAATCATATACAATTGCATTGCATGTGGTAACATCATGGAAGCATAGCAATTGTCTTTGTGAACAATGACCCACATTGAGGAGGTGAGGTACCCTAAGCTATAGGGCTAGTGATTGATCTCCTTGGGGGGTGTCTAATGAGGAATACATTACATATCTTAGAATGATTGATTAAAAGAGTGGAGCATGTATCGTATATGTTCTATGTATGAGCAGCACATCTTGGGGCCAATCCCTGCGAGGTGTAAGAGAGCCGTAGTGGGGCTGTGGCAATCAATCAAGGGTTGCTCCCTTTTTCTATGTTTACATGGTGTATTACACCGATATGTGTGGGGACTCCCTATGAGAAGTGTGGGAAGGGTTATCCGTTGGATTACAAACCATACAAAGTAGGGTAGTATACCCCTTAGACAATCCTCATCGTGAGGCCAAGGGGTGTGTTTGGGTACATATAGTAGAGGCCCGGCTAGATCCATAGAGCCAGTGCCAAGCCCATTTTAGGTCTTGATAGGTGGTGCATTTTGCAAGAGCCACTAATAAGTAGCGATATCCAAATCTCGGTCGATAGGGACTAGTTTATTAATATGTGCCAAAAGACAGTGAAACAAATCCAAAAGACCATCAAGTCGAGCTTCAAAAGCAAGAATGAGCTGAATGGGCTAGACGACGGGCTAAAATTATTAGGAGATATTCTTCATAAAGGAGTGGTATGATATGCCTACAAGGGAGGAGTCTTAGTAATCCTAGCTCCATGCATAGTCAGTTAAGAGAAGGAGAAAGTTGTAGTACTTCCCCTCTCCTAGTTAGTCAGCCCACTTCAAGTGGGGTTATAGTTCCCATAGTTTAGGGACTCTTAGTGAACCCAGTTGTCATGGTGCAACCTATTCAATCCCAACAGGAACACTGAACTTACCAGCCTTACGATTTTCTCTACCCAATTTTAATGGGTTAGCAGAGGAAGGTGTGGTACTTCATAGTAATGAGTTCCAAAAGTTAATGTTTAATTATCGAATCCAAGATGGACATTTGATAGAGTCATGATTACAAGCTTCCTATACCTCTAAGGTAAATTGGAATCCGAGTCTAGATGTTGGAAATACTTTGGCACTGAAAAATGGAGGTCAAGGGACACTCATGAGTACTTCTAATGGGAGAGGAAGCATGATTCAAAAGGTATCCATGTTGCTAGCTCCTTCTAGTGTAACCATGCATATGGCTAGTCAAATGTCTCCAACAAATGTTGAAGAACAAATAATAAATCCTGATGTTGTTCTAGGGAAATTCCCAATCAAGTGGTTAGGCCAATGGAATGATAGGTAGACAATTGTGGCTATGAGTCAAGTGCCTCGAATGTCCTTGGCAAAGCTAAGTACTATTGATCACTCAAAAATGTAGGCAAATAGCTGTTGACGTCAATTTCCTTAAGAAGCAGCAAACTTTGATAGGGAGCCGACGCTCCCTGAAGAGGGTGCCCCCTCAAGTTTTAGTTATAAGTGGTGCTGTGGCCGACATTTCCCAGGAATTATCCAAATGTTAAATGTGACATATGCGAAAAGTTTGGCCACTTAGCCAGTACCTATTGGAGCAAAAGATTAGCTCTCTCTAGCAAGGAAGTAAATTAGCTAGGTCCACTCAATCATCAAGCATAAGGGAATAATATTCAACAAGATGAGGGACCGAAAAAAATACTGCAAATAGGGAAGGCTATTGTAGAGGAGTTGCCTAGTGGTAGTGGAGTCAACCTCATTAAAGCTATATGTGTCAATAGCACCGAAGCTTCTAATCTATGGGTCATTACAAGAGGTCAAAAGAGTAAAGACAGTGACAAAGACAAGGTAAAACTTGTCAAGAAAAATCCTAAGATGATAAGGGGATGCAAGTCCTTAATCTTGACATGGAAGGTGGACCTCTAAAAGCCATTGATAGTGAAACTGATGCCAAGAAGGATAAGGAATTTCCAAAGAAGAAGGCAAGAGCAAAGAAAGAGATATCGAAGGCTTTTCAAAGACCAAAGGAGAGAATGGTATGTGGGAATGAGAGATATTGTTAACTATCATGAATTCAATTTAGCAAGTTCTATTGGAGAAGTTAAGCTAGATGTAAATCTCTTGCAGTTAATTAAGCTATCTCTAGGAGTGTGTAAATAGTTTAAGAAGATTCTGCACACTGGGTAAATCGTGGAGCCCTTGGGCATAGCGCAAGTGGGAGATGATTGGTTTGAGCATGCTGAAAAGCATTGCCCAAGGGTAGCATCATATGTTATTGTAGACACGGGATCCTCTATCAACATTATGAGTTTGGAATTGATAGAGAGGCTAGGGTTAAAAATCCAAAAAGACACCTCCACAAGTCTTCAAATGGCTGACGATAGTTTAAGAAAACTTGAAGGGTGTATTACTAAAATCCATGTGACTATTGCTAATGTGGAATGCATTCTAGAATTTAGAATGATTAGATTCGTAGGCAACCTAGCTATCAAGTATTGCTAGGTAGGCCATGGATCTTACAAGCAAACTATTAGGTTGATATACCCGTTGGTCAGTTGATCTTTAGTAGATAAGCTAAAAACAATGTTTATCACTGTCTTTGATACCTTTGCATATCATGTGATGGCATTTGGGTTATGCAACGCACCAGGGTCTTGGCAATGTTGTCAAGCGATTTTTTGAAAATTGAAAAGCCCTAGTCAAATTGTAGTTAGGTTTGATTTTTTGCTAGTTTAGTTGTTTGCGTGACTGTTTGTTTTGTTGTTTTGTAATTGGATTTCTTGTATTTGTCTAGCTTAGGATTTTTTTTCTATAATTTTGTTTGGTTTGTTGAGTGTGAAACTTGATAGCCTTGGTCGAGCTTGATATTTTTTTGGACAGGTTGAAGGTGGAGTTTGCTAGTAGCTTTCAAACATTGTGGAACATGGTATGTTTTCCTGCTGAGACTCTTGCACATCACGAGCATTATGGGTTCACGAGCACTTCACGTTGCACTTGTTTGATGCACTTCACTTGAGGGTCGTCTCTTGAATTATTCAAATACTTCCATGCCATGGGTTGGAATGAAGCTTTTTTCGCACCATCGTTGAGTACTTGCATGGCATGAGACTTGATGCAGCTATATGCAGTAAATCTTAATTGCACACGCACATGAGAGAGCACCTGTCATTGAGCATGCACATTTCTTGCACGCACGATATTTGGAATATTCATCACTAAGTTAGGAACCTATGGATGAGTGGGTAAGGTGGCTGGGAGAGTTAGAGGGTCCTAAAGGATGTCGCCAACTATGAGATGGGCTATTCTTATCTGGGCAACATCTTGAGGGCCATTTTTTCTAGAGTGTTGGTGAGATTATGGGCGAGAGGAGCGGAGTATGTCATATCTTTTTGAAGATTGTTAAGAGGTGAGAATAAGGATTTAAATAATCAAGGAACTATGTTTGCATTATGCATGACGCACGAGCACATCTAAATAGGCTAGGCACAATTCCTTGAATGCATCCATATTTTTTGTGTGAGCATTGTTTGAATGGTAGCATATCATGGATTCAATCAATTGCATGTTTTCTCAAATCAAGAGTGGATGAGCATGAAGTTCTATTTCAAATCATGTTTTGTTGCTAGGACACATTGCATGAAAATACATGTTCATTTTGGAGATTCCAAGGGTATGTATTACACAATGGAGTTTATGAACAAAGGCATACGAAGATGGCAATTTTGCTACATTACCATAGGTTGATAATTGGACACAACAACAAGACTTAATTATTCAAAGCTCATGAAGGCACATTGGAAGTTGCCACATGCCTTAAAGATGGATGTGGAAATAGTTATGGTTATAGAAGCAGTTCAAATCGGCGTTTTGAAGGAAAACACTACTCAAAAAGAGATGTTATGAGAGTACTGATCAAGTCAAAGCAATGTTTAGAGACTATAGAGATTATCTACTAAGCTTGCGAGGATGGGTGATCTTGATTTTTTAAATTCTATAAAGAGGTGAATTGAAGGAAAAGTGGCATTCTATTAGAAGATTAAGGGCAACGCAGACGACGAGACACATTCAAGGGACAAAATATGACCTTGTCCAAGATTCTTTCAACAAGCCAAATGTCTGTAGCTATTGCTACAAGTCAAGATATATCAGCAACTATAATCAATGGAACGCTCATGAGCTGAGCAAGTTTGCGTACACAAAAGAAGAAGAATGGAAAACAATTTAAATCATAGTATCTCTAAATTGTTTAGTACGAAAGGGAAGAGAAAGGATAAAGGATGGCTGCCATTGATGATGGCAGTAATCTCATCGAATTGCAAGCAGTGAAGGTGAAAATGTCTTATCAATATAGGAGCAAGGCGGCATAATTGCCAAGGCAGAAGAGGTAACGTGCAATGATATGGTAGAATATTGTGAGCACATGGTGGTATATGGCGACGTCTTGACAAATAATGCTGAGGGATGATGAAGTAGTCCTTTGACATAGGGGGTGGTGTTCACCTAATGCAAGAAGTAAAAAGCCTTAAAGTCTATAAAGATTTTTAAGCTTTAGATCTTCTAAACATTTAAGATTCATGGCTTTAAGGCTTCAACATTGCCTTAAGTTTGGAAAGCTAAAAAGCCTATGCTTTTGGAAAGTAAAAAATCATACTCATCATGAGTGTGGATGAGAAAACTATAAAAGGAGAAGCGAGTGGAGAGTTAGAGGCCTTCCCCCTTGATGATAATTGTATTTTGTGAGAGAGGAGAGAGGAGGGTCATATGCGAGAGTGTGAACTCTTGTTGTGCTAACTTCGGAGAACTTGGAAGTTGAAGTGTGGAGTGTTGGCTCAAGGTTGTTAAGGTACAATAATATATTTCACTTCGTTTGTTTTTGAATTGTTGGTGTTTTCATTGTGTTGTGGTTGTGTGATGCTCTACCCGAATTTGGGTTTTAGTTGTTTGAGCTACAAGAGGCATTGTTTATTGTTTTGTTTTTCGTGTGTGGTTCGTGTGGTGTTTGTCAAAACATTTAAATTTTTGTGTTGTGTTGTGTATCCGGCAAAGTCAAATTTCCCCAATTGGCACTCCTTAATGTCTCGTTATGGGGTTGTGAGTGAGGCTTGCTCTCGATCACCGCTCTCATAACATCTCATTTTTGGTGCCCCCATTGAGGAGTGCCGAAAAAATTTGACTTTGTGCATGATTTGTGGATTGATTTCTTGTTTGTAATCGTTTTTTGATGGCTAGTTCTTTTCCTGAATTTTATGGAAAGAAGGGAGAGGATCCTCTGGTTCCTCAAAAAAATAGAGCTTGGATGTATTATCCAACAAATAAATGACTTAACCCTGAAACTCCAAATTTTGAAATTTCAATTGTTGGATGAAGGTCATAATTGGTTTGAAGATTATGAAAAGACCCTTAGATTGAGAAATCCTCTTATTCCTATGGAATATGAAGCAACTAAGCAGGCTTTCTTTGACCATTTAAGGAAACTGAGACTTCCCAGGACCTTTGGAGAAAAATAGAAACTTGCTAGAAGAGAGAAGACCTGACCATAGAATTTTTCGCTATGCAATATTCTAGACTTTGGGATCGATGGAATGTATCATTAGGCCTAGGAGAGAGAGCCCTGAAAATATCAAAAATCAAATATTTCATTGAAAAAGTGGAGGGAGAGGTGAGTACAAAGTTGGAATTAAGGAACCTAGTACTTTTGAAGAAGCTGTGATGATTGCTTTAGAAAAGGAGAGAAATTTAAAAAAAGAGAATAATTTAGAACACCTGTAGAAAGTAGAGACCAAAAGTGGCAAGGACAAAACTTTCAAATGTTAATGAGACAAAATGCCCAATTAGCACCAGAGATTGAGGATCAATTGTCTGGCCAATTACAAAATATGAGATTAGAAGCCATGAGAGGAAGTCTTTGGGGAAGAGGAAGTGGAGGACCTGTAGGACAGACCAATTAGGAAAATTTAGGAATTGGGAGAGGAGCAAATGGTAGAGTATATTTTCGTAGACCGATGGTGACTTGTCTTTCCTATAGAGAGTTAGGTCACATGAGTACAAATTGTCCTTATTTGCCTAGAGCAGGAGGGGATATGTATCCTTTACCTCAAAATTTTCCTAACAAACATAATGATTTTGGGATAGAAATTAAAAATGATTCTACCAGAGAGATGAAAATAAATCGAGAGTGCCTAGGAAACATTATCATGCTGTTGACATTCCTTTGGGGGAAGGAGAGATTGATTATGACCTAAAAAAGGATATGATGGGTAAAAAAGCTGATATATCTTTTGCCTAGTTGATGGAGTTGTGCCCTAAGATGAGAGGACAGTGGAAGAAATTAGTGAATCCGAAGTATAAGGAAAAAAAGAAAGGAATAGTGAGAGTTTTGAGTGTTGAAGATTTGCTTGATATTTGTCCTATTATTGATGCTTGGCATAAGAATCAGAACGTAGGAGAAGCATATATTGATGGAGGAGCACAAATTAGTGTGGTTACCTAGGCTTGTAATGAGTAGTTTGGACTTTGAATCATTGAAAGGTCTAAATTTTGAATTAGGCTTGCTAATCATGCTAAAGTGAGGTGCTTAGGTATGATTTACAATTTGGAAGTGAAGGTTTATGGAGTCTATGAAAATTGATTGTCATGTTATGCTAGTAGCGTTGGGAGCTTTTTCGCTCATATTGGGTAGACCTTGGCTTAGGAAAGCAAGAGCAATTCAAGATTGAGGAAAAGGGATAATAACAATGTATGATAGAAGGGGAGTACCAAAGAAGTTTGACATGTCTTCAAGAAAGGAACTTGTGAATGAAGAAGATTCTGTAGAAGAAAATGAGGAAGAGAGTGATAGTTCTTCTAAGGAAGATGATAGTGAGGATGAGAGTTCAGAGAGTGATTCTGATAGAGAGGTGTCATCAGTTGTAGTTGAGTTAGTGAGTTTTAAGAGAGAGGAAGAGAGAATTAAGGATGAATTTTTTAGTCTTTTAAAAGACTATGAGGGGGAGGGCTTAGAAACTGCTAGATTTCAAGATGGAGTTGAGGGTTCGAATTTGTTGCCTGATAAGTCTATTGAGAATTGTTGAGATGTTTTGCTTTGACAATGTGAGTTGTTTTGAGAATTTTGGATTTGAAAAATTTGAGGATTTTAAAGAGAGATTTATGGAAGAATTTTGTGTGTTAATCGAAAAATTGTCTGAGAATGGTGCGTCATGGATTTTCTTGATTGATGAGTTTGAAGAACTCAGAGATGGAGAGTTGGATTCGATTTTTGATTGGCTCATAAATGTTGCATCATTTTATGAGAAACTACTACACATGAATGTTTGCAGACTAGGGGGAGGGCTAAATATGTCAAGCAATGTTTTGAAAATTGAAAAGCCCTAGTCAAATTGTAGTTAGGTTTGATTTTTTGCTAGTTTAGCTGTTTGCATGACTGTTTGTTTTGTTGTTTTGTAATTGGGTTTCTTGTGTTTATCTAGCTTAGGATTTTTTTCTATCATTTTGTTTGGTTTGTTGAGTGTGAAACTTGATAGCCGTGGTCGAACTTGGTATTTTTTTGGACAGGTTGAAGGTGGAGTTTGCTAGTAGCTTTCAAACATTGTGGAACATGGTATGTTTTCCTACTGAGACTCTTGCACATCACGGGGATTATGGATTCACGAGCACTTCACGTTGCACTTGCTTGATGCACTACACTCAGGGGTCGTTTCCTGAATTATTCAAATACTTCCATGCCATGGGTTGGGATGAAGCACTCTTTGCACCATTGTTGAGTACTTGCACGACATGAGGCTTGATGCAGCTATATGCAGTAAATCTTAGTTGCACACGCACGTGAGAGAGCACCTATCATTGAGTACACACATTTCTTGCAAGCATGATATTTGGGATATTTATCACCAATTTAGGAACCTATGGATGAGTGGGTAAGGTGGTTGGGAGAGTTAGAGGGTCGTTGAGATGGGCTGTTCTTATTTGGTCAACATCTTGAGGGCCATTTTTTCTAGAGTGTTGGTGAGATTATGGGCAAGAGGAGCGGAGTATGTCGTACCTTTTTGAAGAGCGTTAAGAGGTGAGGATAAGGATTTAAATAATCAAGGAACTATGTTTGCATTATGCATGCCACACGAGCACATCTAGATAGGCTAGGCACAATTCCTTGAGTGCATCCATATTTTTTGTGTGAGCATTGTTTGAATGGTAGCATATCATGGATTCGATCAATTGCATGTTTTCTCAAATCAAGAGTGGATGAGCATGAAGTTCTATTTCAAAGCATGTTTTGTTGCTAGGATATATTGCATGAAAATACATGTTCATTTTGGAGATTCCAAAGGTATGTATTCCACAATGGAGTTAATGGACGAAGGCATACGAAGATGGCAATTTTGCTACATTACCATAGGTTGATAATTGGACACAACAACAAGACTTAATTATTCAAAGCTCATGAAGGCACATTGGAAGTTGCCACATGCCTTAAAGATGGATGTGGAAATCGTTATGGTATAGAAGCAGTTCAAATCGGAATTTTGAAGGAAAACACTACTCAAAAAGAGATGTTATGAGAGTACTAATCGAGTCAAAGCAATGTTTAGAGACTATAGAGATTATCTACTAAGCTTGCGAGGATGGGTGATCTTGATTTTTTAAATTCTATAAAAAGGTGAATTGAAGGAAAAGTGGCATTCTATTAGAAGATTAAGGGCAATGCAGACGACGAGACACGTTCAAGGGACAAAATATGACCTTGTCCAAGATTCTTTCAGCAACCAAATGTCTGTAGCTATTGCTACAAGAGCAGATATATCAGCAACTATAGTCAACGAAAGGCTCATGAGCTGAGCAAGTTTGCATATGCAAAACAAAAAGAATCGAAAAAAAATTAAATGCATAGTATCTCTAAATTTTTTAGTACGAAAGGGAAGAGAAAGGATAAAGGATGGCTGCCGTTGATGATGGGAGTAATGGCATTGAATTGCAAGCAGTGTGATGGCGAAAATCTCTTATCAATATAGGAGCAAGGCGGCATAATTGCCAAGGCAGAAGAGGTAACGTGCAATGACATGGCCGAATATTGTGAGCACATGGTGGTACATGGCGACATCTTGACGAATAATGCTGAGGGATGACGAAGCAGTCGGGTTGGCGCTCACATAACGCAAGCATTAAAAAGCCTTAAAAAGGCTACAAAGCTTTTTAAGCTTTAGATATTCTAATCGTTTGAGATTCGTCCTTTAAGGCTTCAACATTGCCTTAAGTTTGGAAAGCTAAAAAGCCCATGCTTTTGGAAAGCAAAAAAGCATACTCATCATGAGTGTGGATGAGAAAACTATAAAAGGAGAAGAGAGTGGAGAGTTACAGGCCTTCCCCCTTGATGATAATTGTATTTTGTGAGAAAGGAGAGAGGAGGGTCGCATGCGAGAGTGTGACCTCTCGTTGTGCTAACTTCGGAGAACTTCGAAGTTGAAGCGTCAAGTGCCGACTCAAGATTGTTAAGGTACGAGAATATATTTCACTTGGTTTTTTTTTTAATTGTTGGTGTTTTTGTTGTGTTGTGGTTGTGTGATGCTCTACCCGAATTTGGGTTTTAGTTGTTTGAGCTACAAGAGGCATTGTTTATTGTTTTATTTTTCGTGTGTGGTTCGTATGGTGTTTGTCAAAACATTTAAATTTTTGTGTTGTGTTGTGTATCTGGCAAAGTCAAATTTCCCCAACCGGCACTCCTTAACGTCTCGTTATCGGGTTGTGAGTGAGGCGGCTTGCTCTCGATCACCACTCACATAACAACGTATAGCTCATAATACTTTTGGTGACATCTCCCCAAAGGATTTAAAAGTCTTTATCAATGATCTGGGGGTAGCCACCACAAGGGAAAGATAATTAATCATTTTAAGGAAATGTTTTGAGTATTGCAAACAGTTCTGCATTGCTCTTAATCCACAAAAGTGCGTCTTTGGGGTGCCCTATGGGTTGCTACTAGGCCATGCAGTTAGCTTGGCTAGTATTGTGATTTTCGATCCAAAAAAAATAAAGGTTATAGTCGCTATGAATCCACCATGCAATCCAAAAGAGGTACACAGATTTCTAACTCATCAGTGGGGTATTATCAAAGATTTATTAATGCACTAGCCAAAAAAATGTTACCATTCAAAAACTTGTTATCTTTAATTGTTTGTTTAATTGGAGCAAATCTTGTCAAGTATCTTTTGAGGATATGAAGTAGGAACTAGCAAAAGCGCCAATCCTAAAAGCACCCAAAATAGGGGAAGTCTTCTATATATTTTTAGCAGCAACAATGTATAGTACTAGTTGATGTTTAGCCCGAATTTGGGAGGAGAAGTGGTATCATTCAATAGCCTTTGCTAGCCGAAAATTGGGGATATCTGAGATTAATTACACCTTCATGGAGAAATTGTGAATGGTTTTTAGGACAAAGAAATTTAGGCACTATATTCTTTATGAGAAGATGGTTATTTTTACGAAAGCAGGACTTAGACTATTGATGAACATGTTACAACTTATTAGGTTAATCACTTTGCAGGAGTTTGATTATGAGATTAAGAGTAAGCCACCGAAACTGCAAGGCATTGTGGAATGTCTTGTGTATTTTGAGGAGCCAAAGGAAATTATGGTTGAAGGGAGTGACATTCAAGGTCTATTCAAAATCGATATAGCTTCCATCCCTTCCTAATATGCATCTATAATGCATTATCTATCTACAAGAGAGGCTGGGGTTGCTCTATCAAAGTCTGAAAAGAGAAAGATTAAGTAGCAAGCACTATGCTTTTCAATTATAGCAGGTATCTTGTATTGAAAAGATGTGGATGAGATTTATCACCTATATGTAGCACATGATGCAGTACCATTCATTCTTGAGAAATGCCATGGTTCAATATGTGGAGGACATTTCGTTGGATGGGCTTATTGCCCAGAAAGCTCTCCATGCTAGATACTCATGACCATCGATTTTCCAAGATGCTTTCAGTTATGTTAAGTGTTGTGATGTCTATTAAAGACAGATGCTAAGGAGAATTGTAAACAACTGCTAAACCCTATCTTAGTTATGTTACCCTTCGAAAAATGGGCATCGATTTTGTTGGACCAATATACCCTTCATCGACTATGCGAAAGCGTTATATCATTGTAGCAACAAACTACTTTACAAAGTGATATGAAGCTCATGCAATGATGAAGGATAACACTAAGGAGACTATGAGTTTTATTATGGAGTATATTGTTTGTTGTTTTGGTCCACCTAAGGAGATGGTGTCTCATTGAGGGACACACTTCTTGAATAAGGTTATAGTAGCCTTGATGGAAGCTTTGAAGATTAAACACAATAAAACTACTCCATATAATCCACAAGAAAATGGTTAAGTTAAGAGTATGAATAAATAACTTCTAGGGATCTTATCCAAGATAGTGTCTGAAAGTAAGCAAGATTGGGATAAGAAATTGTATGTGGTAGTTTGGGCTTACAATACGACATTTAAGAAATCTACATGCCACACCCCATTCAAGTTGGTATATGGGAAAGAGTGTGTCTTACCATTGGCAATAGAGTTGCCCACTATGCGATTTGCTCTCAATCATTCATTGGGTGAGGCAGAAGCATTGTAGGAAAGATTTATTTCTCTTGCACATCTTGATGAAATTCTATTGCAGGCTTTATTACGTCAAGAGGTAGGGAAGAAGCAAATGAAAGCACTTCATGACGTTTGGACTAAGAAATATAAATTTGTGAAGGGTCATCTGTGGTGATGTACTACAATACTTGTCCTGAGCTATTTTCTAGTAATCTAGAACCCAAATGGCATGGACCATATAAAATTGTCCGTATAGAAAAGAATGGCTCTACAACCCTTTTAGCAAACTTGTAGGGGATAAAGTTTAAAAATAAATTTAATTTTAATAAATTGAAGCCTTACTATGTGTAAGAAAAGAATCATTCCTTATCTTGAGCATCCATATTTAGAGTAGTGTTACCACTAAGATCGAGTGATCTACTAGAGTAAAGGTTACCAGGTTATTGAGTGGCAAGATGGATCTTTCACGTGGGATATTAAGGTCTACTGCCACCATTGTCAAAGGATTCTTACAAGTATTCCCATAGATTTTAGTAAGAAAGGAGGGATTGTCCCTATCATACATCCTCTCTCTTGGCTTGACTTTGATTATCATAAGTACCAGTGAGCTAATTAGTATGGCATGGCCTATCAATGAAGACTGGGTCTATACTTTGTAATTTGATGGAGCTTCTAGAGGGCCTGCTAAACATGCGAGTGTTACTGTGGTCATTAAAGATCCCCAATGTAGGGTTGTTATGAAAATGGGAGTATATTTAGGACACTCTTTTACTAATAATATGACAAAATACAAAACCTTGATTATGGTGTTGAATGTAACCCAATGTGGTGGTATCAGTCGGTTATTGGTGAAAGGTGACTCATAGCTAGTGATCAACCAGTTGAATGGGACCTACAGTGTGCGAGATCCCATCCTATGAATGTACCATCATGCAGCCTTGGATATATTGCATATTTTTGAGATGGTGACTTGTCAACTAGTTCCTTGACAATGGAATCACTTTGTAGATTCCTTGGCCAATTATACTTTTGTTAAAGATGTATTTTTCAATTGTGGTCTGGGGGAGCTCTTACCTTTTCTGACATTAGCCTAGGACTACTTTGGGTCTTCTTATTAACACGTCCTATTTTGGCCATCAATGGTTAGTTTGGGTCATGAGTCAGGTAGAAATTGAGCATCTTCCTATTCTATTCTATCATGGACGCATATGATCATTTATTGTCATATTCATCAAATGCCCCTTGTTATTTATGCAAAGGGTTAGCCAATAATTTGATGCAGTTAGTGTAGGGCCTAAGGAGCCATTATCCTTGGTCGGTCTTATATTTCATTTGATTTATGTCGTGACCAAGGGTTTCTTTTAGCAGTCTACTACTGAATGAACATTTTGTGGATTATTTCATTAGGCCAAGAGGGCCAAGCATTTTATAGTGAAATGTCACATTTCATTTGACCAACAAGTCTGTGTGTTTTTTTAGTGCGGGTACCATTAATAGGTTTTGTTTTAGTACTGTGCTAGATAGATTTAGCAGAACTTAGACGAGCCTCTTGCTGCACAAAAGCTTCTTGTGGGCCAAGTCCAAGTGACTTTCTTCCTTTATGAGTACTTTTCTTTTATGCTATAAGTGTTTATATACTTGGGGAGAATTGTTCTTTTGTTAAGGATCAACAATCAAGGTATGAAGTCCTAGGGTTAGGTTAGTTATATCTAGGGGAGGTTCGAGTAGTTCTCTATCTCCTGTAAAGACATTGTCAAGCATTGAAAGACCTATTTTTAGAAGGCAATCCTAGTGACCCTATTCTACTAGCCTACTAGGCAATTGTTTCTAAGAGTCCCTGCTAGTGTGAGGTAGTTAGAGAAGCTTGCCGAAATAAAAAGAAGAGACAAACATGAATATACTTGAAATATTAAAAAATACGAGGTGTGTAAAAAGGGATTCTAACCCAACTCTCGTGGGTTTCATGCCTTGATTTTGTCAGGGGGTTTGGTGAGAGTTGTTCTTATGCTTTGTTATGTATTCTGTTTTGTATTAGCTTGATGCTTTTTATGGTTGTTGTTTGTGCAAATGTGTTTGTGGGATTTGACGACGGGCTAAGTCATCCTATCTTGTGGTCACCAATGATAGTAGAATTTAAATACCTAGAAAGTGTCGAAAGAAATGAGAAAAATAATAAAAATTTCACAAAAAGTGTAAAAAATGAGTGGAATAATGCAAAATTTATAGAAAGTGTCAGAAGGAGCAGAATAATGCAAATTGTATGTGGGATTTCAAAGCTGACGGAAGTGGAAGATGTGGATTTGACCATTTTTAAAGACCGTAGAAGATAGGAATGCAAATTTTGATAATTACGGTGGTTGCAGATTTTTTATAGATTTTTTTACTACTAGATTGAAGCATGACGACTTCTTGACCATTCTCAGGACATTAAGTCGGGTGTGCAATATTTTTTGGATTCTCAATCGATTGTCACACGAAGGAATTACGAGAGGCCGAGCACTTTGAGGTCAAAACTAACCAAGATTTTAAAGATCATGGGCATGGGCTTTTGGGAGGGGCCAAAGGCCCCAAATTTTTGAGGGGGGGGGGCATGTAAGTATGGTGAAAAAAAAGGGTGGTGGCACCCTTGGCATCAATTTGATGGAAGGGGGTGTGGAGAGGCTATGAACAATCAATCAATCAAATTAAGGCAATGAATTCTCCAAATTTTCACTCTTCATTGCTGTTCTCCACTTGTAAAATTACTAGTGCATGAATAGAATTCTCAATTTCTAGTATTTCTCCCTCCTCTCCTCTCTCCTCTCTTCTCTCTCTTTTTTATGATGGTTTTTATACTTTAATCTATGAGAGAAGGGGGTGGGCTAAGATGCAAGATTTGGATCGTGAGATGATGCTAGAAAGTGAAGGAGTATAAAGGTTTGGAGGAGTGTCCAACTGTTGTTGGAAAGTGTCAACAGCCCTCCAATCACGAGATCCGTATAATACAAAGCATGGCTTTATGAGTAAGGCATAAATTTAAGTATTTTATGATAAATTTTGTTTGTAAATGGTTGAAAATAGTTGTTCTTGGTTGTCAATGCTATGATCTGTCAAAAAATTAAGAAAAATAAATCATATGCTAATTTCTCTATAAACACACAGAATTCACAACCTTGCAATTTTAAGGAAAATCATGAGTTTTTTTGGGTTTTGTTGTGTAAATGGTGTTCTTACAGAATGGAACTTGATATGAAAATAATTCTCAGCAAGACTACTTAGTTTAAATCTGTAAATAAAAAATACTGATATTTATCAATAAATAAATAGATTTAAAAAAAAAAAGGTTTTTGCATCTAAAAAATAGAAAAATTTTCATTTGTGTTTTGAATGTATAATAAGGTTGAGGGATAAGGGTGAGCCTCAGTTCACCCTATCTCTTTATGTTAGATTAGGTATTGGCTACTTTTATGAAGAAAAAATACATTAAAAATGCTCTCTAAACCTACCACCGAATGCACAACCTTAAGTGGTAGAGAGAAAGGGGGTGTTAAGGGCTAATAGTACACTAAATTGTAAATTTTTTTAATGCATGGAATATAGCACACGTGGTTTTGAAAATTAAGAGGATCGAGTAGTATGAGCACGCTCAGTGTTGGCCCTATGCAATGCAACAATTACATTTAGAGTAAAGGCATGAAAATGAATTTTTTTTACACCTTCACAATGCTGGTTGTTGATGAAGAAAATTATTTGAGCACTATGAATCATACACAATTGCATTGCATGTAACACGTGGTATCATCTTGGATGCATAGCAATTGTCTTCGTGAACAATGACCCACATTGAGGAGGTGAGATACCCTAAGCTATAGGGCTAGTAATTGATCTCCTTGTGGGGTGTATAGTGAGGAATATATTACATCTCCTGGAAGGATTGATTAAAAGAGTGAAGCATGTATTGCAGATGTTTTGTGTATGAGCGGCACATCTTGGGGCCAATCCCAAGGTGTAGGAGAGTTGTAGTGGGCCATGACAATCAGCTAAGGGGCACTCCCTTTATCTACTTACATGGTGTATTACACCAATATATGTAAGGACTCCCTCTAAGGAGTGTGGAAAGGATTATCCATTGGATTACAATCCATACAAACACAAAGTTTTACATAAGAGGTTAGAGTAGTGTACCCCTTAGACGCTCCTGGCCATGAGGTCGAGGGGTGGTTTGGGTACGTATAGTAGAGGCTTGGCTAAAGCCATTGAGCCAGTGTTAAGCCTGTTTTAGGTCCTAACATTCATCTTCTTATTATGGTTTCTTCTCTTACCATACATGAGTATTACAATTCCTCCTTTCACCCACATGGAAGTAACAATTTAAAGGTTTAATCCCACTAAGATTCTACTCTTAACTAATATCAGGGATTCCTAGAAACACTGGGGTCATGTAGGGATTAGGTAAATTTCCTAGGTGTATAAGAAATTTACTGGCCAATGCCCCCATGGCACCCTTACCACCTCCCACCTAACATCCTTCCTTTGGAGCAACTTCTTGCCATTAGAAATGGTCCAGGCTCTTCGAAGTGGTAAAACCAACATTGTTGGTGTAGGGTTCAGTAACTAGCCTTGGAGGAGGTCTAGTGTAATCCTTTCTTTTGACTTTTTAAGAATACACAACTAAGGCAGTCAGCCTATCATCACCAGCTAATAAAATATTCATTTTCCATAACATCAATCAAGCAATCATTTGAATATCCAATAAGAATCGATCAACTTATCTTGGCTAGGAAGGCCATCTCTTCCTCAAAACAATAAACCTTTTTTTAAAAGACAAAGTAAACAATCCAAACAATTTCCTTTGAATGCTTTACAAAAGAAGATGCAATCCACAACAACTTATTCTTCCTTGAGTGCAATCACAAAGTGGGACATGCTAGTCACATGTCTTAAAATAACAAATCTCAAGCATTTTCTTACATCAAACCTTTCTTCTAAATAGATTCGACACTTTATCATGCACAATCCATACATAACTTTCTTCATTCTAGCCCTTGAATAACCTTTACTTTCAATGATTTATCATTCCTTCATGCGATAGTCCTGAGAAATTCAATACCATTGGGACTTAAACTAAATATAAAAATAATTTCCATAAAAGACAACATGTTTCCTTCTTCACTTAGATATAATGATTTACAAAGGCAAGGTACAATAGCCATTGCAAGGTAGTTTTATTATAATTATAAGGCATTTTACATCTCATGAAGTTCTTTCCAAGATTTTTAATCATCTTCAAAGATTTTAGTGGGCTCTAGGTCTTCATTACTATTCAATCCTAAAAGGAAGCTAGATGGTAAACTTGTGTGGCTTTGTTGTGTTGCCAGTTATTCCTCTTCTTGATACAACTTAGGGCAATCGGCTTGGATATGTTTTAGCTCATTGCAAAGTAAGCATCACTGATTGAGGTATCTCTTTTGGATGTGCCCTATCTCATTGCACTCATGACACTTATTTCCTTGGTCCTTTGAGCTATCATGGCCTTCTTCAATGTTCACTATGATGTAGTTACCTTTAAGAGGTTGATCTTTGTTAGGCCCATATGAGAGCATCTTGCAATACCATATGTAACATGATTGATTGAGAAACCCTCACGACACAATTTTAATGGCCCATCAAGAGATATTCCTTTGGCTTATATGAGAGCGTCTTGCAACACCATCTATAATATGCTTGATTGAGAAACCCTCATGACACAATTTTAGTGGCTCATCAAGAATATCCCTACATGACACTATCTAGTACTCCTTAGAATAACATGAGTTTGTCATATAGGTTTACTTGAGCCCACTTCACAACAACATAAGGTTCCAATCGTAATCCACAAGAATCAACTTGAAAATAGGTTCTTAGAGTAGATACTATTGGTTCATCTAGCATTAGTCTTTGAGTATTCCACTTTGTGCTAGATCACCTAAATCAAAGCTGACTCATGTCCCCCTTGGTTCAAAGAGAATAAAAAATGAAGGGGACTACAATAGGTCAACGCTTCTATCGAGAACATAGTCTCATTTTAGTCCTCTTAAATGACACAAGTCAAAATTCTATTCAATCTCCTATTTGAGTCAATATGTAACTTCTATCTATTGCATGTTGAAGAAGCTCTCAGTTAATCAAGACCACCCCTCGACCCATTGAGCATCTTGCCCTCCCACTTCCCTCTTTGGATCGGGTTTAGTTGTCTAGACAGTTACCTATCATTTTTACATTTCAATACATAAAGATAGCTTCCTTAGTTAACTATTAGGACACTTGGTTTGTTCACGTAAATTATATCACAACACTCAAATAAAATAAGTGGTCCTTTCTCAAATAGTTTCAAACAGTTCCTTTATTAATGTTGAGGCTTGAAGTACACTCTTAACCTTAGGATGCATATAGGTGCCTTATTTACTTTTTATGAAACATCCCTTGAATGTCATGTGAAGGGTGAATGTCTTGATTGTAACTCCTTGTATGCATTTGTTCAGATCTATCTTTCATGTATAATTGAAATACTTCAGGATGGTATCCTATTAAAGGTGGTAGATGTAGTAACCTGAATCTCTATCTCTATCTCCTAAAAATTTGATATTGTTTACTATGATTTCTTCATTTAGGAAATATGTGATCAGTAATATTTAAGATAGTGACTATCCTTGGCTATCTATGAAGCGACCTACAATCCCACACTAGTTTTCTGAAAATTGAATGCATTTTCTATATTTTCTCATTTAGGAAGGATGTAGACTGCAGTATTTTCATGACAACATTTTCCTTCTATTGTCTACAATGTGACCTAAATTCTTATACCATTTTCCTAAATAATATTTTCTATTTTCTATCATTTTCTGATTCAAGAATCTATGGGCTCAATTATGAGTATTCAAGGTAGATTTCTAGGTTGGCTGTTATTTTTGTTTTGCTATGGTAAAATATGCCAATACACTTTGACAATTCTACCTAGGTTCATGTTGCATTACACTCATGATTGCGGTATTAGTGTGATTTATCAGGTCTCAGTGACAGCATTAAGGTCAATAAGCTTGGTTTATAAAGGAAGCATAAGAGAAAGTTTAAGATCGCGCATGTAAGAAGGAAACTTGCAAGAGGGTGATGGCAATTATGTAATTGCTGATGGATGGTGTTCTTTTCCATAAAGTTCTATAAGTGGAGGGTATATGGTCATCCATTCATTAAAATTCCTTGCATTCAAGTTGTTTGAAGATGGACATGCATTCAAGTTATTTCAAGGTAGATAAACATTCAAGCTATTTCAAGTTGTTTAAAGCTGGACATCCATTCAAGTTATTTCAAGGTAGATAAACATTCAAGGTATTTCAAGGCAGACATACATGCAAGTAGATTCCTAAAATTCAAGTAATTTTGCGAGCTTTCTCTAATTTAGATGTTCAAGATATTGTGGAAAAAAAATTATGTCTAACAAAAAGGGTGCCCAAAAATGAAGAAGGAGATCATGAGCAATTCCAAGAGAATAGAATGATGGGAATGGATTGATAGAAAATAGTCCTTAGGTTAATGATGAAGAACATGAAGACATAGAGGAAGATAAGATAAATAAACAATAGAAGAAGAAAAGGAAGAAGATGAAGCAAAGGACTATCTACTTTTCTTTGGGGAAAAACATAAAGGAATTTGAGGAATATCCTAAAATGCAAAGTAGTTTCAAGAATAACTCGAGTTGTAGAAGTGTTAAGGGACAAGGGCATGATAAGAGAGAAATTTGATCAATATAGGAGTTTTTAGAAAATATTTACAAAATGGTTTTTCAGGAAACTTGAACTACAAAAGTTGCAAGAATAATGTGAATATCATAGGCAAAAAACTTGCTAATATTGAGGCCCAAACATTGGGAACCTTGGGGAAATTATACTGGCCATGCTCTTCTTTGTGGTATTGGAGGTACTTGCAAGGATAAAGGTAGTATGTGGAGTCAACTCGCTTAGCTATCCCTACATAACAATAAGCATCCCGATAAATTCCATCATTTTCAAGAATGGCATGGAACCATTTCAATTGCCCTAGGAATGCCTCTCAGGGTTGTTGATTAACATAATGGCTACTCCTTTGTGTACATGTGACTCTGCAAATCTATGAAGGGCTCTTACATCTTGCTGAGTAGCCATAGGTGAGTGACTCTCTCTCCTAATCTAATGAGTAGGTGCACTATCCTCAAGAAGAGGGGATCTCTATACCTAACATCTTCATATACTTGGAAATCAAACATGACTATCTCACTCTATTCTTGTCTCTCTTCATATCTACGCGCGGGTTCTTTTGGGCTCTCTATTTGCTCTTCAGTCACTTTGATGTTTAGAGAGACATCTTGCACCCTTTGTGGTTTTTCTTTCTATTTTTTTCATCTTGTCATAAGATGTCTAATGTTTAGAGGTGGTTTCTATGTCTTGCTTTTGATTGGAGGCTTCATCACTTATCCCTTCTGGTGGTGGAGCATCAAAGTCTAGCAGCTCTGGTCAATCGTGCATAGGTGTCATTCACTGAGGGTGGGTCCCATGCTACCTATATAGGCAATGGGTGGTTTTCATCATAGGAGGAGGAGGCAAGTGCCCAAAATCCCATGTCCTTCACTTGTTCATTACTATAACCTACATGGAAAAGTTGGGCCACTAATTTCTCCCTTGTAGGCTCATAAGCACTAAGCTTGAATTCAACCATAAAGTCATTTTTTTCGAGAGTCATTGTGGCAACTCCCAATTGGGCCTTGAGCTCTTCCACCTAATATATCTACACCTCACTACTACTATCACTAACCCATGGTATATTCTTCGTTGAGCAATGATAACATGTCATATATCTCTCCCGTAGGAGGGTACTACCCAAATCAATTGCCATGCTTTGCAACATGGCCAATTATGATTTTTCTACTTTGCTTGCCATCCTTGCTACTTCTTGAGTAGTAAGAGTGGTCTCCAATTTGGTTCGTAGGCTTGTTAGCTCTTGGTTAAACCATGTCACCTTGTTTCTCTCCTACTCAAGTTGAGCTATGTATAGTTTCACTTGAGTTTATTCTCATATCTTCTAATTGCCTCCTTATCTCCCCCATCCGTTAGACTTGCATCTTTAACTCGTCAAGTTCCTTGTCTTTATTTTCTAGGTGAGCTCAAAACCTCCTGTTGTTGCTACAAGGTGTTGTGCTTTAAGTGTTCATAGTAAGTATTCACCATTACCTTATCCAACTTGGCCTATAGTAGCTCTGCATTGTCTCTCAAGACCCTAGCTTTTTCTCTCTTGTGTTCTTTGCACAAATACTCCAAGGCAAGCAAGTTTCCTTTTGTGATTGTTGCTTGAACTCCCTATTGAGTGCTAGCTATGGAGTCATCAACTTGTCCATCTTTCCTAGAGGCTACTTCTTTTACTAATATCCCCTTTTTCAACTCAGAAAGCTTAGCTTGCATGGCTTGGACATGTTCAACATCAATCTTAGTTCGAGCAGTCCCTAAGCTATGCTGCTCTTTCCTTGAGTAGATGTTTCTCCTTGCCCCAGACTAAGGTGTGTTAGCTTTGCTAATGAGCTCTTGCTCCCTCCTATACAGGTCTTCTTTTTTCTTGCATAGTTATTCTTCCCTTCTATGCTGCGTCTTCTTAGTGAGGCAAATTTGTGATTGTGAGGAAATCCTCATGTTCTTTTGGCCATGCTATCCACTCCTGTTGCCTATTTTTATAGTGCCTTCTTCCTTGTTTTTGCCCAACATGCTTTGATTGTCTTTTCCCTTCTAACTTCCTTTGTTGTGTCTTCCATTGTAATGTTTGTCTCATCCTCCCATTCTCTTTCTCTTTTCCTCTGTTTTGCTTCTCCTTGTTCTATTATGCCTCCCGAAGATGATCTCCTCCTTGCAATTATTCCTTTCTTAATATGGTGGTGATTGTTTTTGTATAGTGATGGGTGGGCTTGCTCTAGAAAGGCTGCTATATGTTCTCACCACCAAGCTAGCCATAAATACTCTTACCATGGATGCACCTAATGATGTGCATATCACTCTAGTAAGAGGCAAATCATAAGTGATTATGGCTAGCCTTGCTTTTGAGCTAGTCATTGCTCCTAGGGGTTGCACATCATTGCTTTTGCTCTTGCAAGTGATTCCACCATATTATCAATCCAAAGATTGTTCAAATTTTGTTTAAGATACTTCTAGACAAAATTTCCTCCATGAGCCATTTGGAATCTTGCTATGGCTGATGCATCAAGCTTATAGTATGCAATCATGGAGTAGAATAACTAGGTTGTGACCCTCGATTCCTTGTTCAATTTGGCATTAAACAATATTCAATCATTGTTCAATCCTGTTATTTTTTCATTCCACCTAGCTGCCACCATTGTGGCCTTCTTTGTGGGCTCATACTTTTCATCCTTGTTTGGTAACCCTAAGGCTACTTCCACTAGTTTAGGAATGAGGACCACTAGGTAGTGCTTCCTTTTAGTTCCTTCTTTGACATTGACTAACCCTTTCTTGGCTTCTAGGTCAAAGGTTTATATGAAGGTCAAGTATCCTAACACCTATGCCAGTTCACACACTACCTTAACATAAGTGACCAACTTATAATCCAAGATGAACTTCTTGGCTAGGGTGTTGTAATTAGTTATCTTGTCTAGCTTTCTTAGAAAGTGGGACTTTAGCTCTCTAATCTTGTACTATTGGGGGCGAAAGTTGAACCTTTTTTACTACTCAAGGGGGGAGATGTTGTTCTTTTTATCATACTTGCTGTCTTTGACCACTTTTGTAGAAAGTCATGCCAAGGAGGTGATAAGACAACCCTTAAGATCTTTTCCCTAAGAAATTTGCATGGCGATCAATTCGTCAATGATTGCGATGACTTTTTTGAAAATAAAATTCAAATTCTTCCCGTGAATAGGCTAGGGAAGCAATGGCTTGAGCCATAAATCTCATCTAGGAGGCCAAGGTCTAGTCTATTGTAGCTATGAGCAAACATGGTGAAGGTGTCATCTAAGTTCAGAATGCACAAAACTATGTTTTCACCTATGTCAGAAGCCAAGTTAGCAATAGTAGGAAGTGCTAGAATGGATGGCTACTTGAGGAAGATTTCAAGTTAGGTAGAGGAGTTGGCTTCATTCGGCTACACTCATTGACATGATTGATCATGGTGGGCAAGTCGCTAGGTCAAGCTACAATAATGCATCATTAGAGATGTTTAAGCAATCTGTGGTTCATGGTTGGCTAGTATTAAGGGGATGGCGCTAGCTCACAGGAGTCGTATCACCCTCATTGGCCTTTTGTGGAGGTACTAAGCCACGTGGGCCTTGTGATGGCGCAAGAAGTTCTCTTGCATGGTCCATCTAGATAGTGCAAGTAGAAGATGACTCAAACTGTGGGTCTTCTAATAGGCTATGTAGATTCTCGGGCCTGGCATGGATGGTCATTAGGCCTAGAGGGTAAGAGAGACATTTTTCACCGTAGATTAGTTGGGGTTGATTAGCCTTGGGTGGATGACAGCCATTAGTCAGTTTGCATGAGCTAGATGGTGGAGACGAGGTTGGAGTGGATAAGATATGGGATGCAACAACACACGAGAGTTTGGGCAACCAAATCTAAGAGTTACCATCATAATATCCTTGTGCCTACAACAAGCATTGGGGGGACTCACCTAGTTCAATTATGGCTGTGACGTGGATGTCTCCTATGTATGGGACTTCTCTTGGGGGTCTGTGGCCATTGTACGTGAGATTGGTGTTCAAATTTATAGTTTGTTTTTGGGGTCCACCTTTGTGGTTTGATTTTTGGTTGAGCAAGCTTACTCACTAGCCAATATTATTATTCATGTGTTTGAAGCAATCGCTTGAGTAGGTCATGGTTTCTTTTTTGGAAGGTTGTGCTAAGTAAGGGAGTTTGACAGTGATACTGTTCGAGTCCTTGATCGTGGATCGAGGAAGGTTCTCTATGCAAGGTATGAGGAGAATAGCGTCTACAAATTGAAGTCTTGTTCAACTCTTACTTCTCTTCTTCTTACTTCTCGGACACAATCCAAGCTATGGCATGCTCAAAGTTTCAAAATCAACCAAACACTTGTTATGTCTTTTAAATGGATGTCCCAATAATGTTTCATTCCCTACCCTTCCCTATTAGGCAATACATAGAAGATGGTTGGAAAGCTTTCAATCTTGACAGTCAACATCACTTTTGACATTTTCCTGGTAGTGCGTAAGGCGTGCCTCCATATGGGTTTACTTTGGCAATAGTTGGAACCATGAACCAAATTGATCCAGTCATTTTAGGTCATGACATTACATCCTATGTCTTCATTGATGAGGGCATCAATCATATGTTCTTTTCTAGCTATTAACTTGACCCTCAAATAGGCTACTAGGATAGATTCCTCATTTTTAGGGTCGAGTTTAGTAATCGTGACATCATGAATGGCAATTAGCAATTGCACCTTCAAGGGTTCATGCACTAGTGCACTAGTTGATAAAAATTTTTGATTCAATTTCCTTTAAAAAAGCCTATGCCTTCAGTGTCAAGCATCTCTAGTTCAATATTTCTAGTTCTCCTAATTGCATGCAACCCAAAATGGACCTAGGTCTTTGAATTTCACTTTTTTCTTGTGCCTCTTAATGGATTACAATAACATAAGGCCGCCCTTTTAACATAAGGCCACCCTTTTCGAAGTCATGTGTTGATCACTTACAATCTTATTGGGTAGCCAAATTGAGAGATCACTTGCTCCCACAAGAAGTTGGCCATAGTTCGTGCATCATTTTTATGTGTGGCCCTGGCTATGGCCTCGGCTTTTTCCCACTTACTCAAGTAATCTATTGTGACAATGATGTACCTCACCTAGAAATATTGTGTTGTAGGGCTTATGGGCCTTTAACAAAGTCTATTCCCCACTTTTCAGAAGGTTCTTGTGCAATTACCAAATTGCTCATCATAACTAAAATTGCAAAACCTTGTGGGTTGTGGAGTTTCCATCAAAATGAACCCTAGCAATTTGTGCATGTGCTTCAGCTAAAATTTCATGCATCTCATGCTCACAAATGCAACACCTCAATAGGCCATCATTGCCCAACTGACACAATTGTTAGTGATTAGTTAGGGTTACACTTTGATTATGAGGTGGTGAAGTCAAGATTTGTCTATCGAGTAATCAAGTATCCCTTTCTCCAAAATTTCCACAACATCATCAACCCAATAGGGAGTGAGATCTACTTTAAAGAGATCCTCTGCTCCCAAGTCTTTAAACAACCGTGCATCAATCAGCTCATCATCGATGCCTCCTTTTGCACTCTCTCCATTGGATATGTGTGACAGGTGGTTAGCCATGTAAATTTTCTTCTCTTTTCATACTACTACTAAAAAATCAAATTCCAAAAGTAGCAATAGCCGTTGAGCTATGTCTTGTAGCACATAGTTTGCTGACAAGGTATAGCAAAGCCTGATGATCCATACATAAAGTGAATAGAGTCACTAGTAGATAATGTACTTTTTTAAAAAAACATTAGAAGTACCATTGCTAGCCTCTCCCTCTCTGTCATGGAGTAATTCATCTCAGTGTCTCTCAACTAGTGGCTAGTGAAGCTTACAGGGTAATCCAAATTGTTTTCACTAGGCTAGCACAATAGCACTCCCATAGCAGACTTCAAGGCATCAATGTACACGTGGAAGTTTATGTCCTAGTCTAGGGCTCAAAGGATAGGTGTTGATGTTAGAGCTTTCTTAAGTGCCTCATAAGCACATTGGTATTCTTTGGTCCACTAGAAAACAATCAACAACTTATACTTTTGGTGTTGATTGGGTACTCTTTTGTTGAGGTACAACACATATTGGTGTAATTTCACACCTAAGGATTATCCCTATCAAGTTTGATAGCCAACTGAGTAAGTACATGGAAGATACATGCTTTGGAATATCAGAGGTTTCTTGGGGGAAGCAACTTATATAATTTGACTCTAGTGTCTTCAACAAAATTATAATTTGGAATTGGGCTATAGTTTCCTTTAGAAAAATTGGCAATCCAAGTTATTCTTAGAAAGTTGTGGGTAGTTTTATACGCGCTATTCTTATTGAGGGAGTGACTAATCATGGTGAGTGAAAAGCACTGACTAAAAAGCACTAACCCCAAGATTGAGTAGTGTGGCACATGATAAAGGACATGCAGGTTTAGAGGGGGTGGATGCCATGTGATATCATGTCCACTAGATGAAACAATGAAAGAGTCTACCTTTATAGGGAGTTCATTTATACGCCTCTAACACTTGTTGGGTTTTTTGCATGAGGAGTTGAGTTAGTTCAACGATTGGACATGGAGATTTAACAAGTGGCTTACATCAAGGCATTGAAAAATTCATGTAGAGGTAGAGCAAAGGAGTGGCATGGTTATTACCATATCCATTGTGGATTGATCAAATGACAAATACTACAATAAACGGATATATGCCTACTAAATTGATATATAGACAAAAGACTATTGTGCCTATTAAAGAGATAGTTGCCACATGAAGTGTGTTACGTTGGGAGGACGGGATAAATAGAGAAGAAATGCTTGCTATATGCATTGGACAATTAGAGGGGAGACCAAAAGACATTGAAACAACAATTACATGATTCAAGATAGCAAGGCTTCACAATAAGAAAATATTTGAGAAGAAGCACAAACTCAAGCCAAGAGTGATAAAGGAAGGAGAATGGGTGTTAGTTCATTATAGAAATTTAGATAATCATCAGGATAGCACTATTCAAAAGGATAAGAAAATATTTGAGAAGAAGCACAAACTCAAGCCAAGAGTGATAAAGGAAGGAGAATGGGTGTTAGTTCATTATAGAAATTTAGATAATCATCAGGATAGCACTATTCAAAAGGTCACAAAATTGTGGTTTCATCTATATACGGTCAGGCATGTGCGTGTTAATGCTACATATTCTCTTGGTGAGTTGGATGGGACAATTTGAGAATTCCAATTGCACGAAAGTAGATCAAAGTCTTCAAGAGGCATGAATTTAATACATATGAGGTAGAGGGGCTGGATATATGTACTTAAGGAGGATGATAAGGATGGCATTGAGGTGGATAAAGAAGGCTTTGAAATTGCAGAAGAATGATAGTTTGGCACATGCTAAGGATGTGCATGTTTGGAGGGGGTAGATGTTATACGATTTTATGTCCATACTATGAAAGTAGTTGACAATCCATAGCTCCGTGCATTTAGCGGTCTATAAACATGACATAATAAGACTCATTATTGGAGGTTTTGAGTCATTGAAAAGACTTGATTCAATGGTTTGGTCACAAGTATTGAGGTTAGAATCAAGGGGCCAAGGGAAAGTCAAGTAAGTCTATGACTAAGAGTTAAAAAGCGTGTGACGTTGTGTAGGGGAGTAAATGGAGACTTGCGATACTTTTATGGGGAGGGGAAAGTGAAGAAAAACATGGAGAAGATGGTTAGAAACTTACTGTTGTGAAAAAGGTGCAAATAGGCCTATTGTGGATAGCATCAAACATGGAGGTCAAAAAGGTATACAACTTATGCAAGCAAGAGCTTTAGCAAGGGAGAAGAGGGTTGAACATGCTTAGAGACTCAATGGTATTTCTTTGGGTATAAAATAGGATTTCTTTGGCTCTCATGAGCTATGAGAAACATGGAAAATTAGGGTACTTAGGCTAAATATTGATGTCCTAATTTTCCAAAATCTTAGGCTACAGGGATCAACAGTTGAAGCATATGCTTACCTACAATACATAGATATTTGTAGTATATGAAGAACCCACTTTAGGGTGAATTTGGAGTAGCATAAACGTGGTATTTTACTACTATATATAACAATAAAATAGAACTAAAATCATGCATTAAGGCCCATATAGGGATTTCATTGCTTTTTTACTTACATTTGTTTGGTATCGTACCTAATTAATGGTAATGACTATATGCTAAAAATTTTCTCCTCAGCACAAGAAGAATCTATCATTGATTCATGGGTGTTGGATAGTGGTGCATCCCATTGCATGACCGACAAGAAAGGTTTATATAGTTCTATCCAGTTTCTACAAGAATCCATCACTGTGACAGTTGAAAACAATGCAAAATGCCTTGCTATGGGCATTAGAACTATTTCATTTGTTGTTGCAAATGGTGAAGCCAAAAAGCTTTCAAATGTGTTTTATATTCTAGAAACTAGGAGAAATCTATTATCAATTTGCTATCTACACTGCTCTTGGTCATGAAGTGATATTCAACAAGACAAGTGCAAAAATACTTAACAATGTTGGCAAAGTTTTTGGCAAAGGAGAAAGGGGGAACAACATGCATTAGCTAAGTGCTCTTACAGCCATCGCTAGAGTGGACACAAGTAAGCTTTGGCATGAAAGGTTTGGACACATTGGATTTGCAGTTTTGAAGGAGATGCATAAGCAAGGTATGGTTGCTCACCTACTTGCAGTTTACTTTATTGAAGGATCCATGTGAAGCTTTTATGATGGGCAAGTAGCAGAGAAAGGCATTTCCACAAGAAGGAAAGAATAGAGCAAATGCTCCTCTAGAGTTAATACATTTTGGCTTGTGTAGTAAGATGCCTACACATGCCTTGGGAGGATCTTATTATTTCATGTTGATTGTCAATGACTAAGTAGGAAGATGTGGGTGTACTTCCTTCACAATAAGGCTCAAGCTTTTGGTAAGTTTAAAGAATGGCTAAAACTTGTTGAGAATGAAATAGAGAAAAGTGTGAAGAAATTTAGAATAGATGGTAGTGGTGAGTTCAACTCAAAGGATTTTGAAAACTTTTGCAAGAACAAAGGGATCAAGTATCAATTGACGATGCCTCATACACCTCAACAGAATGGTGTTGAGGAATTCAGGAATACCACCATTGTGGAGATGGTAAGGTGCATGCTAAAAGGCAAGGGATTACCAAAACATTTTTGGGTCAAAGCTATAAATACTAGAGTCTACATTCTTAATTAGAGCTACACAAAGACTCTCAAGGGTAAAATACCTCATGAGGCGTACATTGGTAAGAAACTATATGTTTTACATTTCAAAACTTTTGGATGTAAATACTATGCACATGTTCCTAATGAGAAAAGAAAGAAGTTAGAACCAAAATGCAAAAAATGTATATTCTTAGGTTATAGTGATGAGAAAAAGGCTTACAAATTCTATGACCAAGAGGCAAAGAAGATCATAGCGAACCATGATGTCATGTTTAAGGAGCAGCCATATACAATGGAGAAGAAGGCAAGTTCTTCCACTTTATCATCAAGCGAAGAAGTAGTCCACTATGAAATTGTCCCAAGAGCTACCCCTATTCTTAAGGAGGAGGAAAAATCATCATCAGATGATGAAGAGAAAGTTCACCAACCTAACATCACACCATTGAAAAAGTCATTATCCCGATGGATGAAGCAATTCTATGACCAAAATAATCATATGCCCACATCTATTGAGGAGAATGGAGCTCATATCTTCACCAGAGCACTCTTGAAGGATCTGTTTCAAGTTCATCTTCAAAGACTTAGCATTGGGCCAAGGAGTTATTTCACCTACAAGTGGACATTGAAGGGGGGTGTTAGATATGCTCAATGCCCTACCCTTGTAAGGTGCTACCAATTATACATGGTGCTCAAAGTTGTAAGGCCGCCATTATGAGGAGAAGCCATGTGTGAACCTAGACATTGGTGGATCCCTTGACTTGTATGTCAGATGAGATCTATGTGATTGGATGGCCAAAAGGTGACCGTTGCAGGTCTAGCCTTTGGGTCAGACAGGGTAGTTAAAGCTAGTAGAAACTCGAGGCACACCGCATTGAGTTTCGGGGTAAGGAAGTTATCAAGGACCCCTATTTCGGGTCCGAGGGCCATGGAAGTAGCCCTTGACTAGGGGTAGGAAATATTTCTTGGAATATTCCTTGGCGAACTAGTGAGGTGCACATGAAAGGTCAACAGACACATGTGCACATGGAAGGTCAACAAACACATGTGCATAGGGAAGGCCAATAGACACATGTGCACGTGTGGAAGGTCAACATACACATGTGCATATGGAAGGTCAACATGCATATGTACACATGGAAGGTCAACAAACACATGTGCATATGGAAGGTCAAAAAACACATGTGCACATGTAAGGTCAACAAACACAAATGCATATGGAAGGTCATCCATCATGACCCCTTTCACAAGCGATAAAATGAGATCCCTTCATAGCTTTCATGATCCATCCTTTCACCCAATCAAAGTTATTCCAACTAGCCTCAAGCTCTTCACCTATCTTTTGTCTAGATCGCCATTTAAGCTTCACATTACAAGTGCACGGGTGGACAGTCCCATCTTTATAGCAACTTGTTTGGAATTAAAGAAAAAAAAATCTCCTCTTATATATACTATGTACTCTCTTCCTATATCTCTTGCTCAAATTCTATAATTTGCTACACCATGTAATTTTTATAGTGCAAAGAAGAGGTCTTAAAATCATAGCTATAGACAAATTCATTGAAAGCATGTCTTTAACATCCTTGCACTCTAAAGAAGAGTATATATCTAATGCAAATAAACATATGGTTTAACTTTGAAACTTGATGTATAGAAAATTCTAGAGTATAAAGAGTTTAATTGTTTATAAAGAACCTTAAGTGTTTATGGATAAACATGTATAATGCTATTATTCAAGAACAATGTTGTTCTTGTCTATGAATAGCTTTCCTCGTGTTCAATTTATATTCTCTTGTATCACCTTGCTCTTGATCAAGAAAATTCCTCTTGATCATCCACCTACACCCTACTTTTGTCTTAGAATAGTAATAGATCGCTCTTATTTCAAATCAACCCAATACTCCTCTTGATTTGGGATGGTAGTGTATATCTCTTTCTTGATAGTTCATGCATGTCTTCACTATCAAGATTTCAATCCTATATATCTCATATTTTTTTCATCTAATCTCCCCCTCTTCCCCAAACCATAAACTCCACATGAAAGTGCCTAATGTGCTCCTCTATTCAGGCCAAAAAACATGTTTTTGCCCCTCCCTCCCACCCTTGTAAATTTATGCTTGCAATCCACACATTTCTCCTCTATTTTCCATGCTTTTTTAGCCCCCCTTCTATTTTCACACTTTCTTTGTAACATCTTCCTTAATTATTCTTCATTTACCTATTTTGAGTTAAAGGCTTAAAACCATAAAGTCTTTGATGCATAGATACTTTCACGTAGCAAAGGAGTTTCATATGAGTGCATTCCATTCGCAAGTCTTGCATGATAGCATCAATGCCAAGAACTCATAGTGCAATAAACTCTAAGCTGCCAAGTGTAGCATAACAAGATCAACTCCATTCAAACCACATAAATTATCCAAGTATGTATGCTGCTCAAAGACGTTTTGCATGCTATCCTCAAAGCCAAATGACACGACAATGTCTATTTCTCCAACTTTATATCATCTAATATATGACTACCACTCACAAAAAGCACATTAAAATTTTAATCAAACACTGATCCTTCACATGAAGCACAATTTGTAATACATGGACACTTATTCTTGTGTTGATTTGACATTTGAGGCAACCCACTTATTCATCATTGTTATTCTTAATTTATTGGGATTTATTCCTAGGTTATTTCTTAGTTGCATTAATGCTAATCTGCCACATGAGATAGCATTTACATGTGGCTGATCACCCATATTGTTTCTTTATCTTGTTAAGTAAGGAAAATTGCTTTTCTACCCATGATAAATGTTATGATTATTAATTTATTTGATTACTAATTTAAAGTGACTTGATTTTTAAATCTTATATGGATTTTCATTTTTTGTCAATTCATAGCACAATCATGACATCAAGAGGAATAATGTGTTTTATGTTGCGAGTGGAAAGATATTTAGATTGAGGAATTGGAGAAAAACATGGGAATATGAAAGGGTTGTATGAAGCATGGATAATTATTATTGGCAATGTATGTTGAGATATTTGCAATCACACCTACTTTAGTCCCTTTGTGAGAAGCAATGAGGGCTCAGGACCAAAATCCCATATGCACAGTAGGAGAAAGTACCATCACTCAATTCCTATAAAGCATTGTACTTGCACTCTTTTTCTAATGCAATGATAGTACTCTTTTCTTTCCAGTAAAGTGTCATGTCACTGTCAATACACAAGATTGTGTTTATGATTCCAAGTCTCAATCTTGTAACCTAATTCACTTGTGTAACAATTTGTCCTAGTCAGGGTCAATGTCTTCATGAGTTTCTTTTTCCTCTTTCAACCTCCATAGCTTCTACATCTGCCATGCTCTAGATCCTGCATATTTCACATGGTATCAGAGCTCAGTTGAGCATGGACCAACTCTCCTTTCACTCCTCTCAGTTCCTTTCCATCTCTTCTTAGCTCAGTTTGAGTATTGGACCCTATCTCCAACTTCATTTGCATTCCTACCTTCAATGAAGCTTCCATGGCAGCCATAGACAGCAACACCCTGTCAGTTTGAAGCTTTCATATCTCTCTCCACAGGCCAAATATCTCTGAAATTCCTTCTAGAGAAGTGTTTCTCTACTTCCAAAGCTCCTTCTTGGCATCTCAATCATTGAGATTGGGCAACTATAGCTTCAGCATTGCCTCTTTTTAGAGTTGTTGTCATAACTGTGTCTGTGGACAACACCTACCTACCTCTGTTGGAGCAGCCATATCTCATCAACCAGGCCATATCTCTTCAAGATTTCTCCTCGAGAGTTGTTATTCAGGTCAAGGTGAAACTTCTTGGTACAAAAATCAAGGAGATTGATGCACATCATGCCCGGCATTTGCATTTTCCCAAATCTGGGTGCAGTTTTGACAATGACCACTTTGAAGGCTTAGATCTCTCAACTCGAGCATAATGAGTTCAAACCCTCTTAGGGGGAGTTAGACCCATTAGTGAGAGTCCTCCATCTCAAAGGGTTTGAGCAGATTCAACCTGTAGAGCGCATGGGAGCTCATTTACCAGTTGTTATTGGTTCTTGTTTTGACACAACAGCCATAGCCACTTACCTTTAAGCTCATTTTTCCTTCATTTTCTCTCTCATGCCACTTAAACCAAGCCAAGGCCACTCTAATATGAAGTTTTCAGCAAGTATTCAACCATCAAATCAGCAAGGAGGGAAATCTATGAAGAGTTTTTGAAGATCATCAAGTCAAACTCAAGCAACAAACATCAAATTTCAAACTAGTATCTTTTGATACTTCACTGTCATTGCTTGTGTCTTTTGACACATACAAAGATCAACTCATTCCTGGTTATTCTCAATCATTTGAAGCTAATTTGCTGCTGGTATCTCAAGTCGAACATGGGCAAAGATTCTCCAATTGCCCGTTTCAAAGGAGTCGGGTTTCATACCTGGCAAACCCGCATCAAATTGATCCTGATGAAGAAGGGCCTCTTGGCCATTACCACTGGAAAAGAAAAGAAGCCTCGTGATGCAGATATTGCTGTCACTTGGCAAAAGAACGATGATAAGGCTCAGGCCATTATCAAACTGGAGCTAGATGACAGCTATATCCACCATGTGGATAATTGTGAGACCTCACATGATACATGGAAGAGACTTGACACCTTGTTCAGTGCATGGTCTAAATCATCAAAGTATGGTCTCCTAATTGAGTTTTTCAGGCTTGAAATGAAGTCCAGCACATCACTTGCCACACATCTAAATTACATGGAAGGACTTCTAACCCAACTTGTAGGAATCAACATTACAATGGAAAAAGATGTTTGCATCGATGTTCTACTTAAGAGTTTGCCTCCTGAATATAATAATGTATCAACAACTTCAATCAGCATGCCAAATCCTAAACTTGTTGATATCCAAGCATCACTGTTAGAGGAGGAAAAGAAGCTAAAAACTAAGGAAGAACCAAGTACCTCTAGAGATGAGCATGCATTATATGTTGGCAACAGGTACAAAGGCAAGAAGGATCAACTCTTCTGTGACTTTTGCAAAAGGATCGGACACACCGAGAAGTTCTACCATGCCAGAAAGAGGTCCCAAAAGGCCTATCTAGTTGCAATCAAAGAAGAAGAAGAAAATGGAGTAAAGGAAGAAGAAGAAGACCACCAGGAGAAGGACAAACCTCATCAGTCCTTCTATTCAGATAGACTTTTTTAGTTTTGCATTTCCTAGCCCTAATGCCTCAAACATAAACTTGTAAACTCCTCAGTTATCCTTGTACTACAGCCTCTGTACACTTTGTGAGGTCCCTGCTATAGCCTCTAGATGTCCATCACATTTGTGGTACCCACACTTAGCCTTTTCTGCGACAACCTCTAGTGTTTTTGCCATGTTTATGGTGTGCCCACACTTTGCAGGTGTTGCTTTCACTAAAGCCTCTACACACTTTGTACTTTTGGTTGTGATTGAGGAGGGGTGTTGAGATATTTGCAATCACACCTACTTTAGTCCCTTTGTGAGAAGCAGTGAGGGCTCAGGACCAGAATCCCATATGCACAGTAGGAGAAAGTACCACCACTCAATTCCTATAAAGCATTGTACTTGCACTCTTTTTCTAATGCAATGATAGTACTCTTTTCTTTCCAGTAAAGTGTCATGTCACTATCAATACACAAGATTGTGTTTATGAGTCCAACTCTCAATCTTGGAACCTAATTCACTTGTGTAACAATTTGTCCTAGTCAGGGTCAATGTCTTCATGAGTTTCTTTTTCCTCTTTCAACCTCCATAGCTTCTGCATCTGCCATGCTCTAGATCCCGCTTATTTCACAATGTATAACTTGTGTGCTTAGAGCACTAGATATTTTATTGCATCCTTCTAAGGTTGATCATTATTGTTATTTTTGAGCCTAAAGTCATCATATAGGATTTTAAATAATGTTTAGATATTAAGGAAAGAGGAGCTATTGGCAATAATATAATAAATCATGGATACAATATGCTATTTTGGGCACAACATCAATACAAATATATAAACATATGCATTGGGAAAAGTGCTCCCAATGCATGGGGGGCAATTGCACCCAATTTGTGTCATGCTTCACTTTTTGCATTTTCCTCTATTTTATTCTATTCATTGTGTGTCCAATTTCAATATTTTTGTAAGAAAGAACTATCAAATTGTGGTTCATGGTAGATTATTAATACCAAAGCATCTTTGGTAAACAACTATCTCCATCAATATCAAACTTTGCTCTGTGTTCTATGGCTCCTTGTATATTGAAGTAGAGACCAAACTCACAGTATTTCCTCAAGATGATGGTCCCCTAGCCATCTATCAAATTCATCTCTTTAAGGTGACCATTGAAGAAGCCTTTGATATTCTCCATCACCTCTATGAATACCAAGCCCACAACAAGCCTCATGTCCTTCTTGCAACCAACCTATCCATTCTAAACTCTAGAACAACATTGGTATTGAAAAAATCACTAATCCACCCATGCGTGTGCAAGAAAAATTCTTATAAGCAGTCCTTATCCTCATCAAACCCTAGGTCTTTCTTATTTGCATTTTGACCAATCATATGGAACATATTTTTATGAGAAGCACCACTGAACAAATTGTAGTGACTAGTAGTACAAGAATGTGAAGGAAGCTAATCTACATTTAGCATAGTGAGAAGATTCAACTTCTCATACTAGTAGCCCAACTATTTTGACCAAACCTTATTGACAACATCAAATTTTTTGTTCATTCAATTAGAGAAAAGGGTCACCTACCATTTTCCCTTCTCAATGATGCCACCGCCTAAACCTTTATAATTTTAATTCCAAACCTCCTTAAGTGGCAAGAAATGTGCATCAAATGGTACCAATCCACCAAGACTACCAATGCTTCAAGAAAGCAAAAGTTTGAGAATGCATCCAAGAAAGCTATAGAAGAAAGCAAGTGACCAAGAAGAAGTGTCCAAGCTACAAAACAAGGAAGGCAAGAAAAATACATGGCTAAGAGAACTACAAAAGGAAGCATGCAAGAAGTTAAAGAAACCCAAATAGTCACAAAGGAAAGCAGGTTGCATGAAGAAGAAGAATCAAAGGCTACAGAAGAAAGCAAGAAATAGGAGCTAGAAAAGGAGGAAAAAAAAGGGGAAATGAGACATAAGAAATCCCAAGATGAAATAAATTTCCAAGAGGTTGAATGAACAAAAATAGGAAAAATAATAAAAAAGACAAGAAGAAAAAGCATTCATAATGGCTAAAGCAGTGAGTTGAAAAGATAGCCATGAAGCCAAAGTAGCCCACATAAGTAAACAACAAGAAGAACTCTTATAGCTCAGGTAGCCTCCCTAAAATAAAAAGGCCTCATTTACTAACACCCCACAATCAATCAACACTCAAATCCAAGAGACCTCACCCAATCCAACACATCACTCATTTCAAAAATGAAAATAAGAACTTGAAGTAGTACTTGAAATCATAAAAAAGATCAAGATCACTAGAACATAAGATGACAAAATCCTAAACCACTCAATTTTACAATAGCAAGTGGACCAAGCAAGCCCAGCAACTCTAAGTCACAGATGCAAAAGTATCTTATCTTTAGGACCAACAACCCACAACTAAGCAAAATCATACTCATTAGGTTTCCCTATATGAGGACAAATAGAAAAAACTTAGGGAACTCTAGGCTCAACAAAATATCATAAAGGCTAAAGCTTGAAAAATTCATCACTCATTAAATCAAGGGATAAACAAGCTCCACCTAGCGCTCCTTAATGGAGTCAAAATTTCCCATCAAGCCATAAAAGAACACGTAAAGATCTCACACACAACATTAATGACCTAGAGCACCACCTACATATTTCCCGTCACTATAACAAAATTGAAGTAGAGATGTAAAAGGTTGACATGCCTTAGTGAGCATGTTTATTTTCTTGTGAAAATACACATATGTATACCCAAGATGGACATCTTGACAAATGATAATATAAATACCAATTTAAACATGCAAAAAAATTTTATGCCTATAAATTCCCATTTGCATGCATTAGGATTTTAAGAGCAATGGTCGTGCTATTTTGGGCTTTTTCCTTGTTAAAATTTAAATAAATGTCTCACATAAATACACACACACACACACACACAAAGCTTGAGCTTTGAAGAGGAGGAGTTGCAATGAAAGAAGAGGGCACATCTTCTATTCAAGCCTACAAGTTAAACTTTTGATGTTTACTATTAAACCTCCCTTCCTTGTTGTGTGCACTTACATGAATAACACTCTCACCATGAGGGTTCTATGTAAAAGCAATAAGGTTGTTCTCATTTCTATAAACATGATTGGTTCTCTTAGAACACTTCTATAAGTGTATAAACATGTGAGCTATTTCATGAATTATCATCTCTAATAACATGACTATTAACATGAAGTGTACTGAGTCTTTTGATGTGCAAGGGTTTTTCTATGCAATACAAATGTGAAGTTTAATATGGGTATAAACACACTTGAGATTAGAAGAACACAACTATTAATGAGCTATTAGATGTGCTACATAGGTATTTCCAATCTTTTAAAAATGATTTTTTAAGGGTTCTTTGTTGACCTTATTGATTAAAAAGGATTTCAATAGGTGATAAGAATTTACATTTTTGCCGTTTGTTTGTGGAGAGGTGGTTGTTATATTACCCAACAAACATATGATTAAACAATTTAATTACTAGTTTATCTAGTTCTTGATTTCTTATATGGTTAGGATTCATCATTTGTGTTGTTTTTTGCTTGAAGAAAAGAAAACAAGAATCATCAAATAATCAAATGTATGAGTATCTATATTTATTTTGATGTTTCATTTATCTTTTTATAATCATGGTTTGTTATACAATAGTCGAGTGGGTTAGGGTGAGGATATCCAAGCTATTGATTTGCCTATACATAGATATGTATATGTATCAATATGTCTATGTGTATGCGTATATCAATGTACGCATATATATACCATTATATAATGCTATATTACTAATCCTAACATACAGTAAATTTGTAGATATTTCTATTTATCTTAATGCAAATTTTGATGTGGTGGAGGTCATCATCTCAAGATCCCATCAGTAAGGATGAGAGAGAGAGAGAGAGAGAGAGAGAGAGAGAGAGAGAGAGAGAGAGAGAGAGAGAGAGAGAGAGAGAGAGAGAGAGAGAGAGAGAGAGAGAGAGAGAGAATCATGGCTAAGATAGAGGCCTTCTTTGGGCACCCTCCTATCCTAGCCGAGTTGTATGAGGATATGACCACCCCTCAGCCTTATCAAGTGCAAGCAACCACATAGTCCCTAGTTACTCCAATTACTCTAGTACTATTAACTTTTCCTTTTCCAAATATAAGTGCTCCATAGTCCCCATAGCATGAGTCATTCTATGAGAGTGGTAGAAATACTAGCCATGTATATAAGCATTGAGGCAATAGAGGTTATTTTGGTGGTGGTCAAGGCCCCTCCCCACAATAACATAAAGAGAGACTAGTAGAAGCTTGTAGAAGCCTAACAGAATAAAGAGAGGGACATACAACCCTTGCTAGGTATATATTACCAACTAAATCCATTAGGTGGAGTCCTCCACAATGTTAAGGGGAAGGTGATCATGAGCCACTTGTGTTCTTAGTATGCACAAATTACAAAGACTACATTTTAGCCTTCAAAAACCAAGATCCAAATGCATTCCAAACAACCATTGA
The DNA here is from genome assembly GCF_053477565.2 of Lygodium microphyllum. Lineage (NCBI taxonomy): Eukaryota > Viridiplantae > Streptophyta > Polypodiopsida > Schizaeales > Lygodiaceae > Lygodium > Lygodium microphyllum. The sequence goes on from NC_141135.1 coordinate 83,562,772, forward strand.
TTCAATGCATGAGAAGTTCTCTAGCCCCCACATTTAAGATTCACAAATCATTAGTCCCAAAAAAATATCAAAAAGGAAAATTTTTAACAAAAGGGCTATGGTTAAATAAAGAGTTGTGGGGAAAATAAGAGGAGGGGAGAGCAATTCTTGGATCCTAAGCCAATAGCGATTACTACACATGGCCAAGACTGGTAAATACTCAAATTAGGGTGGAGCATGGATATTCAATCCACAATAGAGGAAGGCATGACGAATCCAATGGATCAATTTGGTTCATCGTATTTTGGATTGAGGCATTGATACATGGGAGGCTGAATTTATATCTTATTTTTTGTTTTTTGTTTTTGTATGTGATTGTATTGATTGTACATAATACTCCCAGTGTTTTGATTTTGCAATTGAGTATTATTAGTCGACTGCCTACTAGCTGCAAGAGATGAGCTACAAGCATTGTCATAAAAGGCTTAACAGATTGATGCTCTTATAGTGATTGGGCATCATCACAAAGCAGTAGTGGCATAAAGTCACAATATGAAGATATTTTACTTTTTTTAAAATGAAAAACTTTGAAAGTTCTTAGTTACTCTAAGCTTGAATTTTACATATCTATAGGGTAGCAACCCAATGAGGCAATTGGAGACGAAGAGAGCAGGACAGGAGGGGGTGATGTGAAGGGCAAAGAGCACAATGCTGAGGAGAGCAATGGTGATGAGGATGATTCCAATGGTGAAGATAATGATGAAGAGAGAAAGCATGGTAGTGATATCTCTTCAGATGGCATGTGAACTTTGATGTATATAATACCATACTAGGTGCTTCAAGCACAGTAGATGGCTTAAAAATCATGTATATATATTTTCTATATTTTGAGTAATATAAACCACTTGTGGTCATTTATGTTATGTATATTTAATTATGTCAATCTATTCATAGAACTAATACCCAAGAGTATGTAAAAAAGGTTATAAAAAGATATTGGGGGGGGGGGGGGGGGGGGGGGGGCGGGGCTAGAAACATAAGTTTGTAACTGGTCTTTTTTCTTGTGCAATAAGTGTATTTATTGTTATTGAGAAAGTACATGAAAATTACATGCAAAACCATATTTAAATGGCCATCTATAAAATTGAAATATTATAGTGAAGCGTGTTTAAAGAGGCATAAAAAGTCACACTTATACTATATAAAGTAAATGAATGCAATTATGGACACATGTCTTCTAATGCTCAATTAATTGCGATTTTAGATTCACTCTTGTAAATCTTGGGGTATTGGAGGGACTCAATGTTGAGAAATAAGGCATAGTCTAAGCCCTTATCCTATGTTTGTATCAAGTAAGTGTGTGAGAGGCTATGTAAAGTGCCCTAAAGGTCAAAGGGTCTATCTTTTTGTGAGTGACTTGGAAAAGTAGAGTGTAGAGAAGATAGAATGAGAAGAATGAAGAAGAAGAGAACAAAAAAAAAAAGTTTGAGCCTCCATATCCATGTCTTAACCACCTTCCGTTGTGCATCCCCATCGAATCTCTCATCTGTTTTTTCGGTTGGGTATCAAAGCATAAGCACGGGAGTAAAAGATTGGAGTGACGAGCTTGCCGAATTGAGGTTACATCGGCTTGAATGATTGCTATCCACCATTAAAATCATGTATAAATCCCTATCTAAATCACCCAAAACAAATCTATGGATTGGATGAGCTGTTGAAGCTCAAATTTGGAGGCAATTGAAGTCCACACTGGATGCATTTGGTAAGCCAAATGAGGCTAAAATGAGGAAGAGGAAACCATCTATGTCTATGACAGAGAAGAGAAAGAGAAAATCATTCACTCATTTGAGAGAGCTTGAAGCTCCACAACCTAGCTTTTGAGGATGAGAGGACATCTTTTTCTAGGTCGACTACATGGAGTGTGTGCCACGGGGTGTCGCTAAAAAATGGCGCCAAATATGGCTGCCGACAGATTACGTTTTTTCTTCTTTTTCATAAGGCTTAAAAGGCTTATCCACTAAGGTTTTTTAAAAATCCTTAATTTAAGCTATGTTCATATTGGACAATGGGAAACTAGTTATTTTGCAAAATTTTGTTCACATTGTAGAGTACATGAATTTGTTATTTTTTGAACTGGCTCACAGTTGGAGATTTCACATTGTTACAAGTTGAACTAGCTGTTTTGGAGGCCTAGAAGGCCAGTTTTATGCCTTTTTTGGGTGCCATTTTGGAGGCCAAAAATTTGCATAAAAATTCCAAAAACATTTGTGTAACTTCAACTTGACTAGGAATTCATGCTTGGTACAAAAAATGAAGAAAAACAACAAGAAAATTGGTCGATTTTAAGCCCATATTTTGATGCTTTTGGGTCTTATGAGCTCCATTTTGGATGTTTCTTGGTGGACAATCATTCTATGATGTATGGGCATCATGTATGAATGTATATCATAGCATTTGAGCTTATGTATAGTAGCCATTCTCTTGGAAAGGAATCCACATGAACTTTTTGGGCTATTTTGGTGCATTTTTTGTCTCGAGTTGACCATTTGAGGCAGTGGATTGGTTCATGTTGTTGAATGCTTGATTGGAACAGCATAGATTGCTAGTTTTTTTGAAATTGCAACCATCAAAATGTTAGACACTGCTCAAATTACCCAGATTGTTGGAGATAAATTGACCAAGGACAACTACAATGTCTGGTCGTACAGGATGGAGAACTTTCTAATGGGGAGAGGTCTTTGGGACCTCATTACATGTGATGATGCATGTCCAGAGCTTATTGAGGATCCCACGGAAGAGAAAAAGAAGGCATACAAGGATTTTACTGGAAAAAACATGAAAGTTTTGCATTGGATCTCTATATGCATATTAGAGACTTCGATTCCTCATATCAAGAAGGCAAACACTTGTAAAGAGGCATGGGAGATCATTGAGAAAATGTGTGGGACATGTATAGAGGCAAGGAAGATACAACTTAAGCAAATATTGCATGGAGCATGGAGAGGAAATTGCACTATCAATGACAATGTTGCAGAGATCAAACAAGTCGCAAAAGATCTTGCATCTATAAATGCACTAGTGGATGATGATGACTTGGTTTCAATCACACTTAATGGACTTGGCCCAGCATATAAATCTTTGGATACCTCTATTTCAGTTAGAGGAGGCTCTATGCCAGACTTTGAAGAATTGATTTGTTTGCTACTTAACAAAAGAAATAAAGTTTTGAATGCATCTAGTAGTAGCAAGAATGCAAGTGGAGATAGTGTCTTTTATCATCAGAGAGGGCGTGGTGGTAGCCCATCTAGAGCTAGAGTCTCATCTTATGGCCGTGGTGGTGATAACTTTGCACGTGGTTGAGGTACCTTTGGTCATGGTGATTTCATGCTTAGAGGTAGGGGGAGAGCTTACTCTAGAGGTAGAGGATGATCTACTCCACATAGAGATGGTGCATGTAATTATTATGGGCAATATGCACATTTTGAAGGGAATGTTATCATAAGCAAAATGCTATGCCTAGGGGTCGAGGTAGGACTCAAAACAACCATTATGCAGGTGGCTAGGGAGGTGCAGGTTATGGACCTAGATGTGGCTCTGCTAGAGGCCATTTATTTGCCATGGAACATGTATTAGGGAGCATGACACACCCTCCCAGTGAGGATGATTGGTTTTTGGACTCAGGGGCTACAAATCACATGACTCATCATGTTGAGTGGTTTGACACAAAATGGAGTTGAAAATAAGATTGGGGATGTACTTTGTGTACCTACAATCACTAAGAACTTAACTGGTCAAATGGCAGACCAAGGAATGCAGGTGAGATCCAATAGATATGGATGTTTCATTGAGGAATTTCAAAATGGAAGGCCTTGAAAATTGATTGCAAAAGGGAAGAAGACATGCAAGTTATTTTCCTTGGATGCAGGTACTCTCGTCATTCAAAATTCTATGTATGTTGAAAGTGGGCATGGTCAAGATAAGGATGTTGAATTATGGCATAGGAGAATTGGTTATGTAAACCTGCAAAAATTGAAACAAATGCAAACTAAATAGGTGGTTCTTGGTTTGCCCCATTTTGGTTATCTTAATTATGATCATGTATGTGAGGCTTGTCAATTTGGCAAGCAAGCTAGATTACCATTTCCAAAGAGGGGGAGAATTGGCAAGTATCCTGTAATGTGCCTGCTCCTCAAACCGCGGGACACATCTTAGCAGTCCATCAAGAGACATATCTAGAAGACGCCAACCAGCACTCCCACGGAATGACACGGGGCTTGCCAACTAGGGTCTCTCGAGTCTGTCTCGCAACGAAACTTATCCGCCCATTCCCACTAGGATCGACATGAAGTCCGGGTTCCTTGTAGTTGGGTCTTCCTAACAGCCTTCTAGCGTTGGTCTGCAACTGCTCCAGTTTGCGCAGATTCGACTGGACCAAAGCAAACTCATATCGCACTTGGTTCAAAGAGAATGGGAAACAAGAGGGATGCATCGCTCGACCTCTCTACCCGTAGGGCATAGTCCCATTCCGGTCCCCTAAAATGGTATGAATCAGTTTTTTAACTTACAAGTTCTAAGGTCCTTGTCTATCTAACATTCGCATCAAATAAATTCCATTGAGGAAAGCTCTTGGCTAACCGAGACCACCCTGCCGTAGGATGGACCCGACAGTCACATCCACCGCGCTTCCCTCGGGGGTTGTTTTAGTTATCTAATTACCTACCACATTATGTTTGACACATAAATCAGCTTCCTTAATTAACCCATTAATCATAGGTTCCTTTACATAATTTCGGGCATAGACACTAAGACAAGATCAATAAGATCAAACACTTTATTAACTTATCTTCAGATTAATCTTTGTCTCTTGCCCATACAAGAGGATTAAGTGTCCCTTTCTGCCTCCGCATAAAAATCCTTCTGTCTCCAACCAATAAAATCCCGAAGGTTTATCCTACCAAGATTCTGCCTTGTACCTAGTATCAAGGCCTCGAGATCCCATCTCCAGTCATGTACAACACTTGTGTAGGGTCCGGAGGCATTGGGATTTACAGCCAAAGCCCCCCTGGCACCCAAGCGTCCTCCTACACCAAGTAATTTCCACAGAGAGACCTCTCGCGGCAAGTTCGGTCCACATTTCCGGTGTGGATTCATAACCCCCTTGGTTAGGGTTTGGCGGTTCGTGGGGGTAGCTAACACCATTCTTCCTTAATTATCCCTTTAGGAAATCATCCATAGCTGAAGCAACCAGCCTAATAACATTTACTAGGGAAAACATACCTTTTGTTCCCATGGCAATTTATCCTTACAGTTCCCACCATGAAAATATAATCACTTGGATATTCATCCAAAACCACAGCCAAAGTATCCTTTCAGGAACAATCAAGCTGAAACAACCACCCTAACATCCTTTAACCAGGAAAACATCCTTTTTGTTCCCATGGCAATCAGTCATCATAGACCCGGCCATGAAATCATCAATCACACCCCACTTGGATTAACATCCAAAACCACATTAACAAACAGTTGAATGCACAACCTCTTGCTTCAAGGCCTCGCAATCCCATTGCATGCACAACTAGAATTTAACTTAGATGTATCAAAACACTTGCTCAAGGAATTTACAACCTTTTCTAAGGCAGAAATCCTTCTAGATCATTTAAATGATCTAAGTGGTCTTCCCCTTGATCCTGATTTGATCAAGGCTAACATTGCCCTATTGTTTCAAACATAGACAAGTTTGGTAGTTTTTATAACATTCCTGCTAAGGTGAAGTTCCTTTCCTGAATACCCTTAGCATTCTTCCTTAGGTCGATTGCAACCCACAAGATCCGATACCTTGGGAATTGGGGTTTTCCCTAAGTACGCCTTTACTTGTAAGGAACAAGAATCTACATAGTCGAATGCCAATTCAACTCGTGCTTTTTGAGTTATGGACTGCTGATCCGCCCTTTCCAACGACCTTAGCATCGACTAGGTCTTCGTAGGAATTTTTCCCTAGATACTTTACCTATCTAACTCCTAAATGTTGTTGCGCATTGAGTCCACTAGGACGTCCTTACCCTAGTATGTAAGTCTCCCCTTCCTGATTTTGATCTGCAGGCGTTGAGACATTAACAGTTCCACTTGATTCTGTTTGCTTCTTTTCCCCTTGGGCGTTTCCTTGTGGTAACTTTTTCCTAACTCAAAGCATTGATTGGTCAAACAAGGCAACGAACAAGCCTTATTCGCAACCCATCCATGAGCCTTTTATTCTTCCAGTTCGTTACTCATCTCTCTCTAACCAAGTAAAGTTAACACACTTGGCAATGCAAGACTTTTCACCTAGGCCTTCAGGATATAGTCTGGATGCATGCATGCCTTCCATCTCTCTTAGTGCGGTACTATGCAGAATTTTCTTGCTAGACTCAACACTCTTCCACATGGAGCACTTAAAGCATTAACACATTCCTTGAGATATGCATTCCCCCCTTTTCATATCATGTAGGGTCCTAAGGGTATTATGACCCCTATTCTATGTATGAAATCCAAAATCCATATTTGTTTAACTTCCTAACATAAATCTAAATGAATTTTACCTATATCATTCCTATGTTCTTCTATGATATTGCGAACAAGATCCAAGTTTGATGGCAAAAATTAAGCCTTTAGCGAACCTCTGTGTAATAGGATGCATTACAATGCAACCTCCAATGCGACCCTATCTTTTCTTGCTTTTCAATATATGTGATGTGGCTTAAATATAGTTTCATCATGCAACTCTATACATGACAATGCATGCAAATTTCAACATGGAACCTATTACACTTTGTTAATTATCATGGGACTAAACCTCTAAGATGAAAGTACTATTTCATGTAACAAAACCTAACTTCCGTTCATCATTCCTTGTGAGTAAAACCTATTATTTTATGTGTGCAAAAAGCCATGAAATATCTATCATAATGTTATAAAAGAACGTGGTTTAGTGCCATAGGACTGGGGTGTTAATTCCCGCTTGAGCTTTTGTCGGCTCTCGTAGCTCCCGCATCTCTCATGACTCTCAAGCTTCTTCTCTTCTCTCTCCCTCTTCTTCTCCTTCTTCTTCTCCTTCTTCTTCTCCTTCTCTCTCCCTCTTCTTCTCCTTCTTTCTCTCCCTTTCTCTTCTTCTCCTTCTTCTTCTCCTCTCTCTCCTTCTCTCTCTCCCTCTTCTTCTTCTTCTTCTTCTCCCTTCTCTCTCTCCCTCTTCTTCTTCTCCTCTCTCCCTTTTCTTCTCCTTCTTCTTCTCCTCTCTCTCCCTCTTCTTCTCCTTCTTTCTCTCCCTTCCTCTTCTTCTCCTTCTTCTTCTCCTCTCTCTCCCTCTTCTTCTCCTTCTTTCTCTCCTTCTCTCTCTCCCTCTTCTTCTCCTTCTTCTTATTCTTCTCCTCTTCCCCTCTTCTTCTCCTTCTTCTTCTCCCTTCTCTCTCTCCCTCTTCTTCTTCTTCTTCTTCTCCTCTCTCCCTCTTCTTCTCCCTTCCTCTTCTTCTCCTTCTTCTTCTCTTCTTCTCCTCTCTCTCTTCCTCTTCTTCTCTTCTTCACCTCTCTCTCTTCCTCTTTTTCTCTCCTTCTCCTCTCTCTCTCTCTCCCGCCTTCTTCTTCTCCTTCTCTCCCTCTTCTTCCTCTCTCCTTCTCCTTCTCTCTCTCTCCCTCTTTCTCTCCTTCTCCTTCATCTTTCTCTCGCTCGCTGAGCACGAGCGGGGGGGGGGGGGGGGGGGGGGGGGGGAAAGAACCTGCCTGCCGACGACCAGGGGGCGCTGTCCCTTTTAAGGTGGGGGGGAAGATGGCTTATGGGGGGGAGGAGACAATGCTCCCCGCCATCTGGGGGGTTGTATGCCCCTCTTCTCTCACTTCACTCCCTCTCTCTCTCTCCCCGATGTGTTGTTGGCGAGGAGAGAGAGAGGGATAAACAAATTTTATGTTTTTTTTAAATTCTAAGGGGGGGCTCGCATGGGGGGAAAGCACGAGGGTCACGGGGGGGGGGGGGGGGGAGATATTACATCCTCTCCCCCTTAGAGGAATCGAGATGTCCTCATCTCGAGGGAAACTAGGGAAGACAAGCACTAATGGGGCTTACAATCTATGGGTTAAGACCCCCCATGCATCCGCTGCGCTACTCTTAATGTTTCAAGTAGTGCACCCATATTATTCGAATTAACCATAGGTACAAGAGTAGGATTTATTCTCAATTGTGTTACATGTCGATTAAGCTTCTAGGAATTTTAGTCCTCCTAATAATGTTTAGTGGGCTCTAGATCTTTGTCTTCTTCTGATTCATCTCTATATCCATAGACTGTACCTGTGTAGCTTCATTTTCTTGGAGGCTCAATGTCTTCTGGACTTAGATCAGGGCACTCTGCTTGGATGTGTCCTAGCTCCTTACAATGGAAGCGTTGACAATAGGGACATCTCCTATGGATATGCCCTACCTCTCCACACATATGGCATCTCTTATCTTGATCTCCATAGTCATCTTTGCTACTATTGCCCGATTTAAGTTCTTGGATGATTGGATTCGCTCGGAATAATGAGTCTTGCAGGTTTGTTGGGTGCATTGATTCCAATCGAGTGTTTATGGGTGGATTCAACCCAACATAGAATTTTGACACCTGTTCTGTCATATCCATTGGGGGTGCATACTTTAGGAGTGAAATAAACTTCAAATAATATGCTTCAAGGGATAATCCTAGCTACTTCAAGTCATAGAATTCATTCATCTTTTGTGTGCGATAGGCAAGTGGTAGATACCTCTCTCGCACAGCTTCCTTAAGCTTATCCCAAGTGATTGTCCCCTCTGAGATCGCTCGGTCTCTGCACCACTGTTTCCACCAAAGTCTCGCTTCACCTTTAAGCTTAAGGTTGGCGAGCATGGCTTGGTTAGCAGGTGCACTTCCTGCTACCTCAAAATAGTTCTCCATGGACTCAATCCAGATCTCGGTGTCAGCTTGAACAGTTCTTCCCTTGCCATCAAAATTGGGTGGCTTAATTTGCTTGAGAAGAAATTTCTTCTCTTGCATGTCAGCATTCGTGGGTGCACAAGGTGCCTGACAATCAAGCCATACCACTTAGGTTATTTCTTTTTAGGATATATCTATGAACCAAACATAAATCAATCATGTATCATTATGAAGTCTTGCTCTGATACTAACCGTAACATGCCCGCTCCTCAAATCGTGGGATGTCTCAGCAGTCCATTGAGAGATATATCTAGAAGACGCCACTCGACACTCCTACGGAATGACACGGGGTTTGCCAACTAGGGTCTCTCGAGTCTGCCTTGCAACGAAACTTATTCGGCCATTCCCACTAGGATCGAACTGAAGTCCGGGTTCCTTGTAGTCGGGTCTTCCTAACAGCCTTCTAGCGTCAGTCTACAACTGCTACACTTTGTGCAGATTCGACTAGACCAAAGCAGACTCATACCGCACTTGGTTCAAAGAGAATGGGAAACGAGAGGGATGCATCGCTTGACCTCTCTGCCTATAGGGCATAGTCCCATTCCGGTCCCCTAAAACAGTATGAATCAGGTTTTTAACTTACAAGTTCTAAGGTCCTTGTTTATCTAATGTTCGCATCAAATAAATTCCATTGAGGAAAGCTCTCGGCTAATAGAGACCACCCTGCCGTAGGATGGACCCAATGGTCACATCCACCGCACTTCCCTCGAGGGTTGTTTTAGTTATCTAATTACCTACCACATTATGTTTGACACATAAAAGCAGCTTCCTTAATTAACCCATTACTCACAGGCTCCTTTATGTAATTTAGGGCACAGACACTAAGACAAGATAAAATAAGATCAAACACTTTCTTAACTTATCTTCAGATTAATGTTTGTCTCCTGCCCACACAGGAGGATTAAGTGTCCCTTTCTACCTCCGCATAAAAATCCTTCCATCTCCCGGCAGTAAAAACCCGAAGGTTTATCCTACCAAGATTCTACCTTGTACCTAGTATCAAGGCCTTGAGATCCCATCTCCAGTCACGTAGAACACTTGTGTAGGGTCCGCAGGCATTGGGATTTACGGTCAAAGCCCCCCTTGGCACCCAAGCGTCCTCCTACGCCAAGTAATTTCCACGGAGAAACCTCTCGCGACAAGTTCGGTCCACATTTTCGACGTGGATTCATAACCCCCTTGGTTAGGGTTTGGCGGTTTGTGGGGGTAGCTAATGCCATTCTTCCTTAATTATCCCTGTAGGAAATCATCCACAGCTGAAGCAACCAGCCTAATAACATTTACTAGGGAAAATATCCCTTTTGTTCCCATGGCAATTTATCCTTACAATTCCCACCATGAAAATATAATCACTTGGATATTCATCCAAAACTACAGCCAATCCTTAAGTATCCTTTCGGGAACAATCAAGCTGAAACCACCGGCCTAACATCCTTTAACTAGGAAAACATCCTTTTTGTTCCCATGGCAATCAGTCATCACAGACCTTGCCATGAAATCATCAATCACACCCCACTTGGATTAACATCCAAAACCACATTAACAAACAGTTGAATGCACAACCTCTTGCTTCAAGGCATCGCAATCCCATTGCATGCACAACTAGAATTTAACTTGGATGTATCAAAATACTTGCTCAAGGAATTTACAACCTTTTCTAAGGTAGAAATCCTTCTAGATCCTTTAAATGATCTAAGTGGTCTTCCCCTTGATCCTTATTTGATCAAGGCTAACATTGCCCTATTGTTTCAAACATAGACAAGTTTGGTAGTTTTTACAACATTCCTGCTAAGGTGAAGTTCCTTTCCTGAATACCCTTAGCATTCTTCCTTAGGTCGATTGCAACCTGCAAGATCCGATACCTTGGGAATTGGGGTTTTCCCTAAGTATGCCTTTACTTGTAAGGAACAAGAATCTACATAGTCGAATGCCAATTCAACTTGTGCTTTTCGAATTATGGACTAGTGATCCACCCTTTCCAACGACCTTAGCATCGACTAGGTCTTCATAGGAATTTTTCCCTAGATACTTTACCTATCTAACTCCTAAATGTTGTTGTGCATTGAGTCCACTAGGACGTCCTTACCCTAGTATGTAAGTCTCCCCTTCCTGATTTTGATCCACAGGCGTTGAGACATTAACAGTTCCACTTGATTCTTTTTGCTTCTTTTCCCCTTGGGCGTTTCCTTGTGGTAACTTTGTCCTAACTCAAAGCATTGACCGGTCAACCAAGGCAACGGACAAGCCTTATTTGCAACCCATCCAAGAGCCTTTTATTCTTCCAGTTCATTACTCATCTCTCTCTAACCAAGTAAAGTTAACACACTTGGCAACGCAAGACTTTTCACCTAGGCCTTCAGGATATAGTCTGGATGCATGCATGCCTTCCATCTCTCTTAGTGCGGTACTATGCAGAATTTTCTTGCTAGACTCAACACTCTTCCACATGGAGCACTTAAAGCATCAACACATTCCTTGAGATATGCATTCCCCCCTTTTCATATCATGTAGGGTCCTAAGGGTATTATGACCCCTATTCTATGTATGAAATCCAAAAGCCATATTTGTTTAACTTCCTAGCATAAATCTAAATGAATTTTACCTATATCATTCCTATGTTCTTCTATGATATTGTGAACAAGATCAGAGTTTGATGGCAAAAATTAAGCCTTTAGAGAACCTCTGTGTAATAGGATACATTACAATGCAACCTCAATGCGACCCTATCTTTTCATGCTTTTCAATATATGTGATGTGGCTTAAATATAGTTTCATCATGCAACTCTATACATGACAATGCATGCAAATTTCAACATGGTACCTATTACACTTTGTTAATTATCATGTGACTAAACCTCTAAGATGAAAGTACTATTTCATGTAACAAAACCTAACTTCCGTTCATCATTCCTTGTGGGTAAAACCTATTATTTTATGTGTGCAAAAAGCCATGCAATATCTATCATAATGTTATAAAAGAACCTGGTTTAGTGCCATAGGACTGGGGTGTTAATTCCCGCTTGAGCTTTTGTCGACTCTCGTAGCTCCCGCATCTCTCATGAATCTCAAGATTCTTCTCTTCTCTCTCCCTCTTCTCCTTCTCTCTCCCTCTTCTTCTCCTTCTTTCTCTTCCTTCCTCTTCTTCTCCTTCTTCTTCTCCTCTCTCTCCCTCTTCTTCTCCTTCTTTCTCTCCTTCTCTCTCTCCCTCTTCTTCTTCTTCTCCTTCTTCTCCTCCTCTCTCGCTCTTCTTCTCCCTTCCTCTACTTCTCCTTCTTCTTCTCCTTCTTTCTCTCCCTTCCTCTTCTTCTCCTTCTTCTTCTCCTCTCTCTCCCTCTTCTTCTCCTTCTTTCTCTCCTTCTCTCTCTCCCTCTTCTTCTTCTTCTTCTTCTTCTTCTCCCTTCTCTCTCTCCCTCTTCTTCTTCTTCTTCTTCTTCTTCTTCTCCCTTCCTCTTCTTCTCCTTCTTCTTCTCCTCTCTCTCCCTCTTCTTCTCCTTCTCTCTCTCCCTCTTCTTCTTCTTCTTCTTCTTCTTCTTCTTCTTCTTCTTCTTCTTCTTCTTCTTCTTCTTCTTCTTCTTCTTCTTCTTCTCCCTTCTCTCTCTCCCTCTTCTTCTTCTTCTTCTTCTCCTCTCTCCCTCTTCTTCTCCTTCTTCTTCTCCCTTCCTCTTCTTCTCCTTCTTCTTCTCCTTCTTCTTTTTCTTCTCTTTTTCTCCTCTCTCTCTTCCTCTTCTTCTCTCCTCCTCTCTCTCTCCCTCTCCTTCTTCTTCTCTTCTTCTTCTTCTCTTCTTCTCCTTCTCTCCCTCTTCTTCCTCTCTTCTTCTCCTTCTCTCTCTCTCCCTCTTTCTCTCCTTCTCCTTCCTGTTTCTCTCCTTCGCTGAGCACGAGGGGGGGGGGGGGGGGTTTCTCCGCCTGACGAACGAGGAGGGGGGGAGGTTTCTATCGAAAGCCCCCAGGGGGGGCGCTACTGTTGTCGCAATGGGGGGGGAGGACCTGCCTGTTGGCGACTAGGGGGGGGGCGCTATCCCTTTTAAGGTGGGGGGAGATGACTTATGGGGGGGAGGAGACAGCGCTCCCTATCTTCTGGGGGGCTGCATGCCCCCCTTCTCTCACTTCACTCCCTCTCTCTCTCTCTCCCCGACATGCTGTTGGCGGGGAGAGAGAGAGGGATAAAAAAATTTGTGTAAATTTTTTAAAAAATTTCTAAGGGGGGTTCACATGGGGGGAAAGCACGAGAGTCACGGGGGGGAGATATTACATATCCTTTGGAAACTGTGCATTTTGATATTTGGGGTCCATGTTAGAATGTCTCATTGAATGGGAGATGCACGTTTTATATCACTTTTAATTATGAATTTAGTAGAATGACTTGGGTATATTTCATGTAGCATAAAAGTGAAGTCTTTGAAAGATTTTTGGAGTATAAAGCTATGGTTGAAAAACAGTTTGGTTATTACATAAAGTGCTTGAGGAGAGTCACATGATAAAGGAGGTGAGTACATGTCATATGAATTTTCATATTTTTTGAGAGATCATAGAATCAAAAGACATGTGACATGCAGGTACACACCTCAACAGAATGGTGTGGCAGAAAGGAAGAACCGTATGATTTCAAAGATTGCTAGGGCAATGATGAACCAAATGAATATGCCATTGACATATTAAGCAGAGGCAGTGCATACTGCTATACATATCATGAACATGACACCTACAACATTGACTCATCATGTATCACCGTATGAGGAGATGTACTTCAGGGTTTTTGGATGTGTTTATTATGTTCATGTTCATGATGATTTGAGGAAGAAGATGGAGCCAAAGGCTATAAAATGCACCTTTATTGGATACCCTAATGAGAAGAAGGGTTATAAATGCTATGATCTAGTGACTAAGGAAGTTTACATTAGCAGGGATGTCAAATTTAGTGAGCATGTATCATGGTACAAGCTCAAGATCGCAATGGACTTGGATTCTAATGATACTAATGATGATGATGCTCATGGGAAAAAAATGTGAGCAAATGGTAAGCATGGAAATCAACACTTAGAAGATATGTCTGGACCTCAAGAGAATGCAGAAAGCAGTGGCAACTATAGTCCATGGAGTGGCAAGCTGAGGAGTTCACAAAAGAGTGTGGAATTTGCAAAAGGCTAGAGGCCTATGATTGAAAGTTTAGAGGATGAATCTATCAATGATGAGTATGACATTCCTCATGTAAAAACTCCAGGTACTAGAAGTGTAGGAAAATATGTGCCACCACATGCAAGAGCCATTGAGACACCAAGTAGTGTACCTTAGTTGAGGATATTAGAAAGGGTTAGATATCCTGTTGATAGATTGACATATAATGGGTTCATGAAGATGCATTATGCTTACATGGTTTCTTATGTATAGCATGTGGAACCTACTTTCTTTGAGGAAGCAGTGGAAAGCAAAGGATGAAGACAAGCTATGGATGAGGAGATGGATGCATTGAAGAAAAATAAGACTTGGGATTTAGTGTAGTTACCTCATGGAAAGAAATCAATTGGTTGCAAATGGGTGTACAAAGTCAAGTGCAAATTGGATGGTTCTCTAGAAAGGTATAAAGCAAGGCTGGTTGCAAAGGGTTATGCACAAACATATGGATTGGATTATGAGGAGACATTCAATCTAGTGGTAAAGATGACTACAGTGAGATCAATGATTGCTTTGGCTTCTATATATGGCTAGAAATTGTATCAAATGGATGTGAAAATGCATTCTTGAATGGGAATTCAGAAGAGGAAGTGTACATGGATCAGCCTAAAGGGTATGTCAATCCTAAATACCCACATTATGTATGCAAGTTGAACAAGGAATTGTATGGACTGAAGTAAGCAACAAGAGCTTGGTGTGAGAGGATTAGCAAATTCTTATGCACAGCATGGGATTTCAGTAGAGTATGGTTGATTACTCACTCTATGTGAGACATACAGGGGATGGCATGGTTGTGGTTGTCATCTATGTTGATGATCTCATTATTACAGGTAGACTTGAGAGGGAGATTATTGAAGTTAAGCATGGTCTTCACTAAAGAAATTTGACATAAAGGAACTTGGCTTGTTGAGATATTTTTGGGGGATTGAGGTCATTGATACACCTCATGGTATTTGGTTGATACAAAGACAGTATTCTTTGGAGATGTTGGAGAAGTATGGCATGACAGGATGTAAGCCAGTGGATACTCCCTTGGATCAAAACATCAAAATGATTGATGATGGGCAATATGTGGAAGATGTGACTATGTTTAGAAAGATGGTTGGTAGTCTTATCTACTTAACCATTATAAGGCCAGATTTGAGTTATGTTGTTGAATTGATTAGCCAATTTATGCAAGGACCATGTAAATCACATTTCGATGCAGTAAGGAGAGTTCTAAGGTATGTGAAGAAGATAGTTGGATTTGGCTTATTCTATGAGAAGGGAATAAAGCCTACCTTGTTTGGGTATATTGATGTAGACTAGGCAGGTAATTTTATGGATAGGAGATCCATTAGTGGTTATGCATTTTCATTTGGATCATCCATGGTAAATTGGAGCAACAAAGAGAAACCTATAATTGCTTTATCAAGTACAAAAGTTGAGTATCGAGGTATTGCATTGATAGCATATGAGAAGACATGGCCAAGATTGGTTTTATGTGACATGGGGATTGAAATTGATGGTGGAGTTATCATATATTGTGACAACATTAGCAGCATTATGTTAGTAAAGAACCCAATCTGCCATGCCAGAACAAAACACAAAGAAGTGCACTATCACTTCATTAGAGAGAAGGTCATTGATGGAGAGGTTGACTTTGTCCATGTCAAAACAAATGACCAAGTTGCTGATATCTTTACCAAAGAATTAGGTAAATATAATTTTGAGTATTTCAGGAGTGCACTTCGAGTATTACCTTTGCAAGCTCATTTTGAGCTTGAGGGGGACTGTTGAGAAATAAGGCATAGTTTAAGCCCTTATCCTATGTTTCTAGTAAGTAAGTGTGTGAGAGGTTGTGTAAAGTGCCCTAAATGTCAAAGGGTCTATCTTTTTGTGAGTGACTTGGAAAAGTAGACTGTAGAGAAGATAGAATGATAATAATGAAGAAGAAGAGAATGGAAAAAAATCTTGAGCCTCCATATCCACATTTTAACCACCTTCCGTTGTGCATCCCCATCAAATCTCTCATCTATTTTTTCACTCAACACATAAGTAGAGTGAAGAGGGGGACATTTGTAGTATCATTTGAATGAGTGGAGTTGAAGCAGATCAAGATACAACTCCAAATTGCAAAGCTCCTTGCTTGCCCCAAACAAAGACAGTTGGCCATACCAGAACTAGGTTTAGATTATAGCACAATGTTTATCCATCGTCATAAGTTTGTTTCACTTTGATAATCCTACAATAAATCCTTATATTCATTTTGCAATGATAGTTACTTGTCTTTTCTTGCTCAAATAAAAATCATGTTGTTGTATTGATGTCGTGTTTCTAATTTCTCTAAAGTATCAAGTAGCTATAATCTTAATACTTTTAAATCACAAGGACAATTACTTGCTTTTGCACTCTCATTTTCAAGATGATGTTATTATATCAATTTTATGTTTCTAATTGCTCTAATATCGAGTACCATTAATCTTAGTGTTTAAATCTGTGCTATATAGAATCTTTATGGGCTAGTCAAAGTAGGGTGTAGCTCAATGCTCTTTTTGGTTCAATTGGGGCACACACCTTGTCATCATAATCTTCTTGAAGTTAATATGAAAACACCAACCATAGAAGATGCTAGAATGATGTATAATGAAACTTGAATTACCGATGAAGAGCTCATTACATTAATTGATTTTTCAAACCCAAATGTTATATTGAAGTTCAAATTTCATTGCCTAGGTAATACCCAACAATCATGGAAGTATGTACAAGTACCAAACATAGACTGTGTGGCATATGGAAGGATTCAAAAGAAGTAGATATACGTTTGAAAAACATTAATATTGATGGAGTCTCTCAGTCTCTAGTTGTAGAGCAACATGAGGAATAAATGGCATAATTGCTAATCCTAATCCGTGAGACACACAAAGAGAGAGAGAGAGAGAGAGAGATGTAAGAGTGTGTCTTCCTAAAGAAAGGGGACAGAGACAAAGAGAGAGAGAGAGAGAGGTGCGAGAGGGTGTCTTTCTAAAGAAGGGAAACTAGAAATTCATAGATAGAGAGGGGGAATGTGTGTGTGTGTGTGTGTGTGTGTGTGTGTGTGTGTGTGTGTGTGTGTGTGTGTGTGTGTGTGTGCGTGTGTGCGTGTGTGCGTGTGTGCGCGTGCGTGCGTGCGTGTGTGCATGCGTTCGTGTGTGTGTGTGCATGTGTGCGTGCGTGCGTGCGTGCGTGTGTGCATGCACGCACACATGGGCTAAGTGTAAGAGTATCCATTTATAGATGGAGAGAGAGGGGGGAGGCACAATGTCATTGTTTTTTAATGAATGAGAGAGAGAGAGAGAGAGAGAGAGAGAGAGAGAGAGAGAGAGAGAGAGAGCTCATGTTTCATTAGTTAATTCCTCCCCATGGTAATAATATACATTTTGCAAGCAAGAGACAGTGGGACCTCATGTTTCATTAGTGAACTTCCCCCATGGTAATAGTATACATTTTGCAAGTGAGAGGTAGGAGGACCTCATGTTTCATTAGTAAACTACCCCCAATGATAATAGTATACATTTTGTAAGCATTTGCACTATGTAGGATAGTAACGTGCAGTGCAACAAAATGATTCTAGGCAAAAACATGCTAGGGAGGTGGCAATCTTTTTGCTTTTAGTGTTGGAATCACTCACTTTATTCTATTGTTATTTGGCAAAAAGGTTAACTACCACCCTTATCATGTGCACCTAGCTTGACCTTTTTTCACTCACAATCTAACCTCTTTTTTGAGTGTGGCTTGAATACCCATCCCCTTCCTTTCCCCACCATTTCTTATTCTCTCTTTGTCAAACTTGCTTTATTGACTCCCTCTCCTCCTTCTCCACCTATCCCTCTTTTGCCATGGTTTACAAAACGAGATACTCAAACATTTCATGATCTAGATGAAAGTGAATAGGACAAGAAACTTCCCATCCTAAGCCCTTGATCCTCTCAAAGACTATGGGAGGATGTTAATAAAGCCTTCCATGCAAAGCACAAAGAAAATCATCGTGTCAAAGATGCATAGCAATATCCATCCCCATCATGCCCTCATCATAAAATCTACTCTAAGCTACTTCAAAACTAGTGAGTGGCAAATATAATAACAATGTAAAAACCTTATAATCCTTCCTCACTCCCCAAAAAAAAACTATTGTAGCTCAACACCTCACACAATAATTGACTTTACTCTTGAGTGGGGGACTAACACTTGAACAATAAGGGGGGAATGTTAATTGAAAACAACTATAATAAGAGGAGTACTACCTCAATTGATTAACCATTGACTGTTGCTGGCCTTGCAAGTTACTAATCCCAATCTCCATGGTCTTGTAAATCTCTAGGATAAATAATACTCAAGTGCGAACCATCCTTAAGAGAAAAATGCCCTACTATAAAAGCCACTAATTACCTTGTAAATCACTTTTGTGCATCAAGTAATACAAGCTTGGGCCTTCTTGCTTTATCTCTTGTGTGCATACTTTATTGCATGAGAGTGAGTGAGAGCATGAGAGCTCCATGGTGTTATTATAATTAATTTGTTCATTAATTTGAAAGTAAAATGTTATTTATTTAATTTGTAGATTTTCACTAGTCTATTTGTTGCGCAATAGTGACATTATATGAAGTGGAGTGTGTGACATTGATCACATTATACCTAGTAGATAGATGGCTTGAAACTAATATGTCTTATGTTTTCGATGAGCTAATTATTAGATAAATTTATGTAGATAAATTATTCTTATTACTATGGACATATTTGATGTACAAAACTTGTTATTATTATTGGTCACTTCTGTTGTGTGGACTTATTTATGGTTGTATGTGCGCACACACAAATTTTTAATTGTGGTTAAAGAGAAGGGCTACATAATTATTTTTAACCTTAGAATATATTTATTATATAGTAGTTGGGAAAATTAGACCCAAAAGCACGTGGTTCATGCAAGGAAAGGAAAAGGCCCAAAAGGATGCTTTTCATGATTCTTGAGTATAAAGCTAAGAAATACAAATGAATGCACAAGGTCCTTACTCATGTATGGAGGCAGATTGTACCCATTCTCTTGTCATGTAATCTTGTCACTATTCTCTATCTTGTGCAATTTGAGTCCTCTAAATTTTCAATTAATAATTGCTTCTATTATGATGGAAGGCTATAATACAATGTTATTCCTGTCTCCCCTTCTTCTCTTCCCTTCTTCCTCAACTTCAACATGTGGAGTGGCATTATGATCAAGGAGTGGATTTGAGGTGGGTTCTTTCGACTATTGTGCTTCAAGGTCCAAGAGGTTTGCTCTCTTCATAGTGATTTGGGAAATCAAGCATCATCAGCTTGAGTAGCTTGTGTGGGGGCAAGCTTATAGTGAGAGTGTGGGTATAGATTAATTTTGTTCTCCCCATCATTAAGGGATACCACAGAATATTAGTCTCAACACCTATGAAGTGCATAAGGAGTGTGAGAGCCTTAATATCAAACCATCTCCATTGCTCTTTACTTATTTGAAGTGACAACCGTATTAGAACTCAAATATACCAAATCTAAACCAATGATTGAAGAGAGAGAAATTGCATAGTTGCATCTAGGTAGGCACATCATGAAAAACATGAGTTGATTATCATATCCCATTTCTTTGAATGAGCTGAGAAAATGCAAAAGCTTTAGGTTAAGCTTGACTAGTGAAGCTCTCACTTGGTCATCACATGTTAGGCTCAATATAGTGCAAATTATATTAATAACCTATATGTAGTTCTTTATCTAGCAAGTATTGGAAATGTACGAGTATTTATTTGTTTGGAATTGGATATTTTTTGGGATATTCAATCAAAGCATAAGCACGATGAGATATGGCTGCATATAAAAGATGTTCTCAAAAAATGCACAAGATCATTGACATACTTAATATTCTTAGATATGCTCTTGTAAAGAAAATCCAGTTTCTTATGTTTTTGAAGAAAACAAAGTGTGGACACATATGCTTGTAGCATTATGTGGTAGCAACTCAATGAAAATTACAATGTATAAGTTGTGGGTAATAGATTATGTTGCTTTGAATACTTCAAGAAATGAGCTACCCTTACCTCACTTAATTATTTCAAGTTTGACTAGTGAAGCTCTCTCTTAATTATCATATATTAGGCTCAACATGGTGTAGACCATAGTGATGCCCTACATATAGTTCTTTATTTCACAAGTGTTAGAAATATACATTTCTTTATTTGTTGAAAGTTGGACATTTCATGACTTTTGGTCAAAGCATAAGGCTAAGAAAGGTCTATGAGATATGACAACATATAAAACATATTCTCCAAAAATGCATGGGATCATCAACATATTTAAGTTTCTTAAACATTTTATTGCTAAGAAATCCACTTTGTTATGTTTTTGAAGAAAAGTAAGCACAAACATGTATGCTTGTGGTATTACGTGGTAGTAATTGAAGGGAGGTGAGCCTTGAAGTGGAAGCACAAGCAAGAGCAAGAGCTATGGTGGAAGGAGCAAGAGGAAGAAAGAGAGACACACACACAATGTGGGAACTCCAATAGTCACAATGTGTGACCAGCCTTCCCTTTATTCAAATGTCACTAAAAGAATAAATAATGAAATGATAGTGATGGGTGCCTGCCACCTGCAGTGTGCAGGTGCGGGTACTATCAATGTAGTAATACATGGGCGGCTAGGCAGAGGTGCCTTTACCCCTAACAACTTCCCACACTTAAAGGAAAATCTACCTCAGTAAGGAGTGAAAAGAAAAAAGAAAAGAAATTGCAACATATACATAGATACAACAAGATGAAGAAAGATGCCATCTCAAGACATAATTTATAGAGGGCTCGTTACAGTTAAGAATGTCATCTATCTCTAGAAGAATGCGTCAATGCAAGTTGCACTACCTGTCCAACATCTTGTCTAACATCTTGGCCATGAGGATTGGTTGTTAGTGTAGGCTCTCTAGCTAGTTGTGTGGGAGCAGGGCTCCTCTTGAAAGATAACCCTATGTATCTCAACAACTTTCTCAAGCTACATATGCATTTTGTCCTCATGGAACACAGCATCATGGCTACAGATCACTTTTCACCCTTGGATCCCAAAGATGATATCCCATCTCACCAATATCTCCATAGCCAAGGAAAATGCATTTCACACTTTTAGGATCTAGCTTATTGTGTTTGTCCTTGGGTATATGGCAAAAGGCCTCACATCCAAAGACATGCAAATGAGCATATGAGAGAGGCTTTCTTACCCATACCTTCTCTACAACCTGGAAGTCAATACCACTACAAGGCGACTTGTTAATGAGATGCACGATAGTAGAGACTGCCTTAGCCCAAAAATGTTGTGGTAAGCCTACTTGGCTAAGCATATTGTAGACCCTCTCCTAGATAGTCTTATTCATATGCTTAGCCATACCATTCGAGGGAGGGTGTAAGGGGCAGTCAACTGATGCTTTATACCCCACTCGTCACAAAACTACTCAAAGGCAAGTTGTCACATGGGATACACGTAGGAGTTCATGAAGTTGCTCGCCGTCGTAGGGATGCTTTGCAAGATGGGAGTTTATTACAATTAGCTCCTTTTGCCCTTTACAGTAATGATGCTATCAATATTGTTGTCTCCTTCCTTGACTACAATGATGATAATGATAATGTGGCTTGATTCAATGATGCTCAGAATGACAATGTTAACCCTCAAATGAACAAGGTGGAAAATTGGAAAATCCTAAAGCAGAAGACAAAGCCAAGGCAAAAGAGGAATGGAGAACGAAGGCACGCTGGGAAACATAAGAAGTGTGAAAAAGTCCTAAATCAAGGAGAGGCACTCAAGAAAAAGCACAAGTCAATACTTTTGTAAAAGAGCACAATGCGCACCGTGATTTATTTTAAGAGCGTCGGGGCTCTAACCTATGAAAATTGTAAATATAGATGGGCGATAGGAAGGAAGCTAGGAAGATGGGAGAACAATGAAAAAAAGGGCCTAGGCTATGGTTGGCCATGTAAAAAGCGGATGACCGCCCAAATGGGATTTAGGGCTTTGTATATAAAGTTCAAAAAATGAATGAGAGCTCATTCTTTAGTGTGTGGCAAAGTGGACTCTTCTTCTTCTCTCCTTCTCTTCTCTTGATTGCTTGTGAGTGCTTGAGGGAGGGAGTGTGAGGGAGTGAGGGAGTGATCTTGTGAGAGTGAGGGATCTTGGAGGTGAAGCTCTCCATCATCTCCTCTCTTCTTCTTCTCTTCTCTTCTCTTTTCTCATGTGTGGCTATGGAGGATGGAGCTTCGAGGAAGACGCTTGATGATGCTTGAGCTTGCATCATGAATTGTGGAGCTATCACAATGCTCGAGAGAGGAGGCAACTCAATCGGGCATGAAGGTAAGCTCATTATACTCGTAGAGAGGGATAACGCATTGGCTATGTGAGAGGTAGCCATTAGTACTCACTTGAAACGCTTGAATGATAAGCAGTCCGTGGGTCTTGCTAGTAGAGCTTGTGCTCGCCACTACATTTTGGTTCCATTGACGGGACCAATGGATTCAAGCTTGAGTGCTTGCGCACTTCAAATCGAGCATTGAAGTAAGGGTTTCATCCCCGAACCATAGCTTGAGATAGATAGAAGTTTTTGGGTTTTAATCCGTGCTACAAGTAAGTGTTTTTGGTTTTTGATTATTAGTTAAGTAGGAGAAATTTATTCAGTATCCTGCTTTTGTTTTTGTCGAATTTAGAGTAGGATAGGTAGGAGAAATCAGAGAAAATCAAAGAGGAAAGCTTGAAGTTCACTTTTGTAAAATAGTCGTGAACATGGTAATAATAGGGGAAAATGAGAACAAAAGAGTGCTCAGATGTCTCAAGATTGAAGGTAGAGATTGGGAAGGCTAAGGTGCAGGCTAGAGAGGGCTTAAGGTCATGGGTGACTAGGGAAAACCTCATTTACAGTCTGGCTTTGTGAGAGAAAGAGAGAGAGAGAGAGAGAGAGAGAGAGAGAGCTTGCAAGTCCACGTCTACATCAAATCAATCGGAGCATATTGGACTTTTAGTGAGATTCAGGCATGGAAGGCCCTTGGCCTACACTCCTTGATTCCTAGAAGTTTTGGTAGCTATTAGGAACATCTATTTTTTTATTTTTGGGCAAATAAGTGATCGACACATGTTTCGGTCAGTGGAATCGGACGTCCCCCCATAGTGTCCGATTCCCAAAGTCGAACCACTCGGACTAACCCACCCGATCCAATCAAACACCCTATCTGATTTTGAAAATCAGACTACCCATAAGTGGACCACTCAGACTCGCACCATCCGATCGAGCACCTGTCCGATTTTGAAAATCGAACTAGCCACAATTGGACACACAACCTATCCTCGACCTGCCATCTGCTATTCGCGATGAGTGGACCAACAGCCTTGTCTGATCGAGCATACCCCAATCGAACCACCCAGAATTAGACACTCTAAAATTGAACCGCAAGAATCGTACCAACTCCAGTTGTCCGATCGGACACATATCTGTCCGATTGTGACAGTCGATGTCCAATCCCCAGAATCGGACACTAGTAAATTGGACACAGCCTGAGAAAGAGAATCTAGGAAATTGACAAACCCCAGCTAACGAGAAGCATGACTCACACTGGAAGAACCCACCGAACGCCTCACATGTAGTTACAAACCTAGAGATTGTGATTGAACGGTCTGAAAGCGTGTTTGGTGTTGTAGGCTGGTTACAAGACCCGAGATTGTGATTGAACGGTCTGAAAGGGTGTTTGATGTTGCAGGCTAGTTACAAGACCCCAACTCAAGCCGGAACAAGATAGCGTAGGGACTAAACACACTACCCTATCAAGCCAACTCATAGACAAGACCACCGAAGCTATGCACACTTTGTTTTCTTTCACTCACTCTGAGTTCCACCACTTGAAGCTCAATTAAGGAAAGCTAAAAGCTTGATTTCGCACAGTGCACAGAAAAGAGCACACATGCGCACCCATGCACAGAGTGAGGGTAAGTTGAGGATTGATTGTAAGTAACAAGGAACATACCTGGACCTAAGGACTTGAAGGAACCCACCAATAAGATAAGACTCAAAGACATAGAAGGGAGATCGAATCCCCAAAGCTAGGACCAAGCAGAGAGCATTGCCAAAAGTATAAACACAACAAGAACAAACAATACTAAGAAAGTGGATCTACCCGGCCTTATCAACTTGATTGACAACTTGGCAAAATAGGAAGTCCTAGATATGAAAGAAAGCAGCTCAAGTCCTAGAGGCAATGAGGAGCTCAACCTAGGAAACTTTTCTAAGGTTGTCCAACATTTATGAACCAATACGACGCTCAAACCCGGCTAGAACACCACAGTTGGCTGGTAGAGGACATCATAGCAAACCTAGAAGAAGAGAGAAAACTGGCCCGTAGGGCTCTACAAGGCTTGGCTACATACAACCAGGATCAGCAAACTAGGAACTTGCGCCAGAGTTTAGAAATGCGAGAGATATAGAGAGTGCTTACCTTAGCGAGCAAGAATCGGTCAGAGAGTGAGAGAGCACTGGAAGGAGATCTCACACTGAGCGAGCTCCTCATGAAGTGGTTGCTGGATAACACGACTGTAGAACAAAGCACTGCAGCATTGGCAACATCACTACTGATTGGGTTGGGAGTCAACCAAGGCTCTAAGAGTCAATCAAAAATCCCTGTGGTAGCAAAGCAACTAGACAAATACTAAGACAAATACCAAGCTATACAGCTTCGTGGATCACTTTGAGCAAGTCTGCAAAGCAAATGGCCTCACTGATCCTTCTCAACGCTCCCAAGCCTTTGGACTATGCTCAAGTCTAGATGTTGTGGAACGTGCCAATTTAAATGGCTTGAAAAATCTCTTCATTAAGAGATTTTTTGAACTAGGATACTCCGATAACCTGTTAGTGCGGCTTATGAATGTCAAGCAAAAAGAGAGAGAGGACATTCAAGATTATGTGACCCACGTAAGGAGTCTCTTCAAGAGAATTCCCCTGGGTGAGAGACCAACCGAAAGGGTGGTATCCACAGTATTCATCAACGGAATATGGGGTGAGAAGCTCTAGAAAGCCTTGGCCAGCAACTCAAGCTTGCAGCAGCAAGATGCACTGGCAAGGGTCTTTGAAGAAGCTATTAGAGTGGATGACCAACTCAAGGAAAGAGGCTCCAGAGGCTCGAATAAGGAAGAGCCCAGTTCCAGGAGTTCCACTACGGCGAGAACCACTTGCTAGCTGAGTGTCACAACCCTAGGTCACAACCTTGTGCTAATTGTGGTAGGTTCGGCCATGAAACCATGCATTGTGGATTACCTCAGAGGTTCCCATACCCACAGCTTTACGGTCAATCCCAACAGGCCACCGAACCTCTTTGGAAGGGGAGCCCCATTGGCTCTTCCGGCACCAAATGATGCTAAACTAACCATCCCTAGGATTGAAATAAATCCTACACGTATCCCTAGACCACATGGACCCTACATGACCCATCCAGCGAGAGTGATACTTCAGTCCACTATGTGGACGAGCCTAGCAACGATGAGCCTTATGTAAACCCATATGTGTCGTACGATGAGGAAGACAGCGCTATCCTCATGGGCTATCGACCAGTACCGGTGATGGCATTGGGTAGAGGGAGAGGCAGAGGCCTAGGAGGGCAAACCCAAGAACCAATCATGTGCT
The DNA here is from genome assembly GCF_053477565.2 of Lygodium microphyllum. Taxonomy (NCBI): domain Eukaryota; kingdom Viridiplantae; phylum Streptophyta; class Polypodiopsida; order Schizaeales; family Lygodiaceae; genus Lygodium; species Lygodium microphyllum. The sequence continues at coordinate 83,588,560 of NC_141135.1, forward strand.
GGAGTTGCAGTCACCCAGGAAACTTTTCTTCACACTACCTCGAGAGGGAACAAGCAAACAGAGATTGCAGGATTGCCTAAATTCAAGGTTGCAGAAATGCATAAGGTATGTGAAGCTTGTCAATTTGGAAAACTAGCAAGGAAACCATTTCCTAGACATGTTCAAGAGAGTAAGAAGCCATTGGAATTAATCCACTCTGATGTGTGGACTACTAAAGCTGCATCTCTTGGAGGCTGTCATTATTTTGTCACTTTTATTGATGACTATAGCAGAAAAGTTTGGGTGTATTTTATGAAAAAGAAAAGTGAAGTTTTTGGGCATTTCAAAACTCTTAAACCTATGGTTGAAAAAGAAACAGGCCTGCAAATAAAATGCCTAAGGTCAGATGGAGGGGGAGAGTACCTCTCAAATGAGTTTGCAAGGTTCCTGCAGGAGTATGGCATAAAGCAGCAATATTCATGTAGTCATACCCCACAACAAAATGGAATTGCAGAAAGGAAAAACATGCATATTGGAGAGGTATCTCGTGCCATGCTCAACGAAAAAGACTTGGCAGATTTTTACTGGGCTGAAGCAGTTGCTACAGCAGTCTACATAATGAACAAGACTCCCACTGCAGCAATACATGGGATGACTCCAAAGGAGAGGTATACTGGTAGGAAACCAGATATTTCTCATTTGAAGATTTTTGGTTGCATTGCCTATGTTCATGTGCCAGATGAGTTGAGATCCAAGTTGGATCCAAAAGCTGAGAAGTGCATCTTTATTGGTTACTCTCTGCAGCAGAAAGGGTATAGATGCTATAACCCTTCTACTCGTAAGTTTACTGTGAGCAGAGATGTTTTTGATGAGATGAGTAGCTGGTATAAACCAGTAAATGTGATTGATGATGCAGATGCAAAAATGGTAATGCTGCATAGAATTCACAGCAGCAGTCACAAAATATTAGTGGACCTGGAGCGTCCTCTAGCAGTGGTTCACATTGTTCACCATGGACAGGCAGATTGAGATCAGGAGAATCTTCTCAAAGCAATGCACATATTGGTATTCAGGTATCACAAAAATGAAAAGAGAAGGTAGATCAGCCCATGTTTGATGTGAATGCAGGTCACTCTTATGTGGATGGTGAATCCAGTGGCTCAGAACAGAGCATTGATGATGTGTTGGGTATTCCTTCTATTGTTACACGTGGAGTAAGGAAGACCAGGGATGTTTTGAGAGGACCTGGGAGTGAACCTACTTTGCGCAAGTCTACCAGAGCTAGGTATCCTGTGGATAGGCTGAAATATGATGGATTTACAGCCATTCACTATGCCTATATGGTCAAAGTGATACAGAAACCAGAACCCACTTCTTTTGAGCAAGCCATGGGAAAAGAAAAATGGAAGAAAGCCATGGATGAAGAAATGGATGCCTTGGAAGCAAATGCTACATGGGAATTGGTACCTTTGCCTAAAGATAAGAATGCAATTGGTTGTAAATGGGTTTATAAGGTGAAGCACAATGCAAATGGTTCTGTGAACAGATACAAGGCAAGATTAGTAGTCAAGGGGTATGCACAAACATATGGCATTGATTATGAAGAAACATTCAGTTCGGTTGCAAGGATGGCAACCGTAAGAGCAGTCATTTCTATGGCTGCATCAGAGGAATGGTCTTTACATCAAATGGATGTAAAGAATGCCTTCTTGCATGGTGATTTGCAAGAAGAGGTATATATGGAGCAGCCACCAGCTTATGTGCATGTTGTTCATCCTGAGTTTTTTTGCAGGTTGAAGAAAGCCTTGTATGGCTTGAAGCAAGCACCTAGAGCATGGTCTGACAAGATAGGACAGTATCTTGTCACTATTGGCTTTCAGATTTTCAAGGCAGATTTCTCACTTTATGTGAGAAAAACAGAGAAAGGTATTATGCTACTTGTCATTTATGTTGATGATTTGATTATGACAGGTGATAGTGATGAAGATATCCTTCATGTGAAAATGCTATTGAAACAGAAGTTTGAGATGAAGGATTTGGGAGAGCTGCATTATTTCTTGGGCATTGAGGTGATTAGATCACCAAGTGGGATACGGCTCTTGCAGAGGCAGTATGGATTGGACATGCTGTCCAAATATGGGATGACAGGCTGTAAGCCTATTTCGGTTCCTTTGGAGCAGAATGTGAAGCTAAGCGCAGATGCAGGTGAGCTTCTCGAAGACCCTACTATGTACAGACACATAGTAGGAAGTTTGATTTATATGACTATTACCAGGCTAGATTTGAGCTATGTTGTTGGATTGGTAAGTCAGTTTATGCAGGCTCCAAGGAAGCCACATTTGGATGCGGCTAGACGCATACTCAGGTACGTGAAGTCCACATTACAATATGGACTATTTTATGAGACTGGGGTTCAGATACAGTTGCATGGATACACTGATGTTGATTAGGCTGGTAGTATTTCTGATAGACGATCTAGCAGTGGATATGTGTTCTCTTTTGGGAGTGCTGCAGTCACTTGGAGCAGCAAGAAACAGCCTACAGTTGCCTTGTCGAGCACAGAGGCTGAGTACAGGGGTGCAGCAATGGCTGCATGTGAGGTAGCTTGGTTGCATAAGCTACTTTATGATATGCATCAGCCTACAGATGGGCCAGTTGTCATTTATTGTGACAACATGAGCAGTACACACTTGGCAAATAACCCAGTCTATCATGCTAGGACAAAGCACATTGAGGTGCATTATCACTATGTGCAGGAGAGGGTTTTACTAGGTCTTATTGATCTAGTTTATGTTAGCACAGAGGATTAGGTAGCTGACATATTCACAAAGGCATTGGGCGCAGAGAAGCTGCGCAAGTTCAGAGACCTGCTTGGTGTGCAGGAATTGGGATTGAACTCGAGGGGGAGTGTTGAGATATCGAGCTCCACCCGTGATATGCCAGGGTGACCGTTGTGCATTTATATCACCGACTTGTTAGCTGTAGATGCGGTTGGTACACCGCCCATGAATAATAGCTAGATGACAGCTATCCTTATCTACTCTAGTTCATGGCTCAGTTAGTATGCCACCTTAGTTAGTTGAGTTTGGTTTGAGACCCATATATAGGGTTCTTCTATTTCTATGTACTTGAGTTCTTTTTGGCTTACACAACTAAGAAGAGGAAAACTGTTTTCAGCCTCCTCCTGTGTGTGTATTCCCCCATTGTGCAAGCAAGAAAGCTACAAGTGAGACTCCTTCCTTCTCTCCCACAATCTTGACAATAATGTGAGAGATCATTCAAATGAGACACAAGAAACTTGCATTTATGAACCTATTTATCATGTATAGAAAATACCTAGATGCCATAGAAGGTATTGTGGAACTACCAAGAAGTACTAAGACTACCAATAATGGTACAATGAGACGGATAGTAATGGTAGTAAGGAAGTACCAAAAACTACCAATTTTGGTAGCGTGGGATAGAGAAAACTAGCAAAAATAAAGATAGTCTTGGATAGAAGTATAAAATGATTTCAAAATACAAAATAAGTATTGAGAGCCAATGAATGTGCTATCCAAATGCTAATTATGATGCTTAAACTTTAGCCTATTCTACTTTATGTCTGTATAGCTTCTGTTTTATTTCTATATTATTATTCTCTACCTCTATCTATCTCTATCATTGTCATTGTAGCAATTGTATCTCTTTATCAAAGTGAGGCTAGCTTCATTTTGTGATTGCTAAGTGTAGATGTACTTTTTAGGTAATGACAACATGTATCTTTCTTTCATAGTCCAAGCCTTGATTGTAGGTATATCTCCTTGAATATTGCAAGTAGGCGCCTATTGTCATGTAACTGTATAGTCCTTAGAGGTATCATTGTTGGGCTGCTTATTGCAATGCAAATGCACAGCATTGTTTGTGATCTCTTTACACGTGAAGCTTTTTTCTTTTCTTATTAGGACCTATCAGACACATCGAGAGAGTAGTTAGAGGTAATGTAATGCAAACAATTCCCTTGATCATGTGAATATAAAGAAAGATAAACAATGCAAATAGCAATGCATCTTTTTATTATCAACATAGAAGCTAAAAAAAGTAGAAAGTTGGATATCTTCATTATGCAAGTCAATCCTCAAATGCCATAATTTGCACATTGACCCTACCTTCATAATGATCAAAATTTCACCATCCAATCAAGCATCAATATCTTATAATGAATTCCCAGAAAACTCTCTCATGTATGTGTCTAATGGTACCATTTTTCCACAAACATGGTACCATCTTCTATACAAAAATATCATGATGAAATTTTGAGTGGCAATCATGTACTCGCAACAAAATTTAGTTGCACCTTATAGGTGATTCCATCTAGTACCTTTGTATCCCAACCTGCATCAACAAACTCTAAGATATGGTGTACATCTAGGCTAATGGGACCAAAAATTGGTCGGCACTGGCTATGGCACTAGCCGGACGTCGTGCATACAATAGACACCTCCACCACCATATGGCCTCGCGGTCTAGGAGTGTCTATAATAACTAAATGCACACTAGATACTTCTAATATTGTGTTTGTATAGTTGGATAAAAGCACCTTCCCCAAAACCCCTCGAAGGGGGTATCCCACACATATTGGCAATAAGCGCCACGTATCACAGACACAGGAGGCACCCCACCGGCTAATTGCCATGACCCCACTACAGCTCTCCTACATCTTGGGTATTGACCCCTCGATACGCTACTTTTACATATAAACACATCCACACAAAACTCCTCTCTTTGTCAGCGAGATCCAGGAGATACCATGTTTCCTCACTAATAATCTCCACCAAGAAATGAACGGCTAACCTATGGCAAGGGGAATCTCACCCTCTCAAGTGTAGGTCGGCTATAATTCAAACAATTGTTGTGCATTTCCAAGAGTTGATACATGTATGATCAATGCAATAGTGGGTGTCTCATCGTGCACAAATAGTTATGTTTCGAAATCAGCCTATGTGCTAGTACGCAAACAATCTTTCCATGAATTCCAACTAATATGCATATTTGCTTCGTTGCAAGAATCTGCAAGTAACTCTTGCTTCTTCTAGAATGTGGTAACAACCACTCTCTACTTTAGAAATCTAGACGGGGAAGGCTTGACAAGGCTTCCCATTGTCCACTAGAGGGAGGTGGTATGTAAAAATGGTTATATTAAAAGAATGTGCCCCTCTTACATAATGCCACTTTGGTCCTCCCCTTGTAAAGCTCTTTGCCAAAAACACCGTTGTGGATGACATCCAAAATATCTACCACATATTCTATTGGTGGCTACCACTCCTAGACACATGATGGATACAAGTCTGTTAACATCAAATGGTCTTGTCAATTACAAGACAAATAAGAAATACATACCTTCATTCATACCAAAAAGTAAATGCAACCAAAATGCACCAATAGTTGGGTCTATGGAGAGCAAGATTATAGGCAGTGGGCTCAAGGTGAAGCTCCTTATGCATGAAAACATGTTGCACACGCACTTTTTTTATTATCTTCTTGAAACTGCCAAGCCTGAAATTCGTTACCCTTCTAACATGATAAAAAAGAGTTGGCTAATTGAAGATCTATTTTGCTTTCTTCGCTACATGATTATCCAATTTTCATTCAAGGGAACCCACATGTCCTACTCATCAAGCATATTGAAAGAGGCCATAGACTCGATGGAAGCACTAGGTCTTCTACACCAAGAAGACATCTCCATGGACTAAGAATATTAAGGGCAAAAACATGCAGCTGAGTGGAGAGAAAACAGACAAAAACTCTAAAGTATGAAAGTGAAGGCAAGAGAGAGGAATAAGCATTGGGCACTCAAAGGTTTCAATCAAGGAGAGGCTTCTACCATCTTTTTTTCCCTCGATAAAAGAGAAATGGTCGAAATATGATGCTAGAACATTACTATTTGAAAATGGCAAGCACTCCACTTTACTCTTGGAAAGTGATAATTACTCTACTCATTTTAATGAAACTAACAATATAAAAAATACCAAATTTATTTTTCAAACTTACGAAAATGGTTTTTGAAAAGAAATTTTCATCATGGAAGCCTTCTCATGGGTGGAGCACACTCTCTCTCTAGATGCTAAAAGGACAAAAAATGACCTCAAACTCCCACTAATACGCTCAAAGTTCAAGTAGAAAATGGTGATGAAAAAATCAATACACATGTATATCAAAGGTTTCCCTATGCTTAGCCAAAAACTATGTGTTTCCCTATGCTTAGCCAAAAACTATGTGGCATCAATTGATATAATTGCATTAGAAATGGGCCCCATTGATGTTTTCTTGGATTGTAACTAGTTGAAACACTTTGACAAAATCACTATGGACTTCTCTCGGCTTTACATGGAATTTGTTATACATGGACAACTCATCCATTTAGAGGGAGTTTAAAATAACACTGATTTTTAGCTAATTACAACAAAGCAGCTCAAACGGAAATTTAAGAAATACTCACATATATTTGTCTTACACTTGAATAAGGAGAACCCAAATAAGGAGAACACAAATCACTCCTCCAAAGTGACTAACAATTCAATATTAAAAGCCCTACTAGATAAGTATGAGGATTTATTTTGGATGCCTACAGTGCTTCCCCCTAAGAGGCAAGTGGATCACTCAATTGATCTAGAGCCCCACTCTAAGCTAGCGAACAAGTCACCTTACAGACTCTCCAAGTGTGAGCACGAAGAATTTGCAAAGCAAGTCAAGGAGTTACTTGATATGGGGTTTATTGAGCCGAGTTCTTCCCCTTATGCATTATGCTAGTCAAGAAGAAAGATGGCTCTTTCTACATGTGTATTGACTACAGGTATGTGAACAAAATCACAGTTAAGAACCGGTATCCTATCCCTAGGATTGATGATTTGCTGGATGAGTTGAAATGGCACAGTATTTCACTAAGATTGATATGTACTCTAGCTATTATCATATATATATATGAGAGGGTGATGAGGTAAAAATGGCTTTCCAAATTGATCATGGGCTCTGCCCTTTCCTAGTGATGCCTTTTGGATTTACAAATGCCCTCACCACTTTCCAGAGCCTCATAAATAAAATCTTACACCCCTTTATTTTCAAGTTTGTGCTCGTAACTTTTTATGACATTCTTATTTACAGCAAATCACAAGAGGAGTATTTGGCACATATCAAAAGGGTGTTTGATGTCTTTAGAGAGCATAGACTATCTACTAAAGAAAGTAAGTGCATCTTCATACAAACATCAATGGAGGGCTTTAGAGGCATTGTTAGTGAAAGTGATATACAAGCTCACCCTAGAAAGGTGCAATGTGTAAAGGACTATCCCACACCATCCAGTACCACTTCCTTACATGGTTTCCTTGGTCTATCCTCATTTTATAGGCAATTCATCAAGCATTATGTCACAGTTGCAATACCCTTGACAAATCGATTAAAGAAAGAGTCATTTTCTTAGGATACTATTGTTGATCTCAACTTTAACCAATTGAAGGAAATGCTTACTTCAACCCCCATCCTTGTATGCCCTAACTTCTCAAAGGAGTTAACCATTCCATGTGATGCTAGTGGCAAAGGTAAAGGTATTGTTTTGCTATAAGAACATGGTGTAATTGTTTTTTAGAGCCATAAGCTTAATGAAAAGGAGATGCAGATGAATGTTTATGACTAGGAGATGTTCTGTTACCTCTATGGCAGTCGGTTTAGAATAAAGAGAGACCATCGATTCCTCAAGTGTCCTAACTCTATCTACTTTGACTCCTAAGTAGAGAAGATGGGTGGCAACTTTGTAAAATTATGATTTTGACATCTCCCACACTAGGGGAAAAGACAATGCAGTAGCTAATTCACTGTCGCGGATATGGGCATGCAAAGTATCATCCATATCGAAATTGCATAGTGATTGGATTGAGGAGCACTTAGGAGGCCTACTTGTGCTAAATGAAGAATTTAGCCACATATTTCAAAAATTGCACCATGGGATAATGGACAAAACTCCCCATGTTAGCTCAAGAATGGACTCATATGGTTCCTCATTACACATGTATTATGCTAGGCCACTAAACATAAAATATTGATCTCCCAATCAGTGTTGTGGATGACACTATGTATAAAATTGATGGAATAAAAAAATGAGGACATAATGTGATTGGAATCAAAATCACAATTCACTCCATCAACCAACAACTAACTCTCTAATGAAGCAGATACCAACACAATGCATTGAATAGTAAATTGTCCTACACATAAGGAATGCATTTGCACAAGCACTTATATATCTAATGCTCTTAAGAGTGATTAAAAGTACAAACCTATAGATAGTCAGCCTACCACATCCATTATCCCTCAATCCAATGCTAAGCATGAGATTGTGAATCACATACACAAAAACCAAGTAACCACATAACCTAAATACATACTAGGGATAAGGGGAAAAGAACCCAATATCCTCTCCACTTTAGAAGACAAAAGAAAATGTATTGCTTTCTCTTTTAGAAGTTGTTACTAGTATCACATTTCTGACTAAAAGTACAACCATATAAATAGTTAACCTACCACATCCTCTCCACTTTAGAAAACAAAAGTTCTCTTTTATAATTTTTTATTAGTATCACATTTTCGTAACTCGATACTAACATAATTTATTTTAGTGATATGATAATATAAACTAGAGTTACAAATGAGAAAATGAAAACAAAAGAGATACATCAAACTGACAGAATAGAAATATCTACACATTTATTACAACATGCACAAAATCCAAGTTTGCAAATCCAACTTTTCCAAATTTACATCAACCATGTGGCAAGAACACACAAAGACAAATCATGAAAGAGTCAACAGACATACATCATTGAAGCTACGTGGCACTACCAAATGAGGATGGCAAACAATATTGATTAGCAACTATCAATATATGTGGAAGGCTTCAATGACAATAATGAATGCCAAAAGGACATGTGCAATGACATATTGTCAAATAATAAAGAGGAAGACATTATAGATTTGCAAATGATATAATTCCTTCTTGAAACTTTTATTCATAGATAAGTGACTATAAATAACATGAATGCAATAAAATAAAAGGATGTTAAAAGAAAATCTCAAGTTGGACATAAGTATGATGAATATAATAGCAAATCCACTATGAACAATTGCTGCAAAAGCCATGCTAGACATAAACAGCAAGGGCATCTTCGAATTGCAAAACTTGTAAGGTAAAGAGGCTAATAGTGTCATCTAACAATCCCCAATTATAACTTGTTTTCCCAAGGGAGCTATATAAATGTTGTTTAATAATCAAAAAATATATGTATCATATGGAGCTTGAAAAAAGAACTTTGGTCCATCTTGAGGTCCATCTTGATATTTTTATCAAGTAGACCTAGTTATAAATGAAGGGTTTACAAAAGAATGACAATGAGGGGGCAATAGAGGGAACTCAAGAATGCAATATTTTAAGGTTTTACAAAATCCAATATATAAAAAATCTTACATAGCTTAAGTTTTTTTATTCACAGAAAACTATGTGAGATGAAAATTTTTGTATCATATTTGCAAAATTATCATTGTGTTTTGCTTTTGGAGGGTGTCACTTTCTTGGCCCCTTCACCCTAATTCCTCCTTAAAACTTTGACTTTTAGTCATTGATAACCTAGTAAATAACCAGAGTACCAAAAAGAAAATGCAAGGTTATTGAAAGAAATTCTTGACAAGCTGGACATTATGATGATATAGTAGTAAGCCCACTACAAATGATTGCCACATGTGCCATGCTAGACACACAGAGCGAGGGTTATCTTTGCATACATGCTTTAGTTGCTACACTATGGATATAACATTGCCCTTGAGCTATTGTTAGCAATAGTAGAAATCTAAATGACAAATATTGCTTTAAACTTTGGGATAAAAACAATATGATCGAGCACAAATTCCAAGCCAATCTTAAGCTTTTGCTCTAAACTTTTTCGCTCCATGGTGTTATATTTCCAATATATATTTAGAGCAACAATGTGCTCCAAAAGTTTGATATGCACATGTTTATGCTTGTATGTATAGAAATGCAAGTGGTGGATATATGTTTGTGTGAGCATAGATGTACTTCTCGTGTATGTGTGTGCACGCACACCATGTTTACGAGGGTGGGTGTGCATTTGAATCAAGCCTCCATAATTGGACTACCCCCATCTGCATTCTTTTTAAAAAAGGTTACAAAAGTGTCTAGCTGAATAATCAAAATTGATAGTACACATAAGAGGCATTGTATATCAATAGACTTTGTAAAGAAGAAAAGGTACGGATTCGGACAGCTATATACATGATAGAAACAAACGGAGAGAGAGAGAGAGAGAGGAGTACCTAAGATCATTAATACTATATAAAACTGCATTAAGCATTCAACCAATAAGATTTTCGAAATTGTTCTGATTTAAAAGATGCCTAAGCAACCCCCATATCAAGCACTAAGACCTTCCTTGGACAGGCCAAAAGTTGCACTTTTTGCTAGGTAAGTTAAGGTTGTTACTCCAAATACAGAGAGTACTTGTAGCAAGCCATGGTCGTTTTGAGTTGCCCCCTCCCCAACCACAGTTGTAAAAGTGATATCTAGAAAACATATCATTTCCTTGCCAGCCCCCGGTGTGAACACATTAAGGATGATGTTATTTCTAGACAAGAAATGTACCAAGTTTTAGGAGGGGCATATCTATTACAAACATGCAAAAGAATTGTTATTAAGCACACCAAACCTGTAAATGAACCTGGCAATCTAAGGTGTGACATGCAGAAACTCGTTACACACAACCTTATAATTTGTAAAATATGAAGGGAATGCATAAACTCATAAAATCTTGTATGGTCATTGTTACATGGATCACTCAAGACCAAATCTAGATCTGGCACATGACCATCATTTACCATGTGCAAACTCAGTGTCTCTAAATTTCCACGAATGTCTTTGCTCGGATGGACACCCACAATAAAGCTGTGCACTCTCTTGTTTAGCTCAATCAATGCATTGCCAGGCTTCTTTGCCCCTATTAATGTCCTAATTTCCTCTACTCTCTGTGCATCACTCCACCTGCCAGAACTTGCATATAGATCTCCTAGCAATAGGTATGCAGATGCATCATCTTGTTTCAACTCAACAAGATAATTGAAGCATCTTTGCCCCTCTTCCACTTTCCCATGGCTTCTGCAAGCACTAAGTAAAGACACCAGCATTACATTTGAAGGAGGACAGTGCATGGCTGCAATATATCTCTCTGCCTCATGCACTTGTCCTGATCTTGCAAGGAGGTCAACCACACAAGCATAGTGATCCAAAGTTGGTTCCATTTCAAGCTCTTCTGTCATTAGCTTGTAATACTCCCAACCCGTTTGGATCAGGCTGGCATGGCTACAGGCAGCAAGAAGACAGATGAATGTGACAGAATCCGGCTTCACACCTTTCACTTGCATGTCTTCAAAGCATTGCATTGCTTTGTGAGTTTCATGATTCTCACCATAAGCCTTTATCATTGCAGTCCACGACACAACATCTTGAATAGGCATGTTGCTGAATACTTGTTGACCTTCTGCAATCAAGCCACATTTGCCATACATGTCTATCAGAATGTTGCCAATGAACACATCTTTGTCTAACCCTAATTTTCTAACCTGACTATGTATCACTTGGCCTGTTTCTAATGCACCTAAGGCAGCACATGCTTTCAAACAGAGGATACAGGTGTCAGCACCTGCGGGCACACCTTCGAGCTGCATTTTTGTAAAACAGTTCAGCACTTCCACATCAAGGCCGTGTTCAGCATATCCTGCAAGCACAGCATTCCAAGAGCATACTTCCCGAGTGGGTAATCTGTCAAACACTTCGCAAGCTTCAGCGAGCAAACCACATCCAGTGTACATATCTACTAGTGCATGACCTACATAATGCTCTCTTTCAAGTCCTTTCTTCATTATGTTGGCATGTATTGCTTGGCCTATTTTTAAAGATTCTGCAGACCTGCATAGTTTCAAGCTGCAAACAAATGTTGCAGAATCGGGCGAAATGCCCTCCAGCTGCATTTCATGCAAACAAGCTATTGCTTTTTCACCAGACTCACAGCAAGCATATCCTTCAAGCAGTGCAGTCCACAAGACTGCATCTCGAACTGCAAGCCTGTCAAACACATGGTGCGCTTCTTCAACAGAGGCACAATTGGAGTACATGGAAACCAGTGTATTCGCCACACAAAGCTCTTGTCCTAGTCCTCTTTTAGTTACCTCTGCATGCATTTCTTGGCCTCTTTCTAAAGATCCTAGGGTGGCACAAGCTTTCAAAATGGAAGTGTAGGTGGAAGAGTCTGGACAGAAGCCCTCCAGCTGCATTTTTTGGAAACAGGTAACTGCCTCCTTGTAAAGCTGATGCTCGGCATAGCCAGCAATCAACACAGCCCATGAGACTGTATTATGTACTAGCAGCTCATCAAACACTTGCTGCGCTTCTGTGAGAGAGCCATATTTGGTGTACATGTCCACCAGTGAGTTACCCAATTCAAGGTCCCTTTCCAAACCCCTTCTAATTACTTGAGTGTGTAATGCTTGCCCTGCTACAAAATCACCTGTCATGCCACAAACTTTCAAGCTCCAAACAAACATGGCAATATTGGGAGAGGTCACCTCCAGCTGCATCTTTTGGATGAGATTAGAAGAATCTTTAGTGAGGCTGTACTGCAAGCATCCAGCAATTAATGCTGCCCAAGTGACCCCATCCCGAAGTGGCAACATATCAAACACTTGATGTGCTTCTGCAAAAGAGCCATTTTTTAAGTAGACATCCACCAGCATGTTGCCAACACACAACTCTGTTTCAAATCCTCTTTTAACTGCTTCTGAATGCAACTGTTGAACCTTTTCTAACGTTCCTGTGGCACTACAAGCTTTTAAGCTGTAAAGAACTGTGACTAAGTTAGGAGGTAGGCCCTCCGACTGTATCTGTTGAAAGCTACTGCGTGCTTCTTCCAGAAGCCCATTTTCTACATATCCAGAAAGTAATGCATTCCATGACACTAGGTTTTGAGCTGGCAAACTCTGAAACACCCTGTTTGCCTCTGCTAACAAGCCACATTTAGAGTACACGTTCGTCAAAGTGGTACCAGCAGACAGCTCCTTTTCTGATCCCCTTAATACTAATTCAAAATGTATCTCGTGAAGAGTTTCTATAGCTCCTAGCATCCCACAAGCCTTCAAACAGCATTGAAATGTTACAACATCCCCAAAGACCCCTTCACACTGCATCTGTTGAAAAGAGGTGAGAGCTTCCTCATCAAGCCCGTGTTCAGTATACCCTGTGATCAACACAGCCCATGAGACCGCATCCCGAGCTGGCAGTGTTTCAAATACTAGGTGTGCCTCTGTAAGTGAGTTGCACTTACAATACATATCCACCAGTGTGTTCCCCACAAGCAGCTCTGTTTCTAAACCCCTCTTCATTATTTCAGCATGTATGGTTTGACCTGTTGCCAAAGTGGCTACTGTACTGCAAGCCTTCAAGCTGCAAATAAATGTGACCAAATCAGGAGAAGCATTCTCCATTTGCATTTGCTGCAGAAAGTTCCAAGTACCCTCATATGGCCCATGTTGTGCATATCCTGCAATCAGCGCATTCCATGAAATTGTGCTTCTCCCTGACAATCTGTCAAACACTGTGTGCGCCTCCACAAGAAAGCCACATTTGCTATACATATCCACCAGCTTGGTGCCTACATAAAGCTCTCTTTCAAATCCCCTTATGACAACCTCAGCATGTATCATGTGCCCTGTTTCTAGTTCCCTTGGGCAGGTGCAGGCACTGAGCACCGCCAGGTAAGTAAACTTGGAAGGGGGCACAGAGTACTGCTGCTGCATCTGGTGGTAGAGGGCGAAGGCGTGCTGTGATTCTCCACATCCGATGTAGCCCGAGATGAGTGAGGTCCACGCGTGCTCTGCACGGAGGGGGAGCCTATCGAAAACACACTGGGCGTCAGGCAAGCAGCCACAGTCCACAAGCATGGGGACGAGGTGGCTGCCGATGACGGGATAGGCATCGAGGCGATGCTGGCGCAGGTAGGCGAGCAGGAGCTTGCCACGATGCAGGCTCTTCTCCTGTCTGCATTTCTGGATGAGGGCGATCAGTTTCTCTGTGGAGGCCGACGGTAACTTCCCCTGCATTCTCCGTTTACCACCAAACAGAAGTCCTCATGGGGAGTGCCTGCGTCTCTCCTTGCTTGTTCCCCTGTTCCTCCGGCCTCCTCCTCCTCCTCCTCATGCTCACGCTCCGCCGTCGCCAGCAGACCCTTCACAGGAGCGTTCAATAAGGTCTTACACACATGGTCGATGGGTCTACATGGTACATTCACATTCCACCATGGGCTAATCATTTATCATTACTAGGCGCTCTGCCGCCTAGACTCGCCCGTCGGGGCGGGCGCGATTTTCGCGGCGAGGGCGGGTGTTGGACACGTGGCACCCGCCCCCGCGTTTCTTTGTGGGGAGGTTGGGGGCTGCCATGTGGCACCCGCCCCCAACCTCCCCTTAACTAATAGTAAAGATGCATTACAAAGAGTGTAAGGCAGGGCAAAACATTTCCTACGAGGGTTTCTTGCTGGAAACAGTTTCCAACCCGTTTTTGGTTTTTCAAAATTGTTTTTGTTCACGTGGGAGGTTTCGAAAACACTCTCCTCTTAAATTTTTAATCTCAGTAACCTTTTCAAAAATCATATGCTATTTCTAAAACCCTCCTCCCACTCGCCCCATCGCCCCCCGTTTCATCTCCTTGCTCCCTCCTACTTGACCCGCCCTAGCCCTGTTGTCTTCCGTTTCAATGCCCTACCCTCGCTCACTCCACCATGGCCCTCCACCTCCTCCATGGCATGTTCAGTAGGACCATCGTATTCAACTATGGCTTGAGGGACGAGCTACCTAAGAATCATCATGTATGTTGGGATGTGAGTGTGTAGGAGATAGGTGGACGGGCAACTCTAGCATAGGGCCGATGGCGCTAAAGGAATGATCATGATACCATCGTCAAATCTTGAATAGAGAGTTATGGAGATGAATGTTAAACCAACAAGTCATTTTGCCCCAAATTTGGGGAAGAATGACCTTTAACTTTGTAAACATCTTATTGGCTTGAGGGATGAGCTACCTAAGAATCATCCTGTATGTTGGGATGTGAGAGTGTAGGAGATAAGTGGACGGGCAACTCTAGCATAGGGCGGATGGCACTAAAGGAATGATTGTGATATGCTCGTCAAATCTTGAATAGAGAGATATGGAGATGAATGTTAAACCAACAAGTCCTTTTGCCCCAAATTTGGGGAAGAATGACCTTCAACTTTGTAAACATCTTACTGCTATATTATTTTGATTGTAAGTTTGGAAATCCCTAAACCTCCAGAAGGCTTCTCAAACCCACCCCCTTCCCAAACCTTCCTTCTTTAATTAAAACTTCTTTTCTTTCATTTTTAATTACTCCCTCTCTCTTTTCCCTTCCCTTTTTAATTAACCTCTCTCTCTCTCTCTCTCTCTCTCTCTCTCTCTCTCACATTAAACTTTTTAATTTAAACTTCTCTCTTTTTTTCTCATATTTTAATTAAATTTTATTTTTTAGTTAAATATTTTTAAAATTTATTTTTTAATTTATAATATTTTGACATAGTTTTTTACATACTTTGAGAAAGGGAGGGAGAGAAGGCAGAGAGCAGAAGAAGAAGAAGAAGAAGAGGGGGAGAAGAAAAGGGGGTGAGAGAGAGAGAGAGAGAGAGAGAGAGAGAACAAGGAGATGAGAGAAAATAAACTAAAATAAAAGTTAGAGAGAGAAAGAGTGTGTGTGAGAAAAAATTATACATAGGGAATTTAGGGGAGACAGGGAGAGAGAAAGAGAACTGTCGTGAAGTGGCCTAATGTTCCACTAGTGCTATATTAAGGGAGGGGTTTTTTGTTCGAAAAATGGGGGTTGGGGGCTTACTAAAGAAAAGAGGGGTTTTTGGTGAAAACATGGACTAGTTTCTAGTTTTCACCAAAAACTCCTTGAAAACCCCCCTTCAAAAATCCCCATGGGAACAACTTTTGTGTCTAGCACAAGAAGTCGGGTTTGATTCCCAAGGATGAACTAATGGATTTTTGGCTTTACCAATATGGAGCCTTGTGAGAGTACCAAATAAACTACCAAAAATTGGCATCGCATTAGCTTTGGGACATAAAACAAGGATTGGTTTATCTTTGTAAGGGAAATACAATCATACATTGATTGTAACATGTTTTGGCGAAGAAAAGGAAAGGATTCAACATTTTGATATCTCCAAATGTGGCTTGCATGTCCAAATAATCCACAAGGCCCAAAGCCTAGTGCAAATAAAACACCTTCATCCCTTGGCCTTCTAGAGAGCCTCCACAATAAGTGCTTGTGAAATTACATCCCAATAAACCTATCGATTGGTTTATTAGGCATTGCCTTTTTAGGCAATTGCATCCCAATTGAGCTAATAATTGGTTTCACACTCATTGACTTTTCAAGCAACTTCAAAATACAAGTAATATACCTCAATTGACTACAATGAAATGAAGACTCTTCTATTGCATCTCTACCAAATTGGGCAAAGCTCCTACCAACCAAAGGAAGAGCCCTTAGTTTACATGTGATATGTTCTTAAATAGTGCACATTTTGGGCACACATGCCTAGTAGGATATGCATATTGGCCACACATAATTACTACTAAGTACTTGTTATGCATCTTCTTTATGCATAATACTATTTTTATCAACATGCCTCTTCGAATAAATTTTGATGTTGGTGCTATATCTCCTTAAAAGAGTGACAATAACATAGCCAATCGGGCTTATATCATACCATACTAATGTGAAAGAGTGGGGATAGACGGGTGGGACACGGGTTAGCATGGGAATACCCAGTTATATTGACAAGGTATATAAGGTGTTGAGAGACCCAATTAGGGCATCAGTTATCAATAATCAAGTCTCTCTTTTCTCCTTCCTCCTAGCTTTCATAGCTTCCCTCCTCTCTCTCTCTTTTCCTGTCTTTCTCTCTCTTCAGCTAGTCTTTCTCTCTCATCTTCTTCCTCTTTCTCTCTCCTCTCTGCAGTCTCTCCCTTCTCTCTTTCTCTCTCCTCTCTACAGTCTCTCCCTTCTCTCCTTCTCTCTCCTAGGTCTCCTTCATTACAAGTGGTATCAGAGCTTTGTCCTTGATCCTTCTCTTTTCCCATAGATTTAGGGCTCTCACAGTTTCCCACAGTTAGAAAACTCCAGTTACATCTCTTTCATAGGTACACAAGAGTACTCAAGCAGGTTGTCAGCCCTCTTGAAGACTATGGCAGCCTTTCTTGGAGCTTTCCCAAGAACCGTGGACAAATCTGGAGGCGGGCAGACAAATTTGACAGGTCGTCACTAATTTTCATCCAAGTTTTTTTTAGGGTTTTGGGCAAAAAGGAGGGTAGCATAGTTAGAGAAGGCCAAAAACTCAGTTACTTTTCAAGAAGACCTTCTCTCTCCTCCTTCCTCCAAGCTGCCATGGAAGCTCCAGCCCAAGAACCTTAGGAATCTTGCTTCCCCCCTCTTCCTCAGCAAGAATGGCTTGTCCCAATGCTTTCCCCTCAGCTGGAGCAGCATATTGAGTAGCGACACCTTGATCTACCCTGCTTGTAGCCCCCAGGAGCAGCCCCGAAATTTGCGGCAAGACAAAAGAGGGGTGACCCCCCTTGCCATCAAAGACCCTAAAGGGGTGCACAACCCGGCCCGGGGGGAATTTTGCCCACCTCCCGGTGATCCGGAGCCCAAAGAGTTATTGCAGGTGCAGGTATATTTGATGGAATAGCCCGAACCCTGATCATTTGAGTCTACAAGCCCCTACATGCATTGGTAATGTCACGAACCACTTGGTAATGTATGATGGATGCAGCAACGAACTATGGATGCAAAGGATGTATGGCTTTATGTGGCATTGAGAGCCACCGTTGAGGCCCTAGAAGTCTGGGATAAGACCCTCACCATTGGGATAAGATATGCTCCTTGAGGGAGTCTTTGCAGGGTATTGCTGATAGCCAATCCTACACAGTCAGCCCGCAAAAGTTGATTACAGCAAAGCCTTCTTGTGTGATTGAGCGCGGGCTCTATATCTTGATTCGAAGAGGGCATCCTCCCCTTCGATCTGAACTAAAAACCTCCCCATTCCGCCTTACGGTTTGGGAGATACACTCAGTTTTGTGCTCAGAGGTACTGTGGGACAGGCAGCAGTCCTACACAGTTAGCCCGCAAAAGTTGATTACAACAAAGCCTTCTTGTGTGACTGAGCATGGGCTCTATAGGTTGATTCGAAGAGGGCATCCTCCCCTTCAATTTGAACTAAAAATCTCCCCATTCCGCCCTACGGTTTGGGGAGATACACTCAGTTTTGTGCCCAGAGGTACTGTGGGACAGGCAGCAGTCCTACACAGTCAACCCATAAAAAGTGATTACAACAAAGCCCTGATCATCTACTTTCAGAGATATTTTTACATAGCCTTGTAGAGGGGATTGAGGGCTTTCATTTGAATCAAAAAGTTTGGCGATCG
The DNA here is from genome assembly GCF_053477565.2 of Lygodium microphyllum. NCBI lineage: Eukaryota > Viridiplantae > Streptophyta > Polypodiopsida > Schizaeales > Lygodiaceae > Lygodium > Lygodium microphyllum. The sequence goes on from NC_141135.1 coordinate 83,607,124, forward strand.
GAGCTTTCTAGCTCAAGATATTGTCATTTCTGTAACAAGGGGTCTAGTGGACCTGACTGGGGATGGCAGGCCACAAGGGTAAAGCAAAGGCCCAGGAGGACTTCTAGTGTGAAATAAGGGACTCCCGTGCATCAATGAATGATCCTAGCTCAGCCCAAGAGGATTGTGAAGACATGTTTGAAGAGGGTGCCCCCGAGATAGACCGCTTATCTATGCTCAACCAAACCTTATGCCAACATGAGACCCATCATGCTGAACTACATCGAGAGATGGAGCAACGTCATAGGGAGATGGAAACCCGCCAGGATCACCGTCATTCCGAGATGATGGCCAAGATGGACTTACTCATAGAGCGCATGGGAGCCCTCATCCCCGCCATTGCCCCCCCCCCCCAGATCGAGCCAAGGAGTATGTGCCTCCACGTGAGGCTAACCGCCCTCCCCCCTTAGAGACCGGGCGTGGCCCACAAGGTCTCGGTGGTACCCATGGCATTCCCCATAGCACTTATGGGATGGGTGAGCCTTCCACCCTACATGTTGAACCCCTCCTTCCCTCTCCCATTACAAATCTTTCAAGCCCATCCTTGGCACCCCAACTCCCTCATAGTGGAAGCTATATGCAAGGGCAAAATACAAATTTTGGGCAGCATAGTATGCAGGGTGCACATGGGCAACATGCACATGGCAGTTTTGGGTAGCAAGGTCCCAATGTTCAGTTTGGTTTACATGTACTGCATGGGCAGCATGGAAATTTTGGGCAGCAAGGCCCTAATAATCAGTTTGGTCCACATATAATGCATGGGTAGCATGGCACCCATGGACATTTTGGTCAGCAAGAGGCATGTATGGGCATTCTCATGGACATTATGAGTACCATGACCATTGGCATGGGTTCGATGTGCAAAGGCAAGTGCGTGCACCTACTTATAGTCAACATGTATATGATGAGTGTGAATATTTTGAGCAGCATGCATCTGATGACTATATATGTTCTCATGAACTACATTCTGGTCACATACATGGAAAACCGTCTAGACAACATTATGTACATGGACAACATCATGCAAATGTATATGAGTATGTACATGGCATTATCAACAATAGAGTGCTCGATATCATCAGTCACTTGATTATTACTATAAGCAACATGCGCATCCTTATGAGCCACATGATACTTCTCAAGAACGATGCCATGATGAGAGCATCTCACTGCCACAGGCTCATGAGTAGATGCCCCATCAGCCCAAGGCCCTTACCTTTGAATGCCTAGTAATAGCCACGCATGTGAAACTCATGGACATGAAATGCCTAGGGATTGATGCATTGAATGTTGTATTGATTGCAGCCTCATCTATAGTCTGATTTGACCTAGCGGTTCCCAATGAGTTTATGGACAAGTCAATGCATGCTACCGTATGGGTCGGTCTTGTGCCACCATCAGTGCTTCATGATGACACCATGAATTACTTCTATGATAGAGTGGATGAATTGGATCACAATTATCCTTTTGACCCCGGTGGTAGTATGGTGACCCATGCTTATATGGATGACCCTTGTGCTCTTGATGCTTATTATGGAGGTTATCCATTTGATCCCGAGGAAGGGAATGGTCTTGGAAAAGCCCTATGCTAATTAGCATTTCACCAGTGCAGTTCTTTCCCTACTCCAAGGATGGAATTTTGATTGAGCAGTAGTTAAATTTGCCCCAGCCTGAAATGTAGACAACTTACAAACAGCGTACTATTTCAGAATATTTTTTACCCTGCATTAATGAAAATCAAGTGTCACCTATATGGCTTGAAAGTACACTTCATGAGCTTTGTTTTGACATGTCACATGCCTCAATCAGAGCTGGCCATAGGAAGTTATGACGAGTTTTCTCCAGCAGTCTTGTTCTGGACAGCATGATGTCCACTGTTTGTCAGCCCCTAATTGTCAAGAAATGGAGGCCAAACTCATATGCTATCAACTTGCACATGACATATACATCTTATACACAATTCTATGCCCCAATTCCAAATGAGATTGTACTTCCCCATACCTATATTCTCCTTAGTAATGCTGAGCAGAGTAGTACTCTCCACCCCCCCCCCCCTTTTTTTTTCGTTGTGAGCCATAAGTCCTCTTTTTGTTTTTGAGGGCAAAAACCTTCGGGTTCGGGATGGAATGTAAAAGAGTGGGGATAGACGGGTAGGACACGGGTTAGCATGGGAATAACTAGTTATAGTGATAGGGTATATAAGGTGTTGAGAGACCCAATTAGGGCATCAGTTTATCAATAATCAAGTCTCTCTTTTCTCCTTCCTCCTAGCTTTCATGGCTTTCCTCCTCTCTCTCTCTCTTTTCCTATCTTTCTCTCTTTAGCTAGTCTTTCTCTCTCTTCTTCTCTCATCTTCTTCCTCTTTCTCTCTCCTCTCTCTGCAGTCTCTCCCTTCTCTCCTTCTCTCTCCTAGGTCTTCTTCATTACAACTAAATTCTTGGTCCTCTATTAGTCCCAGCTCTACTAGCAAATTTGAAAATAATCTACTCAAACATATACTTTCAAGGCTTGAGTTCCCACATGCAGGCCTTGAGAGACCATGCAACAACAATACTTTCCAATCTTGAATTAACAAAGTGGTGTAAGGATCTCTCATTTCTTTTCCTCCAAATTTCAAAGTAACATGATCCATTACCCATAGCCTATACGTTGCAAATTTCATTGTGTTGCTACCTTATAATTCCACAAGCACAAGTGTCCAAGCTTACTTTCTTCAAAACCATAACAGAGTAGATTTCTTGGCAAGAGCATGTTTAGGACTATTCAATATGTTGAGGTCCCCATGCATTGTTGGAGAACCTTTTTTACAAGTGTCCATATGCCATAGACCCTTCTAATGCCCATGCTTTGCCTAAAAACCCATACAGAATACCCATTTCTCAATAAATACAAAATTGTATCCTTCCAACCTTTCCCAAATAAAGAGCTTCATGTAGACCACCAATATGGAGTGCACTATGTTGAGCCTAGCACATGTGATAACTAAGAGAGAGCTTTAATAGTCAAGCTTGAATTCACAAGTGGTGTAAAGTTAGCTCATATGATTTCCTTAATTTTTCAAAGCAACGTGATCATGTACCCACATCCTATGTATCACAATTTTCACTACATTACTGTTGGAGGTAAAGGCACCTCTGCCCAGCCGCCCATGTATTACTATACTAATAGTACCCGCACATGCACACTACAAGCGGTGGGCATCCATCATTGTCATTTCATTCTTTATTCTTTCAATGACATTTGAATAAAGGGAAGGCCGGTCACACATTGTGACTATTGGAGTTCCCACATTGTGTGTGTCCCTCTCTCTTGCTCTTGCTTCTTCCACCATAGCTCTTGATCCACTCATGCTTCCACTTTAGGGCTTACCTCCCTTCAACTAGTATCAAAGCCTTCTTCTTCGTGAGCTCGAGCTTGGTCTGGCACACTCTCAACTTCCATTCAAATACCTATAGTAGTCATCTCTTTGTTGGTAACCATAGCCACTCTATTCGAGCTTCCTATCAATTGTATTATTCTTGGGCACTCTTTGAGCCTTCTCACATAAGTTGGAGCAGCCCCCATAGCCCTCACCTTGCTTATGTAGCATCACATTGTGTGAAACGTGCCCTTTTTTTAGCAACAGCTCACATTTTTCATCTCTTACAGCATATCTTCTTCATTGGGCAGCTATACAAGCACTTATACACTTGATTTTGATACTTGGCATTGATCCTTCCACTCTTGGCATTCCATTTGAGCACTAAGCTTCAGTTTTTGACTGTTATAACAGTCCACAAACTATCATAAAACATGGCAGCACTTACCTTTGATTTCTACACTCATTGCCATTGGTTGGATGATGCACGATTATGACCGGTTGATGCTTATATTTTGGGGATGCTATGTCATTGCTTGGAGTTGATTTTGGACTAATTTAAGTACTTTGTTTACTCTATTTTGGCTAAGGTTTGCTAGCTAGAAATAAAAGGCAACATTATTTGATGCTTCTATGATCAGCTTTGTTGGTCTTATGATGCTTGGTTATGCTAAAGTGATGTCTACATGTATGGGAATTCTGTGCCCGTGTTATGGGTTGGATTTGGACCTGATTTTGGTATTGAAATAGCTTGCTTTGACAGTGTATTCACAGATGTATATAGCAGGGCTGAACCTCTTTTAATTGGGATTTTATATGCCTATTGCTTCTAGCTATGATTTGGGTGTTCTATATGCACTCCTAATGTGTACCATTGATGCTAGTACATTGGCATATCATATGCCCATGATTTGAGGTGGCTTTGAGCTTCATTTGAGGATTGATTTACTCAATTTTGTCAGTGAATTTATTGCTATAATAACTAGGACTGAAGCTATTTGGTCAGTGTATGCTCTATCTATTGGATATGGGTGCTTCCCGAGTGACTCATATGACGACACGGATGTATACAGAGGTTGGCACATGTCTTGTATTGCTCCAAAATTCCTTTTGAACTTCGATCAAGCTCCATCTTGGTTGGCATTTGATTGACATTGGTCTACAGTGGCATGCTTTGTGACAGTCATTATGCCTATGGTCTATGCTTGACCCTTCGGTACATGCTTTGATGCATATGTCAGAAATGCATGCTCCTTACATTGTTTGTGTTTGATTGCCACTTGGAGCTTCAATTGGGTGTTCATTTGCATTCTTTGGAGCTCTTGGATGCTTATTTGAGTTGTTAGATATTTGACATTGATTGTTACATGATATACTACATGTTATTGGTGATGCTTGACCGATCTCTTGCTCTGGATGATCTATTGATATATGGTCTCGGCTCCATGGTGCCTTATGAGTTCACATGCTATGTTTGAGCTTCATTGCTCAATTGACATCGATCTTTCTACCAGTGGGAGCTTCATGCTATCTCTGGATATGCAGTTGAGCTTCTTGAGTAGATGAGTCTAGGATCTCTTACATGTATATACTCTTGATAAATACTTGTCTACATTGGATGCTTTTGGGCCAATTTGATATGTCTTCTCTTTGAGCATACACTGACCTTTGTCAGGTATTTGGGTGTTTGGCTCATGGTTCTTGGCTGCTATAGTATTTATTACATGCCAGCTTCATGCAGGATTTGACCTACTTGATCTTGGATCACTGTTAGCTCATTGTTTGCTCTCTTTTTCTCACTACTATGATTTATTACAGCAAGCTATTTTATGTAGAATGTGATGTATTTACTGAGCTTAATCATGTCATTTTGATGTACTTTTGGTACTATTTGGTGGATAGCTGGTCATTTTAGCAAATTTTCTTATTTTTTGCTTGTTTTGGCAGTGGTTTTGGGATGTTTACTACTAATTACAGTAGGTTGTTTTCTATACTCTGCCTCCGTTTGACTCATTATGGCTGGTCATCTCAAAGATATGGCTTTGTTTAACATTGCCAAGTTGGATGGCACTGTTGGGGTAAAAGGCCTCTGGGCCTGCCTGTAACAGTGTGACCGCCCATTCATTATTCATATATAATATGATAGTGCAATAAGGCTATCAGTTCAGTTGGACAACACCTACATTGTGTGTGCTCTTCTCTCCCACATCTTCCTCTTATCCTTCTTCACTGCCATTGCATCCCTTTCAATTGGTATTAGAGGTTTGGATCGGAGCTTGATCGTGGATCTTGGCCCGGTATTACTTCAGCCCGGATTGAAGACCTACAGCTTGGAGCTTCAATGTCATCCATGGCTTCTTCCCCCCGAGGTAAGACTTCATCTCTTGCCTCTCCCGGCCCTCATAGGCTCTTTGTAGGTACTCCTTGGCTTCATTGGCCACCTTGTATGCCCCCATTTTCCCCCTTATGGTTAGCATAACCAGCATACCCCACAGTAGTAGCTCACGTTTTTTTTGTGCCTATATCAAAATCTGGCTCAAAAATCCCATTTTTTCTTATATCTCGGGTATTCAGAACCTGATTTAGGTAAGGTAAGAGTCTAACTTGGGGTTTTGCATGCTCAAGACGCAATGGTGATGTCAGATCTGCCAAATTTTGATCACATAATTTTCTTTAATAGATCTGAGTTGATTTATAGCAAGAAAATGTCATGCTCTTAGCTTATGTGATGCTCCCGAGGCTTGGTATTTGATGCCCAAATGCTTTGGGAATGTTTGCCCAATGTTTTGAGATGCCTGGGGACTTGGTTTGAGCTTCCATAACTCGATTTATATAGGGATTTATTGCTGTACATTGTTTGGGCAACAAGGTTTTAGCAGGGATGGCTTATGCATAATGCTCTTTGTTGACATTCGTATGTCTTGTTGGATGTATTGATGCTTGGTCATCATGGTTTATGCCTCGATATGCTATTTGAGAGCTATTGAGCCTTGATTTGGATGTAGACACTTCATTATTGGTTGGGATTTATGATACCTTGGCTGACAGGTTATTTTACCTCCAGTTTGGTTATGCCTATGGTCTACGGGTGCTCCCGACTACTCGAGATGATATGTTGATATATTTGGATGATGCCGCTTTGATGTTTATGCTCCCGGATTCTTCTCGAGCAAAGAGTAGAGCTCAATTATTGGTTCACTGTCATTTTCTTTGCAACTGGCATTTCACCTGACAAGGTTTATGCCCCATGCTACCCATTATGGGACTGATATTTGATGTGGATGCTTTTGGGTTCGGCTGCAGTATGGCAGATGTTTGGGCTTGAATCAACTTGCATTTGAGAATTTTGTGGAGCAGTTTGCATTTGGTTGGCTCATCACTTATGCAGCTTGGATGCTATTTGGCCCTTAATGCCCCGATTATGGATCTTGGATTTACTTGGATGCAGATACATGTTTGAGCAGTGCTTGCTCCATTGTCTTGGCAATTGGTTATTGAGCTTTCATTGCTCATTGATGCTTGGTTCTTTGTGAGTTACTCCTTGATCAGTGGACTTCTTGATAGTGCTTGGGTTTAGCAGTTATGGCTTTGTTGCTTCTGTGTTGCCTAGCTTCTATGCTAGTTGGGATGCTTTTGCCCATACATGTTAGAGAGCAGTTGCTCTTGATGCTTACCCATCTATGCACTTTGTCTACTATCATGTACTTTACAAAGCCACTTATTTGGATGTTGTTGTACAGATACTTGGGCTTCTCCTGGAGCTTGACCATTGCAGGATCTTATGACACTTACTGGTCTTGCATTGACTTGGATGCTACTATGTGGTCTGATGTACTGCAGAGTCATGTTTGCCATTATGGCTATGGGCTAATTTCATGGCTGAATACAGTATGCTCTTTTGACAAATGTCTTGGCCTTTACACTATTGTGGTTGGTTATATCTTGCGCTTAGCTATGAGTCTTTTTCATATGGGAGCTTTTGCATCCCTAGTTGATGCTTCTGTGCTTCCCTCTCCAGTAAGGATGGAAGAGTACTTGTAGCTTTATGCTTCTACCACTTGTGCTTCTACTACTGACAATTGTCTTCATGAGTAAGTTCCCTATATTGGGACAGCCCTCAACTCATTGAGCTCCGTGGATGCTATGGATAGCCCTATTCATGATGACTTGGATTCCTTGTCGTCTTCTATAGATTCTTCTTCTATAGATGTATACTTCCATTGTGGGAAGCTTCGGCATGTTAAAAGAAAATGTTTCAGATGGATTAGAGAGCAATAGAGACAGAGACAGGGACTCGACATGAGCAAAGAGTAAGAGATACAAGAGATGTAGCGGGTGTTACTACTGTTACTAGTGATGAGGTACATGTTGTTACCCATGATGATGCAGTTGAGCATGTACTCCTGTCATCTAGTTTCCCTACAACTTTCTTGCTCAGTGATATGGCCTACGCCTCAAATTGGCTATTGGATTCTATGGCATCTTGTCATTTTACTCCACATAGAGCATGGTTCTCTACTTACAGGGAGTTTGATGGATGCATTTCTTTGGGCCTTGAGCAGACTTATGCTATTCTTGGTATAGGGGACATATGCCTAGCTTTGCCTAATGGGACTTATTTTATGCTTAGGGATGTTTTACATGTTCCCATGCTCAGTAAGAGCTTGATTTCTGTCACAATTGCATGATACAGGTTACTCTGTTTCTCTTTAGGATAGGTCATGGAAGATTTGTCGTGGTTGCTTGGTTTTGGCCAGAGGTTCTAGAGTTGGTTCTCATTACCCAGTGCATGTCTCTCATGTGGAAGATTCTATGGTTGCAGTTATCCGGTTACCACATGCATTTTTATGGCATTATCGTCTAGGCTAAATGCACCACAGAGAGATAGAGATATTGTCTCGTTCAGACTCATTGATGTCTCCTATGTCACTTATAGATCTTGGTGCTTGCCCTGATTGTACTCTTGGTCCTTGCAGAGCCCCCTTGGCTTATGGTGATCGTATGAGGCATGCTCCTCCAGATCTTGTTCATTGTGCAGTATATGGACCTATACCTTCCCAATCACTTGGTGGAGTGTTGTACTTTGTGACCTTTATTGATCATGCTATCCACTGTGTTTGGGCTTTTCCCTTGGTGCAGATTGAGGATGATGCAGTTATGCTTGACAGGTTTATGGATTCTGCTAGTAGCAGGCCTAGGTGCTTGAAGATGGATTATGAGAGTCATGCTCTCTCTCCCAGCTTTTGGACCTCTTGTCAGCAGTATGGCATTGATTTCTTGTGCCCACGGTATTATGGGATTTCTCATGGCATGTGCCTAACCTTACAGGCAAAGGTTGCTTCTATGCTGTGGGAGCTTTCGTTTGACTGCCAAGACCCACAAACCGCTTATTGCTTCAAGCGTTTCAAGCGAGCTCTAATGGCTATCTCTCACCTAGCCGATGCGCCGTCGATCCTATGAGTGTAGTGAGCTTACCTTGATGCCAATGTGAGTAGCCTCCTCTCTTGCACACCTCGATAGCTCCACGATTCTCGATGCTAGCTCAAGCATCCTCTGTAAAATATTACACGGCGCAGCGAACAGAATCTGAGAAAGAGATAGAGAGTACACAACAGATAAGAGGAGAATCAGTAAATTTTTTAACTCCAAACAACTGATACAAAGATGGCTCTGTCCACCCGTGCGCTTCCACTGTGTGAAGCTTAGATGGCGATCTAGACAGAAGATATGTGAAGAGCTTAAGGCTAGCTGGAATAACAACTCTGACTGGGTGAAAGATGAGTGAGAGATGGCTGCGAAGAGGTTTAGCTTTTATAGCCCGCGAAGGTCGTTAGGTCGGCGTGTTGATCGACCTACCATATGAGCCTCCACTAGTCGGCCAGGGAATATTCCAAGGAATATTCCCTTTACCATCAGGCCGGGGGCGCTGGCCCCGGACCCCCGCCAGGGGGGCCACTGGCCCCCCTGGGACCCCACAATAGGGGCCCCTTTTAACTCCCTTACACCGCAACTCGATGCAATGTGCCTCGAGTTGCTACCAGCTTAACCACTCTGTCTAACCCAAAGATTAGACCCACAACAGTCACCTTTTTGCCATCCGATCACATAGACCTCATCTGATATACAAGTCAGGACTCAACCAATGTCCGGGCTCACATTTGGCTTCTCCTCATAATGGGGGCCTTACAACTTTGAGCACCATGGATCATTGGTAGCACCTAATGAGGGTGGGGCATTGATCATATCTAACAACCCCCCTCAATGTCCACCCATAGGTGAACTATCTACTCGGCCCAATGCCGAGTCTCTAAAGATGAACTTGAAGCAGATCCTTCGTAAGTGCTTTGGTGAAGATGTCTGCTCCATTCTCCTCTGTTGGACAGTAGACCAGTTCCACTATCCCATCCTCCATCAAATCATGCACATAGTGATACTGGATCTCTATATGTTTGGTGCGTGCATGAAACACTGGATTTTTGGCAATGGCGATGCAACTTTGATTGTCACATCTCAGCACAGTTGGTTCTTCATCCTGCACTCCCATTGTTGAGATATCGAGCTCCACTCGTGATACGCCAGGGTGACCGTTGTGTATTTATGTCACCGACTTGTCAGTTGCAGACGCGGTTGGTACACCGCCCATGAATAATAGCTACATGATAGCTATCCTTATCTACTCTAGTTCGTGGCTCAGTTAGTATGCCACCTTAGTTAGTTGAGTTTGGTTTGAGACCCATATATAGGGTTCTTCTATTTCTTTGTACTTGAGTTTTTTTGGCTTACACAACTAAGAAGAGGAAAACTGTTTTCAGCCTCCACCCTTGTGTGTCTTTCCCCATTGTGCAAGCAAGAAAGCTTCAAGCGAGACTCCTTCCTTCTCTCCCACAATCTTGACATGGTATCAGAGCCTTGTTCATGGTAAGGAGCTCAAGAAAGCAAGCCAAGCTCGCGGTGTTCTGGTAAGAGGAGTAGTGTTGCTTTCATTTTCTGTTTTGGGAGCAGATCTCTGCAGGTAGCACAGCCGGAAAGTGCAGGAGTGCATTGTCTCAGATTGAGACGCCCTTCGCAGTGAAGCAAGAGGGCAGTATATGCTGCGGGGGGGGGGGGGGGGGGGCTTTAGCCCTTGGCAACCTTGTTTTTTTTATTTGAGGCCATTTCGGGACCTGTTTTGGAGGCGGAAGTTTTGTGCACGCACTCAGGAAAAGGCCCAGTTTTATGCTGTGCAGCCACTGTTCTACAGGTCGGTGAATAGTTACTGTAAAAATTGCATTGTATGCTTGTGCGCAGAGACATTGGGAGTTACAGAATCATCCCTGTTGCCTGTTGATGCAAAATCGTCACTAGGAAGTGACTGTGTGGTCAAATAACACTTTCGTCAGTTTTGCAGATTTTCCCTTGTGAGGGTGAAGCTGTGGTTTTTGCAGTGATAGAATTTTTTGCAGTCTTCTGTAATTGCATCTGATTCTCTCTCACAGATTATCACTGAAAAGCTTGACAAGAACAACTTCCAAGCATGGAAGTTTAGAATGACAAATTTCCTTATGGGAAAAGGATATTGGGAATTTGTTGCAGGAAATGAAGAAGAACCAGTTCTTCCTGATGTTCCCAATCAACAGCAAATGCAGGCATTTAAAGCATGGCATGAGAGAGCCAGGAAAGTTATGTATTGGCTGTCTATCAGCATTTCAGACTCTATGATTGTGCATATTCAGGATGCAAGTACGCCAAAGGAGGCATGAGATACTTTGTCAAAAATGTATAGCACAAATACGCAAGCCAGGAAAATGCAGCTCAAGCAAGAGTTGCACAATGTGCAAAGAGAAAATATGAGCATCAATGACTACCACATGAAGGTGAAGAAGATTGCAGATGCACTTGCTTCCATTGGGTCACCAGTGGAAGATGATGATTTAGTTTCTGTGACCTTGAATGGTCTAGGAAAGGATTATGCACAGTTTCGGACATCCATTTCAGTTCGTGAAAGATTTTCTGATTTTGAGAAGCTGATTGCTCTTCTAATTTCTGAGGAGCAAAGAAATGGTGGTGCATCTTCTTCAGGAGAAACTTCAAAAGAAGCTGTCTTCTACTCAAATGCTGGAAGAGGTAGAGGCAGAGGTAGAGGAGGCCGATATGGAGGCCGTGGGAGAAATCAGAATATGCAGCAAACTCAAGAAAACCAGTCCTATGGAGGAGGACGTGGTAACTCTAGAGGCAGGGGGAGCCAAAGAGGTTGTGGTGGATGGCAAAGAGGCCAAAATGCAAACAGTAATGTTGAATGCTACTATTGTGGTAAAATGGGTCATATGGCTAAAGACTGCTATAAAAAGCAGAATGACATCATGAATGGAAAACTGCAACAAGGAAATTATGCATCCTCTAGTAGACAGGGTGATGACAGAAATGAGCATCTGTTTATGGTGCAGCACATGAACAATTCTGTGAGAAGTGCAGAAGAAAGCAACGATGTATGGTATGTTGACTCAGGTGCATCACCATATGACAGGTCATGCAGAATGGATGGAGGATGCAAGGAAAATGGAAAAACCAGGATTTGTGGAGACTGGTGATGATACTGCACATCCTATTGTGCAGATTGGAAAAATTCCCTTGTCTATGCAGGATGGGAAAAATAAATACTTGTCCGATGTATTTCATGTCCCGAATATCACCAAGAATCTGGTTTCTGTCGGTCAAATGGTTGAGCAGGGCTTGCAGGTCAGATTTAATCCTCATGGATGCTTTGTTGAGGATATGAAAAATAAAGGTCGCTTGATAGCAAAAGGAAAGAAGAAGGGCAGAATGCTTACGTTGGATGCAGACATGTCTGAATTGAGTGCAGCAATGTTTGCACATGGGACCGGTGTAGTTGCAGATATTGATATCTGGCATAAACGCATTGGTCATGTTAATGTACAGCGACTTAAATCAATGCAGGCCCAAAATATTGTTGTAGGATTGCCAAAATTCAAGGTTGCAGAAATGCATAAGGTATGTGAAGCCTGTCAGTTTGGAAAACAGGCAAGGAAACCATTTCCTAGACATGTTCAAGAGAGTGAGAAGCCATTGGAATTAATCCACTCTGATGTGTGGACTACTAAAGCTGCATCTCTTGGAGGCTGTCATTATTTTGTTACTTTTATTGATGACTATAGCAGAAAAGTTTGGGTGTATTTTATGAAAAAGAAAAGTGAAGTTTTTGGGCATTTCAAAACCCTTAAAGCTATGGCTGAAAAAGAAACAGGTCTGCAAATAAAATGCCTAAGGTCAGATGGAGGGGGAGAGTACCTCTCAAATGAGTTTGCAAAGTTCTTGCAGGAGCATGGCATAAAGCAGCAATATTCATGCAGTTATACCCCACAACAAAATGGAATTGCAGAAAGGAAAAACAGGCATATTGGAGAGGTATCTCGTGCCATGCTCAATGAAAAAGACTTGCCAGATTTTTATTGGGCTGAAGCAGTTGCTACAGCAGTCTACATAATGAACATGACTCCCACTGCAGCAATACATGGAATGACTCCAGAGGAGAGGTATATTGGTAGGAAACCAGATATTTCTCATTTGAAAATTTTTGGTTGCATTGCCTATGTACATGTGCCAGATGAGTTGAGATCCAAGTTGGATCCAAAAGCTGAGAAGTGCATCTTTATTGGTTACTCTCTGCAGCAAAAAGGGTATAGATGCTATAATCCTTCTACTCGTAAGTTTACAGTGAGCAGAGATGTTGTTTTTGATGAGATGAGTAGCTGGTATAAACCAGTAAATGTGATTGATGATGTAGATGCACAAAATGGTAATGCTACATAGAATTCACAGCAGCAGTCACAAAATATTAGTGGACCTGGAGCGTCCTCTAGCAGTGGTTCACATTCTTCGCCATGGACAGGCAGATTGAGATAATGAGAATCTTCTCAAAGCAATGCAGATATTGGTATGCAGGTATCACGAAAAGGAAAAGAGAAGGTTGATCAACCCATGTTTGATGTGAATGCAGGTCACTCTTATGTGGATGGTGAATCCAGTGGCTCAGAACAGAGCATTGATGATGAGTTGGGTATTCCTTCTATTGTTACACGTGGAGTAAGGAAGACCAGGGATGTTTTGAGAGGACCTGGGAGTGAACCTACTTTGCGCAGGTCTACGAGAGCTAGGTATCCTGTGGATAGGCTGAAATATGATGGATTTACAGCCATTCACTATGCATATATGGTCAAAGTGATACAGGAACCAGAACCCACATCTTTTGAGGAAGCTATGGGAAAAGAAAAATGGAAGAAAGCCATGGATGAAGAAATGGATGCCTTGGAAGCAAATGCTACATGGGAGTTAGTACCTTTGCCTAAAGGTAAGAATGCAATTGGCTGTAAGTGGGTTTATAAGGTGAAGCACAATGCAGATGGTTCTGTGAACAAATACAAGGCAAGATTAGTAGTTAAGGGGTATGCACAAACATATGGCATTGACTATGAAGAAACCTTCAGTCCCATTGCAAGGATGGCAACTGTAAGAGCAGTCATTGCTATGGCTGCATCAAAGGGATGGTCTTTACATCAAATGGATGTAAAGAATGCCTTCTTGCATGGTGATTTGCAAGAAGAGGTCTATATGGAGCAGCCACCAGGTTATGTGCATGCTGTTCATCCTGAGTTTGTTTGCAGGTTGAAGAAAGCCTTGTATGGCTTGAAGTAAGCACCTAGATCATGGTCTGACAAGATAGGACAGTATCTTGTCACTATTGGCTTTCAGATTTCCAAGGCAGATTTCTCACTTTATGTGAGAAAAACAGAGAAATGTATTATGCTACTTGTCATTTATGTTGATGATTTGATTATGACAGGTGGCAGTGATGAAGATATCCTTCATGTGAAAATGCTATTGAAGCAGAAGTTTGAGATGAAGGATTTGGGAGAGCTGCGTTATTTCTTGGGCATTGAGGTGATTAGATCACCAAGTGGGATACACCTCTTGCAAAGACAGTATGGATTGGACATGCTGTCCAAATATGGGATGACAAGCTGTAAGCCTATTTCAGTTCCTTTGGAGCAGAATGTGAAGCTGAGCACAGTTGCAGGTGAGCTTCTAGAAGACCCTACTATGTACAGACGCATAGTAGGAAGTTTGATTTATATGACTATTACCAGGCCAGATTTGAGGTATGCTGTTGGATTGGTAAGTCAGTTTATGCAGGCTCCAAGGGAACCACATTTGGATGTGGCTAAATGCATACTCAGGTATGTGAAGTCCACATTGCAGTATGGACTATTTTATGAGACAGGGGTTCAGATACAGTTGCATGGATACACTGATGCTGATTGCGCTGGTAGTATTTCTGATAGACGATCTACCAGTGGATATGTGTTTTCTTTTGGGAGTGCTGCAGTCACTTGGAGCAGCAAGAAACAGCCTACAGTTGCCTTGTCGAGCACAGAGGCTGAGTATAGGGGTGCAGCAATGGCTGCATGTGAGGTAGCTTGGTTGCATAAGCTACTTTATGATATGCATCAGTCTACAGATGGGCCAGTTGTCATTTATTGTGACAACATGAGTAGTATACACTTGGCAAATAACCAAGTCTATCATGCTAGAACAAAGCACATTGAGGTGCATTATCACTATGTGCGAGAGAGGGTTTTACTAGGTCTTATTGATCTAGTTTATGTCAGCAAAGAGGATCAGGTAGCTGACATATTCACGAAGGCATTGGGCGCAGAGAAGCTGCGCAAGTTCAGAGACCTGCTTGGTGTGCAGGAATTGGGATTGAGCTCGAGGGGGAGTGTTGAGATATCGAGCTCCACTCGTGATATGCCAGGGTGACCGTTGTGTATTTATGTCACGGACTTGTCAGTTGCAAATGCGGTTGGTACACCGCCCCTGAATAATAGCTACATGATAGCTATCCTTATCTACTCTAGTTCGTGGCTCAGTTAGTATGCCACCTTAGTTGAGTTTGGTTTGAGACCCATATCTAGGGTTCTTCTTTTTCTTTGTACTAGAGTTCTTTTGGCTTACACAACTAAGAAGAGGAAAACTGTTTTCAGCCTCCACCCTTGTGTGTCTTCCCCCATTGTGCAAGCAAGAAATCTTCAAGCGAGACTCCTTCCTTCTCTCCCACAATCTTGACACTGTAATGGCATCTGATTCTCTTTCACAGATTGTCACTGAAAAGCTTGACAAGAACAACTTCCAAGCATGGAAGTTTAGAATGACGAATTTCCTTATGGGAAAAGGATATTGGGAATTTTTTGCAGGAAATGAAGAAGAACCAGTTCTTCCTGATGTTCCCAATCAACAGCAAATGCAGGCATTTAAAGCATGGCATGAGAGAGCCAGGAAAGTTATGTATTAGCTGTCTATCAGCATTTCAGACTCTATGATTGTGCATATTTAGGATGCAAGTACGCCAAAGGAGGCATGGGATACTTTGTCAAAAATGTATAGCACAAATACGCAAGCCAGGAAAATGCAGCTCAAGCAAGAGTTGCACAATGTGCAAAGAGAAAATATGAGCATCAATGACTACCACATGAAGGTGAAGAAGATTGCAGATGCACTTGCTTCCATTGGGTCACCAGTGGAAGATGATGATTTAGTTTCTGTGACCTTGAATGGTCTAGGAAAGGATTATGCACAGTTTCGGACATCCATTTCAGTTCGTGAAAGATTTCCTGATTTTGAGGAGCTGATTGCTCTTCTAATTTCTGAGGAGCAAAGAAATGGTGGTGCATCTTCTTCAGGAGGAACTTCAAAAGAAGCTGTCTTCTACTCAAATGCTGGAAGAGGTAGAGGCAGAGGTAGAGGAGGCCGATATGGAGGCCGTGGTAGAAATCAGAATATGCAACAAACTCAAGAAAACCAGTCCTATGGAGGAGGACGTGGTTACTCTAGAGGCAGGGGGAGCCAAAGAGGTCGTGGTGGATGGCAAAGAGGCCAAAATGCAAACAGTAATGTTGAATGCTACTATTGTGGTAAAATGGGTCATATGGCTAAAGACTGCTATAAAAAGCAGAATGACATCATGAATGGAAAATTGCAACAAGGAAATTATGCATCCTCTAGTAGATAGGGTGATGACAGAAATGAGCATCTGTTTATGGTGCAGCACATGAACAATTCTGTGAGAAGTGCAGAAGAAAGCAACGATGTATGGTATGTTGACTCAGGTGCATCAAACCATATGACAGGTCATGCAGAATGGATGGAGGATGCAAGGAAAATGGAAAAACCAGGATTTGTGGAGACTAGTGATCATACTGCACATCCTATTGTGCAGATTGGAAAAATTCCTTTGTCTATGCAGGATGGGAAAAAGAAATACCTGTCCGATGTATTTCATGTCCCGAATATCACCAAGAATATGGTTTCTGTTGGTCAAATGGTTGAGCAGGGCTTGCAGGTCAGATTTAATCCTCATGGATGCTTTGTTGAGGATATGAAAAATAAAGGTCGCTTGATAGCAAAAGGAAAGAAGAAGGGCAGAATGTTTACATTGGATGCAGACATGTCTGAATTGAGTGCAGCAATGTTTGCACATGGGACCGGTGTAGTTGCAGATATTGATATCTGGCATAAACGCATTGGTCATGTTAATGTACATCGACTTAAATCAATGCAGGCCCAAAATATTGTTGCAGGTTTGCCGAAATTCAAGGTTGCAGAAATGCATAAGGTATGTGAAGCCTGTCAGTTTGGAAAACAGGCAAGGAAACCATTTCCTAGACATGTTCAAGAGAGTAAGAAGCCATTGGAATTAATCCACTCTGATGTGTGGACAACTAAAGCTGCATCTCTTTGAGGCTGTCATTATTTTATTAGTTTTATTGATGACTATAGCAGAAAAGTTTGGGTGTATTTTATGAAAAAGAAAAGTGAAGTTTTTGGGCATTTCAAAACTCTTAAAGCTATGGTTGAAAAAGAAACACGCTTGCATATAAAATGCCTAAGGTCAGATGGAGGGGGAGAGTACCTCTCAAATGAGTTTGCAAGGTTCCTGCAGGAGCATGGCATAAAGCAGCAATATTCATGCAGTCATACCCCACAACAAAATGGAATTGCAGAAAGAAAAAACAGGCATATTGGAGAGGTATCTCGTGCCATGCTCAATGAAAAAGACTTGCCAGATTTTTATTGGGCTGAAGCAGTTGCTACAGCAGTCTACATAATGAACAGGACTCCCACTGCAGCAATACATGGAATGACTCCAGAGGAGAGGTATACTGGTAGGAAACCAGATATTTCTCATTTGAAAATTTTTGGTTGCATTGCCTATGTACATGTGCCAGATGAGTTGAGATCCAAGTTGGATCCAAAAGCTGAGAAGTGCATCTTTATTGGTTACTCTCTGCAGCAAAAAGGGTATAGATGCTATAACCCTTCTACTCGTAAGTTTACAGTGAGCAGAGATGTTGTTTTTGATGAGATGAGTAGCTGGTATAAACCAGTAAATGTGATTGATGATGTAGATGCACAAATTGGTAATGCTACACAGAATTCAGAGCAGCAGTCACAAAATATTAGTGGACCTGGAGCGTCCTCTAGCAATGGTTCACATTCTTCGCCATGGACAGGCAAATTGAGATCATGAGAATCTTCTCAAAGCAATGCAGATAGTGGTATGTAGGTATCACGAAAAGGAAAAGAGAAGGTTGATCAGCCCATGTTTGATGTGAATGCAGGTCACTCTTATGTGGATGGTGAATCCAGTGGCTCAGAACAGAGCATTGATGATGAGTTGGGTATTCCTTCTATTGTTACACGTGGAGTAAGGAAGACCAGGGATGTTTTGAGAGCACCTAGGAGTGAACCTACTTTGCGCAGGTCTACGAGAGCTAGGTATCCTGTGGATAGGCTGAAATATGATGGATTTACAGCCATTCACTATGCATATATGGTTAAAGTGATACAGGAACCAGAACCCACTTCTTTTGAGGAAGCCATGGGAAAAGAAAAATGGGAGAAAGCCATGGATGCCTTGGAAGCAAATGCTACATGGGAATTGGTACCTTTGCCTAAAGGTAAAAATGCAATTGGCTGTAAGTGGGTTTATAAGGTGAAGCACAATGCAGATGGTTCTGTGAATAGATACAAGGCAAGATTAGTAGTCAAGGGGTATGCACAAACATATGGCATTGACTATGAAGAAACATTCAGTCCGGTTGCAAGGATGGCAACCGTAAGAGCAGTCATTGCTATGGCTGCATCAAAGGGATGGTCTTTACATCAGATGGATGTAAAGAATGCCTTCTTGCATGGTGATTTGCAGGAAGAGGTCTATATGGAGCAGCCACCAGGTTATGTGCATGCTGTTCATCCTGAGTTTGTTTGCAGGTTGAAGAAAGCCTTGTATGGCTTGAAGCAAGCACCTAGAGCATGGTCTGACAAGATAGGACAGTATCTTGTCACTATTGGCTTTCAGATTTCCAAGGCAGATTTCTCACTTTATGTGAGAAAAACAGAGAAAGGTATTATGCTACTTGTCATTTATGTTGATGATTTGATTATGACAAGTGACAGTGATGAAGATATCCTTCATGTGAAAATGCTATTGAAGCAGAAGTTTGAGATGAAGGATTTGGGAGAGCTGTGTTATTTCTTGGGCATTGAGGTGATTAGATCACCAAGTGGGATACACCTCTTGCAAAGGCAGTATGGATTGGACATGCTGTCCAAATATGGGATGACAGGCTGTAAGCCTATTTCAATTCCTTTGGAGCAGAATGTGAAGCTGAGCACAGTTGCAGGTGAGCTTCTAGAAGACCCTACTATGTACAGACGCATAGTAGGAAGTTTGATTTATATGACTATTACCAGGCCAGATTTGAGGTATGCTGTTGGATTGGTAAGTCAGTTTATGCAGGCTCCAAGGAAACCACATTTGGATGCGCCTAGACGCATACTCAGGTATGTGAAGTCCACATTGCAGTATGGACTATTTTATGAGACTGGGGTTCATATACAGTTGCATGGATACACTGATGCTGATTGGGTTGGTAGTATTTCGGATAGACGATCTACCAGTGGATATGTGTTTTCTTTTGGGAGTGCTGCAGTCACTTGGAGCAGCAAGAAACAGCCTACAGTTGCCTTGTCGAGCACAGAGGCTGAGTATAGGGGTGCAGCAATGGCTGCATGTGAGGTAGCTTGGTTGCATAAGCTACTTTATGATATGCATCAGTCTACAGATGGGCCAGTTGTCATTTATTGTGACAACATGAGTAGTATACACTTGGCAAATAACCCAGTCTATCATGCTAGAACAAAGCACATTAAGGTGCATTATCACTATGTGCGAGAGAGGGTTTTACTAGGTCTTATTGATCTAGTTTATATCAGCACAGAGGATCAGGTAGCTGACATATTCACGAAGGCATTGGGCGCAGAGAAGCTGCGCAAGTTCAGAGACCTACTTGGTGTGCAGGAATTGGGATTGAGCTCGAGGGAGAGTGTTGAGATATCGAGCTCCACTCGTGATACGCCAGGGTGACCGTTGTGTATTTATGTCACTGACTTGTCAGTTGCAGACGCGGTTGGTACACCGCCCATGAATAATAGCTACATGATAGCTATCCTTATCTACTCTAGTTCGTGGCTCAGTTAGTATGCCACCTTAGTTAGTTGAGTTTGGTTTGAGACCAACAGCAAAACTGATATCTGGTCTGGTGTTACACAAGTAGATCAGACTGCCGACCAACCTCCTATACCTCCCAATGTCTGCTAATGCTGATGTATCCTCGACGGATAACTTTGCATTCACCTCCATAGGTGTAGCTATCTCCTTGCACTCGGTCATGCCAAATGCCTTCAAGATCTCCCATGCATACTTCTTCTGAGAGATGAAGATCTTTCCTGGCTCTTGCTAGACTTCAATCCCCAAACAATAGTGCAGCAAGCCTAAGTCTGTCATTTCAAACTCAGAGCTCAAAGCCTTTCGAGTTTGGTTGATCATATCTTCATAGTCACCTGTAATAAGAAGGTCGTCCACATATAGGACAATCACTACAGACTTTTTACCATCCCTGTAAACATACAAGTTAGCATCTGAGGCACATCTTTTGAAGTTTAGGTTTAAAAAGAACCTATCTATCCGCTGGTATCATGCTCTGGGGGCTTGTTTAAGCCCATACAATGCCTTCTTCAGTTTACACACTTTGTTCTCAGAATGGGGGGCCTCAAACCCTGGTGGCTGAGCCACGTACACCTCCTCCTTGAGGTCACCATTTAAGAATGCTGACTTAACATCCATTTGGTACACTGGCCACTTCTTGTGGGCAGCCACTGCAAGTACTGTGCGAATAGTGGTCATTCTGGCAGTTGGGGCAAATGACTCTTGAAAATCAAACCCTTCAACTTGTGAAAATCCTTAGGCAACCAGTCTAGCTTTGTACTTTTCTAAGGTACCATCAGCCTTGTACTTTACCTTCCAGATCCACTTGGTGCCAATAACCTTCCGCTTTGATGGTCGATCCACTAGCTCCCAAGTGTCATTCTTCATTATGATGTCATACTCCGCCTGCATAGCATCCTTCCATGATGGATCTGCAAGTGCTTCTTCTAAGTTAGTTGGCTCCTTTACTTCTCTCATAATCTCAACTATCAAGGCCATATTGACTATGTGAGCAGAAGCCCTCCTTTGCTCCTCTATTCTCTGAGACCTCCTTGGTCCATCTGCCTTCTCCTCAACAGATGCAGGCATAGGATTATCGTGGTCATAGAGCTGCTTCACCCAGCGCAGCAATGGCTTTTCCGGTGGGGTGATGTCAGGTTGGTGAACTTTTTCCTCATCATCTGAAGATGATGCTTCCTCCTCCTTAAGGATAGGGATAGCTCTCGGGACAGGTTCATAATGGACTACTTCTTCACTTGATGATAAAATGGAAGAACTTGCCTTCTCCTCCTCCACTGTATGCGGCTCCTCCTTGAACACCACATCACGACTCGCGATGATCTTCTTTGCCTCTTGGTCATATAACTTGTAAGCCTTCTGCTCATCACTATAACCCAAGCAGATACATTTTCTGCTTTTTGGTTGTAACTTGTTTCTCTTCTCATCTGGAACATGTGCATAACATTCACATCCAGAAATTCTGAAATGTGAAACAGATGGTTTCTTACTAGTGTAAGCCTCATGAGGTGTTTTTCCCTTGAGAGCCTTTGTGTAGCTCCGATTTAGAATGTAGACTGCAGTATTAATAGCTTCAGCCCAAAAATGGTTAGGCAATCCCTTGCCCTTTAGCATGCATCTTGCCATCTCCACAATGGTACGATTCCTGCGTTCCACAACACCATTCTGCTGAGGTGTGTGAGGCGTCGTCAATTGACGCTTGATCCCTTTGCTCTTGCAAAAGCCTTCAAACCCCTTTGAGTTGAACTCACCACCACCATCTGTTCTAAATTTCTTCACACTTTTCCCTGTTTCATTCTCAACAAGTATTAGCCATTCTTTAAGCTTACCAAAAGCTTGAGTCTTATCACGAAGGAAGTACACCCACATCTTCCTACTATAGTCGTCGACAATCAACATAAAATAAGAAGATCCCCCCAAGGCCTGTGTAGGCATCTTACCACACAAGTCAGCATGCACCAACTCTAGAGGAGCCCGTGCTCTATTCTTGCTTTCTTGTGGAAATGCCTTTCTCTGTTGCTTGCCCATCATACAAGCTTCACATGGTTCCTTCAATTCAGTTATTGTAGGTAGGTGAGCAACCATACCTTGCTTTTGCATCTCCTTTAATACTGCAAATCCGATGTGTCCAAACCTTTCATGCCAAAGCTTACTTGTGCCCACTCCAGCGGTGGCTGTAAGAGCACTTAGCTCATACAGGTTGTTCCTTCTTTCTCCTTTGCCAACAATTGTGCTAGCACTATCAATAATTTCTGCACCTGTCTTCTTGAACCTCACTTCATGACCAAGATCAGTTATGGCAGCAACTGATAAGAGATTTCTCCTGATTTCGGGAACATACAACACATTTGAAAGCTTTTTGACTTCACCATTTGCAGCAACAAAAGAAATAGTACCTGTGCCCGCAGCAGGGCATTTAGCATCATTTCCAACTGTCACAGTGATGGATTCTTGTAGAGGCTGCATAGAACTGTATAGACCTTTCTTGTTGGTCATGTGACGGGAGGCCCCACTATCCAACACCCATGAGTCAGTGGTAGATTCTTCTTGCGCCGAGGAGCACACTTCCTCAATGGTCGCCATGAATAATTCCAACCCTGCTTCAGCTGTATTGGCTATCTCTTTCCCTTTACTTTTAAGGGTACCATTCTTTTCATCTGCCTTCTTGACACGACAATCTGCAATTGCATGTCCTTTCTTCTTGCAGTAGAAGCACTCTCCTTGAAACTTCTTCTTGCTGCCCTTCTTCTTTTTGTCACCATCATTTTTGGTGGAGGAGACACCTTTGCCTTTTGCATTGGCAGAGAATGCAGCATCTCCATTGTTGTTTCCTTCTCGAGCTTTCAACCTCAATTCCTCCTCCATTAATAATGCACAAAACTCCTCAAAAGTCAAAGCTTGAGGTCTCACCTGAGTATTAAGGGCAGTTACTAGTCCATCAAACTTTTGTGGACAAATCCGAAGACACCTCCGAGCTAGCTCTTCGCTAGTCTTTTGTATCCCAGCGCCAGCCATCTGGTCGCGTAGATTCTTAATCTGAGTGATGAATGCTTCAACCGTCTCTCCTTCAGCAAACTTCTCCGCTGCTAGTTGATTCTCCAAGTTTTGAATCCTTGTTTGGTTTCGTGTTTCATACTGACTCCTTAGCACATTCCAAGCCTCTGACGCTTTGGTTGTATGCTGAATCAAAGTCAAAACACTGTCAGAACAGCTTGTAACTAAGGCACACAATGCATATGCATTCCTTTGTTTCCAAGCTCGTAGAAGATCTGCATTCGGAGGAATCATCACACTAGGATTTGATGGGTCGGGGGTAGGCTGTGGTTCTGTGTCAGTCCCCAGCACAGTCTTCAGAAGCTCATAAGAATCAAGGATAGTTGTAATTTTGAACTTCCACAAGGTGTAGTTTGTACCATCTAACTTGCCTTCGCTGAAGGTTGGTGGACGAATCCTCAGTGTTTGAATAGCCGGTACAGCAACACCACCTCCTGCACCGCTTCCGGAAGTCGACATAGTTTCTCTTTTCTGTTGAAGCCTTTGCCTCTTGCACGCTCTCCGATCTCTAGAGTCCCCTGGGCTCTGATACCATGTAAAATATTACACGGCACAGCGAACAGAATCTGAGAAAGAGATAGAGAGTACACAACAGATAAGAGGAGAACCAGTAAATTCTTTAACTCCAAACAACTGATACAAAGATGGCTCTGTCCACCCGTGCGCTTTCACTATGTGAAGCTTAGATGGCGATCTAGAGAGAAGATAGGTGAAGAGCTTAAGGCTAGCTGGAATAACAACTCTGATTGGGTGAAAGATGAGTGAGAGATGGCTGCGAAGAGGTTTAGCTTTTATAGCCCGCGAAGGTCATTAGGTCGGCGTGCTGACCGACCTACCATATGAGCCTCCACTAGTCGGCCAGGGAATATTCCCTTTACCATCGGGCCGGGGGCGCTGCCCCCGGATCCTCGCCAGGGGGGCCAGCGATAGGGGCCCCTTTTAACTCCCTTACACCGCAACTCGATGCAATGTGCCTCGAGTTGCTACCAGCTTAACCACTCTGTCTAACCCAAAGATTAGACCCACAACAGTCACCTTTTGCCATCCGGTCACATAGACCTCATCTGATATACAAGTCAGGACTCAACCAATGTCCGGGCTCACATTTGGCTTCTCCTCATAATGGGGGCCTTACAACTTTGAGCACCATGGATCATGCTATTTCTTCCTCTTCCTTTCTTCTCAACTCCTCTTCAGTCTTCTTCCTCTCCTCCTCTGCCTTCTTTGATTCCATCTCAGCTAATCTTGCCTTCTCTTGCTCCTTCTTTTTTCTCTCCTCCTCATCCCTGAGCGACTCCCTCCGAGCCCTCTCCAGATCTTCTTTTTCTTTTTTCTTGCGCTCTTCTTCCCTCTTTCCATGTAGGGCTTTCATTCTTTGTTCTGTGTGTCTCTGTGGGCTGCCCTGGGACTCTCCCTCTTCGTCTTTGTCAGTCTCTGTTTCATCTGAAGACCTGTGCTGTTCTTATGTGTGAGGTGGGGGTTGTGACGGTGACTCGTCACTTCTTTCTTCGTCTCCCTTCTTATCTTCTTCTTCCCGTCCTTGCCCTAGTGCTTCTCGGATTATGGCAGTAAGGACGCCTCCAAACCCTATGGTTGAGGCCTTGGAGGATGATGCCTTGCGTTTTGATCTAGACGATGGGGATTCTCCTCCCGCGGCTCTTCCTCCTGTTGCTAGAGCCTTAGCTGAAGCCTCTATGGTTCTCCTCACAAACCCGTTTAGGTTACCTCGTCCACTGATTGTGCCGCAATGCTGTCGAGCAGAGGCACGTTGATCTAGCTCATTATGGTGTTGTACCTTTGGCTCGAGAACAAAGTGTGCACCATTTTTGCTTGCAGCTGGATATTTGGGTTTGGAATGTCTGCCAAGCTAATCCCATCGTTGGTATGGACCTTCACCTTGTCCATTCCCAACATGGTGTAGACGTCCCTCTTCGGCTTTCTTTCCACTTTATTTGGCAGCCTTAGTGCCCTCTCCACCAATTACGGGGTCAGCTCAATCTGTACTTGCCAGGTGGCTTCATTCTCGCGCATCGTGATGGTGCCTCTGTTTCTGTTAAAGGTGCGCAAAAAGTCGGCGCACTGGGTGTAGTCCACCCTCTGGCCTACTGCTTCTAGGTATTTTTGCAGATGGCACTGGTCTATAATTTGGCGCATTGCCGGCCCTTCGATGGCCACATCTTCAAGGTTGAAGATGTGACGGCTAAAGGCTCTAGTTTCCACCGTGAGCCCGTACTTCGCTTGCTTCTCCTCCAAGAAGGGGAGCTTGCCAGCCTTGTCCAGGCTTGCCATGCTAGATGCCTGCAAGTTCAACCATTTCAACTATTAGTGCTTTTTGACAAGTAACTTACTGAAAGAAGAAAAGCGTAGCAGATTTTATTGATCTGAAATATTTTGAGTATAGCCTTAACTTTTATTTTTAGACTTTTACCATTGCATTTCAACTTTTATTGACATTTCATACTTGGTTCACTTTTTAAATTCCACCTTACCCCCTCCCCCTTTGGAACGAGAAGAATCCGTCCCAGGATTGGAGGTTGAGAGGACAAGGGCATTCAACATACAGAGCATCGGTCTATTTGCGTAGGAGCCAAGCATAGAAGTTGGGATTGTACTCTAGCTGAGCTTCACGGTCCAATTCGAATGGACGGATACCCACGTGCATGATGTATGTTAGAACATCGGTTAGGAGATCGCCAGAATCGACATGAATAGCAATGTGGAGTTCTTCCTCTGTTAAGAGGCGGTCAAGGTAGGGATGCCCCTTAATGTGCTCTTCCATGGGTCGGCCATGAAGAGTGGTTAATACTCGATACGAGGTTGGCCTGACGTAAGTGAGATTGTACTCTGCTGTTTTGATTGCGCGGTGCTGCTCAGCGTTGGTCATTATGCGGCACCCCTCAACTTCCCATTACAGCCTAAGAGTGTACCAATGCTTCAAAAACGTGGAGTCAGTATCAGCGAGCTTGGATAACTCTATGATTTCTTGATCAGTGATAGCAGAAGTGGTTCGCTAATCGTAGGATTTGATGAGACATTGTTTAATGGCTTGCTCTTTGGAGATCTCGCTGTTGAGCAACTCAGAAGCAGAGCGAGAAGCTTTTGCAAATGCGAATTCAAAGGTCTCCCAAGAGCAAGGCATATTGCACACTTCCGTTGCAAAGGATTCTTCTAATAGACCTAAGTCCAAGTGGTCGTAGCTGAGGGCTAGTGACATGAAGGTGGCATTGAGTCGTTTAATGCATTCCACCACGTCATCCCTGGTGTCCTCAGCGAGGTCGACGGCTAGTGCTAGAAAGGATTTTCATTCATAGGAGGGCATAAGGCCGACAGGTGGTCGAGGTTTGACAGAACAAGAGCTTTTGACAACAAAGATGGGCAGTTGGGAGGGTTTATGAGTTTGTGGTTGGGCCGCTTGGATGTTAAGTGGATTAGGAGCAGCCACGATGGACGGGCTATTGCATTTAGGTTGGAGTTGGGGAGGCGGATTGACTTTGGCAAGTGATGACTCTTGTGACAAAGCTTGCGGTTCGGGCCGGTAGGCTTGTGGGACTTTCTTGGGCCTAGGCATGGATGAGGCGGATGGTTGTGGTTCGGGAGAGCACTGTGGCTTGTGGGTTTGAGGGTTTATGGGATGCGGTTTGATCAAGCTTGAGGGTGGGGTATGAATGGTGCCTTTGGCCGTGTGGGCCTTAGGGATCCACAACCAGGTATTTTCCTCATAGTAGCCTTGTGCACATAAGAGGGATTTAGGGATCCATCGTTGCTTGATCATGCGATGCTTTCTGTGACTATGTCTTGGCCTCCTAGGGCTAGAGTTTTTGGTCCTACGAGGATAAGAGTGTCGACTCCTAGGTGGCGGTTGCAACTGTTTGGGCTTCCATTGAAATCTAGGCTATTGAGCCTGATGTTTTGCCTACTGTGGGCCGTGATTTCTGAATGCTGGGAGGTGGCGGCCGCGCACTACCCCCTCCATAGATTTGGTCATGGAGAATTCTATCGGTGGCTTTGCGGACGGTGATGAAGTCACGCAGCCCTTGCTGAAAGTTGTGACAATGCGAACGTTGCCTATTGCGAGGTGGATGCGCTGCGACTCATAATCAACATTGTAGTGAGTTTGCTTTTTGAAAGTGCACCCTAGCAGCGACTCTGTGCCTGTGTCTTTAGCATTTGGCAGCACATAAAAAATCATTGCGACAGTCTCCGACTTGATAGAAACAGCTACTTTGCAATTGCCAAGGAGTGCGTAGGAATGGGCCCCCATATGGGCTTAATTTAGCATTCGTGGGCTGAAGTGGTGGTCTGCCAAGTTTGGTCCAATGATCGTGAGTTAGGACATTGAAGTCTACTCCCTCATCGATCAGAGCGTTGAAAGCGCAGGTTTGTTTTGCAGTGACTGTTATATGGAGGTATGCGGGCTCTACGGCTTCCTCATCCTCGTCATCAATCTCAGTGATTGTGGCCACTCCTACCTTGACAGGCGATTCTAATATCGGGGGCTCGTGCAAAGGATGGGTGGGAGGGTAGTACTTCTTGACACGACTGCCATTGAAGAAGCCTATTCCCTCACCATCTAAGGTTTCTAGTTCGACATTTCCTGTTCGGCTGATCGCACGAACCTTGAAGGGTCCAAGGCGTCGAAATTTCATTTTCTGTTTATGTTCCTTAACGGAGTAGAGGAACACTAAGTCACCCTGTTCAAAGTCGCGCTGCTTGACATGCTTGTCAAACCAACTCTTGCGATGGGCCTTCTCACATATAAGTGCATGGGTGGCTAGAAGACGGGTCTCTGATATGCGTTCAAGCTCGACCAGGCGTTGTGTCCATGCCTCCTTTCCTTCCCATCGTTCTTGAAGGGCTATTCTCAGGCTAGGAACAAAGAATTCTAAGGGTAGGATTGCTTCTGTTCCATAGGTCAACCTGAATGGGGTTTGATCGACAGCCGTTTTATAAGCTGTATGGTAATCCCACAAAGCCGCCATAAGTTTGTTGTCCCAGTTGCTACATGAGGCTGAGACTACTTTGACATTGATGAGAATCTTATTCGTGGATTCTGCCTAACCGTTCGCCTGAGGGTAGTATGGAGATGATTTGCAATGGATAATGCGAAAGGTGGATAGGAGATGCGTTATCACTTTATTGATGAAGTGCGCGCCCTGGTCACTGACCAGTTCGATGGGGCAGTCGAATCGCGAGATCACTTGCTCCCATAAGAACTTGGCAGTCGTCCTAGCGTCGTTTTTACGTGTGGCTCTTGCCTCTACCCATTTTGTGAGGTAATCCATGGCTACAATGATGTACTTGGCTTGTGAGTACTGTGCCGCAGGACTGATGGGTCCTATGAAGTCGATTCCCCATTCTTCGAAGGGTTATCGAGCAATAATTGGGGTCAACTCCATCTGATCCTTGCGAATCGGGACTTTTGCCGCTGGCACTCGTCACAATGCTTGACAAATTGCGTGGCATCGCCGAAAAGTGTGGGCCACCACAGTTGAGACTGCAGCACCTTCCGTGCTGTCGTGTCTCCGCTAAAGTATCCTCCCGCAATGCCACTGTGTGCCTCCGAGAGCACATCGTGCATCTCATGCTCACATATGCATCTACGCAGTAGTCCGTCTTGCCCTAGCCTATAGAGTTGGCCTGCAATCAGCTGATAGGGCTGGACCTTAAGGATTAAGCGCCTAAGTCGGACTTTTTCTATTGGTCGCTCAGGTAGTTCGTGCTCAAGCACTTGGACTATGTCGTCCACACAATATGGTGTTAGATCAGCCTTGAATAACTCTCTCTCGCTAGACAGGTTAAATAGATGGACATCAGGTAATTCATCAACGATACCTTGTCCAGCGGCTTCTCCCGTGGGGATGCGTGACATGTGATTGGCCATGTAATGCTATTTTCCCTTTCGTACTACCATAGAGAAATCAAACTCTAGAAGCAGAAGGAGCCATCGAGCTATGCGTCATGTAGCGCAAGGTTTGTTTATGAGATACAGCAAAGCTTGATGGTCCACGAAGAAGGTAAAGGGTGTGGCCAAAAGATAATGCTAGAATTTCTTCACAACGAACACCATGGCTAATCCCTCTCTTTCTGTTGTCGAGTAGTTCATTTCCATCTCAGTGAGTTGTCTGCTAGCAAAGCTCACTGGATAATCTAAGTTGTGTTCACCAGGTTGGCACAACACTGCCCCCAGGGCAAACTTAGAAGCGTCGATGTGCACGTGGAAGGTAATGGTCCAATCTGGGGCTTGTAGAATTGGTGATGCTGTTAGAGCCTTTTTCAATTCTTTGTATGCTTGTTGGCATGCCTCGGTCCGTTCGAAGACGATCAACAGCTTGTATAATGGTCTGGTGATCAACACATAGTTCAGTACAAACCACCGATAGTACCCCGTATGGCCTAAGAAGCATTGAATTCCCTTGTAGTTAATTGGGGGTGGAAGGTCAACAATAACCCTGACCTTCGAGAAGTCAGTGGCAATGACGTTCTTCGACACCACGTGCCCTAAGATGCATCCGTGCTTAACCCAAAACTAGCACTTTAAGGGGTTTAAGGAGACGATACAAGCGACACCGCTCAAAGACTAAGCGGAGTTTGTCTAAGTGTTCGATCCAGGTCAAGTGGACACAGAGATGGTCAACAAAGACTTCTAACTCCTTGCGAAGCATGTCCTTAAAGATGGTGCACATGAGACGTTGGAAAGTGGCAGGGGCATTGGTCAACCCGAAGGGGATGACTATGTATGCAAAGATGGCCCACTCAGTGGCAAAGGCGGTCTTGTCCGCAGGATGCACTTGCACCTGGTTGTACCCTTAGAAGCCGTCCAGAAAATTGTAGGCTTCCTTGCCTGCCACCCTCTCAAGCATGTGCTCGGTGTACGGCAATGGATAGTTGTCCCTCTTCGTAGCAGTGTTCACCTTCTTGTAATTGACGCACACTCGGATTTTTCCATTCTTCTTCATCACAATGACTATGAGTGATACCCAGTCTGTGTGCTCAATTTCGTGAATGAATCCAGCTCTCATCAGCTTGTCAATTTCCTCTTTGATAGCATGAGAGTATTTTGGATTCATAGGGTATGGTCGTTGCTTGACCGATGTTGCATCTGGCGTCATGGGTATGTTGTGAGTCACGACACTCGGATCTCCCCCCTTAAGCTCCTCTAAGGACCAGGCAAACACGGTCTATATACTCTCGCAAGAGAGCGACAAGACCCATTTCTTCTTCATCAGTCAAGTCATCGGCAATGAGTACTGGTCGGGGTGTTTCCCCTTCCTGGGCTAAGTCTACCTCCTTAACTTTGGCTGGTCCCTCGATTGGTTTGCTCGTCTGCCCTTGACGTTTGGCACCTAACAGAACTACTACCCTATCCCCTTTTTTGAATTTCGTGAAGCATTTAGGGAGGTCCTATGGCTTTCGCTGTTCTTCTGTTCATGTATCCTTGGGTTGCTTTGCCTTTTCCTGCCTTAACCGTCTGCGCCTCAGGTGGACAGGTAGGTCCCCCTTGGTACGTCTGGTTGTGGGTGGCCTAGGGATCTCTGGATCACTATCCGAACTAACTTCCGATTCAGATTCAAACCCTCCGTCTTTGCTAGAAGAGCTGGTCTCCCCTGGTGGCCATAGTTTAGATGGTGATTCAGTTCTAAGTACTGATGTCGTTCCTGGCTGGGCTAGGCCTGCTTGCTCAAGGTCTATGCCTCCTACGTGTTCCAACCAAGTGCGATCACATTCCATGCACATGACTCCTTGATCTACCCTAAAGGTCTACCTTTTCTACGGCTTGGAGTCTGCTCGTATCTACTCAATTTCTTGTCCTTCAGTGTCGTATTCTATGGTATCTACTTCACCCTCGCTCTCATCACTGAAGGATTGGCAGTCTTCGTATTCGTCGCTAGAATCTTTCTCATCCGACTGCTCGTCATCTCCTAGGGTTTGGTATGTCTCGTGTTGTTGGTCGAGAACTAGGGCCCAGTTATACATGAGGTTTAAATCATGCACCTTGGTCCATTGCCACTGGGATTCCTCTAAGAGATCCTGGAGTGGTTTGAAGCTTGCAGCTGGATTGCCAGCTAGCTTGTCCGTTAGGTATTCCAGTATCCCCTGGAGTTCCCTTTTGTTGGATGGTACTTGGAAGGTGACATGCTTAGGCTTTCCACGGAGGCTTCCTGCCATCATGCAGACTGGTATAGAGAGTGCTTCATTAGACTTGCCGATCGTTTTGATGGCTTGCTCATACGCCTCATGATCTGAGAATGGCAGGTTGATTGTAGTGAGAACATACATCCAATCCCGCTCATCCTCTGGGCATGGGATATACTTGGTCAAGGGCCCATAAGACTTCTTGACCTGAGCGTTACCCTTGAGCATAGTAGAGATGGCATCTAGGTCGACTGATGAGGTCTTCCAAGTGTCCATCTCTATCCTTACGGCATCCGTTCTATTGCCAAGGAAGATCAAGCCGTTACCCCAATCTTTGATGACTCTAGCATTGTGCATCTAGCATCGGCCTAATAGGATATCGTAATCCACTCCCTTCATGACTATAAAGTCAACAGAGAATTGGACACCTGCGATCTTCACTGGCCAATTCTTAAGTACCTCGAATGGCTTCACTCTCATACCATTTGCTAATGTGACATTAAACCTAGTAGTTTCGACAAGCGGGTTTCCCCAAGTCTGAAGCACTGTGTGGCTAAACACACTAACCCCAGCTCCCGTGTCTACAATTCCCTTTCTTTTTGTGTCACCTAGGGCTAAAATTGGCAAGACCGCATGCATCTCGGAACCTTCCCAGAAGGCATTGACGTGCAAGGATTTAGGCATAGAGTGCATCATCAAGCTCGGTATTTGCGTTTCTGCGTCATTGTCTTGAGGGTCTGCCGTGACCTGCTCTCGCGACCCTTTAACCCACTGCTTAAGATCTTGCCATAGGGTAGGATGCTGCCTAAGCAGATCTCCTAGGCTAAGTGTTACAGGGGTAGTCACTAGCATGGTCAGGAGATCGTTGGATACTCGTCTTTCCCCTAACCTAGATTGTCCTAGCCAATGGCCGCGACTGATTTGCGACTCTGTAGCATTAAGGCTTGGTCTTAATGGCACTGCTTGTGGCATGGTTTCTTCTGCTGACTTAGGTTGGGGCGGTGCTATTGGCATGCTTATGCTGGAGAGATCATCGATCTCGTCCTCTATGATGGGCTCAACGTCCCTGAGATGCTCTTGAGCCTCCTTCACCCATTCCTTCACCTTTTCTATGGCCTCTAATTGTTGCTTCGGATGCGGGTATTCCCCTACCTTAGCGCTTCGGATGCGTCTCTACCTCTACGTCTAAAACCTTCTTTCCAGTAGGCAGAGTCGTAGCACTCTCGATTTTTAGTGCGACTTTAGCTTCCGATCTCTTCTTCTTACGCCCGCGGCTTTTCTTCCTTGTCGAGGCTGCGTCAAGATTGCTAGGTCTTGGTAGAGAGATGCCGGCCTGCTTCGTTTGGGCTCGGGTCATGGCCCGCAATGGGATAGGTGTGGCCTCCCCATCGAGGTTTTCGACACCAAACAGTCCCAATGGGACAGATGGTACGTTGGCTGAGCTAGAAGATGGCTTTCACTTTGGGAAATCTACAAAGAGATAGATGATTCCGCACTTTGCGCACCTTTGGTCAGTCTTGTCTCTGTTTTGCTGCTCTCTTTCAGGGCAATGTGATGAGACATGACCGGGGTGACCACAAGTCCAATAGGTGATTGGATCCTACGTCTGCCCTCCTAGGCCTTTACCTCGTCCTCTTCCTAACA
This sequence comes from Lygodium microphyllum, assembly GCF_053477565.2. Lineage (NCBI taxonomy): Eukaryota > Viridiplantae > Streptophyta > Polypodiopsida > Schizaeales > Lygodiaceae > Lygodium > Lygodium microphyllum. The sequence goes on from NC_141135.1 coordinate 83,639,970, forward strand.
CGATCACTGGCACGAGTCGATAATCCATGAGGACAGCGTTGCCCTCATCGTCATGTGAGACGTAAGGGTATATATATGTTTCTTCCTCACTTGGCTCTTCCACGTAGTGGACTGGAGCATCACTTGGTGGATGGGTCACGTAAGGACCAGGCGGTCTAGGGATGCCCCTAGGATTTATTTCCATCCTAGGAATGGCTAGCTTCATATCGTTAGGCGCGGGAAGGGCCAATGGGGCTGCCCTTCCAAGGAATGGCTACAGCCTGTTTGCTAGGTAAGGCTGGCTGTAGGGTTGCGAGTATGGAAGTCTTCTTGGTACTCTGCAATGCGCGACATCATGGCCGAACCTACTGCAGTTAGCACAAGGTCTTGACACTCGGCTGGCAAGTGGTTTCCGCCATAGTACACGCATTGGACGTGTGGGCGTATTGGTCGTCTCAACATGTCTCACAACTTGGCTAATTCCATCTTGACATCAGCCAAGCCTTGGTCTGTCTCAGTGGCTTTCCCCTTATCTTGGGATGATGGGATTGATCGCTCACTAGAGGCTGACGCTCTCTCTGAACCCCGTGAGTTGGTCTCCTCTACACTCGAGCTCCTGGAGCTCCACTCCTTCAGCTGATCATCGACTCTGATGGCTTCCTTAAACACTCTAGCTACTGCGTCTCGCTGCAAGCTTGAATTGCCAGCTAAAGCCTTATATAGCTCCTCATCTCGAATTCCGCTGATGAATACAGTCGAAACTGCTCTTTCAGTCAAAGAGGGATTCTCTTGAAGAGGCTCCTCACATGGTTTACGTAGTCGCGGGGACGTCCTCCTTCTCTTTCTACTTGACGTTCATCAAGCGTACTAGTAGATTATCGGAGTATCCAGGCTTGGCAAATCTCTTAATGAAGAGATCCTTGAGGCTATTGAAATTGGCATGCTCTGTAGCATCTAAGCTCATATACCATGTCATACCCTTGTCACCTAGGCAAATCCCGAACACTTGCGAGCATTGAATTTGGTCGTTGAGGCCGTTGGCTTCGCAGACTTGCTCAAACTACTCAACAAAGCTATATGGGTCATCATGAGGTTGGTACTTATCGAGTTGCTTGGCAACAATTGGTATTTTGGCCTGGCTCTTTGAGCCTTGGCTTGCCCCTAATCCTGCGAGCAGCGACGTCGCTAGTGTGGTGGCACTCTACTCTGCTGTTGTATTATTGAGCAGCCGCTTCATGAGAAGCTCGCTCAACGTCAAGACTCCCTCTAGTGCTCTCTCACGGTCCATTCGGTTTCGGCTAGCTAAGTTCAGCACTCGCTGCACCTCATGCAACTCCATGCTTTGCCTTTGGCTCCTAGCCTGTTGATCCCTATTGTACTCGGCTATGCTCTGCAAAGCTTTGCGGGCTAGCCTTCTCTCCTCTTCTAGATCTGCGATGATTGCGTCTACTGTCCTGCTACGGTACTCGTACCGGGTGTGCATGTCGTAACTGCTCACTAGCTAAATAGCATCTAGGAATACGTTCAAATCAAGCTCCTCATTAGACCGATGGTTCAAGCTCTCTTCTGCCATGGTCGAGTTCTCACGCTCCACTAAGCTATCAATCAAGTTGAATAGACTTGACAGATCCACGTTGTTGGTGCTCCTTGCTTGGTCCTACTTGTTGAGATATCGAGCTCCACTCGTGATACGCCAGGGTGACCGTTGTGTATTTATGTCACCGACATGTCAGTTGCAGATGCGGTTGGTACACTGCCCCTGAATAATAGCTACATGATAGCTATCCTTATCTACTCTAGTTCGTGGCTCAGTTAGTATGCCACCTTAGTTAGTTGAGTTTGGTTTGAGACCCATATCTAGGGTTCTTCTATTTTCTTTGTACTTGAGTTCTTTTGGCTTACACAACTAAGAAGAGGAAAAAAACTGTTTTCAGCCTCCACCCTTGTGTGTCTTCCCCCATTGTGCAAGCAAGAAAGCTTCAAGCGAGACTCCTTCCTTCTCTCCCACAAATCTTGACATGGTATCAGAGCCTTGTTCGTGGTAAGGAGCTCAAGAAAGCAAGCCAAGCTCGCGGTGTTCTGGTAGGAGGAGCAGTGCTGCTTTCATTTTCTGTTTTGGGAGCAGATCTCTACAGGTAGCACAGCCGGAAAGTGCAGGAGTGCATTGTCTCAGGTTGAGACGCCCTTCGCGGTGAAGCAAGAGGGTAGTATATGCTGCGGGAGCAGGGCTTTAGCCCTGGGCTACCTTGTTTTTTTGATTTGAGGCCATTTCGAAGCCTGTTTTGGAGGCGGAAGATTTCTGCACGCACTCAGGAAAAGGCCCAGTTTTATGCTGTGCAGCCACTGTTCTACACGTCGGTGAATAATTACTGTAAAAATTGCATTGTATGCTTGTGCGCAGAGACATTGGGAGTTACAGAATCATCCCTATTGCCTGTTGATGCAAAATCGTCACTAGGAAGTGACTGTGTGGTCAAATACCACTTTTGCCAGTTTTGCATATTTTCCCTTGTGAGGGTGAAGCTGTGGTTTTTGCAGTGACATAATTTTTTGCAGTCTTCTGTAATGGCATCTGATTCTCTTTCACAGATTGTCACTGAAAAGCTTGACAAGAACAACTTTCAAGCATGGAAGTTTAGAATGACGAATTTCCTTATGGGAAAAGGATATTGGGAATTTGTTACAGGAAATGAAGAAGAACCAGTTCTTCCTGATGTTCCCAATCAACAGCAAATGCAGGCATTTAAAGCATGGCATGAGAGAGCCAGGAAAGTTATGTATTGGCTGTCTATCAGCATTTCAGACTCTATGATTGTGCATATTCAAGATGCAAGTACGCCAAAGGAGGCATGGGATACTTTGTCAAAAATGTATAGCACAAATACGCAAGCCAGGAAAATGCAGCTCAAGCAAGAGTTGCACAATGTGCAAAGAGAAAATATGAGCATCAATGACTACCACATGAAGGTGAAGAAGATTGCAGATGCACTTGCTTCCATTGGGTCACCAGTGGAAGATGATGATTTAGTTTCTGTGACCTTGAATGGTCTAGGAAAGGATTATGCACAGTTTCGGACATCCATTTCAGTTCGTGAAAGATTTCCTGATTTTGAGGAGCTGATTGCTCTTCTAATTTCTGAGGAGCAAAGAAATGGTGGTGCATCTTCTTCAGGAGGAACTTCAAAAGAAGCTGTCTTCTACTCAAATGCTGGAAGAGGTAGAGGCAGAGGTAGAGGAGGCCGATATGGAGGCCATGGTAGAAATCAGAATATGCAGCAAACTCAAGAAAACCAGTCCTATGGAGGAGGACGTGGTTACTCTAGAGGCAGGGGGAGCCAAAGAGGTCGTGGTGGATGGCAAAGAGGCCAAAATGCAAACAGTAATGTTGAATGCTACTATTGTGGTAAAATGGGTCATATGGCTAAAGACTGCTATAAAAAGCAGAATGACATCATGAATGGAAAACTGCAACAAGGAAATTATGCATCCTCTAGTAGACAGGGTGATGACAGAAATGAGCATCTGTTTATGGTGCAGCACATGAACAATTCTGTGAGAAGTGCAGAAGAAAGCAACGATGTATGGTATGTTGACTCAGGTGCATCAAACCATATGACAGGTCATGCAGAATGGATGGAGGATGCAAGGAAAATGGAAAAACCAGGATTTGTGGAGACTGGTGATGATACTGCACATCCTATTGTGCAGATTGGAAAAATTCCCTTGTCTATGCAGGATGGGAAAAAGAAATACCTGTACGATGTATTTCATGTCCCGAATATCACCAAGAATCTGGTTTCTGTCGGTCAAATGGTTGAGCAGGGCTTGCAGGTCAGATTTAATCCTCATGGATGCTTTGTTGAGGATATGAAAAATAAAGGTCGCTTGATAGCAAAAGGAAAGAAGAAGGGCAGAATGCTTACGTTGGATGCAGACATGTTTGAATTGAGTGCAGCAATGTTTGCACATGGGACCGGTGTAGTTGCAGATATTGATATCTGGCATAAACGCATTGGTCATGTTAATGTACAGCGACTTAAATCAATGCAGGCCCAAAATATTGTTGCAGGATTGCCAAAATTCAAGGTTGCAGAAATGCATAAGGTATGTGAAGCCTGTCAGTTTGGAAAACAGGCAAGGAAACCATTTCCTAGACATGTTCAAGAGAGTGAGAAGCCATTGGAATTAATCCACTCTGATGTGTGGACTACTAAAGCTGCATCTCTTGGAGGCTGTCATTATTTTGTTACTTTTATTGATGACTATAGCAGAAAAGTTTGGGTGTATTTTATGAAAAAGAAAAGTGAAGTTTTTGGGCATTTCAAAACCCTTAAAGCTATGGCTGAAAAAGAAACAGGTCTGCAAATAAAATGCCTAAGGTCAGATGGAGGGGGAGAGTACCTCTCAAATGAGTTTGCAAAGTTCTTGCAGGAGCATGGCATAAAGCAGCAATATTCATGCAGTTATACCCCACAACAAAATGGAATTGCAGAAAGGAAAAACAGGCATATTGGAGAGGTATCTCGTGCCATGCTCAATGAAAAAGACTTGCCAGATTTTTATTGGGCTGAAGCAGTTGCTACAGCAGTCTACATAATGAACATGACTCCCACTGCAGCAATACATGGGATGACTCCAGAGGAGAGGTATACTGGTAGGAAACCAGATATTTCTCATTTGAAAATTTTTGGTTTTATTGCCTATGTACATGTGCCAGATGAGTTGAGATCCAAGTTGGATCCAAAAGCTGAGAAGTGCATCTTTATTGGTTACTCTCTGCAGCAAAAAGGGTATAGATGCTATAACCCTTCTACTCGTAAGTTTACAGTGAGCAGAGATGTTGTTTTTGATGAGTTGAGTAGCTGGTATAAACCAGTAAATGTGATTGATGATGTAGATGCACAAATTGGTAATGCTGCACAGAATTCACAGCAGCAATCACAAAATATTAGTAGACCTGGAGCGTCCTCTAGCAGTGGTTCACATTCTTCGCCATGGATAGGTAGATTGAGATCAGGAGAATCTTCTCAAAGCAATGCAGATAGTGGTATGCAGGTATCACGAAAAGGAAAAGAGAAGGTTGATCAGCCCATGTTTGATGTGAATGCAGGTCACTCTTATGTGGATGGTGAATCCAGTGGCTCAGAACAGAGCATTGATGATGAGTTGGGTATTCCTTCTATTGTTACACGTGGAGTAAGGAAGACCAGGGATGTTTTGAGAGCACCTGGGAGTGAACCTACTTTGCACAGGTCTACGAGAGCTAGGTATCCTGTGGATAGGCTGAAATATGATGGATTTACAGCCATTCACTATGCATATATGGTTAAAGTGATACAGGAACCAGAACCCACTTCTTTTGAGGAAGCCATGGGAAAAGAAAAATGGGAGAAAGCCATGGATGCCTTGGAAGCAAATGCTACATGGGAATTGGTACCTTTGCCTAAAGGTAAAAATGCAATTGGCTGTAAGTGGGTTTATAAGGTGAAGCACAATGCAGATGGTTCTGTGAATAGATACAAGGCAAGATTAGTAGTCAAGGGGTATGCACAAACATATGGCATTGACTATGAAGAAACATTCAGTCCGGTTGCAAGGATGGTAACCGTAAGAGCAGTCATTGCTATGGCTGCATCAAAGGGATTGTCTTTACATCAAATGGATGTAAAGAATGCCTTCTTGCATGGTGATTTGCAGGAAGAGGTCTATATGGAGCAGCCACCAGGTTATGTGCATGCTGTTCATCCTGAGTTTGTTTGCAGGTTGAAGAAAGCCTTGTATGGCTTGAAGCAAGCACCTAGAGCATGGTCTGACAAGATAGGACAGTATCTTGTCACTATTGGCTTTCAGATTTCCAAGGCAGATTTCTCACTTTATGTGAGAAAAACAGAGAAAGATATTATGCTACTTGTCATTTATGTTGATGATTTGATTATGACAGGTGATAGTGATGAAGATATCCTTCATGTGAAAATGCTATTGAAGCAGAAGTTTGAGATGAAGGATTTGGGAGAGCTGCGTTATTTCTTGGGCATTGAGGTGATTAGATCACCAAGTGGGATACACCTCTTGCAAAGGTAGTATGGATTGGACATGCTGTCCAAATATGGGATGACAGGCTGTAAGCCTATTTCAGTTCCTTTGGAGCAGAATGTGAAGCTGAGCACAGATGCAGGTGAGCTTCTAGAAGACCCTACTATGTACAGACGCATAGTAGGAAGTTTGATTTATATGACTATTACCAGGCCAGATTTGAGCTATGTTGTTGGATTGGTAAGTCAGTTTATGTAGTCTCCAAGGAAACCACATTTGGATGCGGCTAGACGCATACTCAGGTATGTGAAGTCCACATTGCAGTATGGACTATTTTATGAGACAGGGGTTCAGATACAGTTGCATGGATACACTGATGCTGATTGGGCTGGTAGTATTTCTGATAGACGATCTACCAGTGGATATGTGTTCTCTTTTGGGAGTGCTGCAGTCACTTGGAGCAGCAAGAAACAGCCTACAGTTGCCTTGTCGAGCACAGAGGCTGAGTACAGGGGTGGAGCAATGGCTGCATGTGAGGTAGCTTGGTTTCATAAGCTACTTTATGATATGCATCAGTCTACAGATGGGCCAGTTGTCATTTATTGTGACAACATGAGTAGTATACACTTGGCAAATAACCCAGTCTATCATGCTAGAACAAAGCACATTGAGGTGCATTATCACTATGTGCGAGAGAGGGTTTTACTAGGTCTTATTGATCTAGTTTATGTCAGCACAGAGGATCAGGTAGCTGACATATTCACGAAGGCATTGGGCGCAGAGAAGCTGCGCAAGTTCAGAGACCTGCTTGGTGTGCAGGAATTGGGATTGAGCTCGAGGGGGAGTGTTGAGATATCGAGCTCCACTCGTGATACGCCAGGGTGACCGTTGTGTATTTATGTCACCGACTTGTCAGTTGCAGATGCGGTTGGTACACCGCCCCTGAATAGTAGCTACATGATAGCTATCCTTATCTACTCTAGTTCGTGGCTCAGTTAGTATGCCACCTTAGTTAGTTGAGTTTGGTTTGAGACCCATATCTAGGGTTCTTCTATTTTCTTTGTACTTGAGTTCTTTTGGCTTACACAACTAAGAAGAGGAAAAAAATTGTTTTCAGCCTCCACCCTTGTGTGTCTTCCCCCATTGTGCAAGCAAGAAAGCTTCAAGCGAGACTCCTTCCTTCTCTCCCACAAATCTTGACATTGGTCCTACTCTGCGCTTTGATGTTTTGTCTATGTCTTGGTTCTCTCCTGCTGGTGGGTTCCTTGAGTGGTTTTATTTGAGTGAGTTCCTTGACTTATTGAATACAATCCTCAATTTATGATCACTCAGTGTGTGTCGTTTCTCGTGCACTTGTGGTCAATCAGGCTCTCAGCTTTCTTATGTGTACTTCAAGTGCGGAATTCAATGTGAGTGTGGCAAACAATCTCTATATGCCTTACGCCCTCTTGTCTCGTCTCGGGCCTGATAAGCTTCGTTTCTCAAGTCCTGGCCGTTCTAGTGGATTCTAGGGTCTGCGCTACTTCTTGCTGTTCACTCAAGGGTCGATCATACGTCCTATGATTGGATTTCCATTCTCAACACGTCAAGTCGCTGGGGAGTGCTCCAACATTGTCCCCCTGTCCCTTGGTCGTGACTCCTACGTGGGGAACTGCCTACAAGGCATTCGCTATGTTGTCCTAGAGTGGGTTGCGCTTCCAATTGGTCGCGGGGGTTAATTTTTTATGTTTTCTTTTTTCTGCCTAAGGGTGTGTCCGATTTTGAGAATCGGATGTCTGATTTCCTAGTGGTCTGATTCTCAGAATCGGACCAAGTGGGTCAGATTTTGAGCTATCCGATTCTTAGAATCGGACAAGGGTCAAGTGTTCGATTTTTAAAAATCGGACAAGTGGTTCGATCGGACCAGGTGGGTGGTTCGATTGCTGATGTGTCCTAATCCCTGGGTTCGATTCTACGAATCGGAAAGGGGTGGGTTTGATTGCCTCGATCGGATGAGGCGTCTGATCGGATAGGTGGTCCGATTTTCAAAATCCGACGGGTTGGTCCGAGTGGTCTGATCGGTCCAATTCTAAGAATCGGACGGGTTGGTCCGAGTGGTCCGATCGGTCTAATTTTGAGAATCGGACACTAGATCGGACGTCCGATCCCACCGACCCGAACACACTTTCGAGCATGAAATTGTCATAAATCTTAAGGTATTGATTATTACAAGCTACAAGATTCAATAGAAATGATGCTGGAGTGATGGGGAAGAGATCTATGTACCTGGGGATCGAAATGGGTCACCCAAGCTCTCTCTCTCTCTCTCTCTCTCTCTCTCTCTCTCTCTCTCTCTCTCAACTAGTTGCTAATGAGGATTTCCTTGCCCTTCAAGAACTTATATCCCTGCTGGACATCACCTAGATGTTACCGATCACTCTCCTTGCGATTCCTACATATTCAAATGAGCATTTCCTCCATTTTCCACTTGTTTTTCCTAATTTTCTCCCTATTTTACAGTAGCAAACCCTATGCCTCTCGGGTGCGATTTCCTAATGTTAGCCTACTCTAAATGCAGCAAGAATCGAATGTAAAAAACTGAAATAATTTCTCCATGTTTTCCAATCATCAAACGCACAAAATGTCCCAAAATGCTTACTTGTCTTTGAAGATCAAAAACACCCAAACTTCCTACCTATCTCAAGCTCTCTTTCGGGGATGAATCCCCTACTTCGATGCTCGATATGAGGCGTGCAAGTGCTCAAGCTTGAATCTGTTGGTCCCAAAAAATGAAACCAAAATGTGGGAGCTTTTTCTCGACTGCCAAGACCCACGGATTATTGCTTCAAGCGTTTCAAGCGAGCTCTAATGGCTATCTCTCACCTAGCCGACGCACTGTCGATCCTATGAGTGTAGTGAGCTTACCTTGATGCCAATGTGAGTAGCCTCATTTCTTGCACACCTTGGTAGCTCCACGATTCTCGATGCTAGCTCAAGCATCCTCAAGCCTCCTCCATCTCCAAGCTCCATCCTCCATAGCCGTGTACGCAAGAGAAGAAAAGAGAAGATAAGAGAAGAGAAGAGAAGAAGAGAAGAGGAGATGGTGAAGAGCTTCACCCTCTTGATCCCTCACTCCCACACACTCACTCCCTCACACTCTCAAGAGCACACACAAGCAAGAAGGAGAGAAGAAGATGAAGACTCCTTTTGCCACACACAAAAAGAATGAGCTTCCATTCACTTTTTGAACTTTATATATACAAACCCTAAAATCCCATGGGCACTTATCCCCTTTTTTACATGACCGCCCATTGTGGTAAGGTCTCTTTTCCATTTCCCTCTTCTAGCCTTATGCCTTTAGCCTACACTCGTCTAATATTTTACAATTGGCACAGGAGGGAGCTTGGCGCTCTTTTACAAGAATTTTCTAAGTTTTTGAGGTGCCTTTCATTTAAAATTGCGCTTTTTGTCTCGGCTTAGCTTTAGCGGTCGCCTGCATGTCTTTGCTCTTTTTCCGTGCTTTTTCTGCTTTTTCCTTCATTTTCTGCCATCTTGTATCGGGGTTAACATATGCTTACCACAACTGGGTTTTCTTATGGCTTTTGGGCTGAGGCCCTTATGATGGCAGTCTATTTGGTTAACAAGGCGTCGTGCTTGACCTTAGATCGTATTACACCCCATGAGGCATGGAGGCTTATGCCATAAAGCAGAAATCTAATGCCTCAACCATCTGTCAGCGTTGGCTTGCTCTCACTGGAGAATTAGTCAGCAAGAATTACTCAGGGCATAGGTTGAAATGCCTAAGGACTGATAACGGGGGTGAGTATGTCTCACGTTGTCATGACATTGCCCGTCCACCACTACGAACCTGAGGGCAGAGTTTTTTGCCAGGAATTTGAACTCATTAGTCAGCATCATTAGGAATTTGTTTTCCGTTGTATGTGTCTTTTTGTTTGCATTTTTGCATGACGCACGAGCACATGTAGATAGGCTAGGCACATTTTCTTCAGTACATTCATAATTTTTGTGTGGAGCATCATTTGTTGGTTGCATAGCATGGATCCGTCATTGCACAATTCTCAAATCATGAATGATTGGGTAAAAAGTTCTATTCCAAAGCATATTCTTGTCAGGGAAAATTGCATAGAAGAATGGGTTCATATGAAGAGAATGTTCATTTTGAAGAATTCAAGGGTTTGTACATCATATTGAAGTTTATGAAGAAATTAAAGGAAGAAACATGAAGGAAATTGCAGTGAAATATAGGCTTGACATGGTTGACCAATTGCTAGAGTTTAGATATTGGTGTCATTGATGAAGATTCACCTTATATTATGTTATGAACAATGGCAACACTTTGGATGTTAAAAGGCTTGTGTCATCAAAGTTTTAAAGGAAAGAGAAGGATTGATACCACTTTTGAAGTGGCACCATGGATGTACATTTGTTTTCTCCAAAGAAGAGCTATCAAGTATAACAAAGGCAAAACATGCTTGCCGATTAGCAATGCAAGCATCGCTGTCTTCATTGTTTTGTCATCATATCTTTCTTGCTGTCATCCTCAATGTTAACAACTCTATCATCATTTTCAACATCATCAACTTTAATTCTTGCAACTCTATCACCATCTTCAACGCCAGTAACTTCAATCTAGCAACTCAGTCATCTTCTTTAACACCATCAAATCGAATATGAAGAACACTCATTAGCAGTGGAGAACTTATTCAACTACAGAGTACAATGCCACCCTACAATGCAAAGCTTGCATAATCAAGGATTGACTGCAATGTGAATATTGATTGACGGGAGTGCTACCATTGACTTTCTCTCCCTCTTGTTTTTCTTGTGAGTCGATCGACCTTGTGGCCTTGCCTTCAATTCAATTCTATCACTATGGTGAAGAGGACTCACAAGCTCAAAATTTGTGTGTAAGGACTTCACCCAGTCGATCATAGAATTATGGAATATCTATAAAAGTACTAAATTTGTGGAAGCTGTGCTATGCCGATTCTCTTCGCTAAAGTTACCACAAAAAGCAAGTTGTGCCTATAAGTTGGTTCTTATCTGATTTATGAAAAGGGTTGTGCCCAAAGGGTAGTGTAGATGGAAATTAGTCATTTGGCTGTACACCCAGTTGGTGTCCCACCTACCTTGAAATAGCCTCCTCATCCTATCATATGCTTGATTTTATAGATGCTTTATGATGATAAGAATTCTTTCAGTGTCATATTCTTGCTCCTAATTGTATTGTTTAACTGCCTTCATCATCATTATGTCTTGGCTTCCACGTGTTGTTACCCATGTTGCACTTGAAATAGATCAAAGTCCACCTGACATATCATCATTCAGAGCATCATTGAATCAAGCCACATCATCATTATCATCATTGTAGTCAACAAAGGAGACAACAATATTGATAGCATCATTACTATAAATGGTAAAAGAAGCTAACTGCAATAAACTCCCATCTTGTAAAGCGTCCCTGTGGTGATCGACTTCACGAACTCCTGCGTGTATCCCATGCAACATCTACTGAACTAGATATGAAAGCGGCACTTCTAATCATCAAGATGGGAGATCCACCATTAACATCGACTACTTCTTCCTTTTCGACCGATGAGATGAAGACTTTGTTACAAACTCTTTCTTCGGTCATTATGATGCAAAATCAGCACATGCAATTATCTATGCAGTAGTAGTAGCAACAATTGGATCAACAATGACTGTTGCATTAAGAACAAGAGCATACACATGGTGCAACTAAGGTGATCGAGGCTCTAGTTAGTAAGAAAAAATTATTTGATGGCCGAAATATTTTAGCCTACATTAAAGCCTTTGAAATCTAGATGCGCTTTTTGGGAGTTCCAACCAACTGGAGCAATTATTTCTTACGGCTTGTCACTCCCGCTTTGCATGTTAGAGTGACAGATTTGTTTCTTCAGGACTCTTGTTGGAATGCTTTCAAGAAAGCGCTTAAAGATGAATATTTTTTGGAGGATTATGGTATTACTACATGGAAGACATTCAAAGAGTGGGTTTATCAGCCCAACAAAGGACTTGTTGCTTCTGAATTGTTGTGGGAGTTTAAAGAGCGATATAACCAGTTGGATGCACTAGAGCAAAGAGCTCTAAACTCAGAGAAGGTGGAGTTATTCTTCCAGGCAGCTGGTCCTGCACTTCAGGATGTGTTGGGAGAGCTTCTTGAGGAAGAGGTGGATGGCAAAATAGAGGTTCTAACAACTTTGGTATTATGTGTCACTACTGTGGCAAAACAGGTCATATTGCAGCCCAATGTTATGCTAAGAAAGATGATATTCGCAGTGGTAAGTTGCAACAAGGAAACTATGCATCGTCTTCACGATAGAATGAAGACAAAAATGAATGTCTATTTGTTATGCAGCATATGATGAATGCTATTACAGGAAAGGGAACACATAATGATGTTTGGTATGTTGATTCAGGTGCATCCAATCATATGACCAGCCATGTAGAATGGTTTGGAGAGATGCAGAATTTGCAAAATGCAGGTTATGTGCATACGGGTGATGATTCATGCCGCCCAATTTCACACATTGAAAAAGTTCCCTTGTCCTTGCATGATGGTAAGACAAAGAGTCTTTCAGATGTATTATATGTGCCATTTATTACAAAGAACTTGGTGTCAGTCGGTCAAATGGTAGGGCAAGGGCTGCAAGTCAGATTTAATGCAAAGGGTTGCTTTGTAGAAGACTTCAATGACAAGTGCAGGTTGGTAGCAAAGGGAAGTAGAGTTGGACATATGTTTACTCTGGATGCTGGAATTTCTACTATGAATGCTACTATGTATGCTAAAGGAAAAGGTGTTGTTGCAGATATTGAAATTTGGCACAAACTCATTGGACATGCAAATGCACAAAGGCTGAAATTAATGCAGTCCAAAGGGTTGGTTACAGGTTTGCCTACATTTAGAGTTGCAGGATTTCATAAGATATGCGAAGCATGTTAGTTTGGTAAGCAGGCAAGACAACCCTTTTCACATGACAGAAATGTAAGCAGAAATATCCTTGATGTTGTGCATACAGACATTTGGGGGACCTACACAAAATGTATCTCTTGGAGGTAGTTCATACTTTATCACATTCATTGATGATTGTTCTAGAAAGATGTGGGTATATTTTATGAAGGAAAAGAGCGAGGCTTCTGAGCACTTTAGAACTTTCAAGGCTGTAGTTGAAAGAGAAATAGGCTTGAAAGTAAAGTGCTTGAGGTCAGATGGAGGGGGAGAGTACCTCTCGAATGAGTTCAGTGATTTTCTGAGGTCTCATGGGATAAAGAGACAGTTCACATGCAGGTATACCCCACAGCAAAATGGGATTGCAGAAAGAAAAAATAGGCATATTGCATAAGTTGCATGCGCCTTGATGGCTAAAAAGAATATGCCTAAGTATTTTTGGTCTAAGGCTATTCATACTGCTATTTATATTATGAACAGAACTCCCACAGCTACAGTTCATGGTATGACCCCCGAAGAATGTTTTACAGGTAAGAAGCCTGATGTCTCACACTTGAAAGTGTTTGGTTGCATTGCGTATGTTCATGTGCCAGATGAGTTGAGGAAGAAACTGGATCCAAAGGCTGAAAAGTGTGTCTTTATTGGATACTCTTTAGAGCAGAAAGGGTATCGCTGTTATAACCCTATCACATGTAAGTTTAGAGTGAGCAGGGATGTCATGTTTGATGAAATGAGCAGTTGGTATGCATCTAGTGGTGATGCATTGGATGATGATGATGATCAAGACACTCATGTGCAGGCTGAAAAGTAAGAATCATGGACTCTTAGTGGACCAGAGACATCATCTGGTAGTCCTTGGTCTGGGAGACTAAGGAGTACCTCTACATCTTCAGGTGCATCTAGTAGCACTACAGGTAAAGACAAAGGAAAGAATAAAGTGTCCGAAGGCATTGATGCAGTTCTTGATGGAGACTCCAGTGGCTCAGAGAGCTTGGATGATGAGCTTGGCATTCCTTTAGTGAGGACTCCAGGAGTGCAGAGAGCACACATTAATGCAAAGACTCCATTGAGTGATCCAGTGGTACGCAGGTCTAGCAAGGTGAGATACCCTGTTAAAAGATTTAGTTTTGAAGGTTATGTAGCTCATCATTATGCTTATATGGTGAAACTAGTTGAGGATGTTGAGCCCACTTTTTTTGAGGATGCTGTTGGTCATACTCATTGGGATGCAACAATGGATGAGGAGATGGCTGCATTAGAGGCCAATAAGACTTGGGATCTAGTATCATTGCCAAAGGGCAAGAAAGCTATTGGATGTAAGTGGGTTTATAAGATTAAGCACAATGCAGATGGTTCTATTAGTAGGTACAAAGCTAGGCTCGTTGCCAAAGGCTATGCCCAGACATATGGCATAGATTATGATGAAACCTTTAGTCCAGTTGCTAGGATGGAAACTGTCAGATGTGTGATTGCTTTGGCAGCAGCCAAAGGTTGGAGGTTGCAGCAAATGGATGTGAAGAATGCCTTCTTGCATGGTGATTTGCAAGAAGAAGTGTATATGGATCAGCCAGCAGGTTATAAAGATTTAGAGCATCCCATGTATGTGTGCAGGTTGAAGAAGGCGCTCTATGGGCTCAAGCAAGCACCTAGAGCATGGTCTGACAAGATCAGAGAGTATCTTGTCAATATTGGCTTTTATGTTTCTGATGCTGATCACTCACTTTATGTGAGAAAGGGAGATGCAGGTTTGGTCATCATAGTCATCTATGTGGATGACTTGATTATTACAAGTGATAGTGATAGTGGGATTGCTGAAGTTAAGGATTTTTTGAAGAAGAAGTTTGAGATGAAGGATTTAGGTGAGCTAAGGTACTTGCTTGGCATTGAGGTGATCAGATGTGATGATGGTATATGGCTGTCCCAAAGACAATATGGCTTGGATATGTTGTCCAAGTATGGCATGACATCATGCAAACCACTTTCAGTTCTGTTGGAGAAAAATGTAAAGTTGAGTACTGATGTTGGGGACGAGATAGAAGAACCTACCATGTTCAGGAGGATAGTGGGGAGTTTGATCTACATGACCATTACAAGGCCAGACTTGAGCTACCCTGTTGGTCTTGTGAGTCAGTTTATGCAAGTACCTAGAAAGCCACATTTGGATGCAGTCAGACACATATTGAGATATGTAAAGTCCACATTACATTATGGAGTTTTCTATGAGGCAGGTATAGATGTACAGGTGTTTGGATGCACAAATGCAGATTGGGCTGGTAGTATGTCTGATAGAAGATGTACCAGCGGATACATGTTCTCTCTTGGTAGTGTAGCAGTTGCTTGGAGTAGCAAAAAGCAATCTACAGTTGCTTTATCAAGTACAGAGGCAGAGTATAGAGGTGCTGCTATTGCAGCATGTGAGGTAGTATGGCTACAAAAGTTAATGGCTAATTTGGATGTGCAGATGGAAGGTCCAGTTGTCATTTATTGTGACAACATGAGCAGTATACAGTTGGCTAGGAACCCTGTGTTCCATGCCATGACAAAACATATTGAGGTACACTATCACTTTGTGAGAGAGAAGGTACTAGAAGGTGAGATTGACTTGGTGTATGTCAGCACACATGATCAGATAGCTGACATCTTCACGAAGGCATTGGGTACAGAGAAGTTTCAAAAGTTTTGAAGCTTACTTGGAGTCACAGAGATGCAGTTGAGCTTGAGGGGGAGTGTTGAGATGACAAGCTCAACACATACGGACATTGATGATGGACCGCTTGGTTAGATGGGTCCACACGTCTACACTTAGCACGCCGGTGGTCATTATGACTCACACATGGCCACTGACTCATTACTTATTATATTCAAGTTGCTACACCTATTTACAGCTGGCATAGTTATAGCACCAGTCGACTACTAGTGTAGTCGGTTATGCATTGTTTGACTTAGTAGGCCACTTTCCTTTATGTTGTATCTTATCTATACTTTATGTACATTGTAAAGTATGTGGAAGAAGAAGAAGAAACCAGAAAGAAAACGTTTTGGCCTCCATCTCTCTTCTTGTCTCTTGAGTGAGCTTCTCCTTGTGCATTCTGTGTGTGTTCGGCGTAGCATCTTGAGCAAGTTCCCCCACCACGCAATTCTTAACATAGATCTCTATGCTTCCCATCAATACAACCCTGACTTCTTCAATTGGTTTCTTCCAAGCCTACATGACAAAAACCCTAAACCGTCTCATGGTTCTACACTAGAGTCACCCAAACCTCCAGAGCAAGAGAACAACAGCTCTAAACACAACACTCACCTTGACAAGAAGGAATGGAGACAGGTTCTAATAGATAAGGACAAAAATCTAGAGCAAATGCCTAACCAAGAGCAACTGTCAATGCAATCGAATGCGGGGCTGAACAGAGAAGAATTAGCTGGACAGCTAGACTCTCCAAAAAGAGAGGTAGTTGAACCCTTGCAACCTTGCAAGGCTATTCAACCTAGTGAGGCCATAGCAAAATCCGCTGACGACATGCCACAGAAAGAGAATGCTAAGGCCCAACCAAGCACATCAACTACTGACCTAGTTCAGGATCCTGAGTCCTTAAAGGATACACCTCTAGTGCCCAAGAGAAAGGGAAGAAAACAACGAAAACAACGACAGTTGCAAGCTATTGCAGACGACAAGAAGATTGGGACCAAGAGTACTGAAGAGATGATGAACAAAGTATCTAGTTCATCCATAGATAAACCCATTGCCATCTCTCCTAACAGCAGTGAAATCTCAGACACATCCATGTGTTCTGATAAATCAAAGCAACAATTACCATCAACTGTTGTTTGCGACACTCAAACCACCAATAGAGAAACTCGCATTGATCAATCATGAGTGGATACAACACTATCACAACAGGATGCTAAGACCACACCGGTCACATTTGAGGAGAACCATGATACAACTACCATAAAGCCTCAGGAGAAACATGAAAACCTCGAAGGCATAAGCAATCCTTGCATTGATCAATCTTGCTCATCTAGGCTTGAGCCCGCAGCTATGCTAAAGCCTAAGGAAACCCTTATAACTTTGCATGAGATAGCAACCGAGCAAGCCCTCATAGAACATAGAGATGTCGCAGAGTGCTTGATCGAGTGGGACACTAAACTGAAATTATTCACACGTGTCTATGTTCATGCAGACATGGGCACATTCCCTAGGGAGCAGCTTGAGGAATATTTGCCTTATCCACTAGTGTGGGAAGAGCAAGAATACCTTGAAGGACATTATGACAAGCTCTTACATGAACGCATGTGACTCATCTATGATGAGGAGACAAACTACGCTTAACCGTGACATTTAATGAAATGCTCTGCCAGCTAAATCTCTTAGAGATAGAGCAACTAAAGCGGCAATCGGAGGGTAGAAGCCAATTTGAAAAATGTTGGTTTGAAAACCGCGCTACAATGGCCGAACTTAGAGCCCAAATCATGACAGTCTCAGAGGAGTGACTAGCCAAATGGCGGTCCCAAAGAGACCCAACCTATGTGGCACCAACTTCATTTCGAGTTCTAGCTACAGTTTGAGGTATGGACCTAGCTGGAACTAGCCTAGAGAGCCCTTTGATTGATAAAGTTCTCACTGAGGAGGAGCTACATGTTTCTAGTAAACTCGAACAAGGCACCATGCTACTCGATGCTGCCAAATATTTATTATTGCTAAGTAGGCTACCACATAAGCTAGATATGTGTGCCACACTTGAGTATAATCCTGAGTTCTACAATTGGTTTTTATCCTCACGGAGTGACATGGTTTCATGAACATGTACACAAATAAACAATGTATTTTGTGACGGTGTAAATAATACCAAAAGAAGCAAAGGCCAACACACCCCATGAGCAATGATGACCAAGTGCAGGTGATATGCATCAAGTCAAAACTAAGGGATTCAGGTTGGCAATGTCTTGTTTAGCTAGACATTTTCATTATGGTTGAAGCATGTGACTTGCATGTGCTCTCACGCCTTTCCAAGTGAATGCAGAATGACGATGGTCAATGTCTAGAAGTGTTTAATATCCAAGTCACCACAAGACCACCAACCCCACAAAGAACCATTATGGAGGAAGTGACAGGAATACCAAGAAACAAAAGCCATGACGGAAGCGCCACTGGATGAGAACCCAAGGACACCTCTATAGAAAGCACATATTGCAATTGAGCATGGCCAAAGCATAATCATTGATTACCTCCTCCTTCTTGGCCAAACTCCATGTTCGGGTAGGAGCCATGCTCTCAACAAGGGTCTCTTCATCATCCATGATTCAATTCACAAGATGCTCTGCCCTTGTCCTACACAGCTCACTCCAATTGCTACCTCAATTGTTCAATGTCTCACATGTTGCAAGGAGGTTTGCAAAATCTCAAGTGTATCTCTTCATCTCAACAACAGTTCCTCTAGCATCAAGGATGGTGACACAATCATCTTTGTAATATCCATTCTTCATAGCCTTTGGATCCCAACATTTCTCAATCCAAATGAAAGGCTAACAGCCTCAATGTATGGCATTGATTGTATTCATTTTTCCACCAAAAAACAAAGAAAGAAAAAAAAAGGCACACACGATCATACAACAGCACCTAGGGGTCCTCAAATTAGGTAAGTCCAGTGACCTTGATCAGCTAGCTCCGTCCCTAATCCCCTAGCCCTTTGTACATCCCCCACAATTTTTCAGGGCACATCAAGGGTAGGACATACCTAGGGAGCTCGCCTCACCTATGGTTAGACCTGTCACCCTGAACCACTTGCACAATTCTTTTACACTCCATCTCAATGCCATTACAATCAATAGTGGTAAGTAAGGCATGAAGGACAATGGAAAAGTGCACCATAACTTTTCAAGCACTACAAGTAGCTACTAGCTACCAGAGGCTAAGACATCAAGGAGATCAATTATGCTACATTGCCTTGACAAGACCATAATGATGTCTCAAGCAATCTTCAAGTGTACTCCCCGTTTTCATGGACAAATTTTTCCATCAACTTAGCCCCTTGCTTCACTGACCCATTGCTATACAAGGAACTAGGCCAACAGTCTTCTAACTCAGTAATATCTAAATACGCATGTGTATTCACTTAATATTCATACAATAACCTATACACGGTTTGGGTCCTCAAGTGCAGGACAATACTCTAGGCTTGCTTTGAGTTCGACCTGTCTCCCAAAATAATCAAAATATGTCTTGTGCACGATAAGAAGACTAGCACTATCCCTTAGGGAGAGACCACATGAGAGGTTTTCAAATTGCAGGTATTAAAGACTCCAACGAAAGCGCCGTCAGCTCTACATCAACACTCAACTCTGAACTCTTGTCCTTTACTTCATCATTCAAGACAACCAGAGAATCATCATGAGTAGAATCCACCATGAGCATCCCGAGAACACCAACACGTGCCATCTATGAGTGACCATTCCCAACAAAGAGTATCCCTATCGCCACCTACAACAATCATATCATCAGCCAATTAGAACAGCAAAGTACCACCAACGACCTTCATCTAAACCAACATCAGAACTCCTCCGAGGCAAACCAAAACAGTCCCTTCCACCCACGTCTTCGGTGCAAGCTCCGCATGCTACCTTCGACGAAGAGTGCATGGGACTTGCACTCGTCTAGGAGGGGGTAATGTTAACCCCAACATGAAGAAAGCAAAAGGAAATAAAAAAGACGCAGAGCAAAGGCGAAAAAAAGATAGCCCGATTGAAGAAAGAAGAGGAGAAAAAGCCAAAAGCCCAAGGGAAACCTTAAAAGTCCAAGGCAAATGCAAAAGGGGAAGGTGCATTTTAAAATACACAAGCACACCCTGAAATCTTGTAAAAGAGTGCTAGGCTCTCTCCTGTGCAAATTGTAAAGATAGACATGCAGTGGAGAAGAAGCAAGAAGGATAGGAAGGAAATAGGAAAAGAGGACCTAGGCCAATGGCCGGTCATGTAAAAAGGGGAAGACCGCCCAAGGAGGAGTAGGGCATGTATAAAAGCCAAAAGTGGAATGAGAAGCTCATTCTTGTGTGTGGCCAAAAGTGGCTCTCCTCTTCTTGTTCTTGTTCTTGTTCTTGCTTGCTTGAGCTTGTGCTTGAGAGAGGGAGTGTGAGAGTGTGAGGGAGTGAGTGTGTCAGGGTGAGGGACCGGGGAGGAGAAGCTCTCCATCTTCTCCTCTCTTCTTCTCTTCTCTTCTCTTCTCTTGCCTTGCTCGCGGTGATGGAGCTTGGAGCGTGGAGCTTGAGGATGGAGCTTTCTTGAAGCTTGCACTTGAATCATGGAGCTACCGGAGTGCGCGGGAGAGGAGGTAACTCGATTAGTATGGAGGTAAGCTCACTACACCCGTAGATATGGATGGCACGTCGGCTATGTGAGAGGTAGCCATTAATGCTTGGCTTGGAATGCTTGAAACAATAAGCGGTCCATGGGTCTTGGCGGTTGAGCGAATGCTCCCACACCCACACGTATAATGTAAGTGAGGACATCAAGTAAGAGGTCACTAGAGGCCACTCTGCTGGCAATGTGCAACTCCTCCTCAGTGAGTACACAATCTAGATAAGGGTGTTCTTTAATGTGGTCTTCCATGGGTCGATTATGGAGAGTAGTCAACACCCTATATGAAGTTGGAGAGCGACATAGGTTGGATCATATTCAGATACTTTGATTGTACATTGCTGTTTAGAATTGGTCATTATTTGGCATCCCTCTAGCTCCCATTGCAATCGTAGAGTGTACCATTTCAACAAGAAGGGGAAATTGTTGTCGGCAAGCCATTGCAACTTCCTGATTTCCTAGTTTGTGGCCATGATGGTGCTCTTGCTATAAGACGTAATGAGACCCTGTTTAGTTGCTTGTCCCTTAGATACCTTGGTTGCAATTAACTCCGTAGCTGCTTCAGAAGCTTTAACGAATACAAACTCCGACTCCTCCCAAGAGCAAGGGAATGTTCACACTTTCATCGCTATAGGTTCTTCCAAGAGTCCTAGATCTAGTCGATCATAGATTTTAGCCAATGTCATGAAAGTAGCGTCCAAGCATCAGAGGCATGTGACCAAGTCGTCTGTTGAGTGTTGAAATGACTTGTTTTTTTGGCTGATTTTTGTTGTTTTTGAGAGCTGAATGGTTGATTTTATGAGATGATTGATTGGTTTGGAAGTGGTTTGAGAGTGTTTTGGATGTTAATGATTGTGTTTTGGAAGTTCATGATGTTTATTGGTGGTTCTGTGATGTTCTGATAGGTTCTGATTGGTTTTGTATACCTTTTGTTTTATTCTGCTTTGGTCTGTTTTGTTCTGATTGTCTTCTGTAAAGAGGGATGGAGTATTGATTGATGAAGATTGAGATTTTGTGAAAGTTTATTGAATGGTTTGTGAGAGTTTGGAATGGTTTGAGAGTGAGTTATGTGGTTTTGATGACCTTCTGTAACCTTCTGTAGGTCTTCTGTAGAGCTTCTGCTTCTGTTCTGTCTCTGTTCTGTTCTGTACTGTAGCTGTTCTGGTACTGTTCTGTAGACTGTTCTGTATGCTTCTGTATGTGTTCTGGTGGATGAGAGTGTAGCTTGGGAAAGTTTTCTAGCCTTGGAAAGAGGTGAATACAAGTGAAAAAGAGCTGAAAGAAGTGAAAGAAGTAGTTGCTGAAGACTCAAGTAAAGACTAGAGTGAAGTGACAGTAGTGAGCTATGAAAGGACACTGTAGTGGCTCTGGTGACTCTTCATATAAGACATACCCCTTGGGAGGGGTATCCACGACCTAAGAAGGATTATTGAGAGTGATTTTGAGAGATTTTAGTGAGGACATGATGTATTATTGATGGAGAGAGAGAGAGAGAGTTAGAGATAGCCAATTCTACTCAAACAGAGTGATTGAGAGAGAAGACTATGAAGATATTGAAGATGAATACTATGTGATGTATTTCCATTCAGAGATGGTGTATTACTTTGCTTTCTTTGTTCTATTGATGTATTTTATGAAGATATTGAAGAATATGGTTGATTCTATTAAAAACCGTGGGAGATCTACATGATGCTGTATGAAGATTTGTTGTGCATGGTGTTCTTTTCTTCATTGTGATCATATGAAACATGATAAACAAGCTTGTTGATGTTACAAGATAGATTTTATTGCAAGAGAATTCCTTTTTCCTTGGTGTTCCTCTTGGGGCTCCATGTTTTTGGTGCGCAGCCGGGGAAACTTGCCATCAACAAGCACCAGAAGAGGCTGAAAATGAAGGAAATGGCATTGCCAAGAAGAGAAGAATTCAATGGATGTTTGTAAAGTTCCTTCTTCCACTGAAGAGTTGGAATTCCTCATAATCAAAGCCACTTTCCACAAGAAGTTCATCCCACAATGGCGGAAACACATCACCATCATGATGCATGCTTTATGTGGTGGACAGTTTCCTCTTCCTGTTGAAGCAGCAGAAACTTGCATCTTGGTGGCAAACTGTTTGGGAACAAACTGAAGAGCAGAAACAGAGAGAATGACCATCCATGGAAGATTTGGCATTCATTGAAAAGTTTCCATACAACATCAAGTGGGAGATTGTGAAGAATCTTCAGGAGTCTTGGTCTGTAGAGGTTCACAAAGACAAGAAGGAAAAGAGTTGGAATTTGTTCGTGGATGCTCAACAGCAAGATACATGGGATGCTTGGTGTACTGATAATCTTCTATTTGTTCAATTAGCAACCCACTGGAAGTTGGTAGACAGAGTGTTTTTCACAACATACACTATTGAAACCATCAGAAGCTGGCATTACTATGATGATGGCACCACTACAATGCTCAGACGTATGCATTTTGACACCTTCAGAACCGAATACTTTCCTCTGTGCAGTGGCATGAAAGCAGAATTCAGGGACATTGAAAAGAAAGAAGTAGAAGAAATGTTGGCAAGAGAGTCCTCCAGAGACTGAAGTCTTCTGTTAACCCTCTATGGAGCACTAACAACATAGTGGAGCCACATCCCTGATGAATGACGCAATAAAAAGGCAAGCGTTAGAACGAGTCCAGAGGTACGTGAGAAGAGAGAAAGCAAAAATCAGAACCGAGAGCGAGCTCGCAGCAGAAGCCGCCTTTGACGCCCTTGCGGAACTCTTTACAGAAGTCTCAATGGCACATCAAGCCCTTCCTCCTCCTGCTGGAGGTCCACTTCCAAGCCAGATCCGTCCTGGAAATATTGATGACAGGCCAGCGAATGTAGTCCCATTGCCAGTTTTTAAGGGAGAGTACAATGAAGACCCCGATCTTCATGTAGCAGAATTTATGGTAGAATGTGTGGCTAACAATGCCAGAACCCTTGAGTATTGGTTAGCAATATTCCCCGCCACTTTCAAGGGCGCGGCGTTTCAGTGGTATGAGAGACAAGCAGCAGGAACTTTTGGCACATGGGACGACCTGAAGTTGGCCTTCCTCACTAAATTCAGGCGTGAAGGTTTTGAAGAGCGGATGAGAGAGGAATTTATGAACCTAAGTCAATCTTCTGGAGAAAGAGTGGAAGCTTATGTCTCACGAATGGAATCCATCCTGAAGAGATGGACTAACCATAATCTAGATGATGGCATTCAAAAGGGGGTGTTTCTCAGAGGATTACAACCAGAAGTCCGTAAGTTTGTGGAGCTGCAAAGACCAGCCACACTGCAAGTTGCAACAGAAGGTGCAAGACTGTACGATGAAGTGGAAGCTAGATTGGCGATGAATTCAGGAAGAGGAGTCCTACCTCCTCTGATGCCAGGAATGATGTACCCACCAAATGCAGTTCCAGGGATTGTTCCCTACCCTTACCAACAGATGTCCCCGGTATCACAGTACAGTGCACCAAATCCACAGTGGCCACAATCCATGCCTCAAATGGTGGTTCAACCACAACAACAATGGTCCCAACCAATTTCCTCAATGCCAAATCAGCAGCAACAGTGGAATCCTACCAACTGGAGCCAACAGCCAACAGTTCAAACAGGAGCTCTGAATCAGAACCAGAACAGAGACCCCTCTGTACCAGCCCAACCCGTTTATGTAGTGATTACGGAGACTCCTCAAAACCCTCCTGCCAGTACGTCCGGAGGAGAAAGCTTGAAGGACTACTTATCCAAATCAGTTGCGAACATCAAAAAGGAGTTGATGGATGTGATTACAGAGCAGTTACAGACGTTGAAAGTGAACACCGCTAGCATATCTAACGTTGCAGGAGCAGGAAGAGATGTGATGTGGTCAAATACTTGGTGTGGTAAGTGTCATCAAGCAGGCCATTTAGCCACTGAATGTACACGAAAACCAACTATTCCTGGGGCCTTCTGTTCCTACTGTTTGCGGAAGAACCATACAGAGGACATTTGCTCTCTGAAGGAGATGCATGATAGGAGAAGGAAGGAAGAAGACGCAAGATTCAACTTGTTGGAATCCAAAATGACAACACAGGATATTGGACCCAAGCCTAGAGAGTTTGGTCCTAATTTCGGACCCATAAGATTTCCCTCTCAAAGTTACAGAGGAAGACAGTCTGGCGGTGGTCAGAGATCAGAAGTGGAATGTTACAGATGCGGAGAAAAGGGACACATCTCACTAAATTGTCCAAATCCTCGAAGGTCAGTGGATTACAAGACCTTATGCAGTCGATGCAAAGGAGAAGGACACACTGCAAAAGACTGTCCAAGCCCAGCCCCAGTGAAAAACAGTGCTATTGATAGTCCGGCCAAGGCCCAAGAGCCTACCTCCAATTTGGTGGAATTGGAAGTTGCTGCCATCACGCGTGCAAAGCAGAAGGAACCACCTGTCCAGAAAGAAAATAACCCTCCTGCCAGAACAATGAAGTTCAATCTTCCACCAGAAGAACAGAACAGAACAGAGCCTAACAGTGCCGTACAGAGCCCTACAGTGCCACAGAGAGTTACAGAGACAGTTACAGAGATAGGACCAGAGGTCCAGGATACAGAAGAGGAGGAAGTGCCACAAGTGGCAGAAGAAGTTCCTCTAATTCCTCTGTTGGAAGAAAGAGGGAAAATGAAAATGGGTGTTGCCCCATTCCCTACTCGGTTAGAGAAGCCAGTGGATCCTATTAAGGAATACGATCTAGTTAGAGATCTAGATACCTTTAGACCAAATCTTACATTCCGACAATTATTGATGTTGTCTCCCAGTTGCCGGAAAAGGTTCAAAGTATACTGACAAGAAGACGTGGTTTAAGGATTGCTCCCTCAATAGCAACAAAGTCCAACAAGGCTCCAGAGCCTGTAAAAGAAGTGGATGTGGCTAATGTTTTCCTAGATCCGAGTACTCCAGAGACTGGCGTATGGATAGAAGGTTGCTTTATTTCAAATGCACTGATTGATGGTGGTTCATCAGTAAACATTATGATGGATGTTACAATGAAGGATCTAGGCCTACAAGGTGTGCAACCCACCCAATGGCTCATCAGACTGGCGGATCAGAGTAGAATCAAGCCTTTGGGCATTCTTCCATATGTGAAGACTACAGTGGCTGGAAAAGATTATTGGCTAACCTATCTGGTGGTGAAGCCAAACTCTTATGGTACATCCTATCCTCTGTTACTTGGTAGACCATGGCTTTTTGAAGCCCGAGCAAGGACGGATTGGTTCAAAGGAACCTTGACTTTGGGTAGAGGACCCAACAAAGTGGTGCTGAAACTGTATGGTTCTCAAAAAGGACATGGATCCACCTCCTTGGAATTATCTTCTGACTCCCCTAATGAGGCTACAGATGGAACATCAGCAGACGAAGATGCTGTCAAACAGATCCTTCCTAAGAAAATAGTGGCACATTCCTTAACAGTGGATACTGTAAGCCGACTTCCAAAAGATGCAAAGCCATTATCAATGGGTGAATACTTCTTGCCTGAACCAGGAATGACTTATGAAATCACTTTTGACAATGAGATAGAAGCATGGATGTATTGCTCTCCCTATTACATGGCCATAGCGGAGCCAGAGACAGAGGCAGGATAGGAAACAGAGAATCTGTTCTTCTGTTACAGAGCTCTTACAGAGATAGAAACAGAAGCAGAGACAGAAGCAGAGACAGAGATAGAAGCAGAGACAGAAACAGAAGTAGAGACAGAGACAGAAGAGGTTAGATATGAAATGGACGAAGAAGGTTATGAAAGTGAGCCAGAAGAATCTATCCCACCTGAAGAGGATACATTTGAAGAAGAAGTTCCAGAAGCATCAGAAGCCGACGAGCTCATGCTATGGGATAGCATGGTGATGGTACCGTTTGGTCTGGTAAATGGATCTTCTCATATGCAAAACCTTTATAAGAAAGGGATTAAGAAGAACAAGCCGTCTTTCAAGAGTGGCTCTTGCCGTCCTAACCCATCCTTGCCAAACAAAGATGATGATGATGCACCGCGCCAACAAGCACCAATCCCACCAACCCAACAGGCATCAGAGGGTCCCTGTTATGTGACGTTCATGGATGTGTCATCTTCAGAAGAGGAGTCTTCAAGCCAAGAGGTAATTAATCTTGAAACCAAACCCGAAACGGCTCTAATCCCATTTCAACATCTCAAGGAGCAAATTAAGTCTCCACCAAAAGAAGAAGTTGGTTCTAGTGGGACATCAGAAGAGGACACCACTCCCTTGAAGGAGTCGGATCTGTATCCAGAAGCAGTCCGTGGAACCTTCATCCGTGAAGTAGAAGGTGAAATGCAGTTAACCTTTGTGGATGCAGAAGGCACTGAACGCCACTTGAGGTGGGTAGCAGCCTTCCAGAAGAGGAGTTGTCAACCTTGTACAACTTGTTGAAAGAAAATTTGGACGTGTTTGCGTGGTCCTATAAAGACCTAAAGGGGATTGATCCCACAATATGTCAACATCATATTGACTTGGAGCCTGATGCCAAGCCAGTACGGCAACGACAGAGGCGAATGAACCCGAATTATTCCACATTGGTGAAAGCGGAGCTGTTGAAGCTTCTGGAAGCGGAGTTCATCTATCCAGTGGCAAATAGTGAATGGGTATCACCCATCGTGGTTGTACCCAAGAAGAATGGCAAGCTTCGTATATGTGTGGATTTCCGAAAGCTCAATTCTAAAACAAAGAAGGATCACTTTCCTATCCCTTTCACAGACCAACTGTTGGACACAGTGGCAGGACATGAGCTTTATTCTCTTCTGGATGGATTCAGCGGATACAACCAAGTCCAAATTGCAGAAGAAGACCAATCCAAAACAACCTTCACCACAGAATGGGGGACCTACGCTTACCGAGTGATGCCATTTGGGCTCTGCAATGCCCCTGCTACTTTCCAACGAGTCATGATGGCCGCATTTCAAAATCATTTGCATGACTTCATTGAGGTATATTTGGATGACTTCTGTGTCTATAGTTTGATCCGTGAACAGTGGGAACACCTGGAACAATGCTTTGACCGATGCTGGGAGTATGGGATTTCCCTCAACCCCGACAAATGCATCTTTGGGGTCTCTTCTGGAGTTCTATTGGGCCACATTGTCTCTGCACAAGGGATATCAACAGACCCTGCAAAGATTGAAAAGTTCGCAGCTCTCACAGCACCCACCAACCTCAAACAGTTGAGGGGATTCTTAGGCCATGTGGGTTACTACAGAAGGTTCATAGCTCATTTCGCGACAAAGGCAACTTCCTTGCATAAGCTTCTGAGGAAAGATGCGGAGTTTACTTGGACGGAAGAATGTGACAAAGCCCTCCACACTCTGAAGCAGTGTCTGATTGAGGCACCCATTCTGCAACCTCCTGATTGGACGAAAGAGTTCCATGTACACACGGATGCATCAATTGAAGGCTTAGGTGCTGTCCTCTGCCAGAAGGGCTCCTCGAAGTTGGATCAACCAATCTATTACGCAAGCCAAAAAGTCACTGATAGGGAACGGAACTATACAGTGATAGAGCTGGAGTGCTTGACAATGGTGTTTGCCCTAGAGAAGTTTCGCCATTACCTCCTATCCACCCATTTTAAATTTTATGTGGATCATGAGGCCTTGTCCTTCTTGATGAACAAAGCAGATGTGAAAGGACGAATGATGAGATGGCTCCTTCTATTCCAGGAGTTCGACTTTGAGGTGATTACTAAGCCTGGTCGTTCCCATGTTCTGGCTGATCATCTGTCGCGTATCCCACAAACTGCAGACGAGGAGCAGGATGATCCAGACCTCCCTGATGCTTCCCTATTCTTGGTAGAAACTGTAACTCCCTGGTATGCAGACATTGCCAATCTACTGGCAACCCAACAGTACCCTCTTGGTATTTCTAGTCGGGAAAGGAAGAAGCTCATGCTAGAATTAGCCCTCTACACCCTGCTAGGTGGTGCACTGTACAAGAAAGGTAAAGATGAAGTGCTCAGAAGATGTGTTGCAGGAGATGAGATTGGGATTGTTTTGAAGGCTTGCCATGACGAGCCATGTGGAGGTCACTTTGCAGGAGAAGCTACAGCCAGGAAGGCTCTGCTAGCAGGATATTGGTGGCCTACCATTCACAAGGATGCCTATGATTACTGTAAAAGATGTGATGCTTGTCAACGAATGGGGAAACCCACGAAGACAAGTGCCATGCCACTGCAACCTATCCTTCCTTTGAAGCCGTTTGAGAATTGGGGCATCGACTTCGTAGGTCCGATCGATCCTCCCACTAGAAGGAAACAGAACCGATACATCCTTGTATGTACGGATTATGTCACAAAGTGGTGTGAAGCTAAAGCCCTAAAGCGGGACGATGGTAACAGCATGGCCCTGTTCATGTACGAGAATATCATCACCTATTTTGGCAGTCCCTTAGAGCTGGAAAGTGACAGAGGTACTCATTTCCTCAACAAAGTCACGGAAGAGTTGACAGAGTTGTATAGGATCCGCCATCGCAAGTCCACTCCCTATTACCCCAGAGCCAACGGCCAAGTCGAAGTCACCAATCGCATCCTCTGCTCGATTCTGATAAGAACAATTGCCGCACATCGTCGTGATTGGGATGATCGACTTACAGAGGCCCTCTGGGCGTACAGAACCTCCCATAAAGCAGCAACAGGACAGACACCCTTCCAGTTGGTGTATGGTATAGAAGCTGTTTTTCCTGTTGAATTGGAACTACCCTCTTTGAGAGTGGCCATCAAAGAGCGTTTGGGGGATGATAATTCACTGCAACGCCGTCTCCTGCACTTGGAATGTTTGGACGAAATTCGTAGGATGGCTCTACAGTGCATGGAAGCCACGCAAGCTCGACGTAAGGCTTACCATGACAGCTTCATCAAGCACAAGGAGTTCAAAGAAGGTGATTTGGTCCTAGCCTATGATTCACGATTTGGCAAGTTTCCTGGCAAGCTTCAACAGCGGTGGATGGGCCCATATAAGGTACTTGCTGTCAACCCTAATGACTCTGTCCAAGTGCAGACCGTTGATGCCTTTGATGATTCCTTTCTGATCAATGGATATCGCCTGAAGAAGTATTTCCCTCCTTGGGGATCTTGACAATTACGGACACTTGATCCTTTCCCTCGTTGGCGCGGCACTGTACTTCTTATGATGCTACTTCTGATAGTCGTTCTTCAGTCACTCCTGATGAAGTGGACGCAACCCTCTGTCCCCTCAAAACCCCCTTCCAGCCTTGATCTCTTATCCTCTATTTTCCACCAGCGACAGTGGCGAAGTTGGTTCTGACAAATGGTAGTTCTACCATTCCCTTGCTATTAAAAAAAAAAAAAAAAAACAAAACAATACATATCGGTCATGGGAGAAAAGGACTGAGGTCCTTGTCATGCCGACCTATTCTTCGAGAAAAGGTGGAAACACCCTCGAGAATAGGGGAAAACAAGAAAAAGAAAAAAAAGAAGAAGAAAAAAAACAAACAAACAAATCTGTTATGAGAGAAAAGGAAGCAATTCCCTGTCATAGCAGGCCTCGTTCCAGGAAAAGGTGGTAAACACCCTTGGGCGAGAAGCTGGCTGTGGAAAAGGTGGTAATACCCAGCAGTCCAGAAAGTGGATTCATTAATTGATATCCCTAGGATCCAATTTCGAAGATACCTCCCTTGGTACGCTGTGTCCTGGGTCTCTCTGCAAAGTGACTACCTGTCCTCTAGGAGATGACATGTTCCTGTCCAATAAAATATTCGATTGGATGGCTACCTCCCTGGGTACGCCTCTTCAACAACTGACGATGCGATCTTCATCGACAAACAATCGAGTGATGTGAGCTTTTATCCTAACCGGATGGGGAAGTGAGTAAGGTTGCCCTCTGTATCTATCAATAGAGAGTGAGACAGAGGGTGGGTCGAGAGACCAGTCTTTTCCCTTCAAATCAATTACCGAGAGGTGAGAAGTGTGAATGAAGTGTTGCACGCACGGGATGGGCCTCTCAATGCACAACGCACGATTTGTTTCTGTGCACTGCACCATAAGGCTCCCTGGCCTTCCTTCTTGCACCGTATGCCGGCACAAGGCGGGATGCACCGTTGCACCATCAAATGCGCACAAGGCATACAACCTTTGCACAAGCGACCGTGAGGATTACATCAACGGGTTTCAGGAAAAGGCTGCCCTCTTATATCTATCAACAGAGAGTGAGACAGAGGGTGGGTTGAGTGTGACTGGAGTTTCTTCAATCAATTACCGAGAGGTGAGATTGAGGGACGTTACGACACTTGGAGTCAGGTATGTTCCACTTTCCCTGTGCACCCACGGGATGGGTCTTTGCCATCCTCATAAGCCACGCCACCCTGTTCTGTACACTGCACCATAAGGCTCCCTTGCCTTCCTCCTTGCACTTATGCCAGACGGGTTGGACGCACTAATGCACCATCAACTGTGCACCCTGGCATACTCCTTCTGCACCATTCCCCCCTTGTCGATTCCTCAACCAGGTATGAGATATGGGTTTCAATCCTTTTTCCTCGAGTGATATTAGTCATGGGGCGAGTGACTGTTCTTTCATTCCAATTGAGTGACTGTGAGTTGAGTATAGTATTCCTCATCATCGACAGATTTCCTGTGATTCCTTCCATCAGCTACCTCCCTGGGTACTGCCACGTGGTCCCTGCCATGACGGACGTGTGCCGAGAAGATGTCTTGGTCCCTCCAGCGCCGACAACCACACTGGACGTGCCATTGACACTCAACCTTGCTTCTTGACGAAACGGGCCAAGTTTTTCTAACCCCACACCTTCTGTTTCTTTGTGACAGTCATGCTTTAAGTGTGGGGAAGTTAGTGGATGGTCTGTGGCGTGGTCCTAGGTCCCTGTTGCTCGGTTAACCCTATCCGTTAAGGTCTTAAGTGTGGGGACGCGTCCCTGCGCGTCTATATTGCATATCCCTCTACATATGCCTCAACCTGCTCATGCATGCATTCCATGACTTGCTGTTACCCTGATGGGGTCCCTTCCCACCCAGCCGGTTATGTTCCACCCACCCTTGGGGCTCTTCCCTTGCAGTTTTCCTTCATTCCTTGATTTTGAGGTCCTGCTATGTGAATGCACCCTACGTTCACCAAAGTCCAAATCCACTCTTATAGCCCTATTCCTCCCGTTGAACTGACCATTTTTCCTTTTTACCTACCCCTGTTCCGGTGCACGGTTTTCAAGTTATTAATTTTTGAAGCATTTTGCGTAATTTCGCCAGTTTTCCATGTGAACGCGCTTTTCTTGCTTCGGAACCCTGCTCTGACATCATAGCCCTGCCAATCACTTTTCCCTTGACATTTTTCCTTTTTACTCCGAGTCATTTTGCTACACGGTTTGTCCACTATTAATTTTTCGGTTTTTTAAGACTTTTTCGTGCATATTTTTGATGTTTTTTCCATGTGAACCTGCCCTGTTTGCATCGGACTTCTAATTTACTCCACCAACTGTGTCCCCTATTCCTTCTCCCACCCTTTTTCTTTTTCCTCCCCCCTCTTTCGACTTTCGGATTTTTACTTATTAATTTTTAATTACGTTTTCGGGAGTATTTTTGGAATTTTTCACATGTGAACCCCTTCTCCTTCCACCGTAACTGCGGTTTAACATGATAACCCTGTGTTACTACTTCTTCGAACATTTTTCCTTCTTCCTGCGTGTCATTCCGGCGCACGGTTCATCCGATATTAATTTTTGATCCCATTTTCGGGTTTGTTTTTTGGGTTTTTCCCACGTGAACACGTCTTATCTCAGTCAGAACTATGTTTTGATGTGATATGATTGTCGAGCACATCTTTCTGCACAGTTTTCCTTTTTTCTGCACCTCATTTCGCTGCACGGATTTTTCGATATTAATTTTTAATTGCGTTTTTTGGTTCGTTTTTTGTGTTTTTTGCACGTGACCGCCCTTTCCCCCTCCCGAACCCTCCGTCATATATTTTTCTTGTTTTCCCCCTGCCGTCCTGCCCACTTTTTTTTTACACTATTTCGTTTTGACGTCCGGATTGGGCGTTATTAATTTTTCTTTATTTTTACGTGTATTCGCGCGCCCGTTTTGCACGTGAACGCGCCCTTTTTCGCTTTTATGCGTCTCCACGTGTCCCGGTCGTGTCCGCATTACCCGTACCGTCATCCCGGCGCCATTTCAATTCTGTCACGGTAAATTTTTTTACCCCGCCCCGCGCATGTGCACGGGACGGGGGTACGCGCCCTGACCCTGCCTCCCCCTTGTCCCCCCCCTTTTTTGACCCTGCCCACCCCTATTCCCCTACCCACCCCCATGGGCACCCACCCCCCTTGTCCCTGCCCATCCTCCCCCCTTGGGCACCCTCCCCTATCTTCCCCCCACCCCCCTTTCTCTCTCCCCGTCCCCCAACCGTCTCCCTCCCTCCCTTCCCTCCCGCTCTGTGTGTCTCCTACTCCCCTCCATCTCCACCTCTCCTCCATTTCCTCCTCCTCTCCTCCCTCCCTCTTCCACGATGCTCCCTCCCTCTTCTCCTCGTGGCTACCTGCTCCCTGCCCGCCTTCGTCCGCCCCTCTACACCTCTGTAGCGCCCCCGCCGCCGTCTGAGTCCTCCCACACCCGCCTGTGGCCCTGCGCCCTGCGCCACCTTTGTGGAGCCCCGCCTCGCTGAGCGGCCGCCGCCTGGATCGCCGCCCTGCCTCCAGTCGCCGTGGCCACGACATCCGAGCCCGCCCTGCCTCCAGTCGCCGCCTGCCCCTCGCCCTCCTCGACGCCTGCCAATCGCGCCACACGTTGGCCTCCTCTCGCCCGCTAGTCCGCCGGCAGCCGCCAGCTCGCCGCCGGAAGCTGCCACCACCCTCCTCTACCTCCTCCTCCTCCCTCACTAATTTGCGGTTAGTTTAACCTAACCTTCGGTTAATTAACTAACCCTAACCTCCCACTAATTAACACTAGTTAGGTTAATTAACTAACCCTAACACCCCCCTAATTAACCTTAGTTAGTTTCACTAACTTAACCTAATCCCTTCTCCCTAACCCTAGCTAGGTTAGTTCTAACTAACCTTAGTTAGGTTAGTTTACTAACTCTAGTTAGCTAACACTAACCCTAACCCTAACTAGGATCCCACTAACCCTAACCCTAACTAGGATCCCACTAACCCTAGTTACCATCCCACTAACCCTAACCCTAACTAGGATCCCACTAACCCTAACCCTAACTAGGATCCCACTAACCCTAGTTACCATTCCACTAACTCTAACCCTAACCCTAACCCTAACCCTAACCCTAACCCACCTTAGGTTACCTAACCCCCTTTAGGTTAGCTTCTACTAACTGGACTTATCTGACTTATCCAACCTGACTAACCTTACATGACTTGACTTGGGCAGACTCACATGACTTACCCAGACTAACCCGACTTAACTGACTTATCTGATTAACATGATTTATGTGATTTAATTAATTTTTAACTTAAATTTTCCATCAATAAAATTCAGAAAAATTTCTAAAAATTCCCTTTGTTTTTTGCCAATTTTTGGGAGTTTGTCCACTGGAAATTACCTACCCTAAAATTTCTGAAAATTAAATATTTCCTCATTAATCCCCTAAATTGCCAATAAATGTAGAAAATTCATTTAAAAATAGTAAAAAATTCTAAAAAATTCCCATAACCTCCCTTGATCATTTTCCATCTATTCAACCATAAATAATCACAACTTAACACCAAAAAAAAATAAAAAAATAAAAAAAATAAACAACCAACACAAACCAAATCCACACATCTGCTAAGGTGTTGTCGTTGTTGTTTCATCAGTGATCTTTACTTTTCCTTTACTGGATTTACTTCTTTTGGGAGACTCTTCCGTGCGCATTTCTACATTACATACACACCCCTTCCAGGTATTTATTTTATGTGCTTTATTTATTTTCATTTCCCCCTTAATCACAAATTAATTGTTAAAATGAACTCTTTTATTCACTCACAGTTTCCACGCGCATTCGCGCTATAAACACACATACTTTTTAAATAAAATAAACCAGCCGTTCACTTAGCACGCGCTATGTGCGCTACAAAGGCACTTTTCAATTTTAATTAAAATGAACCAGCCGTCACATGAGCACGCGCTGGCAAAAAAGCGCTCCACGTCACCTTAAATTATAATCAATGAACTTGCATTTAGAGACCCAGTCGAGGATCGAAGTCCGGGATTCGAATAAACGCACCGTTTTAACCTAATAATTGGTAATTAAATTTATAATAAGGAACCGTCGTTTTCTTGCTAAGGTTTATCACCTAATAAAAATTCACCCATTCTTAATAATTTATTAAAATCAACCCTTCATTAAATTAATTCCCCCTCACTGCACTTAATTCCCCTTTTTAATGAACCGTTTCGTGGGCTAGGGTATGCGCAGTCATTAGCGTTATTTTCCATGGTCCAGTCTTGGTTTATCACCGATGTAGTATTGATATGTGCCGGATGTGGTATTGTTTTGGTTTCCAGTCTTTGTTACGGTTACGGGTACGGTATGCAGTTTTTTTCTTTTATTGCCCGATACGAGGTTCTGGGTGTTTGTCTGATGCATCGCATGAAGCTTTTGGTCGCATTTGTCTCAAGGTCATGTCAAATTTTTTCTAGGATGTGGTTTGCTTGGGGTTAGTTGGTCGAGTCACGTTTTCTTGTTTGGTTATTCTCTTATCCTTGGTTTTTGTCTTTGCTTTGTAGGCATTCTCCTTGATTGTCTGTGTTTGTGGTGTGTGTGTAACCATCTGAATGGCGCCTTCTCATGCTCCTCCCCCTATCCAGTAC
This sequence comes from Lygodium microphyllum, assembly GCF_053477565.2. Taxonomy (NCBI): domain Eukaryota; kingdom Viridiplantae; phylum Streptophyta; class Polypodiopsida; order Schizaeales; family Lygodiaceae; genus Lygodium; species Lygodium microphyllum. The sequence goes on from NC_141135.1 coordinate 83,675,110, forward strand.
ATCCCATTAGTTAGTAGGGATTACTCTTCCCTACTTACTTTTGAGCCCCTCACGAAGGCCTCGCTGCTTTTGTGGCTACTTCTTTTCCCCTGCTTCCAGAGGATCCGTCGTTATGTGATGAGTTTCTGGCCTCTTACAGCAAGAAGACAGGCGTAGTCCAGGGCATTTCTATGACTTTGACATCTCGAGGCTTAGGGAAGGCTCTGTCTCTACCCTTCAAAGGTGAACCTTTTATGACCACTCGTCAGCTCTTCTCTAATGAAGAGATTCTAAAGCTGTTGCAAAAGCAGACAAGGGAAATCCTCGATGTTAAGAAGGTGATAAACTCTTCAGGAGTTTCCTTTTCTATGATCACTGATCCCGTATGGAAGACGATATGTCAGTTTCTTCAGGACAGATTTATGCCTGCCAAAATGCCATCCCACTATTTGTCCAAAGAGCTTTTTACAGCTTCCAAGATGGTGTTGAAAGGAGTTGCTATTGATTGGAGCACTTACCTCCTCACTAAAATGGATCAACATTTCGTCAAAGTCACTAGAGGTAATGTTACCAATGTCACATATGGATCATATTTGTCTGCCTTCTTGACCTATTCAGGTTTACAGAAGACTATGCCTCCACCTCCTCCATCAGATCCAGTACCTCCTCCTCCACCTTCAGAAGAGTCAGAACCTATTGACATAGAGGATGATGATTCTCCGCCTCTCCTGGTCATACAGCGCAAACGCTTGAAGAGGGTAGCGGATAAAGCTCCTTCCGTACTTCCTTCAGTACCTATCCCTGCTACTTCTGGCAGTGAACTCCCTGGGTATCTCACTTGTACTAACCTGTTCAGAGTACATCGAGAAGGATCATTGGACATCTCAGAAACAATCTAGTCTCCAGAGATGCCATTCCTTTCCTCTGCAAGGACATTCAAAGCTCCATTGAGTTGTCAGTGACAGCCTGTGTTCAACAACTGTACGCGTCCTTTTATGAAGAGCTCATGCAGTCCAAAGACCAGTTGCATAAGGCAACATCTGAGTTAGCTTCTGCTAAGGATACCCTAGCAGATTTATTTAAGCAAATGGAACAGCAAACCCAACTGGTTGCCACCCAAAGCGATGAGATTTCTTCTTTGAAGACCCAGTTACTCGAGGCTCAATCCCAGGTTACTAGCCTTTCAAAGCAGAAGGAGAAAATGTCCAGAGAAGCGAAGGAGTTCCAAGCTATCTTAGATGACAAGCTTTCAGCTTTACAGACTGCTAATGACACAGTGGCCAACCAAGCCTCCCAAATCCAGCAGTTGCAAGATCAACTTGCAAAGTCCCGCCCTGTTCCTCCAAGCCCTAATGTTCCATTGATTCCTTCTCTTTCACAGCAGGACTTGGCTACTCTTCAGAGACAGGCTACTTTATGCCCTCTATTCCAAGATAAAGTTGAAAGATTGCAGTCCAGAATGGACTTGTTATGGTCTACCTTTGAGCAGTTTCAGGAATATGTTTTACCTGACCTTTCTTTCTTTGTCCACTACCACTTACAGAAGTTGGTCTTCTATATGAAGCTTTCCACGATGGATTTACCTTTTCCAGAGGATGACTGGAGTGGGGCTTGGTCTGCTGAGTTGTTGACAGAGGTAGTCAGAATGGTCTTTGAGGATTCTGTCATGCCAGATACCATGTTGATGTCATACATGTATCTACGAGGAGACTTGTTAATTCCAGATGAGGTGGATATGGCATGGTATGTGGGGGATGTGGTCTTACAGGCTGTTTTGTATGTCAATCATTTGGAGTTGCGCATAGCTGACATGTTCCAGAGTTATTCCTTCAAAGTAGCTGATTGTTATGATAATTCGTGGCATCCCATGATTGATTCGGTGGTCCTAAATCAAAGACAAAAGACAGCTCCTACCTTTGCCCAGAGTACTAATCAACTGAGGATGGATCTCTTAACCTATCTTTCAAGACATAATCCATTTGATGCTACCTTCTTTGATGCCTATCATAGACGATCTCTCTTAGGACCTTCTGTTCCTACCCTCCTCTATTACCAACAAATGGCTCACCACTATGCTATATATCTTTCCCTTTGTCAATCTAATTCCACCACTATTTCACCCCTTCTTTTCCAACCTTCATCTTTCCCTCAAATTCCCATTTTCACTTATTGTTCCTTTATTGAGGATAGGGTATTTTCCCCTTCTCCACCCTGTCCTTCTCCCTCCATTAATATACCCTCCACATTTCCTATTTATCAGTTAACACCCTTCCTTAGTGATTCCTTACAAATTTCTGCCACTCCTTCTTTAACCTTTTCTTCTTTTTATGATTTTTCCTATCCTTCCCTTCATCCACTCTTCCTTATTCCACTACCCTCTCCTAACACTTCCATATCTCAACCACCTCAGTTGGTTAGTGACTGTGATGGGTTTGATAATCAGATTTCCAGAAGAAGGGGATGGAGTTCGGATGATTGCCTTACAGGACCTCAGATCAATTGGCCAGTAATTCCAGGAGAATGGACCGCTTCCAGTCAAGCTTATCAGAACTATGTTCATTTTGCCCAGCAGTATTCACAGTCTGCAGATCCCTCCGTGAGATTAACTGCTCACTTTGCTTGGTACCTGGCATATATGCATAGGCACTCTCATAATGATTCCAAGTCTATTCCAAAGTTGTGCATGAATGTCAATGTAAGCATTAATTCCCAGCAGCTGGATATATTGTATTTTCATGCCCTCTGTTTGCCTAGCAGATACCTGGTCCTGTTGGAAAGGATGTGCTGTCTCCAATTTTTTCAAAATCCTCCTAAAAACTTTGTAGATGAATCTTTATCTATGGATCGTTTTCGACAACATCAATCTTTTAAGAGGGATCATCTTCATTGATACCTTTCCAATGTATGGTGAAAGCTTTTTAATGAAAAACTCTCTTTTTGAAGGAGTCATTCAGATGGTTGTGTTGTGTGTAGTGTTTGTGTTGTGAGTTTATTTATGTCAAATGAACGTGGTGGTTTCCTATTGGATTTCGTGTACGAGCTACGCTTTGGAGATTTGCAGTGATGGGGTCGTGGATGGAGAGTTGAAGCAGATGCCGATGATGAAGAAGCAAACTTTTATATCCTTTATAAATTTGTTGTGATTTTTAGTTTAATAAGAGGTGTTAATGTATAAAGGGTTTTCCTTTCTTTGTATTTTTATATCAGAAACAGGTTATAAGTTGGGGTCGTGGTGGATGGATTCTTTTTGAGAAGATATTGAAGATCAAAGTTGAGCTTTTCCCTGAACTTGTATTCCCTTTTTCCTGGGTCGCGAGGACGCTTCCTTATTAAGTGTGGGGATATGTTGAGTGTTGAAATGACTTGTTTTTTTGGCTGATTTTTGTTGTTTTTGAGAGCTGAATGGTTGATTTTATGAGATGATTGATTGGTTTGGAAGTGGTTTGAGAGTGTTTTGGATGATAATGATTGTGTTTTGGAAGTTCATGATGTTTATTGGTGGTTCTGTGATGTTCTGATAGGTTCTGATTGGTTATGTATACCTTCTGTTTTATTCTGTTTTGGTCTGTTTTGTTCTGATTGTCTTTTGTAAAGAGGGATGGAGTATTGATTGATGAAGATTGAGATTTTGTGAAAGTTTATTGAATGGTTTGTGAGAGTTTGGAATGGTTTGAGAGTGAGTTATGTGGTTTTGATGACCTTCTGTAACCTTCTGTAGGTCTTCTGTAGAGCTTCTGCTTCTGTTCTGTCTCTGTTCTGTTCTGTACTGTAGCTGTTCTGGTACTGTTCTGTAGACTGTTCTGTATGCTTCTGTATGTGTTCTGGTGGATGAGAGTGTAGCTTGGGAAAGTTTTCTAGCCTTGGAAAGAGGTGAATACAAGTGCAAAAGAGCTGAAAGAAGTAGTTGCTGAAGACTCAAGTAAAGACTAGAGTGAAGTGACAGTAGTGAGCTATGAAAGGACACTGTAGTGGCTCTGGTGACTCTTCATATAAGACATACCTCTTGGGAGGGGTATCCACGACCTAAGAAGGATTATTGAGAGTGATTTTGAGAGATTGTAGTGAGGACATGATGTATTATTGATGGAGAGAGAGAGAGAGAGTTAGAGATAGCCAATTCTACTCAAACAGAGTGATTGTATATGAGAGATTGAGAGAGAAGACTATGAAGATATTGAAGATGAATACTATGTGATGTATTTTCATTCAAAGATGGTGTATTCCTTTGCTTTCTTTGTTCTATTGATGGATTTTATGAAGATATTGAAGAATATGGTCGATTCTATTAAAAACCGTGGGAGATCTACATGATGCTGTATGAAGATTTTTTGTGCCTAGTGTTCTTTTCTTCATTGTGATCATATGAAATATGATAAACAAGCTTGTTGATGTTACAAGATAGATTTTCTTGCAAGAGAATTCCCTTTTCCTTGGTGTTCCTCTTGGGGCTCCATCGTCCCCCGTGTTTTTAGCTAAATCTACACTCAAGGTTAGAATTGAGTGCTGCTCATAAGAGGGTCTAAGCCCGGCTAGTGGTTGAGGTTAGACATCGCTAGAGAGGTTAGTAGCTAGTGGTTGTTGCTTGGTTTGCTCGCGAGGTTGTAGCTTGGCCTCATGTTCAATGGGCGTAGTTGTGGTTGTGGTTGACATACTACTTGGTTCATTTGAGAGTTGAGGGGGGGCATCACCGGGACTAGATGTGGTCTGTTTGTTAGTAACAGGTTGTGGTTTTGGTTGAGATATTGGCTTATGCCTTGCGGAGCTAGGCTTTAGAGGTTTCATGGATTTAACGTCTAGAGTCGCTTGTGGTTTGAGTTGTTTTAATGGGACATTTCGTGTGGTCAAGCTTGTAGATGGCATTTGAGTAGTGCCTTTGGATGTTTGGGCTTTAGGTAGCCAAATCCAGGTGTTGCCCATGCAATAGCCTTGCGCTTGCAATAAGGTCTTGGGAACCCATTGTGGCATGACTGTGCGTCGATGTTTATGGTTTCGTCTTGGCCTCCTAGGTTTCGGGTGCGGATCCGTAGCCTTGTAAGGCCACATGTTTCTATTCCTAGGTTGCACTCTCTGTTTAGGTACCCATTTGAACCGGGGTTCATGGGTTTCAGTGTTGGCTCTAGTGGGCTTCTGGCCTTGAGGTTGGGGAGGCTGTGATAAGTCCCGACCCCCCTCCTGAGACTTGGTAGTGGGTTTCTCTACTAGTGGCCATGTGGGCTTGGAAAGAGTCACATCGCCCTTGCTGAAAGTTGTAACTATGCGGATGTTACCCACGGCTAGGTGGATATGCTGCAACTCATAGTCGACATGGCAAGAGACTTGCTTCTTAAAAGTTCGTCCTAACAACAATTCCGTTCTTGCATTCTTAGTGTTGGGTAACACATAGAAGATTATCGGAATGCTTTCAGACTCAATAGAAACTGCAACCTTGCACTTTCCCAAAAGTGTGTAGGGTTGGCCTCCATAAGAGGTGAGATTAACAACAGTGGGCTGCAACTATTGTTTGCCAATTTGGGTCCAATGGTCATGAGTCAAGATGTTAAAATCGGTGCCCTCATCAATCAATGCGTTGATGGTGCATGTGCATTTAGTAGTGACCGTCATGCGTAGGTAAGCTGGTGGCACTACTTCCTCATCCTCATTGTCCACCTCAGTGATAGTGGCTACTCGTACGTGGATGGGGGGTGCTAGCATTGGGGGCTCATGCAATGGGTGCGTGGGAGGAAAATACTTCTTTATGCAGCTACCATTGAAGAAGCCTATGCCCTCACCCTCTAGGGTCTCAAGTTCCACATTGCCAGTTCGGATGATGGTTCGAACCTTGAAAGATCCTAGCCCTCGGAATTTCAGTTTTTGCTTATGTCCTTTGACTAAGTATAACAGTACTAAGTCACCCTGTTTGAAGTTGCGCTGCTTAACGTGCTTGTCAAACGAGCTTTTGTGTCTTGCATTCTCGCATATGAGCACATGGGTGGCAAGAATTCGGGTTTCTGTTAAGCGTTCAAGTTCAATCAAGTGTTCCGTCCATGCCCCCTTCCCATCCCATCTTTGTTAAAGGGATCCTTGAGGCTTGGTACAAAGAATTCCAAGGGAAGGGTTGCTTCTGTACCATATGTCAATCTAAAGGGGGTTTGTCCTACCGCCATCTTGTAAGTAGTGTGGTAGGCCCACAAGGCCGCCATCAATTTGTTGTCCCAATCACTGTGTGACACAGAGACGACCTTGGTCAGCAGGATGTTTACCACGATTTTGTTTGTTGACTTGGCTTGACTGTTTGCCTGAGGGTAGTAAGGCAAGGTTTTTCGATGGATGATTAGGAAGGAGGACAAGAGGTGAGCTATCACTTCATTGATGAAGTGTGTGCCTTGGTCGCTAACTAATTCGATGGGGTAGCCGAATCGTGAGGTCACTTGCTCCCATAGGAACTTAGCGGTGGTCCAAGCATCATTCTTTCTTATAGCTCGTGCTTCTACCCATTTTGTCAGATAATCAGTAGCCACAATAATGTATTTGGCTTGTGAATACTGTGTTGCAAGACTAATGGGTCTGATGAAGTCAATCCCCCATTTCTCGAAGGGTTGTCATGCGATAATTGGGGTTAGCTCCATGTGATCCTTACGAATCGAGAATTTGGTCCTTTGGCACTCGTCACAGTGTTTCACGAAGCCTGTATCATCCTAGAAAAGGGCAGGCCACCACGGTTGAGACTGCAATACTTTGTGAGCTATCACTTCTTTGCTGAAATGTCCTTCGGTGATTTCGCCATGTGCCTCTGTTAGCATGTCATACATTTCATGTTCACACGTGCATCTATGTAGTAATCCGTCTTGTCCTAGCTTGTAAAGTTGGCCAACTATCAACTGATAGGGTTAGATTTTTAGGATAAGCCGCATAAGTTGAGCCTTTTCTACTATCGGTCGTTCCAGTAGTCTATGTTCCAGCACTTGAACTATGTCATTTGCCAAATATGGCATCATGTCAGCTCTAAAAAAATCCCTTTCATTGGATAAGCAGAATAGATGCACATCTAGCAATTTATCTACAATGACTTGTCTAGCTGCTTCTCCTGTGGGGATGCGAGACAAATGGTCAGCCATGTAATGCTGGTTCCCTTTATGCACCACCACGAAGAAGTCAAATTCCAAAAGTAGAAGTAGCCATCTAACAATGTGTCTTGTAGCACATGGTTTATTAACCAGAAACAACAAAGCTTAATGATCCACAAAGAAAGTAAAAGGCGTAGCCAAAAGATAATGTCAGAATTTCTTCACGGAAAATACCATGGCCAATCCCTCTCTCTCTGTTGTCAAATAATTCATTTCAATCTGAGTGAGTTGTCTCCTAGCAAAGCTCACTGGATAATCCAAGTTGTGTTTACTAGGTTGGCACAACACAGCTCCTACGGTGAATTTCGAAGCATGGATGTGCACATGGAACGTGAGTGTCCAATATGGGGCTCATAGTATCGGAGCGGTGGTTAGAGAAATTTTTAGTTTCTCATACGTGCATTGGCACTTTGCGGTCCATTCGAATACAATCAACAGCTTATATAAAGGTCTAGCAATCAATGTGTAGTTTAACACAAACCATCAATAGTACCCGGTATGTCCTAACAAGCGCTGAACACCCTTGTAATCAGCTCGGGGTGGAAGATTGACAATGACCTTGATCTTTGAGAAATCTATGGCAATGCCATTCTTTGATATCACATGTCCTAGGATACATCCATGCTTCACCCAAAACTGGCATTTCAAGGGGTTCAATGAGAGGCGATATAGTCGACATCGTTCAAAGACCGCTCGGATCCTACCTAAGTGTTCTTGCCAAGCAGAGTGAATGCACAAGTCATCCACGAAGACTTCTAACTCATTCCTTAGCATGTCTTTGAATATTGTGCACATCAGTCTTGGAAAGTGGTTGGTGTGTTAGTCAATCCCAAAGGCATGACTATGTAGGTAAAGACTCCCCATTCAGTGTGGCAAATGCTATCTTATGCCTATCATTAGGATGTACTTGCACGTGATTGTATCTTGAGAAGCCGTCCATGAAACTATAGGCTTCTTTGCCAACCACTCTCTCTAGCATGTGCTCGGTGTATGGTAGTGGCTAATTATCTCTTTTTGTAGCTGCATTTACCTTGTAATTGAGGCATGCTCGAATCTTCCCATTTTTCTTTAGGACGATGACTATGGGTGAGACTAGTTCGTGTGTTCAATTTTGTAGATGAATCCCGCTCTCATCAATTTTTCAATTTCTTCCTTAATAGCATGTGTGCTTTGGATTCATGGGATACGATCGCCTTTTGTGATTGGTGTTGTGTCAGGTGACATGGGTATGTTGTGAGTCACTACACTCGGGTCTATCCCTTTGAGCTCTTCTCGAGACCAAGCAAAGATGTCTACATACTTTTGCAAGAGAGTAATGAGACTTGTCTCATCTTTCTTAGCCAAGTCATCAGCTATAAAGACAGGTCGTGTTTTTGCCTTCCTTGGCTAAATTGACTTCCTTGACTTTGGCGGGTCCCTCGATGGGTTTTCTTGCTTGCCCTTGTCATTTGGCTCCTAGCAAGATCACCACCCTATCTCCCTTTCTGAACTTCATGAACCATTTTGGTAGGTCTTGCAGTTTTTGTTGTTCCTCTATCCGCGTTTCTTTGCTCAGCATTTGTCGTTCCTCCCTTAATTGTCAGCATTGTAGGTGAATGGGTAGGTCCCCCTTAGTGCATCTAGTCTTGGGAGGCCGAGGTATTTCAGGATAATTATCTGAGCTGACTTCCGATTTGGAATAAAAATTTCCATTTTTGCCAGAAGAGGGGCTCTCTCTCCTAGTGGTTGTAGCTCCAAATGTGAGTCTGTTCGTAGTAGTGGTGCATCACTTGGTTGGACTAGGCTTGCTTGCTTGCAATCGATTGCACCTATGTGCTCCAACCAAGTTCGATCATAGTCCTCACATCTAACTCCATCTCTAAGTGCACTCTGCTTGCGTGGTCTGGGGTCTGCTTGTATTTGTTTGATTACATGCCCCCAATGTCGTACTCTAGGATATTGACTTCCTTTTTGCTCTCGCTACTAAAGGAGGAACAGTCCTCATACTGATTGTCAAAGTTGTCTTCTTTAGGTTGCTCCTGATTCTCCCGGTTCTGACTATTCCCTTCTTGTTGGTTGAGAAGTAAGACCCAATTGTATTTCAAGTTCAAATCATGTACCTTGGACCATTTCCATACAGGCTCATCCATGGAGTGGCTTAAGGGTCGTCGCTAGATTTCTAGCCAACTTATTGGTTAAGTATCCTAGGACCTCCTGGAGCTTGTGTCTATTGCTTGGGACTTGGAATGCAACATGAGTGGGTCTTCCATGTAGACTCCCGGTCATCATGCAGACCGGTACTACTGAAGGTGTGCCCTTGAACTGATTAGTTGCCTTGACAGCTTGTTCATACTCCTCAATATTGGAGAATAGTAGGTCGATGGTAGCTAGAACACGCATCTAGTCTCGTTCATCCTCAAAGCATGGGATATACTTGGTAAGGGGCCCCATAGGATCCCCTAGCCTATCCATTGCCCTTTAGCATGGTGGAGATGGCGTCTAGGTCAATTGGGGTAGTCTTCCAAGTGTCCATCTCCACTCTCACAGCTTCCGTTCGATTTCCCAAGAAGATAAGACTGTTGCCCCAGTCTTCTACAACTCTCACATCGCACATCTAGGGTTAGCCTAGCAGGATATCGTAGTCCACTCTCTTCATGACTATGAATTCAATAGAGAATTGGATCCTTGCGATCTTTACTGGCCAGTTTTTTAACACTTCAAATGGCTTCACATTCATTCCATTTGCTAGTGTGATGCTAAATCTAGCAGTCTTGACCAGTGGGTTGCCCCAAGTTTGGAGTATCACATGGCTTAGTACACTCACTCCTGCCCCTGTGTCCACAATCCCCTTTTTAGTGATGTCTCCCAGTTCTAGGATTGGCAGGACTGCATGCATTTCCATGCCTTCCCAAAAGGCGTTGACGTGCAGGGATTTAGGTATGGAGTGCAGAGTCAGGCTTGGTATTTGAGTTTCTACATCATGCTCAGGCAAGGTTGTGGCAATTGGCTCATTTGGTTCTTCAACCCACTACTTAAGCTCTTGCCATAGCGTTGGGTGCTGCCTAAGTAGGTTGCCTAAGCTCAAAGTTACCAGAGTGGTCACCAGTGTATTGAGGAGGTTGCTAGTCACTAGCCTCTCTTCTAGGTCTATGGTTCTTGGCCTATGGCCTTGATTATTTTTCCGGCTTGAGGTAGTTAGACTTTTTCCAGAGGCGGTTCAGCTTGTGGCTCCATTGCCTCCCTTGGTTTTGGTTGTGGGAGAGAGATTGGGGTGCCTATGCTTGAGAGATCATTGATCTCGTTTTCCAGTATGGGCTCAACATCCTTCAGGTGCTCCTGGGCCTCCCTTATCCATTCTTTCACCTTCTTGATGGCTTCGAGTTGGTGCTTTGGGTTGGGGTACTCCCCAACCTTAGCACTTTCCTTTTCAGCCGTCTGAGACGCCGGTGTCTCTTCTTCTGTGTCAATGGCTTTCCTCCATCTGGCAGAGTCGTGGCACTTTTGGTTTTGAGGGTGACCTTAGCATCTAGTCTCCTCTTCCTTTGTCTCTGGCTCGTCTTTCCAATTGAGGTTGCGTCAAGGTTTCTAGGCCATGGCAATGATATACTGACCTGCTTTGTTTGCACACAGGTCATGACATACAACGGGATAGGTGTGGCCTCCTCATCGAGTGCTCGACACTGAAAAACCCCAATGGAACCAATAGCTCATTTGCTAAATAAGAGGATGGTCTCTACCTAAGGCAGTCAACAAAGAGACGAGTGATTCCACACTCAGCGTATCTCAAGTTAGTTTAAGTTGCTGTACATTAACATGACCAATGCGTTTATGCCAAATATCAATATCTGCAACTACACCGTCCCATGTGCAAACATTGCTGCACTCAATTCAGGCATGTCTGCATCCAACGTAAACATTCTACCCTTCTTCTTTCCTTTTGCTATCAAGCGACCTTTATTTTTCATATCCTCAACAAAGCATCCATGAGGATTAAATCTGACCTGCAAGCCCTGCTCAACCATTTGACCAACAGAAACCAGATTCTTGGTGATATTCGGGACATGAAATACATCAGGCAGGTATTTCTTTTTCCCATCCTTCATAGACAAATGAATTTTTCCAATCTGGACAATAGGATGTGCAGTATCATCACCAGTCTCCACAAATCCTGGTTTTTCCATTTTCCTTGCATCCTCCATCCATTCTGCATGACCTGTCATGTGGTTTGATGCACCTGAGTCAACATACCATACATCGTTGCTTTCTTCTGCACTTGTCACATAATTGTTCATGTGCTGCACCATAAACAAATTCTCATTTCTGTCATCACCCTGTCTACTAGAAGATGCATAATTCCCTTGTTGCAAATGATGTCATTCTGCTTTTTATAGCAGTCTTTAGCCATATGACCCATTTTACCACAATAGTAGCATTCAACATTGCTGTTTGCATTTTGGCCTCTTTGCCATCCACCACGACCTCTTTGGCTCCCCCTACCTCTAGAGTTACCACGTCCTCCTCCATAGGACTGGTTTTCTTGAGTTTGCTGCATATTCTGATTTCTACCACGGCCTCTAGATCGGCCTCCTCTACCTCTGCCTCTACCTCTTCCAGCATTTGAGTAGAAGACAGCTTCTTTTGAAGTTCCTCCTGAAGAAGATGCACCACCATTTCTCTGCTCCTCAAAAATTAGAAGAGCAATCAACTCCTCAAAATCAGGAAATCTTTCACGGATGGAAATGGATGTTCGGAATTGTGCATAATCCTTTCCTAGACCATTCAAGGTCACATAAACTAAATCATCATCTTCCACTGGCGACCCAATGGAAGCAAGTGCATCTGCAATCTTCTTCACCTTCATGTGGTAGTCATTGATGCTCATATTTTCTCTTTGCACATTGTGCAACTCTTGCTTGAGTTGCATTTTCCTGGCTTGCGTATTTGGCGTACTTGCATCTTGAATATGCACAATCATAGAGTCTGAAATGCTGATAGATAGGCAGTACATAACTTTCCTGGCTCTCTCATGCCATGCTTTAAATGCCTGCGTTTTCTGTTGATTGGGAACATCAGGAAGAATTGGTTCTTCTTCATTTCCTGCAACGAATTCCCAATATCCTTTTCCCATAAGGAAATTCGTCATTCTAAACTTCCATGCTTGGAAGTTGTTCTTGTCAAGCTTTTAAGTGACAATCTGTGAAAGAGAATCAGACGGCATTGCAGAACACTGCAAAAAATTCTGTCACTACAAAGAACACAGCTTCAGCCTCACAAGGGCAAATTTGCAAAACTGACGAAAGTAGTATTTGACCACATAGTCACTTCCTAGTGACGATTTTGCATCAACAGGAAACAAGAATGATTCTGTAACTCCCAATGTCTCTGCGCATAGGCATACAATGCAATTTCTACAGTAACTTTTCACCGACTTGTAGAACAATGGTCGCATAGCATAAAACAGGGCCTTTTTCTGAGTGCGTGCAGAAAACTTCCGCCTCCAAAACAGGCCCCGAAATGGCCATAGATATACTACCCTCTTGCTACACCACAAAGGGCGTCTCAATCTGAGACAATGCACTCTTGCACTTTCTGGCTGTGCTACCTGCAAAGACTTGCTCCCAAAACAGAAAAATGAAAGAAACACTATTCCTCTTACCAGAACACCGCGAACTTGGTTTGCTTTCTTGAGCTCCTTACCACAAACAAGGCTCTGATACCATATCAAGATTGTGGGAGAGAAGGAAGGAGTCTCACTTGTAGCTTTCTTGCTTGCACAATGGGGAAATACACACAACGATGGAGGCTGAAAATAATTTTCCTCTTCTTAGTTGTGTAAGCCAAAATAACTCTAGTACAAAGAAATAGAAGAACCTTATATATGGGTCTCAAACCAAACTCAACTAACTAAGGTGGCATACTAACTGAGCCATGAACTAGAGTAGATAAGGATAGCTGTCATCTAGCTATTATTCATGGGTGGTGTACCAACCGCATCTGCAACTGACAAGTCGGTGACATAAATGCACAACGGTCACCATGGCATATCACGAGTGGAGCTCGATATCTCAACACCAATAAGTTGGGTAGCTTTCCAACATTAGATAGATCTGATTAAATTGTGACCCTCTAGATAACGGTAGGATTAGTTACCAAGTTTAACACCGTTTTAGGGGGCCGTAGCTGAGATTTTACCTTATGGGTAGGAGGATCAAGTTACACTCTCCCCCATCTCTCACTCTCTTTGAACCAACTGCGGTGTTTACCTCACTCTTGCCTTTGATTTATTACAAAGCGGTCTTTCTTAGGTGGGCGTTAGATTGATATTAGGGGTGACTTGTCCACGCTTCCCTTGTGAAGTAAAACTGAGCTTTCCATGTTCAACTAAGTTCAAGGTTTCCCATGGGGAGATGGGATGGTGATGTGCATGAATATGAATTTCAATCGACTACTAGAGGCTCCTTCGGGTCTATTGGAGGAGGCACCTCACACATATCTCAAATAGAGATTCCACATAGACCTATAGTGGTAGTTGATGACCATCTTCAAATTAGATCTTCAACTTGATGATTTTTGTTCAAGGGGAAGCATAAGATTTGGTAAAAGGTCACATGTTTTGTGCACACAAAAGATATGGCTATGCTTCATGATCTTTCTCTCCTTAATTTTTTGATTCGCTCCTCTAGAGTTGATAACACCTTGTCTAGTGTAGTGGTATGGCACCCAACTAAGACATACTCCAATTCACAAAAAAAATCCTTAATGAAGATGATAGTTATCTCAACTCTTAGAGATCATAATGTGGTGGCCCACATCCTTCTTGAGGCTTAGCAGCTTTGCATCCCAACACCTTTTCTCCAAAAAGTGGTTGTATTGTTAGCCTTGCAACTTTTGTAATGAGTAGCAACCTACTTATTCCCACCTTATTTTGTCTTTAACATTATGATCCTTCTCTTCTTTTAGCACAATGATGGTTGACCGTTAAGGATGATGCTAGCATTCTCTATTTTTTCTCCTAGATCATGGCTTCCTAACATGCTACTATTTCTCCTGGATGATGGATTTTCTAATGTGCTCTTTTCTTCCTTTGTAGAATATCCCATTTAGCATAGATACCCTAATGGAAGCCATGGTGACATCTTTTTGCACCTAAAAAGCTAATGGCTTATTGAAAGATGGTGGTCTCTTGCTAAAATAGTAGTAAGTAGCAATCCAAAAAAGATAATATGTCCTATTGATATCATGATGGCTAGCTCAAAAAATGGCAATAGATTTTGGCCTGTATGGCAACTAGTTGAATGTGTCTTTATGGCTTAGGAACATCCACAATAGCATGTTGCCCTTAAGACAAATCCTATAGTTTTATCCTTTCATGAGGTATACATGACCTAGCATGGTATGCACACCTCATGTATGATGTCTTTAATTTCAAAAGCACATCATGCACATGACCAACAAATTGATTATGTAGTAGTATACAACTTCTAGAGTACTTTTGCTTCATATGGATGGTGAAAACCACATCTAGGGTAGAGGTCTAGAAACCACTTGATTCCAAGCATGGATGACATCCCTCCTACACCTTTTAAGCAATGCCTCACCATTTGCAATTTCGTGCTTTGCTTCCCTCTCTACACTACTACATACAATTCAAATCTTCTCATCATCTCCTATCTCCTTCTAATCCCCCTCTCACGGTGGAGGAGGAACATAGCACCCGTCTTTCATAGCACTGTACTTCCACAATACTCATCTCTGGAGATCCTATTTTGCAAAAGAAGTTGGATGATCTATTGGAAGATCAATCTACTAAGATGGGGCTAAAAACTGAATGGTGGCATGTCAAAGAATCTATAAATGCACTTCTCAAGAAGCACATAAGAAGGAAAAGATTACATATTGGGGCCTTGCCTACTACTTTTGGCAAGAATGCTAAAACCGCTAGCTAGGCCACCTATATCTATGGCTAATTCTAAGGCCAAACCTACTCTTCCAATAGTAAAAGGGGATGTTATGGATGAGTTAGTAAAGGGAATGTGGGACCTATAGTTGAAGGTCTCACAATTGGATGAGAAAGGGTAAGCAATAGCTCCCAAGCCTCTATGTGAGGGCTTTGTGCGTAGATGCATGTGGTGTAATAGTCCTCAGCATGAGAGTCAAGGTTGTGATTCATAGCATGATCCATTAGAAAGACATGTTTTCTTTTGAAAAGATGGAAAAATCTATGCATAAGAGACTTGTTTAGCTCTTGCTCTAAACTTTGGAAAATGGCATATGCAAAATTTATTTGAAGAATGTGCTGCCCAGAACCCACTCCGATATAATATATTTTAAGCAATGACAATATTGTATCAAGAAAGAGATTTTGATTTAGACACTGATGTTTTTTTTTGCATTGATTTAGTGTGCCTATAGGTTATCATGAACCTCATGTTTTTTTTTTTGGAAACATTTCAAGAGTACAAGAGATTGATGCCTTGAAGATTAGTTGGTATAAGTGTTGATGTCACCGAAATTTGCACAATGTTTGGCTACACAAATACATAAGTAGCATTCAAACATGAGAAAGCCTCCAACAATCAGATATACATTCTAAAAATGGTTCACAAATATAGTTGTTACATGTGCACGGCTTATATATCTAAAGAAAATAGTTGAGTGAGTATATGGAGTGCCAAACATCTTTGGTATTAGACTCATACCTTGAATAGCAACAAGTAAGAGAAAGATGTCAACAAATAGTTGTACTTTGGAAGCCCAAGTAGCAACCATAGCCATGGTCTAACACATTTGAAGTAGATTTTACTGAGTGCATGCATTAATAAGGATCTTTGTTACCAACATAACCTTAAATAGCATTAGGAGTGACAAAGCCACCAATAATCATTTATACTACCCATGCCCCATTGTGTGTGTGTGTGTGTGTGTGTGTGTGTGTGTGTGTGTGTGTGTGTGTGTGTGTGTGTGTGTGTGTGTGTGTGTGTGTGTGTGTGTGTGTGTGTGTGTGTGTGTGTGTGTGTGTGTGCACGCGTGCGTGTGTGTGGACGTGCATGCATGCGTGCATGCATGCGTGCAAGCATGCAATTTACCATTGTCTAAAGGATATTAGTAAAGCAAGCACATGGGCTGGCATGCATAATCTTCGCATTGGACTTGAACCTTGAATAAGTAGTGGGGTCGATTTGGACAAGTTATCTTGTTTATCTTCCAATACCATATCCATTTTATAACACGTTTCTTATTATAATAGCTACATTATGAACACACACACACACACACACACACACACACACACACACACACACACACACACACACACACACACACACACACACACACACACACACACACACACACACACACACACACACACACACACACACACACACACACACACACACACACACACACACACACACACACACACACACACACACACACACACACACACACACACACACAGAGGAAGATATATATGGAGGGAGGGAGGGAGAGAGAAATAAATGGAGAGACACTCAAACAAATGGATAGAGAGGGATAGAGAGAGATGAGAGAGGGAGGAAGAAAGAGAGCAAAAAAGGGATATATGTAGATAGAGAGGGAGAGGCAAGAAGGGAAGTAAAAGAAATATAGAGGGAGGGAGAGGAAGGAAGAGAGGGAGCAATGAATTGAGAGAGATAAGTGTATTGTCCACCATGACATAGAGGAAATGGACAACAATGAGGCCTCCAATGTTTGAGATCAAGAGGCATATCTCAATCAGCATGTCAAATGTCCTTACTCTCAATGCAAGCTTGCAATTTGATGAAAACATTGCTTGTCTATAGACTGTGTGCAACTCTTTGGCAAGTTTCAACTAGAAATTATTGATCAAGAAGTCTTATACTTTGAGTTAATGATGAGCAAAGTATATACCAAACATGCTTTACAATCAAACTCTGATTGAAATAAAATTTAATAATATTAAATGTGTCCTAGAAATGTCCACAAAGAGGTGTCGGTCCAACCCAAGCAATGTACCTATTTTGGCTCATAAAAAGAGTTCATGGGTGTATAATGAAAGGAGTGCACAACTAGCTGATAAACCCATTGGAGGGTACTTCGTTAACTGTGCTCTTACCATCAAAAGGCATTGGGGACCTTCCAAACCATCCTCAAATCTTGGAGCTTGAAAGAGAGGCAATGATCGATGCATTATTGCCCATGGATCTGATCTATTGAGAGAGGAGGCATTTATACCATTATATAATGGGTGCCAAGTATGTCACTTAAAGATGCTCATTTGCTCTTAAGTATACATGCAAAGTACAAATAGAGCGATGCAAGTATGACCGAGTTGTTCAAGTACATATTACATTCATTTTCCTTTAATGCATAGATAATAATTATTTATTATTTATTCAAAGATGTTTGGATTTTTTAAGGCTACTAAAATGTCACATGCTACCATCTAGAAACACAATGCCCGAGTCTCATGATGATGCGTGACAAGGATTGTAGAAGCTTAGCATGGATTATCACAGCATTGATGCCTGTGTCAATGATTGTGTGTTCTTTCAAGGAGAATATGAGTCCATGGAAGCATGTTCAAAGTGTGGTGCTCACAGGTATCGAAAAGACTTGTAAGGGCAAACTATCCCTTAGAAGGTTGTAATAGTCCTGCCGTAGGAACCCCTACCACGGCCATGGAGAAGGCAGGGGGGTTGCCACGTGCTCTTGAGAGGAGGTGGGAGGGTGCCAAGGCCATGGAGAAGGCTGGGGGGGCTGCTGCATGCCAACTGGGGGGGGGGAAGGGCCTCCATACCCTACCCAAGCTCCCCCCTCTATAAAAGGGGTTGTGGACGTTGAACGTAAGGAGAAGGGGATCGTTGCTCCCTGACTGGTGAAATAGAGGAGAGAGAGAGAGGGAAAGGGAGAGTAAAAAAAAAGAGAGGGAGAATAAGAGAGAAGAGAGAGAGAGAGAGAGAGAGAGAGAGAGAGAGAGAGAGAGAGAGAGAGAGAGGGAAAGGGAGAGTAAGAAAAAAATAGAAAGAGAGAGAGACGGAAAGGGAGAGAAGAGAAAAGAGAAAGAGAGAGAGAGAGAGGGAATTTCTCTCTCCTTGAAGACTTCTAAACTTTCCATCTTTCTCCCCCCTTCGAGAAGATTTTCATGGACAAATTCCATCCATTAGGAGTTGTTTCTCTCGTAACGTGGGCGTGAAGCCACGAAGGGAAAACCAAAATTATACGATGCCTCCCAAGCAAAGTAAGTCCAATTGAAAGCAAATCCCGCTTCAACCAATGGAGCTCTTGCTACACAGCGAAGGGCGTCTCAATCTGAGACAATGCACTCTTGCACTCTTGCTACAGAGCGAAGGGTGTCTCAATCTGAGACAATGCACTCTTGCACTTTCCGGCTGTGCTACCTGCAGAGACTTGCTCCCAACCAGAAAAATGAAAGCAACATTGGTCCTCTTACCAGAACACCGCGAACTTGGTTTGCTTTCTTGAGCTCCTTACCACAAACAAGGCTTTGATACCATGTCAAGATTGTGGGAGAGAAGGAAGGAGTCTCACTTGTAGCTTTCTTGCTTGCACAATGGGGGAATACACACATAGGTGGAGGCTGAAAACAATTTTCCTCTTCTTAGTTGTGTAAGCCAAAAAGAACTCAAGTACATAGAAATAGAAGAACCCTATATATGGGTCTCAAACCAAACTCAACTAACTAAGGTGGCATACTAACTGAGCCACGAACTAGAGTAGATAAGGATAGCTGTCATCTAGCTATTATTCATGGGAGGTGTACCAACCGCATCTACAGCTAACAAGTCGGTGACATAAATGCACAACAGTCATCGTGGCATATCACAAGTGGAGCTTGATATCTCAACAATTATGTGTATTGGTCTACTTTGGGCCATGAAAGTCACATTAAAGCTAATTTTCATTGAGAATGGCACCGAATTTGAGAAGCTCCACTTGGAGTGTAATGACCAAGTGATATGGGGGCCATTTCCCCAAGGAGGTGCCTCTCTTGCTCAGTGGTGAGCCATATGATGCTCACTGCACACAAGGTTAACACAGAGCGAAGTGGGGGCCCTTCAACCTAGGGAAGGGTCTCCTTCACTTTGGTGGTGACCCTTGTGGGGTTCACCACACATGATGCCCACTTCAATTAGCCCAACTTTAATCAAAATGAATGAGCCTTTTCACAATTGTAGACATAAGCATTTGTCACAAAAGAAAGGTAAATGTTTCACGGGCCTTTTGTACTCAAGAAATACCATATGTTCAAATAAATGTAAACAACAAGTTAATTAATACATACGAGAACCTTTCCTTTTTTAAATTATTTTTTGCATTTCCATTCCCATTTATAAAGTGGAAAACAAGTTTTGAAAACTTACAATGCGTAGGCCTTGAAGGCCATTTTCAAGGGTCTTCTTAAGGGTAGGGGCCGAATCTTCGAGAGCTGGCTCAGCACTGAGGGTGGTGAGGTTGCTCGCGAGGGTGGTGAGGTTGTCATTAGGATGGGGGGTGAGGTTGTGGTGGCTGGGGCTAGGAGGTTTGACACCCCTCTTCCATATCACACCAAAGAGTTTCCAATCTTTGCAATCCCCTCTCCACCACTTGTGACTCGCTCTCTACAACTTCTCTTGATTCAGCCCATTGGCGAACATCTTCCATGGTGTCCTCATGATCTCAAATGACATCTTTTGCCTCGTAGAGCCCATATTTGCTCTTATTCTTGCTCACACCTCCTTTTCATTCTCTCTCTCTCTCTCTCTCTCTCTCTCTCATCTCTTTGCAACACCTCCTCCTTGCAGCACTTGGCAATTGTAGATGCAAAAAATTGAACAGTGTTGACTTTGAATTTCTTGATCTCAAACTCTGAGTAGCTCCCTATATCAATATCCTGTGCCAAAGAAGAAATTACAAACTGCAAGCTTCTTTGGCAAAGCAATCTTGCACCACAAAAACTACTCACATTTGAAAGACTCTATATATAACCTTTTAGAAGGAGAAAAATGTTGAGGCACGCCCTTCATCCACAACTGATATCTTGAGGGACCTGTTGTTGTGTGATTCAAACAATAATTGTAGTCAGGTTACATAAAAATATTATTACAAAAAGAATGCCCTCCATGCAAGCCAAAAGTTTGCACCCAACCCTAGAGACACATGTGAAGCTAGTCTAGGGATGACACCTTCAAAGAGCAAGATATAAATCTCAAAGAAGAGACACAAATACTTATTGTTAGGCTCTTCTGTGGTAGCCCTTGCTAGTAGTATTTGCAAAATAAAAAATGTTTTGATGTATGTCATACAATATTAGAATCCAATGAGACCAATTAAATCATCAAACAAGATAAATCACCAAGACAAAGATAAAAGAACTAGTTGTACACAAACAAGCAATCCTATTTAATCAAGCACTTATACGATGGTATGAAATGAAAACAACTCATACATAATTGGTCGACATATAACTCGAATACTTCAAAGTGTCTGTCCATGATGCATCATCATCTTGTAGAGGACCCGATAGTAGTGAGTCAAGACAATATATGAGATCGGTGGATCTCTGGTGGTAGCAATGATATTACATAGCTATCAAAAGCAAGGGGCATAAAAAAATATATTAAGGAAATATACCAATGAGATTAAGGATTGAGATGCTTGGGAAACAAACAATTAAAACTTACTGTTGGAGGGCAAGAAGGATGGAGTCAGTCAACACCTCATCAATAGGGAAACCAAGCACTCCGATGTCAATGCCATCGAGCTCCACAACTTATTGCCCCCCTCTCAAGGGTGCACTTGCCCAGGAGGGGGCCACCACCTCCCGCATTGCCGCTGCACACTCATTGATGTGACGAGATTGAGCTCGTTATTGAGGGTGAGCTCATCCTCCATCAAAACTGGTGGATGCTGATGAGTAGTTGAGATGGAGGTAAAAATGCAAGAAGGTGTGGGAGAGGAGGGGGGCTCTTACAAGTTGGGCCCCTGCACTCGTTTGGGTGGTGGATGTTGATGAGTAGTTGAGATGGAGGTAAAAATGCAAGAAGGTGTGGGAGAGGAGGGGGGCTCTTAAAGTTGGGCCCCTGCACTTGTTTGGGTGGTGGGGCTTGGCCTAGAGGCCTAGAGGGTCTCCTCCTAGAGGGGCTCAGCTCAAAAGGGGCTCATCTTTGAGGGAGCTCGTCTTTAGGGGACTCAACTTGAAGGGGTTTTTTCTTGGAAGGCTCAACATGGAGGGGATCCTCTTGGAGGGGCTCATCTTAGAGGGCATTGATGGACTCAAGATGTTGGGGTTAGGGCTCATGGGATTAGAGGGGCTCATCCTAGAGGGGCTTAGCATGATGGGGATCTATCTGGAGGGGCTCAAGCTGGAGGGCCACAGCCTGGGCCTATAGGGCTCTTCCTTGAGGGTCTCCTCTAGGAGAGGCTCATTCTAGAGGGCCTTGAAGGGTAGAACCTAGAGGGCTTAGAGTGTTGGGGCTCTCATCTTGGAGGGCCTATAGGGCTCTTCCTTGAGGGGCTGCTCTTGGAGAGGCTCATTCTAGAGGGCCTTGAAGGGCAGAACCTAGAGGGCTTAGAGTGGTGGGGCTCTCATCTTGGAGGGCCTTGAGGGGAGGGATCTAGAGGGGCTTGGGGTGGTGGGGCTTATCTTGGAGAGTCTGAAGAGGCTCATCCTAGAGGGGCTTAGTGTGTGATGGGATTCGAGGTGGTGGGGCAAGGCCTGGAGAGACAGTGGGACTACGTCTAGATCTCAACCCCTTACTGGGTTACTGCTTGTGCTCTCTATGAGCATGTGTTCCTCTCATGTGGGATAAGGGATCTTCACCTAGTTCATCTATGGTGAAGAGGCGAGATGGCAAGAATTTTTTGAATACAGAGGTTTGAGAAATCAACAACATTTAGTAGTCTGTCATATCGTAGTTGCAAGTGGCACAATCTATCGAAATCTTTGGGCATGACTGTCACTCAATGAGCATGGGTTGCAAGAAAATATGCATCTTAGAAAAAATCCACAAGGGAGTCCTCTACAATCTCTTGAAATATAGAATTGCAAGCATGCTCCATCTCATGTCAATGCCCCATTTCTCACAAATTTCACGAACCAACCTTTGGAAGTGCAGGTGTGGTATTATAGGCTGAATGCAATTTTCTATCTTGTGTATCTCTCCAAGCACTGCCCAATGAGCATGGTATCTTATGTGCCTTGAGTAAGATGAAGGCATCAAGCTAGACCAAAGAGAGTCACTACTAAGTGATAGAGGCTATTGCCTTACACTTATGAACTATGCACCACTTGGCGTTGACTCTCGAAGACAATAAGACTAGATGATTGCCACCATCAAGCGATATATGCTTCCCCTTACAATGGATAGCATGCACCACTTGGTGGTGATCCTTGAAGATAATAACATGGGACGAGGGTCACCACTAAGCGATGGAAGCTTTCCCTGGTAGTGGGTAGCCATGCATCACTTGGTGGTGACCCTTAAAGACAATTATATGGGATGAGGGCCACCGCCAAGCTATAGAGGCTTCCCCTCACCAAGGGTGGCTATGCACAACTTGGTGGTGATCTTGAAGACATAGAATGCGGGCCATCATCGAGGGAGGGAGGCTTCTCTTGGCCATGGGTTGTGAGGCTTTTGCTAGCAATGGTTAGCTAAACAAAACTTGGTGGGGACCATCAGAGTTAATAACAAGGGACGAGGGCCACCACTGATGAGCGAGGGAGGCAGCCACCATGGTAAATAGGTTGCCCTAGATCACCTAATGGTGACCCTGAAAGACTCTCCACCAAAGGGAAACCCTAGTGCAAAGGCCATTGCCATGGGGTAGGCAGGGAAATCTCAAATATGTAGTGCTTAGGATATTTAGTAAAACAAAAGATGGCCTTACTGGTGAATAGGTCGTGATAGACTCTCTTTGTTTGGCAGCATATTCACATGCAAATGGGTCAGAGACACACTTCTTCTAGGGGAAGGCTCAATACTACAAGGGCTCAATAGAAGGTTGGGTGGGTGAGAGGTAGAGTAGAGGACCATGTGAAGGTGAGAATAAGGCATTTGCAAAATGCATGCAAGGTCAAATTTTGGAGGAGCTGTTGCAGTAACTGGTTTATGGCCCAGTATTTTTCATTAACCTATTAAGGGTGTAGGCATTAAGTACAAAGTGCTTTTACATTAACATATGATTTTTTAAATCTTTATTTTGGATAGGTCCCCATCAAGACATGATGAAGGGCATCGTTGTTGGGAGATATGCTTATTTCTAGGGGTTCAACAAAAAGTAATAATAAGGTATTGCAAGTTGAGAACAATTGTGTATATTTGGGCCATTGATTTCTACACTCAATCGATCAATTTGGGCCATCGATCCTCGTGGGAGATGGTGTTCTGGCTCATCACCTCATCAAGAAAAAGGGAGATAGAAATTAGAATCCTAAAAATGGGTACCCTTGCCATTATAGGTCTATCATTCAAAGAGGGACCATTGAGTGTATATGTGCAAATAATTTACGGTCTAGGATGTGCCTTACATGTGCTTTCTCAACCTCCAACGACATGTGCTCTCTTGTATTTGGTGGTTCAATCACATGTGCTCTCTTGCATTTGGTGCATTTGCTCTCATCTTGCTCCTACTTTAGGCTTGTTTGATCACCCTTGCTTCCTTGATGTGATAGATTAATGAACCAACCTATCCAGTGATGGATGTCGGCTTTTCATTCAATATGCCAATCAACAACACAAGGGGTCTAGAATACTTCTAAATTTGTGCTATTTATAATTTTGTGAGAGATAAGTGAGAGGGGACTCCACGGAGTGGTGAGTCATCTTATCATTCTCTATTGGCTACAAAGCCCTCGTAGGCCTTGAATGCACTTAAACACAATGTGGGTCACCACTAAGTAGGGGACTTCTCCCTAGATTGAAGAGTTTCCACATTGCTTGGTTTTGACATCCATCCACTTGAACACAATATAGATCACCATCAAGCAAGAAAGGCCCCTCACTATGGTGGTGTGCAAAGAGCACTACTTGGTGTTGACCCTCATGTACACTTGAATACAGTATGTGTCACCACCGATAAGTGAAGAGGCTTCTACCTAGTCTTAAGAGCTCCCACATCTCTTAGTTTTTGTGCTTATGTATAATGAATACCATACGGATCACTATATAGTGAAGGGAGGCTTCTTCCTAGGCTTAAGGGTCCCCACATTTCATGGTGTTGACCCTCATGTGCACTTGAATGTAGTATCGATTACCATTGGGTGATAGAGGCTTCTCCCTAGGCTTAAGAGCTCCCACATTTGCTTGGTGTTGACCCTTGGGTGTATTGAATGACATGTGGGCCACTATCGAGCGAGGGAGGCTTCTCCTTAGGTGTAAGATCTTCCATATCGCTTGGTTTTGACTCTCATGTGCATTGAATGCCATATGGGTCACCACAAAGCAAGTGAGGCTTTGGCCTAGGCTTAAGAGCCCCTATATTACTTGGTATTGACCCTCATGTGCATTAAACGCCATATGGGTCAGCTTAGAGCAAGGGAGAATTCTCCCTAGGCTTAAGGACCCCTACATTGCTTGATGTTGACCCTTGTGTGCACTTGAACACAGTATGGATCACCACCAAGTGAGGGAGGATTTTCTCTAGGTTGAAGAGCTTCTACATTGCTTGGTGTTGAACCCTCAAATGCATTGAATACCATATGGGTCACCACCAAGTGAGAGAGGCTTCTTCCTAGGCATAAGACCTCCCACATCACTTGGTTTTGATCCTCATTTGCATTGAATGCTATATGGGCCACATGGGTCAACACCGAGTGAGGAACACTTCTCCCTAGGCATAAGAGCCCCTGCATTGCTTAGTTTTGATCCTTTTATGCACTGAATGCTATATGGATCACATAGGTTAGCACTGAGCGTGAGAGGCTTCTCCTTAGGATTAAGAGCCTCTACATTGCTTGGTTTTGGCTCTTGTGTGCACTTAATGCTATATGGATTAGTACCAAGTGAGGAAGGCTTCTCCCTAGGCTTAAGAGCCTCCGCATTGCTTGATTTTGACCCTCATGTACACCGAATGCTATATGGATCACCATAGAGCGAGGGAGGATTTTCCCTATGCTTAAGGACCTCCACATCACTTGATGTTGACCCTCGTGTATATTGAAAATCATATGGGTGACCACAGAGTGAGAAAGTTTCTCCCTAGGCTTAAGGACCCATGACATTGCTTGGTGTTGACCCTTGTGTACACTAAATGCCATATGGGTCACCATAGAGAGAGGGATGCTTCTCCCTAGGATTAATAGCCCCCACATTACTTGGTATTGACCCTCATGTGCACTTGAATGCAATATGGGCCATGACTAAGCAATGTAGGCATTTACCTAGGCTTAAGAGCTCCCACATTGCTTGGATTTGACCCTCATGTACACTGAATACCATGTGGATCATCACCGAGTGAAGAAAGCCCCTCACTAGGTGCTTGATGTTGACCTTCATGTGCACTTGAATGCACATGAGTCTAATGCCAAGTGAAGGAGGCTTGTTCTAAAGTTGTTTGTTTGGCTTAGATAATCAATCATTTTTTTCTTTCAAATTCTCTATTTGGAATAGGAAACAACATGATTGAGCTAGTGCTTTAGGATGATGTGGAGGAAACCTAGAATGAAAAGCTATATATGTTCCTCTACAATACTAGCACATTCACTCCCATCCTCTCGAGTTATCATGCATGTTCGAGTTACCACTTCCTATTGAGAAAGTATTGGGCTCCTTTAGGAGTGTGCTTTAGCTAAGAAAATGGAAGAATACCAAAGAATTCATACTTCTATTGTTGTCTCCTCTTTTTTTCTTTCAGTACATTATGGCTCGTACCAAGAAAATTGCACAATGATATCCACTACTAGCCAAGATCAAGGACAAGTTTTCACTTCTCCACCATAGCAAGGCAAAGAGATTGCCAATTTCAGCTAATGGTACTTCACTAGTAGCACAATCTAGTCATCTCCTTGTCCTTTTCCTCCATCCATCCAAAGGCTTGAAGACCCTCTCTCAATCAACCTTGGAGACTTTGAAAAGAGCTCGTGAGCAAGAAGACTCTTCCAAAGAGGAAAAAGCAAGCGAGGATGTGGAAGTTGACAACAACAAGCCATAGAACAATAAGGATGATGCCTCTACAAATGAGGAAGGTGGAAACACTGATGATGAGGGCAACATTGACAATAACATTAATAGGCCCTAGGACATGATAGAATGGTGTGAGGTAGTGGAGATGCAACCAAGGGACACAATAGGTGATAAGGGCCCTATGTGATGCCCTAAGATAAAAACATAGTGAGCTAGACAAGTTCCTCCTCAAATACCCCTCCTCACTCTAGAACTATCCCTTGCTGAGTAACTTGTACCCGAGGCCCAATCCCAAGCCCAACAACGACAAGAACAGAAACCACGGTTAGGTCCAGCTAGATGAGTCCCATGGCAAAGGCTAAAGTGGAGGAATAACTATCACTTAGCGGCTCTTAGGGAGATCCACATGTACTAGAAGAGCACGAACCTATTGATCAAGAAAGTGTCCTTTGTTGCGTGCTTAGTGAAGAAAATCCTTCACTCTTATAGATATTAATTATGAATGTAAGGAATTATAGTGGAGGCTATCCACAAAGCTGTAGAAGCATATCTTAATTCCTTTTTTGAGGATGCATATCTACGATCAATTCATGCCAAGTGGGTGACCATCATGTAGAGAGACATGTAGCTAGCTAGATGGATAAGATGAGAGAGAGATTAGAGTTGCGAAGGGCCTAGAGTTTTTGTAATAGAGTACAATGCAATGTCCTTTGTGAACTTCAACATGTAATAAAAAACCTTTGCCTTTTATTGTGCCTTGAATGTCTCATATTGTATTTGTGCATGACAATGTAATGATTAAATTTGCAACATCAACTAAAAACTTGACGATTAAATAGAACAAGCAATTGATTCTAGCAAATAGTCTAAATCTTTTTGCTTTGCAGAAATGACAAGTTAGCATGCATCATACAAGCGATGAAGTTTGTGAAAATTTTTAAAAATTTATTGGTAAAAAAATTATGGTTTGATAGGCTAGAGTGCTTAGTTTTGGCTCCAAAATCCCAAAATGCTATCAAAAGGGTGATTTGGGTAGTGCAAGAAGGCCTGGATGGTACAATGCTGCATGAAGAATGGACAGGATGACACTGAAACTACACATATTTTATTGAAGACAATTTAATTGTATTTTTTACATCTATCGTACTCTAAAAATATTCACACTGATATCATGCAACATCCATTCGTAAAATCCTTCAATCTTGTCATCACAGATGAAAAAATAGATAATATATTCGAGAGAGAGATTAAAAGAAAAATATATTTGTATTATAGTGCAAAGTACAAAGGACTTCTCCTTTACAGGACTATGCTTAGAATCTTAAAGCTCAATAGAAGTTTTAGGCTATCTTTAGGCACTTGATTTTATCATGCGTCTACTTCCATCTCTTCTTGGCCTTTGGCAGCAACCCTACCTTGATGCTCTGCTGCATAGCAGCCCAACAGTTGACTTCTATGGCTTTGCCAATCCCCACAGCTTGTAGTATCCTTCCCCACAGGCATGTACCAAAAACGTGATTCACCAAGTTCTTTTTAACAAGAATGATCTTGTGTATATTTGAGGTGATGGTGGATGCACACAACACTTTTGATAGGGCCTTCAAGATAGAGAATTGAGCCCATCCATCTAGGGTGAAGGTGACATGGACGATTGTGATGTCAATGGGGATCTAGCCAATGTATTGCCCTATGAAGGCATCCTTTCCAAATGCTCCTCGGCCCTTTTGGTGACTTGCAAAATCATCGACGTTGAGCACAACCTACATTGACATAAATTTAGCTGAAAATAGTATACATAGTAAAATAAAGTGGCTAGATGGACTATTGTTACACTTACTTCTTGCTTGGCATCGACATCAATCTTTGAGGGTTTAGTCAAGTCCACACTTGACTTGGACTCATTGATCGAGGAGGGCTTGTTGCCCTTCCAAGAGCACCTATCCTACCACTAAGCTAGCTTGCACTGCCTTAAACTCTTGGGTGCCAACCATAGCATGCTTCACCAAGTCCATGACATCTCCAAGAGCTATGAGTGCACCATCTATATCTTCTAGCTTCTTGTTGTACTCTTTTGGTAGATCATCAGATACGAGGGAAAATTTATTGATGAGGCATTGTTAGCATTGATAATGCCTCATCCTCCCTCACTCCAAAAAATTACTCCACATCATGGAGAAATAGGGATTCTTTGTCATTGATGAAGACTTTCTTCATGCTACCTATGTGGCAGTCTACATCGACGGTAGAGGGTTTAGTCTCCTACTCACTTAAGCCACCTCCTAAGGTGCTACCCACATCAGCTATAGCTCTATCGACCATAAGGTTTAGAGATTTTACCTCTTCTATAGCATTCACTTTCCCTCTAGCATTGTCCACTAGTGAAGGCTTTAGATTAGCGACATCCTCTAGTAAGTCCCCTACAAGCTTTTCAATATCCACACTATGACTACAAGTGGGTCCTTATCTTCATTGAGTAACAAAACAAAAGTGGCAGTCCATGAGAGGTAGTTAGTGCCATGCTAATCAAAGCTATATTCATTGGCTTGATAATAAAAAGTGAGGTGCTTGAAGTAGGTAGGGGTGAGGTTTGCAAAAAAATGACCTAGTTATTTTTGAAACGCCTTTATGCCATTGATGTACTTTAGGAGATTACATGGCACCCATTCCTCGTTGAAATCCTCAAACTTGATGCTATATTCTTGTAAGTATGTATTCATGTACTCAATAGGGTATTGTGGGCTTGGACCATGCCACAATACCATATCATAGTACATGATATTGGGACAAAAGATCTTGTAAGGGTTAGATCTCATGATGAATTTTGTGCCTTGAAGGAATTGCATGAAGCTATTAAATATGTGATCCATTGTGGAAGAAGGGGCGAAGGAGACAAGTGCAAGGATGCTTGGGAGAGAAGTGATTGGAGAGTTGGAAAATGAAAAAGAGACCAAGTGAATGGTTTTTATAGGCCATGGACCTAGAGTTTAGTTTTAAAAAATCCATTAATTCTTTTAATACAGTTTGGAGAAGTAAAAAAGTAAAATCACAAAGCAATCCAAAATATAGAATGTTAGAGAATCTAAAATATGTATAAATCATTAAAAAATAAAGTCCCATTATCTATTATTCATCATTAATTTTTGATATTTTTTTTACACAAACTTGAACTTGTTGCAAAAGCACTCGATAACATATAATTTTTTCCCATTGTTTTTTCCATTTAAAAGAAAAAAAAGATAATGTGATTCAAAATTTTATATCGTACTCAAAAATATATATTCTAATATTAAATAAGCTCACCTTTCTATCACAAATACAAAAGCTGAAGCTCTCTGGTACTACTGCTTCCCATCAAGACAAGATGCTCCCACAGATTTAGGAGATCCAACAATCACTCAATGTGATTGACTTGATCATTCCACTTGGCATATGAATTTGAACATTAAATGCTTATCCCATATCTTTAGTGGACTCTAAGGGAATCCATTGGCTTGCTTTCTTCATCCAACATCGGTAATAGAAGTGTATGTACAATGATGAATATGCAATCAAGGAAAGGTAACACTAGAGACCACCACTTTGTACAAGAAGATGTCATCTTTGTGCACCCCATCCTTTTTGAAAATTGGAATTCTGAAAGTCCTTAGTTATGTCCTTACAAATGAACATGGAGTGACATTGATGCGCATTAGTGTTTTTGAAGATATATGTAAAAATAGATTCATACAAACCATGAAAGACCCACTGATCTTGAAGCTCTTACGAATCTCATTGAGCTATGAATGTCATATACGATATTTATTTTTAATGTTTGAAGTGTCCACTCATTTGAAATGGGCCATTCCAAAGAATTGAGAGATGGACAAGGAAGGAATTCAAGACAACCATATGAATCAATTGATGTAGGCACTATATACATGAACTTATAGAAGAAAATCTTGCGATGTAAAAGATATTGTGATGACTTTCCAACCATCATTGTCTCACCTACATCCATATGCAAAGCTTTGTATATCCTAGACAAGCTTCCCAAAGACCGATCCTTGATAAGATGTGAAGGTAAAATGTTTGACAAGAGTAATAACCTCAAAAACATATGAGAAGTTAAGTACATAAAAGCAGTGACTTACAATTTGAGGGGAATAATTGTCAAGTAGTCCCAAGAGGTAGCTTCAAGTCCTTCACACCAAACACAAGTAGACCACAATCTCAAGCCTCTCGAAACCCAAGCACTCTACTCTTCCAATGATTTTGTAGTATGCCACGATGATAAACTCAATGAGGCTCTATTGCTTAAGGTTGCATGTAGACCCATGAATCCTTCTTGAACAATACTCCTTCCCATTTGCCATGCTCATCCTTTGTGTTGTGTACATAGACAATAGATATGGAATCACGGGGCCGCCTTTGCTAACATGTAGATGCCATTGGAATGGCAATGAAAGTAAGGAGGGTTGTGTGGCTATGGCTATGTGAGAACAGAAAGATGAGAAATTTTGTGGAATGGGAGAAAGAAAGTTACTATGGAAGAAAGAAAAGAAGTTGGTGTGGGTGATGGGTGGCTATGGATGGTGGGAGGATTTAGGGAATGTGTGGCTATGCCTATGCTCAGAAGAAAGAGAGGGGTTAGGTGCTATGTGGCTATGACTTGGGGGTTGTGCGGATATGGCTGTGTGAGGATAGAAAGATGAGAAGATTTGTGGAATGGAGATAAGAGAATGATCATGGAAGAAAGAGAGAAGCTGGGTGCTGTGTGGCTATGGTTGAGAGAAGCAAGGGGCTATGTGGCTATGGTTGAGAGAAGCAAGGGGTTGTCTGTCTATGGCTAAGAGAATGTGGGAGCATAGAAAGCTGAGAAGATTTTTGGAATGGAGGTAAGCGAATGATCATGGAAGGAAGAGAGAAGCTGGATGTTGTGTGGCTATGGCTAAAAGAAGTTTGGGGCTGTGTGGCTATGACTGAGAGAAGTTGAGAGCATAGAAAGTTGAGAAGATTTGTGGAATGGAGGTAAGAGAATGACCAAAATGAAAGCATGTCTTACAGAAATACACCAAAAAATGCATTCTTAACTATAGATATCATAAGAAGAGGTTTTGGGGGGAAAGCCATTTTTGGAGGGGGAAATTTCAAAATTTGGGTCACCTTTTTGATTCCCAATGGGACACACTCAACATGGGGTGGTAAAAGGGGGAGAGAGTTAAAAGGGGGCATAGTGAGACAAGCCTATAAGTGGTAGGGACAAGGGGGAAAAGAGAGTGGATAAAATGTGCACACCACTCCCTCTCCCATTGGTCCACTTCAAATCTCTTATCATTAGAAGAGTCATTAACTCTTAAGCTAAAAGGTCATTTTGAGTCTATATTCCCCCAATATCTTTTCAATATTTTTGATATTATTTGATCCATTTTATGTTTGAATATCAAATATTGATTGGTTCTTTGTGGCACTATTTGGTGCTTTTGTTCACTTTCATTATATACATTATAATGAATTTTATACCTAATTATTTGTGCATTTTGATATCTTTTGAGACATTTTGGTATATTTTTTATTTATTTTGGTACATTGTTGTTTGCCATTTGGTACTTTTTGATAATATTGGTACTATTTGGTACCCTTTATTGATGACATTTTCATGTTTGTCTTGCATATGGAATGTGATGATTTGCTCTCACAACCAAGAGTTGAGAAGCTCAATTCCAAAGCAATTTTCTTCAAATACTGATAATAGAATTGGAGGGAGATAGAAGGCTTGCATTGTTTCCCAGACCCCCAAGTTGTGGATGAAGGCAACACAATCTGTGTTATGGAAACTTGAATTGCTTGTAGGGAGTCTTTAGCCTTTGGCTATGTGGTGGGCTCTTTCATGCGGGCATGTAGGCACAAGTACCACCCCTAGTGTTTTGCTACCACTCTTATGGCAACAAATGGCATTTGGGTGAAAGCTAGATGCAATCATCAAATCCCAAAAGTGGCCAAGAGTTGGGCACACAAAGGATGTATTCAAGAGTGTCAGTAACTATTTGCTTCTTTTTCGTACTTCTGCCTTATTCTTATTTTCCTTATTTGTTATGAATCATCTTCTTGAACTTTGTAGATTGTGGGGCTAATATGGAGTATGTAGACAACCATGCTACATATAAGGACCTAAAGGGTTTTAGATGTGACTTTGGTGATGTCAAGGAAGAGATGCTAGGGAACCCTAAATAGTAATGATTGGGGTGATGTAGAAATACATGTGGAAATACCCACTATGTATACTATCTATGAAGAGAGGGAGAGGAGGAGCCCACTACAGTTCTTGTCTCTAGAGAGCAAAAGGGGGAGATGGAGGGAGAAGGGGAGCCCACTATGTTTCCTGAAAATGAGTAGAGACTAGGTGAATATAATTTGTAATGTAACTCAGCTACTTTTGAGTTTAGCTATTTGTTAAGTTTCCTATGCATTCCTAGTTTGTTAACTTATTTTGTAGCCCCAAGAGCTTGGTGGCTTGAAGAGGAGCCTATCATGGAAAGTAAGATTCTAGGTGATATTCTTGCAAAATCGAGAGTAGATTGATAATCATTGATTTCAATGCGGTGAATTTTGAAGGAATCAAAAGAAGCTTTTAAACAAGATTGGCTATTGGAGGGGTCCAAACTAGTCTACATTAGTGAGGATTGTTATTATATGGTGAGGCCTAAAGCCAAAGCGTTCGTACTGGTAGCACTAGGAGCCAAACCAAGTATCATGTTTGGAGCTATTGTAGAAAAACAAAGCTAATGAAAATTTTGTTTGCATGCTTTTCCTACACACTGACTAGTAATAAAATTCTTATAGGTAAAGCTATTTGAAGGCTGTCGGTATTATTACTATATTCTTTTGTAGTCTTCTTATTGATTAGGTCTTACATTCCTGTTTCTATATGAATATATGTATTTTCTTAGGAAGGTTATGAAGTGTGCGAAAGATCTTTTTCCATATCCCTTATGTTGATGTGAGAAACATTGGAAAAAAACTTTGTTATTAAAGAGCTTGTGCAAAGTATGGGAAAAACACCCTCAGTTTGATGCCAGAAACACTATACTCTTGGAGGACTATCTTCACAAGTCTCTAAAGAATGAATATGAAAACTGCTTAGCTATCCATTCTTGTGTGCCAGAGATTGACCCCATGGCAATCTATCATATTTGATGGAGATCCCTGCTCACTGGCCTACTATAGGCAATGCCTGATATATGATGTTGAAGATGACTTGACTCAACTGGTGATAAATTTCTTCATTCAAATAGAAGGCTTTTCATATTGGCCTGAAATGCCAAATGTATGCATTTTTCTAGCTAGCATGTGAGCTGAACCCCACATGGGTCACCACAGAGTGAGAGAGCTCGATCATAATAGTGAAGTTTTGTCCTATCACTTGGTGGTGATCCTCATGGGTTGCCACATTCTATGATACCACATTGTGTACTTATTTCTGTATCAAATTGTCAATATCAAGGCCCTTTTTGATGATTATGTAGTGGTATAATGATGATGCATGTGGTAATATGTGGTGATCTTAGGGCTTTTAAATATCTCAGTGGTGATTATGAGGTGATACAATGTTATGGGTGAAGATAAGTGGCAATCCTTGATATTTTAAAAATGTCAATATTGATTATATTATCCTGGAGAATTATCTTGAAGGGAGACCATCATGTTGATATGGCCCATTATAACTTGGTGGTGACCTTGATATGCTGTCAACCGTGCATGGGTCACCATCAAGGGAGAGAGCCCTATTATTCATGGGTAGCGAGGGTGAGAACCACAAATGCCAAGTGTGATACGATGTTGTGGGTGGTGATACATGGTGGTCTTTGAGTTTTTACAAATATCAATGTTGATTATGGTATCTTGGGAAACTACGTTAAGGAGGTGACCTTCATATGTTGGGAACCCTGCATGGGTCACCACTAAGCGAGAGAGCCCCATCACAGTAGTAGATTTCCCTCCTATTGCTTGGTGGTGACCCTCATGGGTAGTGAGGGTGAGAACCACAAAACCAAGTGTAAAATAATGTTATGGGTGGTGATACATAGTGATCTCCAGGCTTTTGAAAATATCAATGTTCATTATGGTATCTTGGGGAATTATATTGAAGAGATGACCTTCGTGTGCTACTGTGAACTCTACATGGGTCACCACCAAGTGAGAGCCTCATCACAACAGTGGAGTTCCCTCCTATAGCTCAATGGTGACCCTCTTGGGTGGTGAGGGTGAAAGCCACAAGTATCAAGTGTGATACAATGTTGCGAGTGTAATGATAGTGAGAGCATCATTTAAAGACCCATGAAGTGTCAAAAAGGAGCGGATTGATGCAAATTTTATGTGGGAATTTAAAGCCGATGGAAGCAGAACATGAAGATTTGATAATTTTTAGAGATCAAGGTAGATAGAAATGCAAACTTTGGCCATTGTGGTGGTTGTGGATTTTTAGTAATTTTTTCAACGGTCGGATTGAAGAGAGATAGCTTCCTAGCCATTCGAGATGTCAAGTTGGACATGCAAGATTTTTCGGATTCAAAATTGGGCACCGGGCAGAAGAGATATGAGTGACCGGGCAATTTGAAGGTCAAAAGTGACCAACAAAAGAGACAAGCTAATTGGGCATGGGCCTTAGGGGGACCCATGGCCTTGAAATTTTTCATGAGGGGGGGGGGGGGGGTTTGAAACAACGCGATTAGCAAACGAGCCCCCCACGGCAACGGTTTGCTTGAGGGGAGGGGGGTTGGAACCTGAAAACAATCAATCAAATAGATCAATGCAATCATCTTTTGAAATTTTTTACTTTTTGTCGCCGGTCTTTGATAAAAAAATGGTTGCTTGGTGGTGGAGAAGTGCAAAATCAATCTTTCTCTCTCCTCTCTCCTCTCTCCTCTCTCCTCTCTCCTCTCTCCTCTTGATGGGTGTTCACACACATGATTCTATGGAAGAAGGGGAAGGAGTTGGATGCAAGATGCTAATGGAATAATGGAACTGGAGCAAAGGAGATCGTAGATTAGAGTTGGAGGGAGCATCAACAGCCTCGCAACCATTAAATATGCACCTCCAAAACTGGGTTTCTATGCGTAAGCAATCATTTCATTTGTTTTATGATAGATGTTTGATGGAATTGTTTGTAAATGGACACCTTTGATTGATAATGCTGAAAGTTATCAAAAATCTTGAAGGAAAATGAAAAATTTAATCATTTAACAATTTATATCAAAACATGCAAAACCTGAAATTATGCAGTTTTCATGGAAATGATAAATTTTGGGAGTTTTGTTGTGATTTTGGGGTTCATATGGATTAGAAATGAATATTAAATCAATTCTTAGTAATTGTGATTAGTCTCAACCCATAAATCAGAAATATTAGATTTTTTATTTAAATAAATGAAGAAAAATAGTGAAAAATTTAGTTTTTTGCACTAGAAAATTAAGAAAAAATATGCTTCATATTCGTGAATGTACAACATGGCTGGAGCATGAGGGATAAGGCTCAGTTCAGCCTTTTCTTGATGTTAAAGTCTGTTTTTACTGCTTTTTACAAGAAAAACACATTAAAAAATCGCGCTTTACACCTATCAATGATGCTGCTTGTGCATACCATATAGGACGTTTATAAATTAAGTTTAATAGGGTCAAGCAACACGAGGATGCTCAATGCTGACCCTTGGAAACACAGCATGATGTGCATGCTAAAATCATGGAAAGAAATGTTTATTGCGCTTCACAATGCTAATTTATGAATCATAAAATGTTTAAGTACTACGGAATTCATAGTTGCATTGCACATATCACATCATATACTTCCTAGATGCATTGCAATTGGTTTCTTATACATATGAACCATGCTGAGTTGTGAGATACCTAAGCTGCAAGTTTAGGTGTTCGAGTTCCTTGGGAAACTATAAAGTGAGGAAATATCTTATCTCCTGGAACGGATTAAAACAAGAGTGGATTTTGTGACGTTTGTGTTATTTGTGTTAGTGATGCATTGAGGGGCCAATCCTTGAGGTGTAGGAGAGGGGACACGACATTCAATTGAGGGGTGCCGCCTTTTGTTTGTGCTTATGAGGTGCTTGTACATCGATATATGTGTAGGGACTCCCTCTAAGGAGTATAGGGAAGGCTTAATCGTTGGATTACAATAAAAAAGAAACATAAAATTCATGATAGAAGCTAGGGCAGTGTGTCCCTTAGATGCTCCTGGTTACGAGGCCGAGAGGGTGTGTTCTTTGAGTATAGAGAGGCCCATCGGCTAGTGCTTAGAGCCAGTGTCGGGTCCATTTTAGGTCCTGATAGATAGGTAGTGATCTCTAGGCTTTTAAAAATATCAATATTGATTATGGTATCTTGGGGTTCTATATTGAGAAGATAACCTTCATGTGCTACAAACCCCTCATGGAGCACCACAAAGTGAGAGCCCCATCATAGTAGTGGAGTTCCCTCCTATAGCTTGGTGGTGACCCTCATGGGTGGTGAGGGTGAGAACCACAAGTGCCACATGTGTGATACAATACTCTGGCTACACTATATTTATCTCTTCAATCTTTACACTAGATTTACTAGGGACAATACTTTGATCATTATCCCAATAGTGAAGTTCCCTCCTATTGCTTGGTGGTGGCCCTTGTGGATAGTGAGGGTGAGAACCACACAGTGCCAAAAGTGTGGTTATAACAATGTTCCATCCTGATATTAGACAATAGCCCTCTATTATAGGACTTAGCATAACTTTGGTACTATATTCTGAAACTGAATGTCTATTTCAAGATCAAGGAGAGCCCATAAGGCAAATAGGGAACAATGTTTAGGTTTTGAAATAGAAGCTGATAGAAGGAGACCAAAAAACACATATGCATAACATTGACAATGTTGTTGTAGTAGCTACAGTTTGCAAGCACGGGGCTTGTTACAATGAACACGAGGGTGCTTCTTCCCTACCTCAGAAAAGAGCTCCGACAAGGTGCAACCACTTGGTGATTTTGTTGCCACACCAACCATCTTTGAATCAACATCTACCTTGACAACTCCTCTAGTATCACCATGTAGACTATTAACTACATCCTTGGCTATCCCTATGTCCATAGTTGCTCCCTCAACAATCTTTTTATAAACCTTTGACTCGTAGCCCCATCCACAAACTTTTTGCACCTGGAATCATACCCTCCTTGCCATCTTTTGCCTTCTTATCAGCCCCCTATAACCCCCCCTTTGACCCATCAGCATCCCCCTCTTCACTTTTGGTATCAATAGCATTCGAATCCCCCTCAACCTTAATGGCATGTGACACCTCCTCATCAAATAAAGAGTCTTTCTTAGCCCTAGTGTGATCCACATTTGGCACATCATCCTCGATATTCTTAGGTTTAGTGTTGATTGCTGAAATGACTAGATTTTTTGGTTGATTTTTGTTGTTTTTGAGACCTGAATGGATGATTTTGATGGATTTTGAGTGATGATTAGTTGTTTTGGAAGTTTTGGATGATATTAATTATATTTTGTAAGCTCATGATGATTCTCAGTAGAAATATGAGGTTCTGTGATGTTCTGATTGATTCTAATACCTTCTGTTTAGCTTCTATTTTGTTCAGCTTTTCTTTTGTATGAAGCATGGATTGATGACTAATGAAGGTTGGAGTCTTTTGAAAGCTCATTGAATAGATTTTTATAGTTTGGAATGGTTTTAGTATGAGTTATGATGTTCTAATGTTTTCTGTTGACCTTCTGTAACCCTTTGATGTGCTTTTGTAGAGCCTTTGTTCCTGTTTTATTTTTGTTCTGTATGCATGTGTAAGTGTTCTGTCGAATGTATGTGTGACTTTGGGAAAGTTTTCTAGCATTGAAAAGAGGTGAATGTAAGTTCAAAAGAGCTCAAGGAAGTGGAGGAAGTAGCTACTGAAGACTCAAGAGAAGACTAAAGTGAAGTGACAGTGGTGAGCTATGAAGAGTCATTGTAGTGGCTCTGGTGACCCTTCATATCATACACACCTCTTGGAAAGAGTATCCACAACCTAAGAATGATTATTGAGA
This sequence comes from Lygodium microphyllum, assembly GCF_053477565.2. Taxonomy (NCBI): domain Eukaryota; kingdom Viridiplantae; phylum Streptophyta; class Polypodiopsida; order Schizaeales; family Lygodiaceae; genus Lygodium; species Lygodium microphyllum. Next base: position 83,713,342 of record NC_141135.1, read on the forward strand.
ATTTTATTGAGGAGATGATGTACTATTGATTGAGAGAGAAAGAGAGAGTCAAAGATAGCCAATTCTATGAAAAATAATGTATCCATCTTAGAGAGATCGAGAGAGAAAACTATGAAGACAATGAAGATGAATACTATGTGATATTATTTTCTTTCAAAAGTGGTGTATTCTTTTGTGTTCTTGTTAGTTTTGATGGATTCTATGAAGATGTTGAAGATTATGGTTGATTCTATCAAATTTGTGGGAGATATCTATTGTGATGCTGCGTGAAGATTTGTTATTTTCCTTGTTGTGGTTCTCTAAAGAATGAAACAAAATCTTGTTGATGTTGCAAGATAGATTTTCTTGTAGTAGAAACCCTTTTTTCTTGGTGTCTCTCTTGGGGCTCCATTTAGTAGTACCAACCCTCGGGTTGAAGTCTTGTGGGACATCTCTCACCTTATCCATACTATACAACTCCTTAAAATGGGACTTCGGCAGCAGTAGATTTTGTTGGCCCTAGCCCATTGTATTTCATATTATCTACATTCTTCCCATCTTTAATGACCTTAGCCACATGTTCCTCATCTACACACACCACATGCAATCCCAAATGCATGAGCACACCGAAACAACCTTTTAATCTACATGTAAAATAATGTAATGTATAATCATGACAACTTACTCTTCACATTGTAGTGCCTAGTGATCCATGCCTTTGCCACCATAGGTACTTCAATGCTAGACCCTTCTTTCACAAAAAAACCCACTACTATGCAGAGCTACACTAAAGCAAAGGGGATAATATTCATATCAACACTTGAGCATGAAGATACCCATGATATGTGCCACTTCTAATGCACACAATACAAATGCCAAACACATGGATGGTCTTATATTTGTCTACAATATGCAGCTTGGGGAAGAGGGTGAATCTCTTCCCCTTCTTCACACAATACAAATGCCAAACACATGGATGGTCTTATATTTGTCTACAATATGCAGCTTGGGGAAGAGGGTGAACCTCTTCCCCTTCTTTACATAAGTGAGATCATCTAGTTGACAAAGTCCATGTGGACTTACCCTTCCTTGCAAGAGGCCTCTAGCTTATCATACTGTGATTGTAAACAAGTGAAAGAAATAAATAGGATTAAACTTACAAAAACAAAATATCACAGGAATCAAGCAGCAAAAGTACCAAAACTTCAAATCATAATACCATTACCAACCATTGAGCAATGATAGTCAATGTACCAAATGTATCAAAGAGCACCAAATGTCCACTAAAAGATACCAATAATAGCTACAATTTGCACCACATGAAAATTTTGTATCAAAAATACCATAAGAAAGTACCAATAAACACCAAATGTACCAATGATTATAAGAAAAATACTTAGTATCAAAGGAACCAAAAGGTAATAAATGTAGCAAATTCAATAGCCTACTTCATTTACCATAGAGCTCTAAGTACATTGAGTACAAAAACCACTAAAATATACCTAAAAAAGACAAAGATATTACAAATTAGCTTTTTAGTAGTGAAAATAGCCGCAGAGTACCTAGAATCTCCAGATGGTACTCAAACAATTTCAAAAGTAACAAATGTATCAAAAATACAAAATCTATAAAAATATTGAGAGGAAGTATCAAAAAGTACCAATTGCACACCAAAGGTTTAAAAAGAATGTACTATGTTCTACCAAATGGTTCAAGTACCATGGAGGTTAAAATATACCAAAGGGTACAATAACCACCAAAATATCCAAAAAAGTGCTTGAGGTAGAAGAAATAAGCTTTTTATAATGAGAATAATTAAAGAGAGTACCAAGAAGGACCAAATAGTACTAAAAAGGTTTCAAGAGTACCAAATGTATCCAAAATAACCAAGTGCTTTGAAAGGATTAAAAGGCAATAAAGCAGCAATTCCAACAAAGGTTCAAAAAAACCTTATAATCATAGAGTATCGAAAACTGCCAAATGCACCCTACATTTTCAAGTGTACCAAATGCAATCCCTAAACCTAATGCACCAAAGAGAACCAAATGTATCAAGCACTACTAGATCAACCAAATACTTTGAGAAAGTACCAAGTTCTACCAAATGATCCAAGTAGCAAAGATCTTAAAATGTGCCAAAGAGTATAGGTTACACCAAAATATACAAAAAAGAGCCAAAGTTTGTATCAATAAGTAAGGAGAATAGCTAGAGAGAGTTCCAAGGAGTACCAGATGGTATTAAAAGGGTTTCAAGAGTGCCAAATGTACCCAAAACCACCAAGCACTCCCAAAAGATTAAGAGATAGTACTAGGGACAAACCAAGACAAAGTACATTTAGTATACCTACTCAAGCTCAACCTCTTGTCTGAGCTATTTTATGTTCTCACTGACCCCAAGACGTTGCATCATTCATTTGCTTACTCCTAGGTCAACTTCCACCTCCTTTACCTTTGCATCATTACATGGAATTTGATGTCAAACCTCTTGGAGACATGGTTTATACACTTTAATGCCATCCTTCATGTGCTTAACCATGGCATTCGATCCCTTCTACCTGAGAAACAACTTCTTTTGCTTGATCGAAGCCTTCAACTCAGATAGTCTATCCAATTACTCTTGGTCTTGCCAGGCATCCTCTCCAACAATGACTCCAAGTCAGCAATGTAATAACAAATTGGCCTTGCATATCCAAGTCTCAACTGTGTACAAATATTTCTTGCAGACTTTGCAAAGTGAGGCTTTTTTCCAAGAGGGATACTAGCTTTGCAGGCACCATTCTCCATTCTCTAAGTCTCAATATTCTTTTCAACCCCCTTGGCCTACTCATGCACATCTAAATTACACTTTCCCCTAACCTAGCTTATGCCACTTTGTGGCCTACAAGGCCTTTCATCCCATCATTGCATCGCTCAAATGCATAGCATCATGCAAAGCTAGTTGTGTTCTCAACGCCACAAGATGGAGGTGCTTGATACGCCTTGTGCAAAAGCAATATGCAATCTTCCATCAAGTGAGGATGCACATGGCTCAGATAGAACTTCGTAAATTTTTAGTGATTGTGCTTGAAGATGGTAGTCAAACACTAGTTTTCATAGAAGGAATCTTTTCTTAAGTCCTTTGGAAGCACCCCTTCCAGACTCAAGCCATACTTCTCATGTAGCTTCTTTGCCATATAGCAAAATTTGCTCAATTACAGATACTCTTCCATTTTATCTTTTCCTAAGAGATGTCAAGTGATACTTCAGAGTTAGTCATGTTATGGTGCTCTATTGAAAAATAAACAATGCTTAATGTGTGTGTTTGTGTGTGTGTTGGGTGGATTCTACTACCCACAATTACATGGATACAAAGCAATTGTGTTTGCTAATGCAATATTGGTAGAGGTTTTGCCCAGTTAATAGTACCAAATTTGGTGCTATTGTACCACTAAATTTGGTATTGTAGAGGTTTAGTCTCTATGTGTTGGTTATCGTGGAAAGGTCCAAAACTAGATAATCATCTACAATAAGATCTTAGGAATTGAAATTGTGAGATTATGCTATAGTATTGCTTTGATGTTACCACTAGCTAGAAGTGCTCTATGCATGAGCATGCATTGGAAGATTTGACCCCTTCGATGTTTTTTTCAAAAGCTAATAGAGATTTGTATTGATGTGTAAAGGTAAAATTTACAACCTTCAAAAGAAGTCAAAGCCTGCTAAAGGCTTTAAACTTTAGAAGCCACTTTATACACGTTTTTTACACAGGCTAAGGAGTGTTAAGATTTGACATGCACCCCTACTTTTCATAGGACATTTTCTTTTAGACCTTTCCAATCCCAATTGCATGGCAAATTTGAACATTCTCAATCCATTGACAGTCTTAGTAAATTTAGATGTGAACATGTTTGACCAACAACAATGTTGGTAATGACTTGCGATTGTGGAAACCTACTACTAGGATGAAACTAAGGGGGAATGGAATGCTATAGGAAACTTTTCTATTAACATGTTCTTCTTCCAAGTTTGGTTGCATGCAACTAGGCCTCTCTTCCCCCTATCCCTATTCTTGTTGAGCACAGAGTCCAAGGAGAAGGGGGGTGAGAAAAGAGAATCGTCTCTCCCTTGTAGGGGGGGGGGGGAAGTATGTCATAGCTCCCCAAAATGACTATTAATACTGGTGCAACAAGTCCATCTCTAATCCTACAGTTTGGAATTGTCTTGGCCTCAATCATGACTACAACATGAGCTTCGTTTCATGATGAGTCAATAGAGATTGATGGATATATGAAATCTACTTATAATCCCTGGTTTAAATCTGTCTATTGGGCTAACCTTTAGCAGAATATTTGGTAGAACATAGTGCCCCAAAGTGGTGAGATCTGGAATGCAACAATTGATGGAAGACAACCGCACCAAAGATACATTGGAGGATCTCAAGTTTTTGGATGGACTAGATCCTAAAAACAACATAAGAGTGTTAAAACTCCATCAAGATGCTCAACCCAATGGAAACCCAAAGACTTCTTGAAACTAGTTCAACCATGAATAGGGAGACCATTCATTGAGTGCACATTCAACTTAGAACAAAGGGGGAAAAAAAGATGAGACACCATCATCTCCAAGTGAGGAAGAATTAATAATTCTTGTGGCTATTCCAATTGTTAGTTTAAGAATGTGGAATGAGAAATTTGAGAAAAGGGCCTTTGTAGGCTTTTGCCATGGTCCCTGCCCTCCCATAGAGATCATGAGTGCTTCGATATAGTCAATTTGGGAATCAATAGGATGTAGAGTCATAGAGATGAAAAATATGTCCAACAATTCCTTCTTTTTTCTATTTGAAAGAGGAAATGCTATAAAGATATCAGTCAATGGATAATTAAAAATTCCCCCTTGACTCTATTTAAATGGTTCCTAGGTTTTAACCCCTGCATAACAAGCCATCCAAAGTCCCTGTCTAGGTTGAGATCACTAACCTATGGAGAAATATCTTCCCCTTTGTTGGAACCTTGGTAGCTCCATTATGGATATTGTTAGGTCAGAGACCAATGAATCTTGTCTACCCTCCCATAGGCAGCATGTAATTCCATCTAGTTCATCATCTTCCATGGTTACATAGAGGGGGATCAAATAGGGCAAGCCTAGAATAGATTGGCCAAGAAAGGTTTGACATCATGGAAAGATCTATGGGATCGCTAAGAGTAACAAAGAGTCTTGGGCAAGAAGACTTAATTCTCATCCATAACAAAGAATTAACTACTGGAAAGCCTATGTTAGCTAAACAATTCAATTGAATATGAGATTTAATGTAAGAGGCTTATGTTGGCAAGAGAAAAAGCCTCTACTTCCCTTGCCCAACATCAAATACTAACCAATTACTCTATTAAAAAACTCAATAGAAGCAGATGGAAACAATCCAACTAAAAGTTGCGGATGCTAATCAAGAGATTGCATAGAAACTCAAACTAGAGGCTCGTAGATTGGAGATCTCAAGTAGAGAATCTATGATGGAAGACTTGACCACCACTTCATCCTTTGACAAAATAATAGATACCCTTATTGAGAGAGTATACGATTGTAGATTCATTCAAATTGAATGAATCATAGGACAAGCCTACCACTAATGATTGCTACTATAAATGATTGCACATAACTTTGGACGTGCTAGTAAAATAGCTAGTGTGACCACCTCCAAGATGTCAATTTTGGTTCAAGTTATGGCTTTGGTTTAAGTCAGGTTAGTGATGTTAGTAGATATTGGCAAGACATCCTAGCTAGTCAAGTTAAGTCTGAGGTTAGAATTCCTAGTTAAAACATCATCGATGTAAACCCCTTTATTTATACTATTTTATTAAAAATTAAAATTTAGAAAATAAGATTTTAAAAGATAGTTTTGAATTAATAAATATCAACCATTACATATAACTATGGCCACTTGATATGTGCATTACATATAACTATGGCAATCATAGTAAATTTATGCTATTACCACTTGAAGTTCAAAGTTATTATAGAGAATCCATTTTAACCCTTAAGAGTAAAAAAGATTAGGTATTTATCAAGAACATATTATATGATTTTTTTTTTGATTTTGGATGGGCATTCCTTGTTATTGCCCATCCATACACATTTTTCCAAAAACTTTATAGTTCCATATAGATTGAAAAGTTTTTAGGTTGACAGCTCGATGAAAAATTCTATGTTATTTTGCCATCCTTAGGACTAGTTGGAGACCCTTGGACTAGCTTTCCATATTTAATCTTACTTTATAGCCAATGAAATCTTTGCTTGAGTGTGATCTCAATCCCAATCTCTACTTCACCGGATCCCAATCAGACAACCAAGGTATCTCAGTGTTTCCCGAGGCTATATTATCTTAAAGCTGATCTCTATAAGCTAGCTTGAGGGAGGGTCCCATGAGAGCATGCTTATCTTTATTTTTTCCTTGTTGATTTTAGAGCTAAGCAAGATAGTAAAGTCCTTATACATTTGAAGGAGTTTTTTCATGGAGGGTTGCCCCAAACCCCATTACTTGTAGAAGGCTGCACCAAGCCCCATCACTAGGAGGTTTCCTAGCAAAAAGGATCATGAGAGCCTATCATAAGCTTTTTTGAAATCCATGATCAAAAGGAAGTATCCAATTCATAGGATTTTGTCACCTTTTTTATACAAAGGATGATAAGTACATCAAAGGAATGCTACATGGGAGAGGCTTGCATAGATTACAGGATCAAAAAAGAAGATAATGTTGTAGACTCCACGAATCTAAGTGCGTGCTATAGATCCTCACCATCTAAAAGCTCATCTTGATGCAAAGAAGCATTGAATGGACTCTGCAAAATGAACAACTAGACATTAGTCTACTATACATAATGGATCATTAAATAAACTAGTAACTACCGACAAGAAAGAGAATTGACTTACTGGGCCACCCCACCCATATAATCTATCAATAAGTACAATGAGACTGTGTCTCTCTACATATCTAGTCTCCAAACCTATGGGATCGCGGTTTGTGATGGAGTGATGTGCTAGCATTTACCCAATCAATCTCTTCTCTAAGTACCTTCTCTTTCACAAAGTGGTAATGCACCTCAATATGTTTTGTCCTAGTATGGAACATTGGGTTCCTAGCTAACTATATACTACTCATGTTGTCACATTGAATGACAACTAGACTATCTCCCTGCACATCCAAATTACCCAATAACTTTTGTAGCCATACCACCTCACATGCTACCATAGTAGTACCTCTATACTGGATACATAAACTATAGATTACTTTTTGCTGCTCCACATAACTACTACACTACCAAGGAAAATATAAATCCCCTAGTAGATCTTCTACAAGACATGCTACTAGCCCAATCTACATCTATGTATCCAAACACCTGTATATCCTTACCTACATCATTAGGTTCATGATGCAAAGTGAACTTCACATAACTCAATATGAATCTAATTTCATCCAATTGTGGCTTGCTAGGCATTTGCATAAACTGATTGACAAGGCCAATAGCATAACTCAAGTCTACCATTGTGATAGTCATGTAAATCAAACTCCCTACTATCCCCCTGAACATAGTAGGGTCTTCTATATCATCTCCAACATTAGCACTCAACTTCACATTTTACCCTAATGGCACTAAAAGGGGTTTACATGTTACTTGGACAACATATCCAAGCTAAATTACCTTTGGGATATCCATTTGCCATCATCACATCTACTCGCCTTAACACTAAGAAAGTATCTTACCTCACCCAAATCCTTCATCTCAAACTTCTTCTTCAAAAAGTCCTTAACTTCAATAATCTCATTATCACTATCAACTCTAATAATCAAGTCATCCACATAGATGACTATGATGGCCAAACCTATATCTTCGTTTCTCACATAAAGTGAGTGATCAATATTAGAAACATAAAAGCTAATGCTGATAAGATACTCTCTGATGTTGCCAGAGTTTGCTCTAGTGCTTGCTTTAGCCCATAGAGCACCTTCTTTAACCTACACATATATATGGGATGCTCTACATCCTTATAACCTATTGGCTTCTCCAAACCTAAGGTATCTACAAGGCTTCTCACTTTCAAAATATACTCATTTATAGATATCTTCCCTTTCTTAAAACTATTCAACTCTTACTTGAGTTGAATCTTCCATGCCTTTGTATTTACTGAAAACATGTTCTCTAAAATTGTCGAAATTGCATGTAAAGTTTTTGCATTTCTAATATACCCTTGTATAGTATTGTCAATGAATATATATAGCCAATATATTATCTTTTGTCTTTTGCATTCCATTCTTTTCACACCTTTAATTCATTTGCAGTCACATAGGGTCACTCCGCTTTGGCTTCTCTTCTTCACCTAAAACAAACTCATAGATACCTTTTCCAATAAGAAAGTTCATCACATGAAACTTCCATGATGGGTAGTTGTTCCTGTCCAACTTCTCAATGATAGAGTTTCCATTATTCTCTACCATTATCACAAAATTGATACAAAACAGCAAGCAAGTCTTTTGCAACTTTTCACAATAAGTGCATGGCAATATACCAAGCATCGTTTTTCATTGACTGCTCAATAGTATATGTAATTTGTAACTTGTTTGCAAATAGAACTTATGTTTGCTTCCTGGCAAGCACCTCAAAACTTACAGATTTGAAATTTGTAACCTATGCATTCATTTTCGATCAACACAACCAAAATTGTAGTATATCATGAAACCATTGTTTGCAACCTTCTTGTGGGTCTAAAATGGAGCCTGAAACGGCCTCAAATCGGCCAAACAAGCATTAGCAAGACTTGAAGGGCTAATTTGCAAACTATACAATGCTCTACTCGTATACCAAATCTCATAGCAATCTGAGATTTTTGCTCTGCCCTACTTCTAGTGCCTCTACAAACACTATCTAAGAGAAAGAGTGGAAGAATGTGAGGGCTTCTTACCCCTTGCTTGGTTGCTCAAATCCTTGCTTGTAAAATATTACACGGCGCAGCGAACAGAATCTGAGAAAGAGATAGAGAGTACACAACAGATAAGAGGAGAATCAGTAAATTCTTTAACTCCAAACAACTGATACAAATATGACTCTGTCCACCCGTGTGCTTCCACTGTGTGAAGCTTAGATGGCGATCTAGACAGAAGATAGGTGAAGAGCTTAAGGCTAGTTGGAATAACAACTCTGACTGGGTGAAAGATGAGTGTAAGATGGCTGCGAAAGGGTTTAGCTTTTATAGCCCACGAAGGTCGTTAGGTCGGCCTGTTGATGACCTACCATATGAGCCTCCACTAGTCGGCCAGGGAATATTCCAGGGAAAATTCCCTTTACCATCGGGCCGAGGGCAGCGCCTTATACCGCAACTCGATGCAATGCGCCTCGAGTTGCTACCAGCTTAACCACTCCGTCTAACCCAAAGATTAGACCCACAATGGTCACCTTTTTGCCATCCAGTCACATAGACCTCATTTGATATACAAGTTAGGACTCCACCAATGTCCGGGCTCACACTTGGCTTCTCCTCATAATGGGGGCCTTACAACTTTGAGCACCATGGATCATTGGTAGTACCTAATGAGGGTGGGGCATTGATCATATCTAACACCCCCCCTCAATGTCCACTGATAGGTGAATTATCTCCTCGGCCCAATGCCGAGTCTCTGAAGATGAACTTGAAGCAGATCCTTCGTAAGTGCTTTGGTGAAGATATCTGCTCCATTCTCCTCTGTTGGACAGTTGACCAATTCCACTATCCCATCCTCCATCAAATCACGCACATAGTGATACTGGATCTCTATATGTTTGGTGCGTGCATGAAACACTGGATTTTTGGCAATGGAGATGCAACTCTAATTGTCACATCTCAGCACAGTTGGTTCTTCATCTTGCACTCCCATATCCCATAGAATCCTTCTCAACCATACGGCCTCACATGCAGCAAAACAAGCTGCCTTGTACTCTGCTTCGGTAGAAGAGAATGCCACTGTTGGTTGCTTCTTACTAATCCAAGAGAAAATTCCTGAACCCAAAGAGAAACAATAACCAGAAACAGACTTCCTGGAATCAATGTCTCCTGCCCAATCTGAGTCACAGTTCCCCACAAGAGAAGTTCCGAAACTGTATGTGATACCATAGTCAAGAGTTTTCTTCAAGTATCTGAACACCCGCATCCCAACCTTCCAATGACTCTCATGAGGTTTGTTTGAGAACCTGCTCAAAACACCAACAACAAAACTGATATCTGCTCTGGTGTTACACAAGTAGATCAGACTGCCGACCAACCTCCTATACCTCCCAATGTCTGCTAGTGCTGATGTATCCTCGACGGATAACTTTGCATTCACCTCCATAGGTGTAGCTATCTCCTTGCACTCGGTCATGCCAAATGCCTTCAAGATCTCCCATGCATACTTCTTCTGAGAGATGAAGATCTTTCGTGGCTCTTGCCAGACTTCAATCCCCAAACAATAGTGCAGCAAGCCCAAGTCTGTCATTTCAAACTCAGAACTCAAAGCCTTTCGAGTTTGGTTGATTGTATCTTCATAGTCACCTGTAATAAGAAGGTCGTCCACATATAGGACAATCACTACAGACTTTTTACCATCCCTATAAATATACAAGTTAGCATCTGAGGCACATCTTTTGAATTTTAGGTTTAAAAAGAACCTATCTATCCGTTGGTACCATGCTCTGGGGGCTTGTTTCAGCCCATACAATGCCTTCTTTAGTTTACACACTTTGTTCTCAGAATGGGGGGCCTCAAACCCTGGTGGCTGAGCCACGTATACCTCCTCCTTGAGGTCACCATTTAAGAATGCTGACTTAACATCCATTTGGTACACTGGCCACTTCTTGTGGGCAGCCACTGCAAGTACCGTGCGAATAGTGGTCATTCTGGCAGTTGGGGCAAATGACTCTTGAAAATCAAACCCTTCAACTTGTGAAAATCCTTGGGCAACCAGTCTAGCTTTGTACTTTTCTAAGGTACCATCAGCCTTGTACTTTACCTTCCAGATCCACTTGGTGCCAATAACCTTCCGCTTTGCTGGTCGATCCACTAGCTCCCAAGTGTCATTCTTCATTATGTTGTCATACTCCGCCTGCATAGCAGCCTTCCATGATGGATCTGCAAGTGCTTCTTCTAAGTCAGTTGGCTCCTTTACTTCTCTCATAATCTCAACCATCAAGGCCATATTGACTATGTGAGCAGAAGCCCTCCTTTGATCCTCTATTCTCTGAGACCTCCTTGGTCCGTCTGCCTTCTCCTCAATAGATGCAGGCATAGGATTATTGTGGTCATAGAGCTGCTTCACCCAGCGCGGCAATGGCTTTTCCGGTGGGGTGATGTCAGGTTGGTGAACTTTTTCCTCATCATCTGAAGATGATGCTTCCTCCTCCTTAAGGATAGGGATAGCTCTCGGGACAGGTTCATAGTGGACTACTTCTTCGCTTGATGATAAAGTGGAAGAACTTGCCTTCTCCTCCTCCACTGTATGCGGCTCCTCCTTGAACACCACATCACGGCTCGCGATGATCTTCTTTGCCTCTTGGTCATATAATTTGTAAGCCTTCTGCTCATCACTATAACCCAAGAAGATACATTTTCTACTTTTTGGTTGTAACTTGTTTCTCTTCTCATCTGGAACATGTGCATAACATTCACATCCAAAAATTTTGAAATGTGAGACAGATGGTTTCTTACCAGTGTAAGCCTCATGAGGTGTTTTTCCCTTGAGAGCCTTTGTATAGCTCCGATTTAGAATGTAGACTGCAGTATTAATAGCTTCAGCCCAAAAATGGTTAGGCAATCCCTTGCCCTTTAGCATGCATCTTGCCATCTCCACAATGGTGCGATTCCTGCGTTCCACAACACCGTTCTGCTGAGGTGTGTGAGGCATCGTCAATTGATGCTTGATACCTTTGCTCTTGCAAAAACCTTCAAACTCCTTTGAGTTGAACTCACCACCACCATCTGTTCTAAATTTCTTCACACTTTTCCCTGTTTCATTCTCAACAAGTATTAGCCATTCTTTAAACTTACCAAAAGCTTGAGCCTTATCACGAAGGAAGTACACCCACATCTTCCTACTGTAGTCGTCGACAATCAACATAAAATAAGAAGATCCCCCCAAGGCCTGTGTAGGCATCTTACCACACAAGTCAGCATGCACCAACTCTAGAGGAGCCTGTGCTCTATTCTTGCTTTCTTGTGGAAATGCCTTTCTCTGTTGCTTGCCCATCATACAAGCTTCACATGGTTCCTTCAATTCAATTATTGTAGGTAGGTGAGCAACCATACCTTGCTTTTGCATCTCCTTCAATACTGCAAATCCGATATGTCCAAACCTTTCATGCCAAAGCTTACTTGTGCCCACTCCAGCGGTGGCTGTAAGAGCACTTAGCTCATACAGGTTGTTCCTTCTTTCTCCTTTGCCAACAATTGTGCCAGCACTATCAATAATTTCTGCACCTGTCTTCTTGAACCTCACTTCATGACCAAGATCAGTTATGGCAGCAACTGATAAGAGATTTCTCCTGATTTCGGGAACATACAACACATTTGAAAGCTTTTTGACTTCACCATTTGCAGCAACAAAATAAATAGTACCTGTGCCCGCAGCAGGGCATTTAGCATCATTTCCAACCATCACAGTGATGGATTCTTGTAGAGGCTGCATAGAACTGTATAGACCTTTCTTGTTGGTCATGTGATGGGAGGCCCCACTATCCAACACCCATGAGTCAGTGGTAGATTCTTCTTGCGCTGAGGAGCACACTTCCTCAATGGTCGCCATGAATAATTCCAACTCTGCTTCAGCCGTATTGGCTGTCTCTTTCCCTTTACTTTTAAGAGTACCATTCTTTTCATCTGCCTTCTTGACACGACAATCTGCAATTGCATGTCCTTTCTTCTTACAGTAAAAGCACTCTCCTTGAAACTTCTTCTTGCCGCCCTTCTTCTTTTTGTTACCATCATTTTTGGTGGAGGAAACACCTTTCCCTTTTGCATTGGCAGAGAATGCAGCATCTCCATTGTTGCTTCCTTCTCGGGTTTTCAGCCTCAACTCCTCCTCCATTAATAATGCACAAAACTCCTCAAAAGTCAAAGCTTGAGGTCTCACCTGAGTATTAAGCGCAGTTACTAGTCCATCAAACTTTTGTGGACAAATCCGAAGACACCTCCGAGCTAGCTCTTCACTAGTCTTTTGTATCCCAGCACCAGCCATCTGGTCGCGCAGATTCTTAATCCGAGTGATGAATGCTTCAACCGTCTCTCCTTTAGCAACCTTCTCCGCTGCTAGTTGATTCTCCAAGTTTTGAATCCTTGTTTGGTTTCGTGTTTCATACTGACTCCTTAGTACATTCCAAGCATCTGACACTTTGGTTGTATGCTGAATTAGAGTCAAAACACTATCAGAACAGCTTGTAACTAAGGCACACAATGCATCTGCATTCCTTCGTTTTCAAGCTCGTAGAAGATCTGCATTTGGAGGAATCATCACACTAGGATATGATGGGTCGAGGGTAGGCTGTGGTTCTGCGTCAGTCCCCAGTACAGTCTCCAGAAGCTCATAAGAATCAAGGATAGTTGTAATTTTGAACTTCCACAAGGTGTAGTTTGTACCATCTAACTTGCCTTCGCTGAAGGTTGGTGGACGAATCCTCAGTGTTTGAATAGCCGGTACAGCAGCACCACCTCCTGCACCGCTTCCTGATGCGCCAAAACCACTTCCCGGAGTCGACATAGTTTCTCTTTGCTGTTGAAGCCTTTGCCTCTTGCACGCTCTCCGATCTCTAGAGCCCCCTGGGCTCTGATACCATGTAAAATATTACATGGCGCAGCGAACAGAATCTAAGAAAGAGATAGAGAGTACACAATAGATAAGAGGAGAATCAGTAAATTCTTTAACTCCAAACAACTGATACAAAGATGGCTCTGTCCACCCGTGCACTTCCACTGTGTGAAGCTTAGATGGCGATCTAGACAGAAGATAGGTGAAGAGCTTAAGGCTAGCTGGAATAACAACTCTGAATGGGTGAAAGATGAGTGTAAGATGGTTGCGAAAGGGTTTAGCTTTTATAGCCCGCGAAGGTCGTTAGGTCGGCCTGCTGACCCCGACCTACCATATGATCCTCCACTAGTCGGCCAGGGAATATTCCCTTTACCATCGGGCCGGGGGCGCTGCCCCCGGACCCCCGCCAGGGGGGCCGCTGCCCTGGGACCCCCCAGCCAGGCCCCTGGACCCCACAATAGGGGCCCCTTTTAACTCCCTTATACCGCAACTCGATGCAATGCGCCTCGAGTTGCTACCAGCTTAACCACTTCGTCTAACCCAAAGATTAGACCCACAATGGTCACCTTTTTGCCATCCGGTTACATAGACCTCATCTGATATACAAGTCAGGACTCCACCAATGTCCGGGCTCACACTTGGCTTCTCCTCATAATGGGGGCCTTCCAACTTTGAGCACCATGGATCATTGGTAGTACCTAATGAGGGTGGGGCATTGATCATATCTAACAGCTTCTTCTCCTTCACTTCAGCCTTTAAAGCCAACCTCTCTCAATGGTTCCACTCTAATACCATGTCAAGGAATTGCATGATGGGGAGACTTGCTTGAGTTACTGTGTTAAACACACACCATAGAAACAAGGGAAAGCTCACTCAAGAACACAAGAAAAGGACCAACAAAACTTTTTCTTATTGGTTATTTTCTTCTTCTTTCTCTCACAATACAATGTACACAAAGTATAGATAAGATACAACATAAAGGAAAGTGGCTTGCTAGTCAAGCAGTACATAATTGATTATACTAATTGACTCGCACTATAACTATGCCAACTGTAGGTAGGTGCAACAAACTAAATATAATAAGTGATAAGTCAGTGGCCATGTGAGGATCATAATAAATGCTCATGTGCTAAGTGTAGACATGCAGACTTATCTAACCAAGCAGTCCATCATCAATGTCCACACATGTTGAGCTTGCCATCTCAACACTAGGAAGATTGGTGCTTTTAGGGTGCAGGTCTTGTTCGGTGGGCTACTAGGCAATGGCACTAGTGAGTTGGTCCTCCTTTTTGAGAACTTAGTATTTAGGACATGGCTCCATGAGATCCTTTGAATGGTTAGGGGTGTGGGTGGCTCTATCATGGTTCTTATATCAAGGTGCAACTAGTTGATGTCCACTAAAATTGAGAAAAGTTGGCGGGGGGAGTCAAGAAGGGAGGGTGGGAGAAAGAGTAGGGTAAAGTGCTATCCATACATCACTTTTATGGTTTTGGATAGAGGATAGCCTATGGGGTGGGTGCTTCACCTCAACAAAGAGATATTCTCAAAGTATATGGACCTAGGCAATGGGGATATCAGAAGGAGAGAGAAAAAAAAGAGGTTGTCTCCTTGGAGACATTAAGCACCTTCGCCTACAAGTAGAGGGCCTTGACCAAGAGCCTGAGGGCATTAATCTTGGATTTGGGGACATCGATGAGATTACTTAACTGGTACTCCTTGTTGAGAATTGGATCAAAGATGTCTTCAATGGCCATGGTGGAGAGTGTTGATAGGTCGACTTCACCATGACTAATTGGGCAAGCACAACTTCTCCTACACTCTCTTGGTAGAGTATATATTTGTGGCCCTAAATGTGGACCATGGAGCTTGTGAGAAGCTACTCAAAAATGGTTTTGGTGTCAGGGTGGATTGGGATAGCACTCCATAGGAGGGTGACAAAGTTAGAGAAATACATGGAGTTGAGGCATCTACAAGAGCCTTAGGATTGGGGGTTGAAACTTCCTCAAGAGAGTTGGAAGGACACCATGGGCAGGGAAATGGAAGAAGGGCAAGACATAGAGAAAGCAAGAGAAGGGAAGATAGGTTTGCATAGAGCTTTTGAGCAAGAAATAAGAGGATAAAGAAGAGAATCTTTCCTAAAAGACCATGTGATTAATGTGAAAGGATTGTGGCCAATGCATGTGCACCACATCACCAAACATGCCATAACTAGATATTATTAGAATGGGTTTATTGAGATACCATGGCACCATTAGGGATATGAGCTAATGAGTGGGTTTCATAAATGAACATCACATTAGAAGAGTAGTCACTTCTGACTGCCATTCAATTTATAAGTTGGCAACGAGTGGGGAAGTAAATCTAAAATTTGGTGCCAAATGAGTGGTAAGGGAATCCTATTTGGTAGGGAATGGGCATGCAAAGCCTTTAGCATGATAGTGATATAGCTAGAATCCATTAATAGGCTTTTGTAGTAACTTACCCTATAAATAAGCCAAATAGAACGAGTCGGTACTAGAATCATGAAAGACCTCAAAATAAATATTCCACCAAAACTTGAGCTTTACTAGAGTCTTAAAGACCAAGACAAGCTGGCCCTTTTGGAATAATGGTTTCTTGGATAGTCCATTAGCTTGGTGTTTCTATTGAGCTTGGAATTTGGATAGAACATAGGTATTGTGGATCTAGCCTTCTAGTTGGGAGATGGTTTTCATTCAGAATGGAAGTGATTCCTTTGGGATAATTGGTCATGTACTGTGAGTTAGAAGCTTTGTACTACATACCCTAAGAGCATAATGGTTTTCAAATCAAATGCTAATTTGTACATAGTCATGCCAGTAGTGACCTTGAAGGAAGCTCGGAAGGCCCATAGTACAATGGGGAGCTTAGTATCCCAATCTTTTTGGTTCTAATATGCCAACTTGGTTAAAATTTTACACAATATCTTATTGGTTGATTTTTCTAAGCCATTAGCTTGCAAATAATAAAGGAGATGATTTTTTTATACAAAATGAGAACAAAATGAGATGAGCTCTTTGATGACTTTAGTAACAAAGTGCGTTTGTCACTGACCAATTAAATTGGAGTGCTATATCTGGTGAAGATATCCTAGAATAAGAATTTCATAAGTGATTTGGTGATATTATTTGATATAGCCCATGATTCTATCCATTTGTTGTAATAATTTGTTGCCATCAAGATATACTTGTTTTTTGTTAAGGAACAGCCAAAGAAATGGGACCGATGAAATACAATAACCATTTTTAGAAGGATTCTAGAGGTAGGATTGGTCAAAGTGGCAAGAAATCTCTAGCTCCAGTTTGAACCATTCGTTTGGTAAGAATTGTAGTGATGGAC
Source organism: Lygodium microphyllum (assembly GCF_053477565.2). Taxonomy (NCBI): domain Eukaryota; kingdom Viridiplantae; phylum Streptophyta; class Polypodiopsida; order Schizaeales; family Lygodiaceae; genus Lygodium; species Lygodium microphyllum. The sequence goes on from NC_141135.1 coordinate 83,730,454, forward strand.
CCAATTTTGGGCATCATCATGCTGCATGGTCAACCACCAAAAGCCAGGTTGCTAGATTTTGCAGATTATTACTCAAGTAAGTGAAGTGACTGCTAGAAATTCCTTGATGGCCTTCCTTCAAGACAACAAGCAACTCCATGGGAAGGACCACTCTTTGTAATACTCGAGAGTGTAGTAATAAAATTGGCCCATGATAATCTCAAAATCTTAGCTTCGATCCAAGCTTATTTGCTGTGATGTAATAGCTCAAAAAACTCCTATCCTATTTGATGCAATTGAATGCTAAAAGATATGCAAGGAAATATAGTAAGAAAGAGGTTCTCACTTGGATTTGGGCAACTAAGAACTCCAATGAGATAGGGTCAATATGGTGGTGTTTATAGAGGAAATCCCATGCCTATAGAGCAACAAAAAAATGCCTATCTCCCCCCCCTTCTTTACCTGCTAAAAGAAAATAGAGCAGTTTTGGGACATCACTTAGCCCCCCACATGGAGATGCTAAGTATGCTAAAAAGAGGCTACAAAATGCATTAAAACCAAGTCAAAGCAATCAAAGAGTCATCTCACTAAATGTTGTAAAGGATAGGAAAGAAAATGGCTTATGTTTTACGTGTGCAAATAAATACATGGCGGATCATGCCTCAAAATGTCCCTTTAAAATAGCAAAGGTCAAAGTTCAAACCATGTATGCCATGGAGGATTTGCAAAATGCTACAAATAACTTAGTATATGCTGAATATGAGGACTAGAGAGGACTTGAACTAAGTCTATGACCCGAAGGATTCCCTTTGACTCAAATAATGGTTTTTTGCATAATGCATGGATAGGATCTAAGAGCCCTAGCTCATTGTGCATTCAAGAGAAAATTAATGAAAAGCATGTATTCATCTTGGTGGATAGCGGTGGCACACACAATCTTGTCAATAAATCAACCAAATTGATAGGCTAAAATGTTTCCCTTTAGAATTATAGCATTCCATTTTGGGAGATTTGAGGTCAATTTTTGGCCCTATGAGAAATGGAGGAGAGAGAAAATGATGTGTAATTTATAAAATATACCATTGGGAAAAGAAATCACAATCCAAGGGAAAATTAGCCCTTGGTGGGTGAAAGCATGATTTGGTGGTACAAGAAAAGGACCAATTTTTTCTGTGGGTGTCTCCATTAATTCTTGATTTGGATTTTGAAGGGAAATGCATAGATAAGAAAAGTTAAAATTATAAAGAATTTTGAGCAAGTTGCCAGCCCAAATGATGTTAAGCCATGATGTACGTGTATGGTGTAATTATGATCGTATATGAATGGAGTTCAGTCGAGTAGACTTGAGTTTGAACTAATGAGAAATGTCATATCCCAAAAACGAATCTCACCATCATCCAATTGACGAGGCATAAGAGACATGCTAACGCTTGATGCCCAAGATATAGCACAAGCCCTCTCTTGCCATTGAGCTCTCAACGTAGACCTCAAAGCTCTTTATTGTGCCACTCAAACGCAATTCTTAGTGCTTTGCACCTAGTTTGCTTGTGCCTATTGCCATGAGGACTCTATCAAGGAAGGGGATTGTCAAATCCACCCTAGTAAAGCCCCCAATGATAAAACATAAGGAGGGTACAAAATCTCCTTATAGCATCAACAAGGAGGGAACAAAATCTCCTCGTAGCATCAACAAAGAGTGGAGCCCCCAAGGACAAAACATAAGGAGGGAACAACATCTCCTTGTAGCATCAACAAGACATCGTGGTTTGTATCGGAGGAGATATGGACCCTAAACACTAGTGCAAGCAAGGATAGCTATTCCATGGAGCAATCCAAGAAAATGGCAGTCCTATTTGGTGATGAAGATAAGTCCTCGACGAAACCTAGATGTGAGCTTCTATGGTATTGCTTTGTTTGGGATTCATTTTATTTATTTTGTGTTTTTTTACATTTAGCTAGGACTTCATGTAGTCTGCCATATTAGTGCATATGGCGAATGGTGACATCAAAGGAACCTTATTTCTCGATCTCATTGTTTACATTCCTAAGACCTTATTGCTTGATCGTGACCCTTGTGTGGTCTAAACGCACAATGGATCACCAAAAAGTGAGAGAGGCCCCTCCCAAGGGTAGAGAGTACCATATTGATTGGTAGTGACCCTTTTGTGAGGCGAACTATGCATGGGTCACCACCAAGAAAGAGATCCCCATGTCAATGGAAGAGGGCCCTCATATTGCATGGTCATGACCCTCATATATGGTGAGGGTGAGAATTGTGTTCAAAAGGTGGAGTTTCCACATCCTCTCTCTCTCTCTCTCTCTCTCTCTCTCCTTCCACCATAGCTCTTGCTTCCACTATCGGCTCACTCCCTTCAAATGGTATCAAAGACAATCGTTCAAGGAGCTTCTTCATCCTTTGCTTCAACTTGGATTCAAAGATTTAACTCAAGGTTCATGGTAGCCATTGTTTCTTTCTCTCGAGGTATGCATTGAGTCTTTCCTTCTTTTGATTTGTTCCAACTTGCTTCGCACTTATTAAGGAGCTTCTCAAGGATCAACTAAGTCCTGTTGAGTGCTTATTAAGCTATGGAGTAGCCATTTTATCCATTTTTGAATGGATAGAAAGCATGCTATAGAAGTCATGGACAGCTATGGCAGCTTGACAACACTATTGTATTTTGGCCATAACTTTTGTATACAATATTGGATTTAGGCATTCTATAGCTAGAAATAGAGAGTGCAATGAGATATACAAATTTGGCACCTTAGAGTTGATTCTATGTAGTTTTTTGTTCTTTATTTCACACAAAACAAAACTTTTCTATTTTAGACAACAAACAGTAAATTTCATAATGTACGTTTGATGCTTTGGAGATGCTTTTTGGGTATTGGGATGGTATGGTTATGATTTTGGGCTGATTTGAGTACACATTTGGCTCAGTTTTCTCAAATATTTTATTGTTGTAATAATAGGGCTGAATGTCATTTATCTAGAAAGAGTATATGCCTCTTGTCATTTGATACTTCTAGGGCTTGGTATTGATGTCTGAATGTTAGTTTGATACTTGGGGATGCTTGACACATGTCTTGAAATGCTTTGGGCTTTGATTGAGCTTGTATTGTCTTAGTTTCAGTAGAGTTTTCATTGCTATTCATAGTGGACAACAAGCAGTTGTTTGATGAAGATTATGCTCATTATTCTTTCAAGCTACTCGGGTACCACATATTGGATGTACTGATACTTTGATTGTCACGTATGCCTATGGATATGTTTATGACATGCTCATAAGCTGAGATTGGAGCTTGGATGCTTTGAAATTGGCTCATTTCTATCCTTGGATGCTACACTCAAAGTCTTGTAGATTGCTTGGTTCAATACTTCTAGATACATGCTCTATGGATCTTGGATACTTGAATGTCATTCATATGATGTTTTGAGCTTTACATGGTCATTTGACATTCTACTTTTTCTTCAATGGGAGCTATTCGGCTTTATTTACTAAGCCACATTAACACTTGGATGCACTACAGAGCATTTGGTTTATACAGTTGAGCTTGATCTTACAATAGTGAGATAGTGGGACTCATTGTGACATGTACATGCTCTCTTGATATTTATTGGATATAGTTATCCTATCATGGGTTGATTTGATCTCTTGGCTTGGACCTAGTATTTGTGTTTGTTAGGGTGTTGTCAATGGTACTATATGGTTCTAGATTATGTATTGAGCTTTGCTCAGTGGGTTATGTATATAGCAATTCTCTTCATTTACCCTTGAGACCTATTTAGTGCATGATGTCTATGTTAATTGTACGTATGGTTTTTGACACACTACAATTGTCATAGTCTTTAGTGTAAGTTGTTCTTGGATTTCTCCCTCTTGGTTGCTCATAGTTGGTTGTTGGCATATTGTTGCAATTCATTGTTAGCAACATGCCATTTCAATTTTATGTATTCTATTTGAGGGAAGTCACATGGACTTGACAACCTTTTGCCTAAAAGTTGTAGACAACTCATTACTTTGCTAGTATCTCATGTCTCCTACTTGATTTAGTAGTAGTTTTGGGGATGATTTGCAGGGTATTACAATAGCATGTCTTGCCCTTCTTTGTACTGAGTCTCATTATGGCTAGTGATTCTTGCACTACATTGCTATCTTCAATATTGAGAAATTGAATGTGACTAATTACAACTATTGGAAGACCCAGATACGTTAGGTTTTAGTGTAGAAATTACAAATTAGACCACTCCAACCAAACTTGAAAACTTTAGAACCAAGGATTGGGATGAACTAGATGAGCTATGCAAGTCCACACTCATTTTATCACTTTCTAAGCAAGTTCACTACAACATTATAACTAGAAATTAGACTACATATGAGCTTTGGACACAAGTTAAGAATCTTTATGACGAGTAAAGTCCTACATCTCAAATGTATTGGTTGAAATAGTTGATGGACCTTTGCATGAAGGAAGGGACTTCTATGTCTACACACTTGGATGAGTCATGGGACACTTTCCATATGGCTCTCTGTGCTAAGGATGGGATGAAATTGCAGGATGTTGAGATTGTCCTCTTGATAAAAGTGGTGAATAAAAAGAATGTAGGTGCTTCCCATATTGACTGTAAGAGGCTAGCAGGATTGAAATAGCCATGGTAGAGACTCAAACAAGTCTTAGTCTAGGACATGTGGATAGTCTCATAGTAAGTCCTATGGCCATAATTCTAGTCTTACTTATCATTATTGTGGGAAAGCAAGTCATATTCAACCATGATAGTGTCATAAAATGCACAAAGACAAGCTCAATGAAAAGGGAAAGTGTAGGGCAAGAATGATGATTGTAGCATTATACATAGCAAGTTTAGCATATCAAGATTGAGAAGATTAATGTGGTGTATCTTGATGTATCTAATGATCTTATCTTGGAAACTTCTTCTTTGGATGCTTCATAGCTGATTGATGCTTTGTTAGGATATACTCAGTGTTGGTTGATAGATTTAGGGGCTTTTTTCCATGTGGCCCCTCATAGAGAGTGGTTTCACTCCTATCGTGGTATGATTGGATTTGTATATTTGGGTAATGAACTGGAATTGTAGATCCTTGGTATTGGTAATGTCTAGTTGCATTTTGGTTCAGGCATCATATTCATTCCTCATGATGTATGCCATGTATCAGCTCTCACGAAGAGCCTTATCTCCACTACCTAACTGATGCCAGGAGGCATATTTCACGATGGATTCTGTGCCACGGTGGATTCCGTGAGGTTTTACGGTGGATTCCGTAGACTTTGTTGACCGGGGCTCATCCACAAAGTGGATTCTTTGTGCGAGAAGTTGATGGGGACGCCTATCCTTTTTGGGCGTTTCATTAATTTAGTGTGTACATGGGTGATTCCATAGCGGGTGATTCCGCAAAATGCATATTAAATTAATAAACGTTTATGAGTTTAGAGTGCGCACTCGTAATAAATTAAGGTTAGGATTGATTTCTAACTAGTTGATTTATTTATGTAGCTGAAGACGGCTAGGTATTCACTTTTGTCGGTTTAATTGTATTATTTTACTAACGATTGTGAATGCTTCAGTTGATATGTAGAGATAGCAGTAGTGGCGGAGGAAAGCATTGGAGGATAGGGAGTATTCGAGTTATTGCATATATTTTGATGGGCGCATACCTTAGGCATGGCGCCTATATTTTGTCGCACTTATTTATTGAGGTGTTCGATATTTGTTTATTATTTTGTATGTGCATGGGCGCACGATTATGATATTTGTATTTGGACATTGTACTGGGTACGCCTGATTCTTTGGGCGCCGCCCATTAGCTTTATTTCTATTTTCTGCTAAAGCAAACTCAAAAGCCAAAAGCGTGCTATTTGTAATTGGGGCTATTATTTGAGCTTGAAGATGATTAATACAGAAAATACATGCTTTGTGGAGCACTCACACAAGGCATGGGGGGAGATTGCACCCAATTGGTCTCTTGTTCATGTCGTGCATGCTTTTTACCTTGAGTTTTGTGCAAAAAAGTAGAGTTCTTTTGTTCTTGGGGACCTTCCGGCATTCACTATACAAGCATACGGTATCCGATCTGTGCACTAGTGGTATCAGAGCGAAGCTGAGATCGAGAGCTTCCAATCGCTACCCATCTTGTGCGAAGGTGGAGTTCCTGGAACGATCGAGCTCTACGATCAATCTCATTGCGAATGGTCAATACGGGTGGATTCCTGGCGATCAAGAACCTCTGTTTCCATCCTATGATCGCGAAGGACCGACCTGCAACAGCGGAGGACCACTCCTACATTCTCTCATACAAGTCGTGGTTATACAGAGATAAGCCATATCTTCTCTTAAGCTTCAAGCTTAAGTTTTTAAAGTTTTAAAGCTTAGTCTAATTTGAAGCTTTATAAAAGCTTCAAATTGTTGATTCACAAGGACGTCAGGATCTTCAGGGCAACGAAATTTCCACCGAGGACATATTCATGTCCTCAAAATCGTCGACTAATTAAGAAGCTAAAAGCTTCTTAATACTCTAAGTCTACTAGGGCTTCCCAACTACTCAAGTTCAAAGTTACTTATCTTGCAAGTTCTGTTGGTCCACAGTCACATAAATCTATCAAGTCGATCAAGTTACATAAGTTCTGGTACTCTGCAAGTCTCATAAGTCTACGACTCTACAAGTCAGACAAGTCATCTGAAGTCAGAACTGACTTGTGCTCAAAACTCCTATAAGGGCTGTTCTTGCACGTAGAAGCTCCGAACTGCAAAGTTGCTCTCTGGAAGGTACTATTCGCATACGCAGGCTTGCTGAACCAGCTTTAGCACATGCAGAAGGTCAAAATGCAGATTTTTCAAAGATTACAAATCTCGCAATAGCCAAAGACGAAGATTGTGAAAGCCACACACAAAAATATATAAGCCTTGTACACCTGATTTTGAGCTACGCTCATCCCGCTAATTGGATTTTGAGAGTGTGAGGTCTTTTGAAGTTTTGCAGGATGACAGAACCACATATGGATGATTTAATGGCTGAAGGTGATCTACCTGAATCTACGATGGAGCAAAAGCTGGATTTAATTATGATGCAGTTGGATGAAGAACGACGAGCTAGGCAAGCATTGCAAGTTCAATTGGCTAATTTACAAAGATCAACTACCGATAAAGAGGAACCACAATCTAAAGATCTTATTCGACGTACCATTGATGCGACTCTCGAAGCTCAATCCTGATGCCAGGAGGCATATTCCACGGTGGATTCCGTGAGGTTTTACGGTGGATTCCGTAAACTTAGATGACCGGGGCTCATACACAAAGAGGATTCTTTGTGCAAGAAGTTGATGGGGACGCCTGTCCTTTTCGGGCGTTTCATTAATTTAGTGTGTACATGGGTGATTCCATAGCGGGTGATTCCGCAAAATGCATATTAAATTAATAAACGTTTATGAGTTTAGAGTGCGCACTCGTAATAAATTAAGGTTAGGATTTATTTCTAACCAGTTGATTTATTTATGTAGCTGAAGACTGCTAGGTATTCACTTTTGTCGGTTTAATTGTATTATTTTACTAACGATTGTGAATGCTTCAGTTGATGTGTAGAGATAGCAGTAGTGGCGGAGGAAAGCATTGGAGTCTAGCGAGTATTCGACCTTTGGACTATATTTTGATAGGCGCCACGCCTATATTTTGTTATGTCTATTGAGACATTGATTATTGATTATTATTTTGTATGCGCTTATGCGCCCGGATATGTTATTTCTATTTGGACATTGAGATTGGGCGTGCCAGACTCTATGGGCACCGTCCATTAGCTTTATTTTCCTATTTTTGTAGAAAGCAAACTCAAAAGCTAAAAGCTTGTCATATTTTTGTAATTGGGCTATTATTGAGCATGAAGATTGGAAATATACATAAAATACATGCTTTGTGAAGCGCTCACACAAGGCATGGGGGAGATTGAACCCAATTTGTCTCTTGTCTCTTGTCGTGCATGCTTTTACATTGTTTTTTGTGTAAAAAGGTAGAGTTCATTGTTCTTGGGGACCTTCAGGGATTCACCACGTGAGCTATTTGCGACGGATCTGCGCACCAAATCCATCCGTAAAGAAACAAAGATAAGTAAAAGAAATTTCAAATTCCGTACTTTCAATGGCACTCGAGATGGAAAAACTGTTCTTGCATTCATCAGTCAGTTTGATGATTACTTTCATGAGAAAACATACGCAGAAAAATATAAAATCAAGTGTGTCACTAATCATTTAGTGGATAGAGCATCTCTTTGGTGGACCGTGGTACGTAAGAGTATAGATTGTCCCACTACCCGGGAGAATTTCAAGAAGAAGTTTATGTAGAATTTCCTTCCTTCACAATTTCATGAAAAAGCCATAAAGCAATGGGACCTTCTTTAGCAAAGAGATCGTGAGACTATTCCTCAGTATACCGAACGCTTCTGGAATGCATTACTCCAGTTACGCATGCTTGAAGATGTACCTGAAATGACACACAAGCGCAAGTATATGTATGGATTACTTGGGCATTACTATGTTGAAGTCAATATGTTCAAGCCTGCAACTCTTGAAGACGCAATTTCTTTAGCTCATGACACTGAAGACAAGCTTCGAGGAAGAGACAAGCGTCCACAGCAATTTCAAACCAATGGTAACTATGGATCTAAGCAATTCAACTCAAATTTTAGAAGATTTAATCAAGGTCGTTTTCCTTCATCATCTTTCTGTAAAACTTGGGCAAAACCACCTGCTTTACCATCCAATACCAATCACAACCCCAAGCCAATTCCACAGCCAAATCCTAATATTCCTAGACTTCCTGCCATTGCAAATAATGTATCTAAAGCCAAACCTATAGTGTGCTACAAATGCCACCAACCTGGACATCTAGCAGCCAATTGCCAATCGAAGAAGCCACCTGTCCATATCAACTACCTTGGAGCAATGGAAGATGAAGAACATGAAGAAATGCCTGATTTCATGGAAGATGAAGACGGCATTACTACTCCTTCGGATACTTTACCAGGTATGCCAACTCCACATTCTTTATTGACAATGAAATGTTTAGTGCATGGAAAAGAAAAGATTATTTTGCATGATGATGATAGTACTCATGATTTTATTTCTGCAAAGCTAGTAAAAGAATTGAAATTACAAACTGTTCCTACGCATTATCGCATCAAAGCAGCATTCTTAGGCACAAGGTATAATGGAACACAAGAGGTGCATGACTTAGAAATTCAAATTGGTGAAGACACTGAAAGAAGGAATTTTCTAGTTGTACCATTACAATCCAGTGATATTATTTTAGGTATGCCTTTGCGTCATCAGCATAACCCTGATATAGATTATTCCACACATTCAATTAATATTCATTTTCAAGGAAAACATATTACATTGTATGGTATGCATGCATCTAATGCTTTTCCACTGCTTTTGCATACTCAAGCTAAACGTGCATTACGCAAAAGTAGTAAATCTTATCTCATTTGGATGAATGAACTGCAAGTTTAAAAAAAACATATGCACCCTAGGCATAAAGAATTTCTTGCACAATTTCAAGACTGTTTTGCAGAAGATCTACCACCTGGTTTACCTCTTTCACGTCCTGAAGACCACAAAATAGATTTGATTCCTGGTACACAACCACCTTGCAAAGCACCATATAGGCATAACCAGATAGAGCAAAAAGAAATTCAAAATCAAGTTGAGGAATTACTAAATAGAGGATTGATTAGACCTAGTAGTTCTCCATTTGGTGCACCTATTTTGTTGGTAAAGAAGAAGAATAATACTTATCGTATGTGCATTGACTATTGAGCTTTAAATAAGATCAATGTAAAGAATAGATATTCAATTCCTAGAGTCGATGACCTTATGGATAAACTGCAAGGTTCTGCCATATTTAGTAAAATAGACCTTAAATATGGTTATCATCAGGTGAGATTAGATAAGTTTGACATATTCAAGACTGCATTTAGAACACAATTTGGTCATTATGAATTTTTAGTGATGCCTTTTGGATTGACTAATGCACCTGCTACATTTAGTAGAATGATGAACCGTATATTTTTGAAATATCAGCATTGTGTTATTGTATTTTTTGATGATATTTTGGCGTTTAGTCAAAATGAGAAAGAACTTTATGAACATGTGTCCTTGGTTTTCAAGTTGTTGAAAGATAATCAACTGTATGCTAATCCGGAAAAGAGTGAGTTCTTTGAAACAGAAATTGAATATTTAGGTCATATTGTATCATCTGAAGGTATTAAAGTTGACCCTAAGAAGATAGAAGCAATATTGAACTGGCCTATACCTAAAAATGTGCATGAGTTATGATCTTTCCTAGGTCTTGCTAGTTTCTACAGAAAATTTGTGCGAAATTTTTCATTACTTGCTTTGCCTTTGACTAAACTTTTAAAGAAAGGTATTGTTTATCATTGGTCTAATAATCAACAGAAATCCTTTGACTTATTGAAACATGCATTAACCCATGCTCCTGTATTACAACTGCCTGATTTTAATAGACCATTTTTTTAGTAGTTACTGATGCTAGTGGATCTGGAATAGGAGCCGTACTTATGCAAGACAATCATCCAATAGCCTATTCTAGTTGTAAACTGAAACCCTCTAAACTTAAATATTCCACATATGACAAAGAATTATTAGATGTAGTACAAGCTTTAAGACAATGGAAACACTACTTAATGGGTTCTGAGTTTATGATTAAGATTGATCAACAAAGTATTAGACATTTACTTAGCCAACCCCAAATATTTGACCGACATATCAAATGGGCAGCCTTTATTCAGAGTTTTCATTCGATTATCCAATATCAACCAGGTAAAGAAAATGTAGTGGCCGATGCATTAAGTAGAAGACCCACCATTCATAATATTTTTGTTATATCATTTGATTCTCTAACTCCTATGAAAGATACTTATCTCCATGACATTACTTTTCATGCTGATTGGAATAAATTAGTTGGAAATAACTGGATACCTATTGATTCACTGTCTTATAATAATGGATTCATGTTTTATGAAAAGAGATTATGTGTTACAGTTCCATTTAGATCTTTTGTTTTGAATGAGATTCATTGTCCTCCTTATCAAGGTCATAGAGGTATCATATCTACTTTACGTACATTAACTAAAGATTTTTATTGGCCACATATGGACACTGATGTATCTAACTTTGTTTCTGAATATTTGATTTGTCAAAGCGTTAAGAGACATCATGGTAAATAGTATGGATTACTTATGCCTTTATCTATTCCATCAAGACCATGGGAACAAATTTATATGGATTTTATTACTGGTTTACCTAATACTAAAGCTAACCATGATATGATTTGGACTGTAGTAGATAGGTTTAGTAAACAAGCATATTTCATTCCATGTAAGAAAACTTTAACAGCATCATAGGCAGCACAATTGTTTTTGAAAATTGTTTTCACTGACCATGGATTACCAAAAGTTATTATTTCTGATCCTGATTCTAGATATTGTAACAACTTTTGGATTACTTTGTTTGCTAACCTAGGCACAAAGATTGATTTTTCATCTTCATTTCATCCTGAAACTAATGGACAAACAAAATCCACTAATAGTACTATTTTAGATCTTTTACGTGCTTACACTATTTCTAAACCACAGACATGGGACATACATTTGCATTTACTACAGTTTGCATATAACAATACGCCACACACATCTACAAAGAAAGCACCGTTTGAAGTGATTTATGGTTATAAATTGTCTACACCTGTTGCATCTTTATCAAATAGAATTCAGAGTGCTGATGATATTGCTACTATACACACTACTATTTTTGATGAGGTTAAAGACATGATTGCCAAAGCCCAGCAATCATATACCAAACAAGCCAATAAGAAAAGACAAGCAATGAATTTCAAAGTTGATGACTATGTTTGGTTAAGAATAGAAAAACGTAGATTACAAAGTGTAGATAAACATCCAGTTGTGAAATTAGCACCTAGATTCTATGGACCATTTAAGGTCATTCACAAAATCAATGACAATGCATTCAAGTTAGAATTACCATCTCACTGGAAAATTCACAACACATTTCACATTAGTTTATTACGACCCTTTAGAGGCCAATTACCTGTACACCCTGTTTAGGAAAACCCACCTTTGTTAGAGGAAGAGACTGAAATACTTGAACCTGAAGCTATCATCGATACTAACTTTATGACCACTAGAATTGGCCGAAGATATTCTAGATATTTAGTCAAATTTAAGAACCATCCTGTAGAGGAAGCCCAATGGATGCACGCTAGAGACTTCAATGCTTTCCCTACTCTATTAGCTCCACGTTGAGCTAATAGCAATTGAGGTCAATTGCTATCCCACCCTGGGGGTAAGATGCCAGGAGGCATATTTCACGGTGGATTCCGTGCCACGGTGGATTCTGTGAGGTTTTACGGTGGATTCCGTAGACTTTGTTGACCGGGGCTCATCCACAAAGTGGATTCTTTGTCCGAGAACTTGATGGGAACGCTTTTCCTTTTTGGGTGTTTCATTAATTTAGTGTGTACATGGGTGATTCCATAGCGGGTGATTCTGCAAAATGCATATTAAATTAATAAACGTTTATGAGTTTAGAGTGCGCACTCGTAATAAATTAAGGTTAGGATTGATTTCTAACCAGTTGATTTATTTATGTAGCTGAAGACTGCTAGGTATTCACTTTTGTTGGTTTAATTGTATTATTTTACTAACGATTGTGAATGCTTCAGTTGATGTGTAGAGATAGCAGCAGTGGCGGAGGAAAGCATTGGAGGGTAGGGAGCATTCGAGTTATCGCTTATATCTTGATGGGCGCATATCTTATGCATGGCGCCTATTTATTGAGGCGTTGGATATTTGTTTATTATTTTGTATGCGCATGGGCGCACGATTATGATATTTGTATTTGGACATTGTACTGGGTAGGCCTGATTCTTTGGGTGCCGCCCACTAGCTTTATTTCTATTTTGTGCTAAAGCAAACTCAAAAGCCAAAAGCGTGCTATTTGTAATTGGGGCTATTATTTGAGCTTGAAGATGATTAATACAGAAAATACATGCTTTGTGGAGCGCTCACACAAGGCATGGGGGGAGATTGCACCCAATTGGTCTCTTGTTCATGTCCTGCATGCTTTTTACCTTGAGTTTTGTGCAAAAAGTAGAGTTCTTTTGTTCTTGGGGACCTTCCGGCATTCACTATGCAAGCATATGGTATCCAATCTGCGCACCACTAACACCTTGGATAATACAAATTATGTTGTCTCTTTTGGTGATTCCTCATAGAATATTAATCGTAAAAATATTTTTATTGAATGTGGTGCTAAGTGTAATACCCTCTATCCTTTGCTTGTATCTAGGTCAGTTGACTATGTTTTGGTTGTGGCTATAATTTCACGTGTATCTCTCTTTGGTATCATTGCCTTGGACACATGTGTTTGAAAGAAATGAAATTGCTTACCAGTTTGCAGTATATTCTACCCCTAGACTATAAGTGCTTTGAGTCTTGTGATCACTAATTGTATAGAAAGCAGGCATATAGTATGCATAAGAAGTCTTTCGTGACATGCATGGATGAGTCTTTGGCTCTTATTCATTTGGATGCATGTGGTTCCATGGCTTGTCTTGCTAGGTGGTGTGAAGTACTTTGTCATATTTATTGATGTTTACTCACATAAGGTCTAGGCTTACCCTATTGAGCGAAAATTGGGTGTCTTGTCTACATTTTAGCATTGGCTTACTCTTGTTGAGAACTAGTCTAGATATAGGTTGAAATACCTAAGGTCAACAATGGGGATGAGTATCTCTAGAAAGATTTTGAGCAATTTTGCGATGAGCGGGGTATTAAGCATCAGATGATCGTCCCCTAAAACCCTCCCTAGAATGATATTGTCAAACACATGAACAAGACGATTCAGGAGAGAGTCCATAATATGCTAGCCAGTTAGGCTTAGCACAATACTTTTGGGCTAAGGCAGTTACTATGTCACACACTTGATTAACCAGTCCCCTTGCATTGCTATTGATTGGTTGCTAGGTTGCAAAGGAGATATGGACTACAAAACCTCCATCATCATATGCTCATTTGTGCATCTTTAGTTGTGAAGCATTTTGAAATTTTCTCAAAGCATAATAAGATAGATCCTAAGTCCATTAAATGCATCTTCCTTGGTTATGGAGATGTAGGTGAGATGAGCTATCACCTATGGGATTCATAGGCTTGCAAGGCTATCCACAGCCATGATGTCATTTTCCACAAGAAAAAGATATATAATCAACCTAAGTTGGTGGTGTTGAGATATCGAGCTCCACTCGTGATACGCCAGGGTGACCGTTGTGTATTTATGTCATCGACTTGTCAGTTGCAGACGCGGTTGGTACACCGCCCATGAATAATAGCTACATGATAGCTATCCTTATCTACTCTAGTTCGTGGCTCAGTTAGTATGCCACCTTAGTTAGTTGAGTTTGGTTTGAGACCCATATATAGGGTTCTTCTATTTCTTTGTACTTGAGTTCTTTTGGCTTACACAACTAAGAAGAGGAAAACTGTTTTCAGCCTCCACCTTTGTGTGTCTTCCCCCATTGTGCAAGCAAGAAAGCTTCAAGCGAGACTCCTTCCTTCTCTCCCACAATCGTGACATGGTATCAGAGCCTTGTTCGTGGTAAGGAGCTCAAGAAAGCAAGCCAAGCTCGCGGTGTTCTGGTAAGAGGAGCAGTGTTGCTATCATTTTCTGTTTTGGGAGCAGATCTCTGCAGGTAGCACAGCCGGAAAGTGCAGGAGTGCATTGTCTCAGGTTGAGACGCCCTTTGCGGTGAAGCAAGAGGGCAGTATATGCTGCGGGGAAGGGCTTTAGCCCTGGGCGACCTTGTTTTTTTTATTTGAGGCCATTTCGGGGCCTGTTTTGGAGGCGGAAGTTTTCTGCACGCACTCAGGAAAAGGCTCAATTTTATGCTGTGCAGCCACTGTTCTACAAGTCGGTGAATAGTTACTGTAAAAATTGCATTGTATGCTTGTGCGCAGAGACATTGGGAGTTACAGAATCATCCCTGTTGCCTGTTGATGCAAAATCATCACTAGGAAGTGACTGTGTGGTCAAATACCACTTTCGCCAGTTTTGCAGATTTTCCCTTGTGAGGGTGAAGCTGTGGTTTTTGCAGTGACACAATTTTTTGCAGTCTTCTGTAATGGCATCTGATTCTCTTTCACAGATTGTCACTGAAAAGCTTGACAAGAACAACTTCCAAGCATGGAAGTTTAGAATGACGAATTTCCTCATCGGAAAAGGATATTGGGAATTTGTTGCAGGAAATGAAGAAGAACCAGTTCTTCCTGATGTTCCCAATCAACAGCAAATGCAGGCATTTAAAGCATGGCATGAGAGAGCCAGGAAAGTTATGTATTGGCTGTCTATCAGCATTTCAGACTCTATGATTGTGCATATTCAGGATGCAAGTACGCCAAAGGAGGCATGGGATACTTTGTCAAAATCGTATAGCACAAATACACAAGCCAGGAAAATGCAGCTCAAGCAAGAGTTGCACAATGTGCAAAGAGAAAATATGAGCATCAACGACTACCACATGAAGGTGAAGAAGATTGCAGATGCACTTGCTTCCATTGGGTCACCAGTGGAAGATGATGATTTAGTTTCTGTGACCTTGAATGGTCTAGGAAAGGATTATGCACAGTTTCGGACATCCATTTCAGTTCGTGAAAGATTTCCTGATTTTGAGGAGCTGATTGCTCTTCTAATTTCTGAGGAGCAAAGAAATGGTGGTGCATCTTCTTCAGGAGGAACTTCAAAAGAAGCTGTCTTCTACTCAAATGCTGGAAGAGGTAGAGGCAGAGGTAGAGGAGGCCGATACGGAGGTCATGGTAGAAATCAGAATATGCAGCAAACTCAAGAAAACCAGTCCTATGGAGGAGGACGTGGTAACTCTAGAGGCAGGGGGAGCCAAAGAGGTCGTGGTGGATGGCAAAGAGGCCAAAATGCAAACAATAATGTTGAATGCTACTATTGTGGTAAAATGGGTCATATGACTAAAGACTGCTATAAAAAGCAGAATGACATCATGAATGGAAAACTGCAACAAGGAAATTATGCATCCTCTAGTAGACAGGGTGATGACAGAAATGAGCATCTGTTTATGGTGCAGCACATGAATAATTCTGTGACAAGTGCAGAAGAAAGCAACGATGTATGGTATGTTGACTCAGGTGCATCAAACCATATGACAGGTCATGTAGAATGGATGGAGGATGCAAGGAAAATGAAAAAACCAGGATTTGTGGAGACTGGTGATGATACTGCACATCCTATTGTGCAGATTGGAAAAATTCCTTTGTCTATGCAGGATGGGAAAAAGAAATACCTGTCCGATGTATTTCATGTCCCGAATATCACCAAGAATCTGGTTTCTATTGGTCAAATGGTTGAGCAGGGCTTGCAGGTCAGATTTAATCCTCATGGATGCTTTGTTGAGGATATGAAAAATAAAGGTCACGTGATAGCAAAAGGAAAGAAGAAGGGCAGGATGTTTACATTGGATGTAGACATGTCTGAATTGAGTGCAGCAATGTTTGCACATGGGACCGGTGTAGTTGCAGATATTGATATTTGGCATAAACGCATTGGTCATGTTAATGTACAGTGACTTAAATCAATGCAGGCCCAAAATATTGTTGCAGGTTTGCCGAAATTCAAGGTTGCAGAAATGCATAAGGTATGTGAAGCCTGTCAGTTTGGAAAATAGGCAAGGAAACCATTTCCTAGACATGTTCAAGAGAGTGAGAAGCCATTGGAATTAATCCACTCTGATGTGTGGACAACTAAAGCTGCATCTCTTGGAGGCTGTCATTATTTTGTCAGTTTTATTGATGACTATAGCAGAAAAGTTTGGGTGTATTTTATGAAAAAGAAAAGTGAAGTTTTTGGGCATTTAAAAACTCTTAAAGCGATGGTTGAAAAAGAAACAGGCCTGCAGATAAAATGCCTAAGGTCAGATGGAGGGGGAGAGAACCTCTCAAATGAGTTTGCAAGGTTCCTGCAGGAGCATGGCATAAAGCAACAATATTCATGCAGTCATACCCCACAACAAAATGGAATTGCAGAAAGAAAAAATAGGCATATTGGAGAGGTATCTCGTGCCATGCTGAATGAAAAAGACTTGCCAGATTTTTATTGGGCTGAAGCAGTTGCTACAGCAGTCTACATAATGAACAGGACTCCCACTGCAGCAATACATGGAATGACTCCAGAGGAGAGGTATACTGGTAGGAAACCAGATATTTCTCATTTGAAAATTTTTGGTTGCATTGCCTATGTACATGTGCCAGATGAGTTGAGATCCAAGTTGGATCCAAAAGCTGAGAAGTGCATCTTTATTGGTTATTCTCTGCAGCAAAAAGGGTATAGATGCTATAACCCTTCTACTCGTAAGTTTACAGTGAGCAGAGATGTTGTTTTTGATGAGATGAGTAGCTGGTATAAACCAGTAAATGTGATTGATGATGTAGATGCACAAAATGGTAATGCTGCACAAAATTCACAGCAGCAGTCACAAAATATTAGTGGACCTGGAGCGTCCTCTAGTAGTGGTTCACATTCTTCGCCATGGACAGGAAGATTGAGATAAGGAGAATCTTCTCAAAGTAATGCAGATAGTGGTATGCAGGTATCACGAAAAGAAAAAGAGAAGGTTGATCAGCGCATGTTTGATGTGAATGCAGGTTACTCTTATGTGGATGGTGAATCCAGTGGCTCAGAACAGAGCATTGATGATGAGTTGGGTATTCCTTCTATTGTTACACCTGGAGTAAGGAAGACCAGGGATGTTTTGAGAGCACCTGGGAGTGAACCTACTTTGCGCAGGTCTACGAGAGCTAGGTATCCTGTGGATAGGCTGAAATATGATGGATTTACAGCCATTCACTATGCATATATGGTTAAAGTGATACAGGAACCAGAACCCACTTCTTTTGAGGAAGCCATGGGAAAAGAAAAATGGGAGAAAGCCATGGATGAAGAAATGGATGCCTTGGAAGCAAATGCTACATGGGAATTGGTACCTTTGCCTAAAGGTAAAAATGCAATTGGCTGTAAGTGGGTTTATAAGGTGAAGCACAATGCAGATGGTTCTGTGAATAGATACAATGCAAGATTAGTAGTCAAGGGGTATGCACAAACATATGGCATTGACTATGAAGAAACATTCAGTCTGGTTGCAAGGATGGCAACCGTAAGAGCAGTCATTGCTATGGCTGCATCAAAGGGATGGTCTTTACATCAGATGGATGTAAAGAATGCCTTCTTGCATGGTGATTTGCAAGAAGAGGTCTATATGGAGCAGCCACCAGGTTATGTGCATGCTGTTCATCCTGAGTTTGTTTGCAGGTTGAAGAAAGCCTTGTATGGCTTGAAGCAAGCACCTAGAGCATGGTCTGACAAGATAGGACAGTATCTTGTCACTATTGGCTTTCAGATTTCCAAGGCAGACTTCTCACTTTATGTGAGAAAAACAGAGAAAGGTATTATGCTACTTGTCATTTATGTTGATGATTTGATTATGACAGGTGACAGTGATGAAGATATCCTTCATGTGAAAATGCTATTGAAGCAGAAGTTTGAGATGAAGGATTTGGGAGAGCTGCACTATTTCTTGGGCATTGAGGTGATTAGATCACCAAGTGGGATACAGCTCTTGCAGAGGCAGTATGGATTGGACATGCTGTCCAAATATGGGATGACAGGCTGTAAGCCTATTTCAGTTCCTTTGGAGCAGAATGTGAAGCTGAGCACAGATGCAGGTGAGCTTCTAGAAGACCCTACTATGTACAGACGCATAGTAGCAAGTTTGATTTATATGACTATTACCAGGCCAGATTTGAGCTATGCTGTTGGATTGGTAAGTCAGTTTATGCAGGCTCCAAGGAAACCACATTTGGATGCGGCTAGATGCATACTCAGGTATGTGAAGTCCACATTGCAGTATGGATTATTTTATGAGACTGGGGTTCAGATAAGTTGCATGGATACACTGATGCTGATTGGGCTGGTAGTATTTCTGATAGACGATCTACCAGTGGATATGTGTTCTCTTTTGGGAGTGCTGCAGTCACTTGGAGCAGCAAGAAACAGCCTACAGTTGCCTTGTCGAGCACAGAGGCTGAGTACAGGGGTGCAGCAATGGCTGCATGTGAGGTAGCTTGGTTGCATAAGCTACTTTATGATATGCATCAGTCTACAGATGGGCCAGTTGTCATTTATTGTGACAACATGAGTAGTATACACTTGGCAAATAACCCAGTCTATCATGCTAGAACAAAGCACATTGAGGTGCATTATCACTATGTGCGAGAGAGGGTTTTACTAGGTCTTATTGATCTAGTTTATGTCAGCACAAAGGATCAGGTAGCTGACATATTCACGAAGGCATTGGGCGCAGAGAAGCTGCGCAAGTTCAGAGACCTGCTTGGTGTGCAGGAATTGGGATTGAGGTCGAGGGGGAGTGTTGAGATATCGAGCTCCACTCGTGATACGCCAGGGTGACCGTTGTGTATTTATGTCACCGACTTGTCAGTTGTTGCAGATGCGGTTGGTACACCGCCCATGAATAATAGCTACATGATAGCTATCCTTATCTACTCTAGTTCGTGGCTCAGTTAGTATGCCACCTTAGTTAGTTGAGTTTGGTTTGAGACCCATATATAGGGTTCTTCTATTTCTTTGTACTTGAGTTCTTTTGGCTTACACAACTAAGAAGAGGAAAACTGTTTTCAGCCTCCACTTTTGTGTGTCTTCCCCCATTGTGCAAGCAAGAAAGCTTCAAGCGAGACTCCTTCCTTCTCTCCCACAATCGTGACAGGTGGTTGAGGTATGCAAAGTGATCTTTTAGGAGGAGCTTCTTGCTCTTGTATAGCCAGCTAGAGAGCTTGCACTAGCTGATGCTCTGATGGCCTAGGCCCTACCTATTGTGTAGGATCAGCTTGCTTTGAGATGCTCTACTAGAGCTAGGTGTTAGCTTGAGTGCTTAACCCCTTCATAAATTTTATTATGGTGGTAGATGATGCAAGCGAGATTCTCTCTTATGATGAGACCATGCACTGAGATAGTCACTCATGGGACAGGGCTATGTAGTCAAAGTTTGACTCCTTACAAACTAACTATATGTGGGATTTGGTTCCTTTGCCTAGTGGAAAGAAGGAACTGTTATGCAAGTGGATATATAAGTTGAAAAGTATCCATGGATGCCCTAAGGCCGCTTATAAGGATAGATTGGTAGCTAAGGGTTTCAAGTAGGAATATGGTGTTGACTTCAATGAAGTTTTTTCTCTTGCGGTCAAAATGATGATTCTACGCTTAGTACTAACATTGGTTGCTCAGCTAGATCTAGACCTTTATCAGATGGATGTAAAGATGAATTTTTAACATGGAGACTTGCATGATGAGATCTATATGTAGTAGCCTAAGGGCTTTGAGAAAACAAGCAATGAATTCCTAGTGTGAAAGTTGACAAAGAACCTTTATGGCCTTAAGCACACACTTAAGAAATGGTATCACAAGTTTGATGCTTTTATGCATTCACAAGGATATAGTCATGGTGCTATGGATCCATGTTGCTTATACACAAAGAAGGCTTGTGATACAACCTTATGATTTGGTACTCCATGTGGACGATATGTTTATTGCTGGGAGAGCTCATGATGAGATGGACGTCATGAAAAATCAGCTTAAGAAAATTTTTGAGATGAAGAACATGGGACATGCCTCACACACTCTTGGGATGCACATCATGAGTAATCGCTCTAAGGGATCCCTTATCTATCCTCACAGAAGGAGTATATCCAAAAAGTCCTTGAGCAGTTTCATATGCAGGATAATAAGCCTATTGGCTATCCTCTATCTTCTCATGTAAATATTAAACAAGCCGATGGTCTACAGCCTGATGAGCAAAAGGCCAAGATGGCCAAGTTCTCTTATGCATTTGCCATAGGTATTTTGATATATGCAATGATAGCCATTCATCTCCTGACATAGTATTTATAGTGGGAGTTGTGGCACTCTATATGGCTACACTTGGCAGATAGCATTAGAATACTATTAAGCATATCATGAGGTACCTGAAGGACACAATAGTTATGTATGTATGTTATTGTGGTCAGGATATAGGAGTCATGGGGTCCACCTTTGGCTATGTCTTCACCCTTATTGGAGGTGCTATTTCTTGGATATCCAGGGTGTAGAAACGCATGCCCCTCTCTACTATCGAGGCCGAGTATATTGTAGCTACTGAGGCTTGCAAGGAAGCTCTTTGGATAGTAGGCCATCTCATAGTAGACCTTGGCATTGCTGATGTGGTCCGTATACTCCATTTAGATTCTTAGTGCTATCTAGTTAGCCAAGATTTTAGTCCTCCATACGAAGATGAAACACATTGAGATGCGCTACCACTTCATTAGAGAGATTATTGAGGACATGCCTGCTGAACTTGTCAAGATCTCAATTGACCAAAATCTTGCAGGTCTACTCACAAAAAGTCTCTCAGCAGAGTATTTTGCTTTCCTTAAGAAGTTGATGGGCATTGGAAGAGATGACCTCTTTCCTCATCTTGTTTTACTTATGTATATCTATACTTTGTCACTTTTTTCTTGTTCTCTCCTCAATGAGGGGATATTTTCTTTAAGTGGGATATTGTTAGGGGTAAAGATGCCTATGCCTGGCTTCTCATGTATTACTACACTGACAATATCCACACACTTGTACATTGTAGGTGGTGGGTGCCCATCATTGTAACTTCATTCTTTATTCGTTTAGTGATATTTGAACAAAGGGAAAGCTAGTCATACATTGTGACTGTTGGAGTTTCCATATATTGTGTGTTTCTCTCTCTTCCTCTTGCTCCTTCCACCATAGCTCTTGCTTCCTCCCGCATGTGCAAGGGAAGTGAAGACCGTTTGGCATGACACATGGGTGGAGAGAATGTCACAGTAGGTAGTAGTGAGCTATGTAAGAAAGGGAGCAAAGCCATTAGCGGTTGCATCATCCAAGAGTTCAAGGATCAAGAATCCAAGGGAAATTAGGATTCTAAGGCAAAGGGCTCTCATGCTCAAATGTTAAACCCTTCATGAGTCCTTTATATGGCATCTTGAGTGCTCTCAATTGAGCTAGTTCTTGTATTGTCCAGAGTCAAAACATCTGGTAGGGTGTTGACATTGTCTTGTATTCCACAGTTGTCTTGTATTCGTGATGGTTCTGTGATCCAACACTAGTTGTTCCTTGAGTATTGTGTCACTATCACTTTTTGTCTTTGTTGATATAGTTGTATTATTCTTTCATATAGCAATATATTTTTGGGTTGATTGTTTTGAAATGGAAGTGGAACCCAAAAGGAAGAAGCTTGGCGGTGAGAGCTATGGCGGATGGAGAGCAAGAGCCAAGAGAGAGAGAGACTCAAAAGTGGGAACTCCAATAACCACAATGTTGTCAAGAATCGCGTGGTGGAGGGGGTTGCTCAAGATGCTGCGCCGAACACACACAGAATGCACAAGGAGAATCTCACTCAAGAGACAAAAAGAGAGATGGAGGCCAAAACGTTTTCTTGCTAGTTTCTTCTTCTTCTTCCACACACTTTACAATGTACTCAAAGTATAGATAAGATACAACATAAAAGGAAAGTGGCCTACTAAGTCAAACAATGCATAACTGACTACACTAGTCGACTGGCGCTATAACTATGCCAGCTGTAAATAGGTGTAACAACCTAAATGTAATAAGTAATGAGTCAGTGGCCATGTGAGAGTCATAATGACCATCGACGTGCTAAGTGTAGACGTGTGGACCCATCTAACCAGGCGGTCCATCATCCGTGTCCACATGTGTTGAGCTTGCCATCTCAACACTTCCCCTCAAGCTCAACTGCATCTCTGCAACTCCAAGTAAGCTTCAAAACTTTTGAAGCTTCTGTGTACCCAATGCCTTCGTGAAGATATCAGCTATCTGATCCTGTGTGCTGACATACACAAAGTCAATCTCACTTGCTAGTACCTTCTCTCTCACAAAGTGGTAGTGTACCTCAATATGTTTTGTCCTGGCATGGAACACAGGGTTCCTTGCCAGCTGTATACTGCTCATGTTGTCACAATAAATGACAACTGGACCTTCCACCTGCACATCCAAATCAGCCAGTAACGTTTGTAGCCATACTACCTCGCATGCTGCAACAACAGCACCTCTATACTCAGCCTCTGTACTCGACAAAGCAACTGTAGATTGCTTTTTGTTGCACTACCAAGAGAGAATATGTATCCGCTGGTAGATCTTCTATCAGACATACTACCAGCCCAATCTGCATCTGTGTATCCAAACACCTGTACGTCTGTACCTACCTCATAGAAAAGCCCATAATGTAATGTGGACTTCACATATCTCAATATGCGGCTCACTGCATCCAAGTGTGGCTTTCTAGGTACTTGCATAAACTGACTCACAAGACCAACAGCGTAGCTAAATTCTGGCCTTATAATGGTCATGTAGATCAAACTCCCCACTATCCTCCTGAACATAGTAGGGTCTTCTATCTCATCCCCAACATCAGCACTCAACTTTACATTTTGCTCCAACGGGACTGAAAGTGGTTTGCATGCTGTCATACCATACTTGGACAACATATCCAAGCCATACTGTCTTTGGGACAACCATATACCATCATCACATCTGATCACCTCAATGCCAAGGAAGTATCTTAGCTCACCTAAATCCTTCATCTCAAACTTCTTCTTCAAAAAGTCCTTGACTTCAGCAATCCCACTATCACTGTCACCTATAATAATCAAGTCATCCACATAGATGACTATGATGACCAAACCTGCATCTCCCTTTCTCACATAAAGTGAGTGATCAGCATCAGAAACATAAAAGCCAATATTGACAAGATACTCTCTGATCTTGTCAGACCATGCTCTAGGTGCTTGCTTGAGCCCATAGAGTGCCTTCTTCAACCTGCACACATACGTGGGATGCTCTAAATCTTCATAACCTGCTGGCTGATCCATATACACTTCTTCCTGCAAATCACCATGCAAGAAGGCATTCTTTACATCCATTTGCTGCAACCTCCAACCTTTGGCTGCTGCCAAAGCAATCACACATCTGACAGTTGCCATCCTAGCAACTGGACTGAAGGTTTCATCATAATCTATGCCATATGTCTGGGCATAGCCTTTTGCAACCAGCCTAGCTTTGTACCTGCTAATAGAACCATCTGCATTGTGCTTAATCTTATAAACCCACTTACATCCAATAGCTTTCTTTTCCTTCCGCAATGATACTAGATCCCAAGTCTTATTGGCCTCTAATGCAGCCATCTCCTCATCCATTGCTGCATCCCAATGAGCATGACCAACAGCCTCCTCAAAACATGTGGGCTCAATATCCTCAACTAGTTTCACCATATAAGCATAATGGTGAGCTGCATAACCTTCAAAATCAAATCTTTTAACAGGGTATCTCACCCTGCTAGACCTGCGTACCACTGGATCACTCAATGGAGTCTTTGCATTAACGCGTGCTCTCTGCACACCTGGAGTCCTCACTGAAGGAATGCCAAGCTCATCATCCAAGCTCTCTGAGCCACTGGAGTCTCCATCAAGAACTGCATCAATGCCTTCTGACACCTTATTCTTTCCTTTGTCTTTACCTGTAGTGCTACTAGATGCACCCGAAGATGTTGAGGTACTCCTTAGTCTCCCAGACCAAGGACTACCAGATGATGTCTCTGGTCCACTAAGAGTCCGTGATTCTTGCTTTTCAGCCTGCACATGAGTGTCATGATCATCATCATCATCCAATGCATCACCACTAGATGCATACCAACTGCTCATTTCATCAAAGATGACATCCCTGCTCACTCTGAACTTACATGTGACAGGGTTGTAACAACGATACCCTTTCTGCTCTAAAGAGTATCCAATAAAGACACACTTTTCAACCTTTGGATCTAGTTTCTTCCACAACTCATCTGGCACATGAACATACGCAATGCAGCCAAATACTTTCAAGTGTGAAACATCAGGCTTCTTACCTGTAAAACATTCTTCGGGGGTCATACCATGAATTCTAGCTGTGGGAGTTCTGTTCATAATATAAACAATAGTATGAACAGCCTCAGACCAAAAATGCTTAGGCATATTCTTTTTAGCCATCAAGGCGTGTGCAACTTCTGCAATATGCCTGTTTTTCCTTTCTGCAACCCCATTTTGCTATGGGGTATACCTGCATGTGAACTGTCTCTTTATCCCATGAGACCTCAGAAAATCACTGAACTCATTGGAGAGGTACTCTCCCCCTCCATCTGACCTCAAGCACTTTACTTTCAAGCTTGTTTCTCTTTCAACTGCAGCCTTGAAAGTTCTAAAGTGCTCAAAAGCTTCACTCTTTTTCTTCATAAAATATACCCACAGCTTCCTAGAACAATCATCAATGAATGTGACAAAGTATGAACTGCCTCCAAGAGATACATTTTGTGTAGGCCCCCAAATGTCTGTATGCACAACATCAAGGATATTTCTGCTTACATCTCTATCATGTGAAAAGGGTTGTCTTGCCTGCTTACCAAACTGACATGCTTCACATACCTTCTGAAATTCTGCAACTCTAAATGTAGGCAAACCTGTAACCAACCCTTTGGACTGCATTAATTTCAGCCTTTGTACATTTGCATGTCCAATGCTTTGTGCCAAATTTCAATGTCTGCAACAACACCTTTTCCTTTGGCATACATAGTAGCATTCATAGTAGGAATTCCAGCATCTAGAGTGAACATACGTCCAACTCTACTTCCCTTTGCTAGCAACCTACACTTGTCATTGAAGTCTTCTACAAAGCAGCCCTTTGCATTAAATCTGACTCGCAGCCCTTGCTCTACCATTTGATCGACTGACACCAAGTTCTTTGTAATAGATGGCACATGCAATACATCTGAAAGACTCTTTGTCTTACCATCATGCAAGGACAAGGGAACTTTTCCAATGTGTGAAATTGGGTGGCATGAGTCATCACCCGTCTGCACATAACCTGCATTCTGCAAATCCTGCATCTCTCCAAACCATTCTGCATGGCTGGTCATATGATTGGATGCACCTGAATCAACATACCAAACATCTTCATGTGTTCCCTTTCCTGTAATAGCATTCAGCATATGCTGCATAATGAACAAAGGTTCATTTTTGTCTTCATTCTGTCGTGAAGACGATGCATAGTTTCCTTGCTGCAACTTACTACTGCGGATATCATCTTTCTTAGCATAACATTGGGCTACAATATGACTTGTTTTTCCACAGTAGTGGCACACAATACCAGAGTTGTTAGAACCTCTGTTCTGCCATCCACCTTTTCCTCTAAAGCTCCCCCTGCCTCTAAAGTTACCACGACTTCCTGAAACCTGCATATCGCCAAATTGCTGATTCAATTTGTTTTGCTGGTTGTCACTACCATGTCCTGTACCACGCCCTCTTGAAGAGAACCTGCCACGTCCCCTTCCAGAACTGGAGTAGAAAGCTTGGACCTGTTTACCACTTCTTTCAGATGTCTCACTCTGCATGTTGATCTCTTTAGTGATCATAAGGGAGACCAATTCATCGAAATCTGGAAATGGCTTTCTGACATATATAGAAGTTACAAAAGACTTCCAAGCCTTTTCATTGTTAAGTCCACCCAAGGTAGACGACACCAAATCATCATCATCGGGCATTACATCAATTGCTGCCAATGCATCTGCAATGCTTCTTACTTTCAGTGCATACTCATTGATAGACATATTCCCTTTCTTCAATGTATTCAACTCTTGCTTGAGTTGAATCTTTCGTGCCTTTGTATTTACAGAAAACATACTTTCAAGTATGGTCCAAGCTGCATATGCATTCTCTACATTTTTAATGTGTCCCAGCATATTATTGTCAATTATTGCAGACAACCAATACATGACCTTCTTGTCTTTTGCATTCCATTCCTTTCGTGCCTTTGTCTCTTCTGCAGTTGGAGGATCACTCACCTCCGGCTCCTTTTCTTCACCTGAAACAAACTCGTAGAGGCCTTTTTCAATAAGGAAGTTCGTGACACGAAACTTCCATGATGGGTAGTTGTTCTTGTTGAGCTTCTCAATGATGGGGCTTCCACTGTTCTCTGCCATTATCACAAAACTAATACCAAACAGCAAGCAAATCTTCTGCAACCCTTGACCTGTAGTACACAGTAGTACACCAGACAGCCTTTTTCACTGTCTGCTCAACAATACATGCAATCTGCAACTAGTTTGCAGATAAACCTTGTGTTTACTCACTGGTAAACACCTTTCAACTTACAGATCTGAAATCTGTAACCTGCGCACCCACGTTCGGTCAATACAATCGAAGTCACAGTGTACCCCGAAACTACTGTCCGCAACCTTGCGGCTCTAAAACGGGCCCTGAAACGGCCTCAAATGCCCAAAATAACTGCGGGAAAGCCCTAAAGGGCCTATCTGCAGAATATACAGCCCTCTTTGCGCACACCAAATCTCACTGCAATCTGAGATTTTTGCTCTGCCCTGCTTCCGGTGCCTCCATAGGCACTATCCAAGAGAAGGAGTGGAAGAATGGGAGAGATTCTTACCCATAGCTTGTTTGCTCGAACCTTGCTTCTTCTCCTTCACTTCGCGCTTCGAAATCAGCCTCTCTCAGTGGCGCGGCTCTGATACCATGTCAAGAATCGCGTGGTGGAGGGGGTTGCTCAAGATGCTGCGCCGAACACACACAGAATACACAAGGAGAAGCTCACTCAAGAGACAAAAAGAGAGATGGAGGCCAAAACGTTTTCTTGCTAGTTTCTTCTTCTTCTTCCACACACTTTACAATGTACTCAAAGTATAGATAAGATACAACATAAAAGGAAAGTGGCCTACTAAGTCAAACAATGCATAACCGACTACACTAGTCGACTGGCGCTATAACTATGCCAGCTGTAAATAGGTGTAACAACCTAAATATAATAAGTAATGAGTCAATGGCCATGTGAGAGTCATAATGACCATCGACGTGCTAAGTGTAGACGTGTGGACCCATCTAACCAAGCGGTCCATCATCCATGTCCACATGTGTTGAGCTTGCCATCTCAACAAATGTGTGGTTGGGCCATTCTTTCTTCAAACTGTTACTAAAAGAATAAAGAATAAGTGACTATGATGGGCGTTCGCCACATGCAGTGTGCAGTGGCGGGTATTGTCAGTGTAGTAATACACTGGCTGCTAGAGCGGAGGCGCCTTTGCCCCCAACAACCTCCCACTTAAAGGAGAATCTACCCCAGTGAGAGAGAGAAAAAAAGAAAAGATAGTACAACATGGACACATGTACAACGGGATGAGGAAAAAGATGTCATCTCATCCAATGCCCATCAACCTCTTGAGGAAGGCAAAGCGCTCAGAAGTGAGGCTCTTTGTGAGCAAGTCTGCAGGATTCTGCTTAGTTGGAATCTTAACAAGGTCAACAGACTTGTCCTCAATGACCTCACGAATGAAGTGATACCTCACCTCAATATGTTTCATCTTCGCATGGAAGACCAGATTCTTAGCCAACTGAATAGCACTCATAGAATCCGAATGCAGTGTAGGCATAAAATCTATCATACCAAGGTTTGCGATCAAACAGCCTAACTAGATAGCCTCCTTGTAAGCCTCTATGGCTGCAATATACTTTGCCTCTATTGTAGAAAGGGCTATACACTTCTATGCCATGGACATCCAAGAGATAGCCCATCTAGCATAAGTGAACACATAGCCAGAAGTGGACTTCTGACTATCTGCATGTCGTGCATAATCAGAGTCAGTGTACCCCATGACTCCTGTATCCTAGCTGCCATAAAAAAATCACACATCTACTGTGCCTTTCAAGTACCTCATGATACCCTTCACGGCGTCCCAATGTTTCTTGCCAGGTGTAGCCATATAACGTGCCACAACCCCAACTGCAAAAGTAATATCTGGACGGTTGGCTATCATGGCATACATAAGACTACCCATGGCTGATGCATAGGGAATATTGGCCATCTCGGCCCTCTACTCATCTGTCTATGGACAATTGGCCTATGAAACCTTTGCATGAGAAGGTAATGAACAGCCAATAGGCTTAACATCCTGCATCATGCAAAAGCGCTCAAGGACTTTATGAATGTACTCCCTCTGTGATAGATAGAGTAGTCCTTGAGATCGATCGCATTTAATGCGCATACCAAGTATATGAGAGGCTGCCCCAGATCTTTCATCTCAAAGCTCTTCTTGAGCTGAGCCTTAAGAGCATTTAGCTCCTCATGAGCGGTCCCTACTAAAAACATGTCATCCACATAGAGTACCAAAATCAGTAAAGAACCGTCATGGGCTTTCTTCGTGTACGAATCCATAGCACTACAGCTGTAGCCTTGTGACTGCATGAATGCATCAAGCTTATGGTACCATTCCCTAGGTGCCTGCTTCAAGACATATAGAATCTTCTATAGCTTGCACACTAGGTGTTCCTTGCCAAGGTCTAGAAAGCCCTTAGGCTGCTCCATGTAAATCTCATCATGCAAGTCCCCATGTAGAAAAGTCATATTGACATCCATCTGGTACAAGTCCAGGTCAAGCTGTGCAACCAAGGCCAAGATTAAGCATAGGGTGGTCATTTTTACCACAGGAGAAAAGACTTCATCAAAGGTAACATCATGTTCCTGCTTAAAACCCTTAGTAACCAATAGAGCCTTGTGTGCTGGCTTGGGGTGTCCAAGGGTACTTTTCAGCTTGTACACCCACTTGCATAGCAAAGCCTTCTTACCCTGAGGCAAGGAAACCAAGTTCTAAGTCTGATTCTTATACAATGAGTCAAGCTCATACTACATAGCCCTCTCCTAAGAGTGACAATCACCCCTACTCATAGCCTCATCATAAGTGAGAGGCTCTCTTGCATCTGTAACTAGTACATAATCCATAGAGGGTGCAAAACGGTTAGGAGGGCATCTATCTCTAGTAGAATGCATCAATCCAGGCTCTATTACCGGATCGACATCCTGTCTAACATCAGCATGTCTAGCATCTGGGCCATGAGCATCAGGTGTTGTCTAGGTGGCTGTGGAGTGGGTTGAATGGGAATAGGTGGCTCCTCCTGAAAGATAACTCTGTATACCTCAACCACTTTTTCAGGCTGCATATGCATTTTGTCCTCATGAAAGATGACATCATGGCTGCGGATCACTTTCCATGCCTGTGGATCCCATAAATGGTAACCCATCTCTCCGGCATCTCCATAGCCAATGAAAATGCATTTGACACTTTTAGGACCCAGCTTATTGCATTTGTCCTTGGGCACATGGAAGAATGCCACATCTATAAACACACAAATGATCATAAGAGGGGGGCTTGCCTGCCCATACCTCCTCTACAACCTGAAAGTCAATGCCATTGCTAGGCGACCTGTTAATGAGATGCACTGTAGTAGTAACTGCCTCAGCCCAAAAGTGCTGCGGTAAGCCAGCCTGGCTAAGCATGCTACAGACCCTTTCCTGAATGGTCCTATTCATGCGTTCAGACATACCATTCTAGGGTGGGGTGTAAGGGGCGGTCAATTGACACTTAATATCCCGCTTATCACAAAACTGCTCAAAAGCATGTGATACATACTCACCCCCATTATTTGACCTTAGGCATTTTAGCCTTTTCCCAGACTGGTTCTCTGCCAATGCAAGCCAACGCTGAAATGTGTCTGAGACATTAGACTTTCTCTTTATGGGATAAGCCCAAACCTTACGCGAATAATCATCTATGAAAGTAACAAAGTACTTTTCCCCACCAAGTGACTGACAAGGCATGGGCCCACATACATCTGAGTGCACAAAAGCCAAGGGCTCACCCATGTGTTTCTTATCAGACTTTTTATGCATATTTATAGTCTACCTGCCATACAAACAATGATCATAAGAATCAAAATGCGAAGAGTCAAAAGGCGAAAGATACTGCAAAGCACGGAGCATTTTCATTCCTTTAAGAGACATATGCCCCAAACGAGCATGCCAAAGGGATACATGGGGAATAGAACCCACGGACAAAACATGATCCCAAGATACAAGTAAGAGATAGAGGCTACCAGACTTGGCACCTCTTGCAAGTATAAACTTTCCACGAGTAATCTTCCATGTAGAGTCTCCAAAAGACACAAAGTACCTTGCATCATCAAGCTGTCCAATTGACATAAGGCTGCAAGTCAATGTATGTACATGGCGTACATCATGTAAAACAAAAGAGCTGCTAGAAGGAAATTGCAGCCTAACATCTCCGATTCCCAAAATGTCAAGAGACCTGTCATCACCAAGACACACAGAACTAGACATGGTACGATAGGTATGAAACCAATCTCTACAGTGTGTCACATGAAAGGAAGCACCCGAATCCAAGAGCTAGCACTGCACATACATAGAATGTATCTTAGATTTTGTAAGGAATCGCATGAAGAAGCTACAAGTATGTAATCATCATCTAAATCAGTGGCCTGCATGACATTAACCTCTTCTATCTTCACACTGGACTTTGCAGGTACAATACTGCGCTCAGAAGACTTTTCCTATACTTTTTCTTTTCCCTTTTCCTTGCGCTTATCATTGCGCATTTTATGGCACTGCAGCCTAATATGTCTTGCTTTCCCACAATAATGACATGTAAGATTAGACTTCCATCCACGGGACTTACTGTGACCACGTGACTTGGACCTGGACTTTTGAGAGTCCTTGCCCTTATGATCATTATCATGCCTGCCATGTCTGCCACCTCTAATGGTCAATGCATGTGAAGAGCGGGAAGCATCATTGTTTCTCCTGT
Organism: Lygodium microphyllum; assembly: GCF_053477565.2. NCBI lineage: Eukaryota > Viridiplantae > Streptophyta > Polypodiopsida > Schizaeales > Lygodiaceae > Lygodium > Lygodium microphyllum. The sequence continues at coordinate 83,762,339 of NC_141135.1, forward strand.
TGATTTCCTCAGTCAATAAAGCACTCTCAACATCTTTGATTTTCAGCCCATCATGCTTGTTCGTGCATATGGCAGTATGAAAGACATCCCATGATTCAGGCAAGGTGCCAAGCAAAAAAAACGGGTGCAAGTTGTATTTGAACTCAATACCCTGTGACAACAGACTCTTCATGATAGCATGAAACTGATTGAAATGAGATGAAAGGGAGGTCCCCTCCTTCATGCGAAGGTCCATTAATTGCTTCAGCCAATACATCTGTGACACGGGACTTTGCTGCACTTAGAGCTCTTGAATCTTCTCCCATATATCCCATGCACTATGATTTTCATCTTCAACAACATTATGATGGACTTCTTTTGAGAGTGACAAAATAATGGTAGACTTGCATAGCTCATCAACTTCCATCCAAACAACATCATCCATATTCTCAGGTTTGACACCCTTGAAATGCAAGGGGTTAATTTGCAACTTTTGCACCAAAACTTACCATATTGGGGACTTCCAATACCCATAGTTGGTACCATCCAACTTGGCAATGTTAAAGAGAGCTGTATCTTTTAGATGACCAGCCATACTGTCCCAAATAAAAGCAAAAAAGCAAAATTGCAGGTTGTTGTAATTAACAAAAAATACACTAAAACCATTGCTAAAACTGGCTGAAAGGGTGGATTTCACAAAGAGAAGCACATGTCCACCAAATATGACCAAGATAACTTTAAATAGTAAGCATTACCCTCATAGAAGTGCTCAAAGTCTATAGATTTCAGCTTGCTATAATAAATGACAGCAGTATGTAAAATTGTCCCAAAATGAAGCAATCACTGATACATATGTCACTGCAACTGCCAAGTAACAAGATACATCCAACAGTGAGTTTTTAGGGGCAAGAAGGTACCAAGAACTGTCAAACCAATAACCTATCAGGCAAGAGACATCTCATAGGTCCAGAAGTCATGCATGTAATGGGTCTTGGGGTAAGAGAAGAGACCAAGCACAAGCACAACTGATAGATCAAGAAGCTCAATACATAACCATCCAAGATGCATACAAAACTGACAAACCTGTGACAGAGATAGGTGCCTGCCCCAAGAGGCGTATCAAATCAGCCCACTACAGACAAACTGTAGACATAAATCTCTCAAGAGAGAAAATGTATATAATTGTCCCACAAGCTCAAGCTCATCTGTAAATAAGACTATGTGAACATCCAAATATACCAAGAGGCTCCCACTAGAAGTGAAGTCAAATGCAAAGAGAGCAAGAAACTCTCTAATACATCAAATACATAGCATCAGACATGCCAAATCCCAGTAGGGTACATCCGGAGCATAAATCCCAAGCTATCTCAGACTCGTAAAGCATAATCCTAAAAGCATTCAAAGAGCATGTAACTGACAACCAAATGTAGTGCCCAGTAAATCCAAAATGCTCAAATACATCAAAAGATGAAGCTCCAAGTAACTATTAAGCATGGGCAAACCAAGTGGCATCCATATCTGACCAAAGCATAAATGCAAGAAGCCTAAATGTCAAGTAGTGACAACAGGCATAGACCGGTCTAAAGCATGCCAACTGAAGCCAAATGCTAGTGAAGGAAAACCAAGCTAGAGCTTAATACAAGCTCAAAAGCATTCCAGAACCAAGAAGAAGCATTTGACAACCTCCAGATACATCGGTATGATCATTCAAACCTCTAGGAAGCACCCCGTATCCATGGACCAATGCATACACCAAGTGAATGAGCTTCAGCCCACTGTATTAGAGCAAGAAATTTACTGTTATATGAAGCTCAAATATTCTTCAAATAAATCCCAAAGCATAGACATAGTATCCCATAACATCCGAGCATCACCGCACATCAATATGCATCAAACGGGCAATGCCAAGAAGCATTAAATAGTAAATGTCAAGTGCTGCCCTGTTTTGACAGTCCTGGGACTGTGTATACAGCAAAGGGTTGAAGGGGTAAGCACTCCAATCAGGCAACGACAGCCAAGATCTAATGCAAGGGAGTCCGAAGATGATCGGGAATGTTGCAAACAATGCTAGAAAGCCGGAGAAGGACCTGGAAATTCTAGGAGGGGATCAGCTTAGCCCCCTAAAAATGCACCGCATTTTGCACTAGCTGCTCTTGGGGGTTGGGGGATCTTCTTCAGCCCTTGGCGGCACTTGGCAATGTTGAGGGGGCTACAATGTAGCCCAAGAAGAAGCCGTTGAAGGTTCAGAAGCTCGGGGAGGAGGTGGGAGATCAAAACATACCTGCAAATGAAGGTGCCATGGCTGCCATTGAAGCTCGGGTTGAAGCTCTTCAAATCCAGGTTGACGAGAATGCTAGGCCAGCTCCAATGCCTTTGCTCTGATACCAGTTGAAAGGGAAGTGGAACCCAGGAGGAAGAAGCTTGGCAGTGAGAGCTATGGCAGATGGAGAGCAAGAGCCAAGAGAGAGAGAAACTCAAAAAAAGTGGAAACTCCAACAACCACAATGTGTGGCCGGGCCTTCCTTTATTCAAGTTGTCACTAAAAGAATAAAGAATAAGTGACTGTGACGGGTGCCTACCACCTACAGTGTGTAGTGGCGGGTACTGTCAGTGTAGTAATACACGGGCAGCTAGGCGGAGGCACCTTTACCCCCAACATGTTTGAGTACAGTTTGGTATTTGATTTCATTGTTGTGATTATGTTAAGCTTTGAACCTTGTATGCTAATTGTAGAATATGATATTAGTGTCCACCTATGTTGGTCTTGAGTATGACTGCACTCTTTTCTATGGTGTTAGTGCTCAGACCTAATTACATAAACATCTTCTATTATCCATGATGTTGTTATAAGTCTTAAATGTATAGGTATTTGCTTTGTCACCTATGATTTTTCTACATTCACTTGGTGAAAATGTGAGAGTATCATGTAGTAGTAGATGTAGAAACAAATGATAGAGAGAATTACATTGCTTCAAATGATAGAAAGAATTACAATCAACTTTTCTTCTTTTCACCATCACTACTTGAGTGAGAGTTGGAAGCTTGTACCTTAGATCTTGCCCTTGCATAGATGTATCTTTGTTCCAAAAGTCAAAGGGCTTTGATGCTTGTTAATGTAACAAAAAAAAAGCTAGAGTTACTACTCTAGAGCTTATGGGACCCACCAATCATAGAAAGTCAGATTGTATTCAAGTTCAGCAAAAGCATCCAAGTTAGTTGGCTTGGCAGCCAGTCTACAAATGTAAGTAATCAAATCATTAAGCAAGGAAGGTTCTACAAAGTGATTGGCAATGTGTAACTCCTCTTTAGTTAGAATCTTATCAAAGCAATGGGTGATAGTTTAACTTTTGTGGCAAGTCTAGATGTCGAGCCAAGATGAAAATATTAACCACTATCTCCATGGTTGCTTGTGCCCAACGAATCCTAGAGAAATGAATATGTGGAATCATCACAAGTGCATCATCCTATCCATATTGCACTGGATGTACATCTTTCACAATCTTCATGCATTTTATAGCATCCTCAACAAGAACATCATCATCACTCTTCCCAGCGAGCTCCTCAATTGTAATGCCCTTTGCATGTTTGGTTCCTCTGAAGTCTAAATCACTTATTTCTTCCTCTTGATGATGTTTATAATTTTCTCATGAAACTCTCTTTTTGCAATGCCCAAAACCTCACCTAGAGTGAACTCAACCTTGTTGTTCAACATCCTTTCTTCTAGCACCTTCTTAAGATCAATGGCTAACTCAATGTCTTGACATAAGCTTGTAACAACCTAGCTGTTTCTTTGGCTTTGCACTCTCCTTCTTTGATATATCCTATTTACCATGAATAGCCCCAACCTAGAAGGTGATTATGTATACTTGCCCCCTCTAGTCTTCTTGGAAATACTAGGATCTCTCTCATCCCTCTTTCTCTTCTTCTCAACAAGCACCTCTACACCCTCAGTTTTTGCTAAATATGCATAGACCAAGTAATTTTCAACAAGAGAATCCCATCCAATCTCTAACCTAATGCTCTTACCTACACAAGACAAGTAAGCTTGCTACATCTTACCCTTATTTGATGTCTGCAATGCAAAAGACCATAGTTCTAATGTGCTTTCAGGTTCCTTTTCAATCTGAACTCCATAAGTGGAAGCATCACCTGAGGCTGCATAAGATGTCCACATAGACATGTCTTCAAAAAGATTTTTCATCCCACCTTAACCAAAGGTTGGTGCAAAAGGCTATCCTATCTCTAAAGAACAAATTTTCCCATATTTCCAACCTATCAAATTGTGTCTATGCACCTCCTTAAAAGCCTTGCAATCTCTATGCTCATGGTTCGTGCTATCTCAGCATATGCATGTGCGTGCATAGTATCTTCTAGATAGTGCCTAAGAAAAACTAGCTTACCCAAAATCATCTTTCAAAGACACCCTAAACTTCAAATTTTCATGTCTTTCACTGTCTCATCAATCATACCATCCTTACTTGAAACACAAGCGTGTACAAGTGGCTAAAGTCTAGGCAAAGGCATAGGTCACAAAGGAGGAATCATAACTTATAGAGCCATCAATTGCTCATGCCTTCATTGCCCCTTTATAACCAGCTTTGAGATTGTTTCTTTTACATCATCCCAATCTACTTTCAACCCATTTTTAAAAAACTTCTCAAACTCTAATTGCACTAGAGGATCCATAGCCTATAGAAAAAGTAAAATCTTTTCATAAAAAAGAAGCAACTACTCAATGGCACTAAGTTGATCATGCCTTTATTCAAAATCCCACAATAACTCTGCAACTAAAAGGCTATTGCCAACCATTCTTCATGACCCTATTTGGTTCCTCTATTTGCATCTCTTGAGAAAAATTCATCTTTTCTAGCCTTTTTCAAGTCACTCCATGTCAAACCATGAGTTCCATAAAATTCGTGATGCAATTTTGCAACTTATAAGTTATTACCTTACTAAAATACCATGGCATCTCATTGACTACCACACTTGCAAGCTCAAGCTACTCTTGGTAAACATGCAAAAACCTAAATATGTTCCTACCATTAAATCACTTCATGTATGTGATAATAGCATTAGAGCCCTAGACATAGCTTTCTCATGTTGTATGCATTCATAAGTCCGCATAAAGCTGGGGATCTCATGATTCATATACATATCTGTAGCATTGAAGTTCCTAAAAGATTTTTCTTCATGATCCTTAACTTCCATCTTGCTAATCAATGATGTGGTTTCACATTGGGTTCACTAGAAATGTCATAGCACTTTATATCTAGCCACAATCCTTAGAGAATAAGTGGTACCGCAAGATGAGAGAAGTAATGTAATTGACCTTAAATAAAAGTCTTTAAGAATGAAAGGCATGGAAATAATGCAATGAAAAAGACAAAAAGGTGATGTACTGGCTATCTGGAGTCATTGATAATACTATGTTGGGACATATTAGGAATGCAAAAGCTTCACACGCAACTTGGAAAATTTTTGAGAACATGTTTTCACTAAATACAAAGACATGAAATATTCAACTCAAGAAAGAGTTGAATACATTGAAGAACGGGAAATTGTCTGTCAATGAGTATGTTTTGAATGTGAGGAGCATTGTAGATGATTTAGCAATGATTGATGCAATGCCTGATGATGATGATTTGGTTTCATCAACTTTAAGTGGCCTTAATAATGAGAAGGCATGGAAATCATTTGTTACTTCAGTATATGTACGAAAGCCATTTCCAAATTTTGAGGAGCTAGTCTCTCTCATGATTACTGACGAGATCAATATGCACGGGGACTTGTTTGAAAGAAATGGTGAACAAGTCCAAGAATTTTAATCAAGTTTAGAAAGGGGACATGGTGGATCCTCTTCGAGAGGCCATGGTATGAGACGTGTTGATGATAACTATCAAAATAGGTTCAATCAATAATTTGGTGAAATGTAGGAGGCCAAGGAAACTTTAGAGGCAGGGGGAGCTCTAGAGGAAGAGGTGGATGGCAGAATAGAGGTTTTGAAAATTTTGTTTGAAACAAAAAAAAGCTTAAAAGTGAAGTGTTTTGAAAACAAGTTTAGTGGCTTCTTGAGGACTCATGAGATAAAGAGGCAATTTACTTGTGCAGATATACCCCACAGTAAAATGGGGTTGTAGAAATAAAAATTAGGCATATTGCAAAAGTTGCATGGACATTAATGGATGAAAAGAATATGCCAAATTTTTTTTGGTTTGAAGCTATCCATACTGGTGTCTATATTTTAAACAGAACTCCCACAGTTGCAGTTCATGGGATGACTCTTGAAGAATGCTTTACTGGCAAGAAGCCTGATGTATCACACTTGAAGGTATTTGGTTGTGTTGCATAAGTTCATGTACCAAATGAGCTATGGAAGAAGCTTGATCCAAATATTAAAAAATGTATTTTTATTGGATACTTTTTAGAGCAAAAAGGGTATCATCGTTATAACCTTGTCATAGGTGAGTTCAGAGTGAGCATGAATGTTATTTTTGATGAGATGAGAAGTTGGTATGCATCTGCTAGTGATGTAATAGATGATGATAATAATCACGATAGCTATGTGTAGAAAGAAAACCAAGAATCATAGAGTCTTAATGGACTAGAAACATCATCTGGTACTATACCTACAATGAGCCCTAGACTAAGGAGTAGCCCCACATCTTCAGGTGGATCTATAAGTATTGCAGGCAAAGACAAAGGAAAGAAGAAAGCGCTAGATGGTAATGATGCCTCTACTAGTCATTTGCAATTTGATGGAGATTCTAGTGGTTCAGAGAGTTTGGATGATGAGCTTGGTATTCCTTCAATCAAGATACCAAGTGTACAGAGAGTTCATAGTAATGTAAAGGCTCCATGAGGTGATCTAGTGGTACGTAGGTCTAGTAGGGTTAGATACCCTGTTAAAAGATTTGGCTTTGAAGGTTACACATCTCACCATTATGCTTATATGGTGAAACTAGTTGAGGATGCAAAGCCCGCTTGTTTTGAGAATGTTGTTGTCATGCTCATTGGATGCAGCAATGGATGAGGAGATGGATGCATTAGAAGCCAATAAGACTTGGGATTTAGTACCCTTGCCTAAGGGTAAGAAAGCTATTGGCTGTAAGTGGGTTTACAAAGTCAAGCATAATGCAAATCATGGTTCCATTAGCAAGTATAAAGCTAGGTTGGTTGCAAAAGGATATGCTCAAACATATGGCATAGATTATGAAGAGACATTCAATCTAATTGCTAGGATACCAACTGTTAGATGCATGCTTGCCTTGGAAGTAGCCAAGGGTTGGAGTTTGCAGCAAATGGATGTTAAGAATGCCTTCTTGCATGGTGAATTGCAAGAAGAAGTGTATATGGAGCAACCAGTAGGTTATGAGGATTTAGAGCATCCCACATATGTGTGCAGGTTAAAGAAGGTGCTCTATGGGCTGAAGCAAGCACCTAGAGCATGGTTTGACAAGATTGGAGAGTATCTTATCAATATTGGATTTTGTATTTTCGATGCTGATCACTCACTTTATGTATTTTTGATGCTGATCACTCATTTTATGTATTGGAATTTGTACTTTCGATGTTGATCACTCACTCTATGTGAGAAGGAGAGATGCAGGTTTGGTCATCATAGTCATTTATGTGGATGACTTGATTATTATAGGTGATAGTAACAATGGGATTGCTAAAGTTAAGGACTTCTTGAAGAAGAAGTTTGAGATGAAAGATTTGGGTGAGCTGAGATATTTTCTTGGTATTGAGATGATCAGATGTGATGATGGCATATGGCTATCCCAAAGCTAGTATTGAGATGAAAGATTTGGGTGAGCTGAGATACTTTCTTGGTATTGATATGATCAGATGTGATGATCGTATATGGCTATCCTAAAGCTAGTATGTCTTGGATATGTTATCCAAGTATGGTATGACAACATGTAAGCCTCTTTCAGTACCATTGGAGAAAAATGTGAAGTTGAGTGCGGACATTGGGGATGAGATAGAAGACCCTACTATGTTTAGGAGGATACCAAGGAGTTTGATTTACATGACTATCACAAGGCCAGACTTGAGCTGCTATTGGCCTTGTTAGTCAAATTATGCAAATGCCTAGAAAGCCTCATTTGGATGCAGTTAGACATATATTGAGATATGTGAAGTCTACTTTACATTATGGATTTTTTTATGAGGCAAGTAAGGATGCATAGGTCTTTGGATACACAGATGTAGATTGGGCTAGTAGCATGTCAGACACAGAAGATCTACTAGTGGATTAATGTCTTCCCTTGGTAGTGTAGCAGTTACATGGAGTAGCAAAAAGCAACCTACAATTGCTTTATCGAGTACGGAGGCTGAGTATAGAGGTGCTACTATGGTAGCATGTGAGGTGGTATGGCTACAAAAGTTATTAGTTGATTTGGATGTGCAAAGAGATGGTCTAGTTTTCATTCATTGTGACAACATGAGTAGCGTACAACTAGCTAGGAATCCAGTGTTCAATGATAGGACAAAACACATTGAGGTGCACTACCACTTTGTATGAGAGAAGGTATTTGCAGGAGAGATTGAATTGGTATATGTCGGAACATAGGATTAGATAGCTGACATTTTCACAAAGGCATTGGGTGCAAAGAAGCTTCAAAAGTTTCGAAGCTTACTCGGAGTTGCAGAGATAGAGTTTAGCTTAAGGGGGAGTGTTGAGATGACAAGCTCAACACATGCAGACATTGATGATGGTTTGGACTGCTTGGCTAGATGGGTCCACACATCTACACTTAGCACGTTGGTGGTCATTATGATACTCACATGGACATTGACTTATCACTTATTATATTTAGTTGTTACACCTACCTACAGCTGACAAAGTTATAGTGCTAGTTGATTAGTGTAGTGTGTTATGCACTGTTTGACTTAGTAGGCTACTTTCCTTTATGTTGTATCTTATCTATACTTTGTGTACATTGTATTGTGTATGGAAGAAGAAGAAAAAATTAGCAAGAAAACGTTTTGGCCTCCATCTCTCTTCTTGTGAGCTTAAGTGAGCTTCCTCTTGTGTATAGAGTGTGTGTTTGGTGAAACAGCTTAAGCAAGTCCTAGCACCATGCAATTCTTGACAAGGTCATGGTCGAGGATGACAAGGATCGGATTACATGTCATTATTGTGGCAAGAATTGCCATACATACAATGAATGCTTCCACAAGAAAAGAGCACGAAAAATGTAGAATGATTACTACCAAAAGTAGTTCATGAAAGAAGAAGAAGAAGAAGAAGATGCTTTCGCTACCATCAACAACTTTGACATATTGTTTTAAAGATTTTGCATTGTATCTTTCATATATTTTTCCCGTAGTGGATCTCTAATTTTTTCCTTAGTGGATTTGCTTTGTAAGAACCCTTGCGAAAGATGTAAAGTCTCAAGCTTTAACTTGACTAGGTTGCCTATGAGAGTCTCCTAGGGCATGTCATCATGTAGGGGGGGCAAAAACCAGCAAGTGTAGAAACTCATCATTTGAGGAGGGGTGTTGAGAAATGAAAAATGAAGAATGCTCTAGGAAGAGATGTCTTGAATCCCATATGCACAGTGAGGAGAGTGGAACAACCCAACTTCTATAAAGCATTGTACTTGACTATCACTTTCAAAATGATGAATACAATATCATGATGCTTTCCTCTTTCAGTTAGTGTCGTTTTCATTGTTAGTCCAATACACAAGATTGTCTTTGTGAGTCTAAGCTTCCATCTTGGAACCTAATTCACTTGTGTATCAATTGTCTACTCATTGTCCATGTCAACATGAATTTAGTCTTCATCTTTGAACCTCCATAGCTCCTGCCATACTCTAGATTGGACATTTTTACAATTTATTTCTTGTACGATAGTTGAATAAGGGCCTGAGATGTCTATGCTTATGACAACCTTTTTTTCACTTTGAAAATGCTTTTAGGATGCTCTTACATGGTCGGAGGAGTTGGGACAACATTATAAAATATTTTGGAATGATTGACATTAAATAGCATCTTCTGGCCAATGGGGGGCATGGTGAATGTGTGTCATCCATTGACACATTGGAGGCTAATGAAAGTACACATCTTGCAATGAGCTTACATGGGGGCATGAATAAAATCAAATTCAACTATAATCTTGGGGAGAAGGAAATCTGGATATATTTTTTAAAAGCAAAGGATTGAAAATAGGAGGACATGTGCCAAAGGTGGAGAAAATAACAGGAGAATTATAGTGTGTGGTGGAGAGAAAATGAGGGTTTATTTTTACATGACATGAAGAGTAGGGAAGAGGATGCTAATTTGGAGAAGGCAAAAAGAGACGAAGAAAACATACTTTTGGGCATGTAGCACGTGGTTTTTGGACTACCAACTTTGATGCATGGATGGTTGAGCTTCATAAGGCGAGTGGAAAAAAGGAGAGGTATCATGGAGGTCTTTTTATGAACTAGATCATCAAGGCCATTATAGGAGCATCAATTCATCTTTTGAAACTTCTTAATTATCGTCATTGGTATTGAATTATCTATGAAACATCAACATGCTATGCTCATTATCACAGGGAGCCATAGCCTTTGAGGTAGAAGTGAACATATAAAATATGTGCATATAATGAAAATAGGAGTATTAAGGTTTAACAAGTGTAGCAAGTTGAGATTCCAAGAGAAGCACATTCATAAAAGGCACTACTTATGACCAATAGGCTTTTGAATAAGCCACCATGCCCATAGTGATTGAAGAGTAGGATGGAATGCTTATGAGGTGACGAAGAAGATTAGGAGTATAACTATTAAGCTTTGTATAACATAAATAAGGTGGCCTAAGAGCTGGATTAGTCATTGTGTGGCTCAAAGGACATGCAAATATCATGGTAGGATGAGGCATTTGATTCAGAAAAAGCCACAATAGTATTAGAAGAATAGGAGAACTATAGCTAGTGATTGCGAATGTAAGTGTTATCATAGCTGAGAAGACACCAACTTGAGCAATCATTAATTTTGATTGCAATCCTTTCACTAAAGGACTTTCCTTCAACTCGTGAATAAACACAATCACATTATTATGGAATAGAAATCTACATAGCCAACTACCTTTGCAGATGCTTAATGCTTGAAGGCATCACACATGAATGAAAGGACTGAAGTCAAATTTTACATGCAATGAATCCTACTTGTAGGCTACACTGATGAAAAGGAGAATTGATCAAATCCTTAAAAGTGAAGTTTATTCTTTCCTCTCCATAGAATCATGATAAGGTCATTGCACCTCTAAAGCTCATCTTTTATATTCAAGCTAAATGTATCCCTATCAAAGTTATCTTTTTCATTCTTATTGTTAGTATTGGATTACCAACAATTAATGTAATATTTGGAATCTCCATCTTAGGGGTGAGATAATGCTAAGTCTTATATATAAATCAAAGCAATCAACATGCTCTTATGGCTCTCTGAAGTAGGTTTCTTAAAGACTTTTGTTTAAGTTCAATTACTTTGCTTCTCTCATCTTGTTGTAATTCTTTGCGGATTGTGGCTAGATATGAAGCCCTATGACAACGTGGTATCTTACATGTTCTATAAGGTGCATCCCCCCAGGTCAATAGCCATGTACCATGATTTATTGTAATAAGTCAATGAAGCTCAATTAGTTAATGGTGATCTTGAACTTCTCTCTTAATGTCTAGCCTTTAATCTTGTTCTAATCTCTCTTTATGTGTGTGTGTGTGTGTGTGTGTGTGTGTGACCAACCTTGAATTTTGAACCTCTCTCTCTCTCTCTCTTCTCTCAATCTCTCTCCAGCCTTGCAAGCTATCAATTATCAACATGATAGTATTTTCATGAGGGGAAAGAGCAAGTATAATAAAAATAAGCTTTTGAAAGGAATCCTTGTGAGTTAAATAACCTCTCCCTTTTTGAAGGGACTTGGGGGTTGTGAAGAGAGAACAAACAGAGTGTTTATCCTTGAAAGAGACAAGAGCAAGACCCAAATAAAGAGAAATAGGGATTTACTAGTGGGCACTTGTGTAATAGCATATAGAGATGATGGTGATGAAGGAGAACCTCATGTACATGGTAGAGCCATGATTGATAATGATAGGTCCTCCAATCTCTACTGAGCTCTAATACCAACATTCTTAATAATCCACTATGTGTTGAGACTTCAAGCTCGTGTGTGACCGATAGTATCTTAGTTGTGTCCAGCTGTATTAGCAAGTGTGGGACATTAAATGCGTTGGTTACTTTAGGCTGTGTGTGAATGGTTTGTAGACCTTAGAGTGTTGTATTCACTTTAGATATATGTGTTATGGAATAATATGAAAAATGGAGATGAGAGCATACAACTCCACTTTATTGCTCCAACCCTTTTCTCTGTCTCTCTCTCAACATGGTATCAAAGCAGGTTTTGTGGATGCCTTGGAGGGCTTTGTGGATCTTGTATTAAGCTCAGGACAATGAGCTTTCAGCTTAGTTTATAGGCCGGCTTAACCTTAGTTTGCAATGGAGATTGGCAACCTATTTTCTCTTGGTCTGCAATGGAGGCTCACTCTAGACTTTGGTCTAAACTTATCCTAGCCTGTATAGAGCCTTGATTGAGGCTTATGATCCATTAGTTGCTACTGCCCAATCCTAGGAACAACAAGCATAGATTCTTGCCAGCTCTCCAGATCTGGTTCTTCTCATATTAGTCCTCTCCATCGTGTACTCTAGCTCAGTGGTAGCTTATCCTTCTTGGTGACACCCTTGGATAGTAGACATGAACCCCCGACATCGACGATTGACACTTGGCGTTGAGAATGACCACCATATATTCAGTTTTGGATTGTGAAGAATAGTCTACAAGCTGTGTAAAATAGGGCAGCCCCTTGTCTTGATGATTCAAGATCCTTGGCTATGCTCATTTGATGCCCAAATGACTATGATTGATGTTGAACACATTGAGGATGTTATGCCTATGCTGTGAGATGACTTTGGGATGATTCAAGTGATTCATTTTATCAGTTTGGACAAATATTTATATGTTGTAATACTCAGATCTGGAAGTATATGATAGGCCAAAAACTATCATAAAACTATGGACAACAAGCACTCATTGGTCCTAAAGCATTACATAACATTGGTTAGATTCTGTCAAAAGTTTTTGTCAAATGTATGACATGGCATATGTCTGCTGAATGTTTGGAGGACTGAGATGAGCATTGAATGCTCATGAAAGCCAAATTTTGACGCATGAAACAAATGCATTGATATTATCTTGGCTGGCTACAAACAGGGAATGCATTCAATGACATTGTCTATTGAAGACAAAGTATCTATGGTTGTTTCTATGGTCATGTATTGAACCCTACACTTGATAGCATATGTAGAAGTGCTTTGAGGACATTATGGAGTTGGATTAAACCTCGTTTGAGAGAGTATTGGATGACTACAACTTGCAAACAAGGTATTTAACACTTGTATTTGATGTATATGCACTGACATGTGCCCGTATGATCATGTATGAACTCCTACATGTACTAGCAAATGTCTGAGAGTTTTTGGAGCATGTATGACATGTATACATCTCAATTTTGGCCTTGAAAGTGTTGTTGGTCATTGATAGTTTGTAGAATTTAGACTGCATGTTTGGTTGACTGCAATAAGGTTGCATGACACAGAGTTACAACAACTACATGGTCTTTGTGTTGACTGATGTATCTACACGTTATGACACATGGTTGTGGATGGTTTTGAGATGTTAATGGGCTGAAATACCTTGATTACAACATTGTCTTTGTTGTAGAATACTATCATAAATAGTCAACGATTGCAGTTGTTCAGTTAGATTTGTTGTCTTGCAGGAAGTCAAGCATTGTTTGCAACATGGCAAATGCAGACATAACCGACAACATAACTCACATAGTGGGGGAAAAGCTTGATAGCAATAATTATGCCATATGGAAGTTCTGCATGGAGAACTTATTGATAGGTAAAGGATATTGGGACTTGGTGACAGGTGTTGAAGCTGATAACTTGAAATTCTAGAGAGGAATCCTACAACTGATCAAATAGAAAGCGCACCAAGCTTGGTTGGAAAGAGCTCACACGGTGCTACACTAGTTATCTTTGTGTATCTCAGATGCTATGGTAATGTAGATCATGAACTGCAAGTCACCAGTAGATGCATGGAACATATTGATCAGGTATTATGGCACATCTACTAGTGCTAGGAAGATACAATTAAAGTTGAAATTCAACAACATGGAGAGAAAATTCATATCTATACAAGATTATATCACAGAGATTAAGACTATTGTGGATCAGTTGGCATCCATTGGCACACAATTTGAGGATGAAGACATGGTTGCAATGACATTGAATGGTTTGGGATCTGAATATAAGTCATTTGATACTTCCATCTCTGTGCGGGCTGAAATGCCAGATTTCAATGAGATGGTCGCATTGCTTATTCATGAGGAAGTTAAACTTGGCTTGGCTATAGGCTCTAGCAGCTCCAATAGTAAGGATATTGTCTTTTATTGGAATCAACGCGGTCGTGGAAGCTATGGTAGAGGTTATGGTTTTGGGGTAGATGAGGCCAACAAAATGTATCTTATGGCAATAATAACCAGTAGAGTTAAAATGCAAGAGGAGGTGGAAATTTTAGAGGTAGGGGGAGATCTAGTCGTAGAGGCAGAGGCTCCTGGTGGCGGTGGCGTCCATCTGAAAATCCTAATAAGGATAAGGATTGTCACTACTATGGAAAATACAGTCATATTGCCGAGGACTGCTGGAAGAAGCATGGCAATCAAAAGGGCAAGCAGCATGGACATTATGCATCGTCTAGTCAGACAAATGATGCTTCTGGGGATAGATTGTTTGCATAATCCATTGTTGGAGAGCTTCAAGATTGCATACAAGCATCATACCTCTTCCCGAATTTCATTGTAATGGCTGACATTAACCCCTACTTTGTCGTACGATCTTGGAAGAATATTAGCCATTGTAAATTGGGTAAGTAGCAGCCAGTGAGTCATTGGACTGCCAAGGTAACCCCTACTCCAACCCCCATCATTCCTTGCATCTCATGAAAAGACCCAATGTATCCTTTCCAATGCATCTCATGTTGATTGCTAATTAAAAATGTCTACCATGTATACTCCGGCTGAGGAAAAAGGCCGATGACAGGCGAGGCAGTAAGACAAAACAGAGGTGACCCTCCCTTACCACTTAAGACCCTGAAGGGGTGCACAACCCGACCCGAGGGAAATTTTTCCCACCTCCCGGTGATCCGGAGCCCAATACTTGTTTTCAGGTGCAGGTACTTCTATAAGCCCACTCCCCTACCCCAATGATCTCTCTTGAATACCCCGCAATGATAATGGCACCCATGTATGCCACTTGAGGTACATGCAGTCAATGGAGATGTATGGCAGTGAATGTACTTATGCATGAATGGCAGAGTTGATGGGTTTGCAATGATGCTCGAGATTATGCTCGGTATGCTCAAGATGCTATTGAGGTGTCAGATCAAGCCCCTTGATCTATGCTTTATCCATGTCGGACATTGGCACTAAGGGATAGACAGTGTTTTTGTTCACAGTCCTACAGGACTATCACAAAGATCCAATTGTAGAAAATTATGTCTTGAATCAAGGGGTAAATCCTACAACTCATCTCAAATAGGGCTTTTTCCCCTCCGGTTTGAATCAAAAATATCCCCAATTGGAGTTACGGTGTGAAAGTTATGCCCATTTTTGTGCTCTGGGGTCACTGTGGACAGGTTGCAGACCGCAGGCACTATAAAACCCCTACAAAAAATTCCAATAATTTTCTGTCATAAAGGTTAATAGCCCATCTCGAAGAGGCTATTGCCCCCTCTGACTTGAGCCCAAAACCTTAGCAAGCAGAGTTTCCTACTAAGAGTTATGTCTTTTTTACTAACAGTAGTAGGTCCTGTGGACTGCATCCGGATGACTGGCTAGAAAGGTAAAAGCAAGGCCCAAGAGGAACTTTAGAGGGAGATTAGAGACTCTTGAACCTCCATGAATGAGGAACCAAGCTTAGCGCAAGATTACCATGGTGATATACAGGAGGAAATGCCTGAAACGGACCCGTATATCCTTCTTAATCACACCCTCTGTCAGTAGCATGAGCTCCGTCATATGGAACGCCACAATGATATGGTCACCAACCACTGCTAGATTATGTCTAATTTTGATGAAGCGATCAAGCACATGGCTATCTCAAACTCAAAGACCCAAGACCTTGGAATAGCTCACTACTCTTGTTGCTCAGTTAGCGACCGCTTCATCCCAAGAGAAGACCAATGACTCTAGACATGAGTCTAGACACCTGCCACATCAGGAACCGTCGCATGAACCACAAGGTATACTTGGCGCTAAGGGAATTTCCCCTTCTACTTATGAGATCAAGGAACCCTCTCACATGCATGATGAGCCCCTATTGAATTCCCATGTCCACCATGCCGGCAACATTCACTTGAGGCCTTCCCTCACCTTGGGTTGAATTTCACCCGCTCTACCTAGGAGCCCCCATGCACCACAAATGAATCAGCCCCATCAAGGACAATATGGTACAAATGGCCAGCCTAGCAATCATGGACAGCATGGCTATAATGGACAACATGGGCTAAATGCACCACAAGGGATGTATGGATAGCAAGGCATGTATGGCCACCACGGGATGCATGGACAACAAGGATTTCATGGGCAGCATGGCCCCTATGATTTGCGTGACAAGATCATTCTCACAAAGTACAATGGAAAATCCCCCTCACCATCTGACCTGGAAGAATGGACGTCCAAGTTGGAGTCCTACTTCAACATCTACCCCCACACTGATGAGCAAAAAATACTTTTTGCTTCTCTCCACTTGGAAGGTTTTTCCCACACTTGGTGGCGCTATATCAATCAAGAGAATCAGCAGTTCATTGATTGGGAAGATTTCAAAATGCATATGGTCCAAGTTTTTGTGTCCCCTGTGGAAAAAGAATTCATGAACTTGACCATGTATGTGGAAAGCATCAGTGATGATGCTAAGTTGCACAAGTACAACTATGGATTGGAACCGAGTCTATCAGCTGATGTCATGGCCTAAATACCCACTACACTGTTTGATGCAATCAAACTGGCTATGGATTGGAACCGAGTCTATCAGCTGATGTCATGGCCTAAAAACCCACTACACTGTTTGATGCAATTGAACTAGTTGAGAGATATGCAAGAAAGTACCGTAAGAATGAGCATTTTCAGCAAGGTGTTGGACCTCCCCGCATCCCTTCACAATCAGCCCCATACGAAGGTGGTCTTCGAGGCTCTTCTATGCCTAATAACAGCCCCAAAGTACCCACTTACCCTGCCTTCCATGCTGAAAGGAAAATGGGCACTTTTGGGATAGCATCGGGCTCTATTACTGAAAATCAGTATGTTGAAAATAAACAGTCCACTGCAACACCTTCCCATGGATCCAGTAGTCAACGGTTCATCTCCCCAGATAATGTCAAGGAACGAAAAGAAAAGGGCCTATGCTTTAAATGTGGAGATAAGTACACTGCTGATCATGCCTCCAAATGCCCGTACAAGACAGCTAAGGTCAAAGTTCATAGCATGTTTGCTATGGAAGATTGGCACAATGAGGAGGATGACCTGGCCATTGACCAGACTGAGCCCACGGAGGATGTTGATCATGAGCAGTTCTATGACCTGGAGGACGGGTTTCCCTTTGACCCAGGTAGTGCGCCCTCATAGATACTTGATTTAACATCCCACCCACCTCCCACTTCCCTTTGTTCGATCTCCTTGGATGCTTGGACATATTCACGTAGCCCCAGTACCCTTCGCATTCAAGGCAGTATCAATGGGAAGCATGTTTTTATCATTATGGATAGCGGAAGCACGCACAGTTTTGTCAATAAATCAGCCATTGACTAGTTTAAATGTATTCCTATGGCATTATACCACCCCTTGAAGGTCCAAGTAGCAAACATAGAAGAAGAAATTAGCACACATGTATGTCTTGCAATTCCCTTATGCTTGGCCGAAAATTATGTGGCACTAGTTGATCTGATTGCCCTAGATATGGGCCGCGTTGATGTTGTCTTGGGCTGTGATTGGCTGAAACAATTGGGGAAAATTGCTATGGACTTCTCTCAGCTTTACATGGAGTTTATGATGCATGGACAGCCTATCCACCTAGGAGTTCAAGATCATGCTGATTTTCAGCTTATTACAGCAAAGCAACTCAAACGGGAGTTTAAGAAATACTCACAGATCTTTGTTTTGCAATTAAACAAGGAAAATATTGATCAGCCCCCCACAATATCACATGACTCTACCTTGTAGGCCTTACTTGAGGAATACAATGACTTATTTCAGATGCCTACATCCCTCCCTCCCAAGAGACAAGTGGACCACCCACTTGACCTAGAGCACCATTCCAAGCTAGTGAACAAACCCCCCTATAGACTCTCCAAGTGTGAGCATGAAGAGGTTGCAAAGTAAATCAAGGAGTTGCTGGAGATGGGTTTCATCGAATCGAGTTCTTCCCCCTATGCATCCCATGTCCTCTTAGTCAAAAAGAAAGATGGCTCCTTTCGCATGTGTATTGACTACACGGATTTAAACAAAATTACAGTGAAGAACCACTATCCCATCCCACGGATTGATGATTTGCTGGATGAGTTAAAAGGGGCATGTTTTTTCACTAAGATTGACTTGCGCTCTGGCTACCATTAGATTCATATGTGGGTAGGAGATGAGGTCAAAATGGCCTTAAGGACTGATCGTGGACTTTACCATTTTCTTGTGATGCCTTTTGGGTTGACTAACACCCCTGCCACCTTTCAAAGCCTCATGAACAAAATCCTACAACCCTTTTTGTTCAAGTTCGTGATTGTTTTCTTTGATGAAATCCTCATTTACAGCAAGTTATCTATGGAGCACTTGACACACGTTCGGAGGGAGTTTGACATACTGAGAGAGCATCGACTCTTTGCTATAAGGAGAGCAAATGTATATTCATGTAGACATCTGTGGAGTACTTGGGACACATTGTGAGAAAATATGGTATCCAGGCTGACCCCAAAAAGGTGCAATGTGTTAAGGATTGGCCCACTCCTTCCACCACCACCTCCTTGTGTGGCTTCCTTGGTCTTTCCTCATTCTACAGACGCTTCATTAAGCACTATGCCACCATTGCAGCATCTTTGACTGATCGCTTAAAAAAAGAGTCATTCTTTTGGGATGTCGCTGCAGATCATAGCTTCAGACAGTTAAAGGACGCGCTTACTTCAGCCCCCATCCTTGTTTGCCTTGACTTATCTAAGTTCTTTACCATTCATTGTGATGCCAGTGGTGGCTGGGGTATTGGTGCAGTATTGTTGCAAGAGCATGGTGTGATTGCATTTGAAAGCCGCAAGCTTGATGAGAAGGAGATGCAAATGAATGTATACGACCAAGAGATGTTGGCCATCCTCCATGCCATCAAGAAATGGCACCACTATTTGTATGGCAGCTGCTTCCAAGTGAAAAGTGATCACCGAGTCCTCCAATACTTCTTGACCCAGTCTATCCTGACTCCTAAGCAACGGCAATGGGTGGCAACCTTACAGAACTATGACTTTGACATTTCACACACGTGGGGCAAGGATAATATTGTGGCTGATTCTCTTTCTCGAATGTGGGCATGCAGAGTGTCATCTATCTCAGAATTACACAGTGATTGGGTTGAAGAGCTCCAGGAGGCTTAGTTGTTAGATGATCATTTCAGCCACATATTTGAGAAATTACAGCATGGGGTTATGGCTAAAAACTCCCAATATCAGCTCAAGCATGGCCTTATTTGGTCCCATGGCAAGATTTTCACCCCACACACTTTCCCCTTCATGCAAAAGATCATGGAAGAAATGCATTCTTGCTCCACTTCTAATCACTTGGGAGTTTTCAAAACATATGACAGGATTGCCAAGATCTTTCATTGCAAAGGCTTATGGAGGGACATCAAGGACTTTGTGACCAAATATGTTCCATGCAATAGAACAAGGATAGTACACTCAGCCCCACTGGCCTCTTGCAGCCTCTCCCTATCCCTGAAGGAAAATGGACTCACATCACAATGGACTTTATCATCGGCCTTCCCGTGACTAAGAAAGGGTGGAACAATATCTATGTGGTAGTTGATCGCATCACCAAAGCTGCACCTCATGGCGAATAGTTTATTGACATGGTGCGTGAGAGGAATGGCTATGTATGCATAGGGAATGACATGCAGCATAGCATTGAACATAAAGGCAAAGTGCCTTTGGTAATCCATGATGGCAAGAAAAAGAACTTACATGATGTATTGCATGTCTCATCAATTACTAAAAATCTATTGTTTGTGGGCCAGATGACCAAGCAGAATTTGTAGATTAGGTTCAATAAGCATGGTTGCTTCATTGAGGATTTTGGTAACGGTTGCAAATTGATTGCTCATGGTCATAGGAATGGCATGATGTTTACTCTTGATGCCACCTTGCCATAGCTAAAATCAGCCATGTTTGCCCATGGCTTTGGCACACTTAGAGATTTAGAAATATAGCATAAAAGAGTGGGACATGTTAATCTTCAGTAGCTACAAATGATGCAAAAAAAAAAAAGCTGGTTATAGGTCTACCCAAGTTTTCTTACGTGAATATTGGTCATGTATGCAATGCTTGTTAGTTTGGTAAACGGTCAAGGGTGCCATTTGTCAAGCATGTAAGAAATAGTAAGTGACCATTGCAGTTGGTTCACTCTGATGTGTGGGGGCCATTCCATAATGCATCTATGGGAGGCTCTAGGTATTATGTGATATTCATTGATGACTTTTGTTGCTATACTTGGGTTTATATGCTGAAAACAAAGGATGAGGTGTTTGTTGTTTTTTAGCAATTTAAGCAATAGGTTGAAAAGGAATTTGATTACTATATCTCTTGTTTGAGATCTAATAGTGGTAGGGAGTATGTGTCAAATGATTTTGACAAATGTTTGGCTGAAAATGGCATATGTAGGTAGGCTTACATGCAACTACACTCCATAGCAAAATGGGGTAGCTAAACGAAAGAATAGAGTCTCAATGGCAGTTGTGCATGCAATGATGAATGAAAAGAAGATGCCACTCTATTATTGGGTTGAGGCTGTTATGACAGCCATGTATATCTTGAACATGACTCCCACTGCAGGTATTCATGATATGACACCGTTTGAGAAGCTATATGGTTACAAACCTGATATTAGTCACATGAAAGTATTTGGCTGTCTTGCTTATGTCCACATCCTTGATGAGAAGAGGAAGAAGCTAGATCAAAACATACATAAGTGTGTCTTTATTGGTTATTCGCAGGAGAATAAGGCATATAAATGCTATGATCCCTCTACTCGAGAGGCACTAGTTAATAGCAAAGATGTTATCTTTGATGAGATGGTATCTTGGTATGCATCATTGGTTGCAATGCCATCGGATATGCCTTATACACATGTTTCTACAATTGATTTGTAGTAGAGTATTGCATTGACATACCCTAGTGGTACGACGATATCTCCATGGGCAGGGAGATTGCGAAGCTCTAGCTCACCATCCACTGACACCACTATGTCAGTGAGGGGGAGATATGATGTGATGGACATCAAAGGGAAATAGCAATATTCTAATGATATATCTGGTGTGATGACACTTAGCACGATAACTTCAGGCTATGACTAAGCTAACAATCTAGACAGTGACTTGGTATTTCGATTGTGTACATGCCTGGAACTAGATAGAATATGTACATTTCACCTCATGAGAGAGGGGAATTGAGTAGTGCACCATAGCTTAGACGCTCGCAGAGAGTCAAGTACCCTGTGGATAGTAGGTTGACTTGCAGTGATTATTCTACGAAGCATTATGCTTACATGACAAAAGTGACGGAGGTCAAAGAATCTGCTACATATGCTGAAGCAGTGATGGATAAGAATTGGTGCATCGCTATGGATGAGGAAATATTTGCCTTGGCTGAAAATAGAACATGGGATCTTGTAACACTACCAGAAGGAAAGAAGACCATTGGTTGCAAATGGGTCTACAAGATTAAATGCAAGTAGGATGGCAGTGTAGAGAGATATGCTAGTTGCTAAAGGATATGCTCAACAGTATGGGTTAGAGTATGAGGAAAGATTCAGCCTTGTTGCCAAGATGGCAACCATACGAACAATGATCGCATTGGCTGTTGCTAAAGATTGGAAATTGCATAAGATGGATGTTAAGAATGCATTTCTCAATGGTGATTTAGTAGAGGATGTTTATATGGATCAGCTTGAAGGATATGTACATCTTGATTTTCAGCATTATGTATACAAACTAAAAAAAGCATTGCATGGACTAAAGCAAGCTTCAAGAGCTTGGAATGTGAGGGCGAGTAGTTACTTGCAGAGTTTGGGATTCATTGTTGGCAGGGCTGATCTTAGTCTATTTACAGACAAAGATTTGGTAGTAATGGTTATCTATGTTGATGATTTGACAATCACAGGTGATGATGACTTGGGAATACAGCATGTTATGTAGATGTTGAAATCTGAATTTGATATGAAGGACTTAGGTGAGCTGAAGTACTTATTGGGTATTGAGGTGATTAAGGCTGAAAATGGTTTATGGCTAATGTAGAAACACTATCCCATGGGAATGCTAAAGAAATATGGCATGGCTGAATGTAAACCACTAGTTACAGCTCTTGATCAGAATGTCAAGTTTGACATTAGCACTAGAGCTGAAATTGATGATGTGACTATGTATAAAGGCAAATGGTTGGAAGTCTAATCTACTTGACCATCATTAGGCTTGACTTGAGTTATGATGTTGGGCTCATAAGTCAATTTATACAGAAGCCTAGGAATCCACATTTGGATGCTATTAGGCAGATTATGAGATATGTAAAGTCCACTGTAGATTATGGGCTATTTTATGTGAAAGATAAGCCCTTGACACTGGTTGGATGCACGGATGCAGATTGGGCAGGATGCTCATATGATCATAGATTTGCAAGTGGTTATAGTTTTGGAATTAGAAGTGAGATGATCAGCTGGAGTAGCAAGAAGCAACCAACGATTGCATTGTCTAGCACTGAGGTAGAGTATAGGGGTGTTGCATTGACAGCATGTGAGATTGCATGATTGCTTAA
Organism: Lygodium microphyllum; assembly: GCF_053477565.2. NCBI lineage: Eukaryota > Viridiplantae > Streptophyta > Polypodiopsida > Schizaeales > Lygodiaceae > Lygodium > Lygodium microphyllum. The sequence goes on from NC_141135.1 coordinate 83,785,475, forward strand.
GCTTATGGCTGATTTTGACATACATGTAAATGCTCCAGTGACCTTGTTATGCGACAATCTTAGTAGTGCATTCCTGGCAACAAATCTAGTTTATCATGCCAAGACTAAACACATTGAGGTACACTATCATTTAATCAGAGAGATGGTTCTTGCAGAGAAAGTAGATCTTATGCATGTGAAGACTGATGAACAAGTTACATATATATTTACTGAGTCTTTGGGTAAAGATAAGTTCAGTCGGTTCCGACAGCTACTTGGTGTACAAGTTTTATCTTGAGCTTGAGGGGGAGTGTTGAGACTGACCGACAGTGTCTTAGCTGTGTCCAGCTGTATCAACAAGTGTGGGACATTAAATAAGTTGATTACTTTAGGCTGTGTGTGAATGGTCTGTAGACCTTAGAGTGTTGTATTCACTTTATATATATGTGTTATGGAATAATATAAAAAATACAGATGAGAGCATATGGCTCCACTCTATTGCTCCAACCCTTCTCTCTATCTCTCTCTCAACACTATGAAACACAAATTGATAGATCTCTCTTGTACAAAATTGCACACATATGAAGAGAAGGAAATGGAAGGAAGTGCAAAAATCGAAGCATGGAAAAAATTGAATGCAATTTTTTCCCCACATATTGGGTGAGCTTTGTAGTGAAAAATAGGAATTGGAGGATTTGTAGATGACAGGACATTGTGTATAATGAATGAAAGAGATAGAGATAATGTAGAAAATGGAGTGAATTGCGGCTGGATACTTCATTACTAGTAGTTGTATATATACATGGTACATTGAATGATGTAGGTAGAATATTTTCCCCACCCCATCAAAGCATGAAAAGGATTTGCATAGCAATTTTATGTTTCAAGTGGGGAACTGATTTGGTGAGGAAATCAGTAGCATTATCACATGATGGTACATATTGAAGGATGATAAGGAATTTTCAACTAGTTCGCATACAAAATGATACATCATATCAATATCGAAGAGTTTGAGACTTAATGATAGAGATAGATGCTTTGTTGTCAATGAAGATGGGAATTTGCTGAGGCTAATCCAAAGATGACATCATCAAAGAGTTTCTTAAGGTAAATAACTTATTGGGCAGCCATGTTGCATGGCAGATATTTGGCTTCTATAGTAGAAAGTGCTACTAAGTGTTGTTGTTTGGTGTTCCATGAGATAGGACCTCATGCTAGAGTAACAATAAAATTGGTGAGAGATCTTTGGGTAGCAAGGTTGCCACCCCAATGTGCATTTGAATATGCTCTTAAAAGAAAATCATTGCTGTCATTTGTAAAACATAGCCCCACATGAGACATGGCCTTGAGGTATCTTAAGACATGTTTCAACTACTTCCAATGTTCATAAGTGGGTTGATTCATGGCTTTGGAAAGAATATGTCATGTATAAGATAAATCTTGATGGGTACACGGAATTAGATACCAAAGATATCCAAGTGAGTCCATATAAGGGATAGTTTCCATTTCATGAGCTTGCTTATTTGAAAGAGAGTGAGATGAAGTTGGATTTAGTTGGAGATTTTAGGTAAGTGGAGCAACCATGGGGTTACATCGGAGCATGGAGTAACGTGAGAAAATATACATAATATAGGTATGTTGATGCATTTTGATAAATGTGGGTTACTGTTCAATTTCAATGCCAATACGATAATGCATAGGACCATAATCTATTATAGAAAATTGGGAGGATATAATGGATTTGGCTTTGGACATGGCATGAGGAGAGTTGGTAAGAATGGGAATGTCATCAGCATAGAGGCCTAGGATAATAACTGTGTTCATTGGAGAAGAATATAAATGTTGTGATTAGTGTCTAGCCACCTAAAGCCATGGTGTATTAAGTGAGAATGAATGGGAGTGTACCATTGCCTTGGTGCTTGTTTCAGGTCATGGAGAGCCATGAGTAGGGAATTTTGGATCAACAAAGTTTGGGGGTTGAGACATATAGATTTTCTCTTCTAAGTGACCATCTAAGAAGGAAATTTTAACATCAACATGATGGAGAATTAATTTGAAATGAGCAACCATGGAAAGTAATACCCATAAGGAGGTTAAAGATAGTACAGGAAATAATGTACTTCCGTAATGGAGGCCTTCAATTTCTTCAAAACCATGAGCTACAAGTTAGGCTTTATACTTGTCAACAGTGCCATCTGGTTTGAGATTTTTGCAAAATACCCATTTGCAGCTGATTGCAGATTCTTTAGAGGGAAGAGGGACCAATGTCCAGGTGTTTTTGTGAAAAAGATCCTTGTATTCTTTGAGCATTGTAGCTTGCCATTAAGAGGATTCATGACTCCTAAGTGCTTGAGTGATAGAAGGGCAGTTTGTGGCTTGGGAAGAGTATTTCGAGGCGATTATTGAGCTTGTCCAAGGGCAATGTTGGCTTGGAGATGAAGGTCATGTAAGCTCTTATAACATGAAGTTGGTATAGGGACAGAACTTCATCATTTTTTAAGTCGGAAGAGTTGAAGAGAGTAATGGGCATAGAAGGGAAGTTGGAGATGGAGGTTTGAGAGTGGTTACAATCAGAGTAGTAGGAGAAGAGTTACTTGAAGTGGAGAACATTGCAGCTATGTGAGCATACCTTTAAAGGTTGGGAAGGGAGTTTGAGGGTGCTTGATTAGTGGGACCTTCAGTGGGGAGCTCTTTAGGGATGAATGTAGAAGATTTTTGAGAAGAGGAGGTATTTGTGTGTGGACTGAGAGAGACTGATTTAGCTATAGGATTTTGTGCCTAGGAAAATGGAATGAGAGGAGCTTGTTGCTATTGAGAGATACCTAGTTCTATATATTCAAGTAGAGACCTAGCACTAGGAATTGCAGAGGGAGAGAAGGCATCGCTCGTTGTTTTTTCAGGAGCTAAAGGAGTAGTGAACTAGCCAGTGGACATCATGGATTACTGATGTGGCAGTCATGTCTACAAATGTGGTCCCCTATTATCTAGCGAGGGCTCTTGTGGCTGCATGTTATGTTGAGCATGCATCGTGGGACAGCATCTGCTGCAGCTGTGATCAGCACTGATTTTAGTGCAGAGAAAGGCACCAAGTTACCAGCATGGTCCTACAATCATGAGCTAGAGGGAGGATTAGATTTTGTAAGGTTAGAGTAATCAGTTTTGGTGGGAGTTAGAGCTTGTCCACATGTGGCAAGTGGTGTGGGAAAGTTAAGATGGGATAATGGAGAGGAGCATACTAGAGCATGTGTATTGAAGGGGACAAAAAGAGAGGATTGTGTTGGAGAAGATATAGTGGCCCATCAGAAGTATTGTTGGATATTGATTGGAAAGGTGTGGTGGCAAATGGGGTGATTGGATAAAGGGTCATAGATTGAGATTGTGTGATGGTAGAACTTGTGGGAAAGAGATTAACTTCAAGAAATATGGTGCTTCTACCATAAATGAAGGCCTTGTTGTGTGGACCATAAAACTGATAAGCTTTGTGGCCATAGGGCTCACCATATCTTGTAAAGATTAATTGTGTGCCTTTGGGAGAGAATTTGGATTTGTGATTTTTATTTACAAGAAAGACATTGCATCCAAAAATGTTTAAATTTGATAGGTCAAGAGGGTGACCAAACCATAATCCGTAAGGAGTGTTATTGTGTAGAGAGTTAGAGTACAACCTGATTTGAAGATATGTTGCTACAGCAATTGCTTCCTTCCAATATTATTTTCCTAGATGAGCTAGTGATACAATAGCTCTTGTGGCATTTAGTAGAGTACGATTTTTACATTTAGCAACTCCATTTTTCCGTGGATGATGTGGTATGGTAAGCTCATGTTGAATGTTAAAAGCTTTGCAATAATCTTCAAACTCATTTGATGTGTATTCTCCTCCATTGTCTATACGAAGAGCTTTGAGTCATAACTCATGCTTATTTTCAATTGCTTCCTTATATTCTTGGAACTTGGAGAAGACTTGTGACTTCCTTGTGAGAAAATATACCACAATATATCTAGAGTAATCATCAATGAGCACCATAAAGTATATTGCTCTAGTGAGAGATATAGGATTGATAGGACCACAAATGTCGGAGTGTGCTAATTGAAGAGGTTGAGTTGTAATGGAGTAGGATTTGGGGTAAGGAATATTTCTGGCTTTATTGAGAGCACAAGCTTGGCAAAATGGAAGTTGAGAGAGGGAAGATGGAATGCCGATGACAAGTTTCTTATGAATAAGTTGTTGGAGAACATTTTGAGAGGCATGACCAAGTTGAGAGTGCCATAGGAGAGTGTGTTGTGGTGTACTTGTGAGTGAAGTGGAGTTAGCAAAAGCATTTGTAGAAGGTTGTACAAGTGAATAGCTAAGTGTGTAAACCTGAACTAGTTTTGGGTAGGTGAGTTTGAGAGAAGGTGAGAGTAGTTGCAAGATGCAATGGTCTTTGTAGAAGTGAGCAGTGAGCTTGGGTAAGTTACTCATGATGTGTGCTGTGTGCATCATGTGGGTTCAAAATAAGGTATTTTTAAAATACCAATTTTATACATTTTTTACATACAAAAGGGTGCAATATAAATGGGTTTACATATTGAATAGAAAAGGGTTATGTTTTATTCATGAAAAATTCACAGATAAGGATATTTATAAATAGGTTTTGAACGCATGTGATGTAGATGATATACATATAGTAACTTCCCCGAGGCAGTGAGAGAGAATCGAGAAGTGAGCTCATTGATACTTAATAGTTTGTTCTTAAGGTTCGAAACATAAAGACTTTATGTACCTTGATTATGTGATTCGAGGGAAGCTCCACTTAAATGGTGCCATAGCCCTAAGCTCATTGAATGCTATTGTCCCCCATGGCAACACTAAGTGGAGTGGACATCTCTTTGAAGTTGATCAACCATTCTTTATGAAAATTCATATGATGAGTAGCTCCAAAGTCTAGGAGCCATGTATATTCTTCTTTGGAGTTTGGGAAAGGTGTCCAAACACTGGTGGCTAGGATGATGATAGTTTCTGGTTGCTCTTCTATGTCATAATTTTCAATGCTAACAAAATGAGCTTGACCTTTTGAGTGATGTTTGTTGAATCTATTTTTTTATGATAGTCCTTTTTTATATGACCTTATCATTTGCAAGGGTTTCTAGTTAAGGATAGGGATTGAAATGCCTGGATTACCAAGAATTCCTTTGAAGTAAGACTGAGGAGAAAACTTGGGATTTTGATAAAGGGGTTGAGTTCTTTTGTGAAGATGTTTTGGGTTGTAGGCAGTTACAACTAGGGCCTTGGATTCTTGAGTAGAAGAAATAGAAAGAGTACCTCTCATGACTTTCTCTTGCTTGATTCTATTAATCAATGACTAAAGATTGAGTTTATTAGTGGAGGTTTGAGTAGTAATAAAATCTCTCCAAGATAGTGGCAAGGAGGAGAGGAGGAACATGGCTTGTAGTTCTTCAAAGATGACTAAACTAGATATTATGGTTTCATCTAGCAGGGATTGCCACCATTCTAAGAACTTAGTGTAGACTGATATTCATGCATAGTGGTAGTAGATAGTCTTTTAAACATGGTCATTTGATAAACAATATATGTGTGTCCATAGGTATTGTTGAAGAAATCCCAAATACCTTTTGCAATGGGTATTGTTCTTACTAGTTGTACTTCTCGATCTCTACAATGGACAAGTATTTCCATTCTCCCAAAGCACTTGCATCTCTTTGCACCCAATCTTCCTTGTTTGCTCCTTCTTTTTTTAAGGGCAGTCTTCCTTGTCATTGATAATATTCCATAGGTTCGCTTGAGATAGGTAAAGTTCCATCTTTAGCTTCCATACTTGATAGTTTCCACCATTGAGTTTCTCAATTTTGATGTGTTAGTTGTAAGAGGTAGTGGCATTGATGAGATCCAATGGAAGAATGAGAGTAAAGGAGGACTAATAGTTTGTGATTTTGAGGAAAATGTGATAAGCTAGAGAACTAGGACCTAGTGCTCTGATACCATGTAGTGAAAACCAAGAATTGGAGGATTTGTAGAAGAAAGGACATTGTGCACAATAAAAGAAATAGATAGAGATAATGTAGAAAATGGAGTGCTAGTAGCTGTATATATACATGGTACATTGAATGAGGTAGGTGAGCTTCTTCTCTAAATATCTGAGATATTTACAAGGTGGATGACTATGGGATCCTTTTTTCCACATATTTTCCTAACAAGCTCTCCCTAATACATGTACTTATATCTTTATTAATCTTGAAAAAATTAAAGTATGACAAAAATTGGGTGCATATTTGCAAAAGGGTATGCTTATACGTATGGATTGGGCTATGAGGAAACATTCAATCCATTTGTAAAAATGGTTACATTTAGATCAATGATTGCCTTGGCTTTAATTATGGCTAGAATCTATATTAGATGGATGTAAGAATGCATTTTTCAATGGTACGCTAAAAGAGGAGGTATATATGAAGCAATTGGAAGGATATGTACACCTAGAGTATCAACATTATATATACAAGCTAAAGAGAATATTGTATGGATTGAAGCAAGCACCTAGAGCTTGGTGTGATAAGACTAGCAGGTTTCTATGCATCATTGGGGGGCTTATTATATATATATCCTCTATATCACGTTTGTTCAAGGCCTATTTATAAATATTCTTATCTTTGAATTTTTCTTGAATAAAATACAACTCTTTTTTTAATTCAATGAGTATATGACATCCTTTTGTATTATTGAAAAAATGTATAAAAAGTGTCTTTAAAATTTCTTATTTTAAACTAATGTGTTACAAACATATATTCATGAGTGAATCCACCAAGTATGAAGCATGGGCTTCTAGCAGTATATGGTTGATTATTCTTGTTACATCAGACATTCTAAGAATGGTATGTTGGCTGTGGTCATCTATGTTGATGATCTCATCATTAGATGTACTCATAGAAAAGAGACTAAGGAAGTAAAACTTGGCTTCCATATGGAGTTTAACATTAAGAACCTTCGACTACTAAGATACGTCTTAGGCATGTAAGTGATAGATATGCCAAATGGAATTTGGCTGGTGAAAAGATAGCACTCCTCAAAAATATTGGAAAAGTATGGGATGAATGCATGTAAGTTTGTTGATAGACCATTAGACCAAAATGTGAAGATGGCTTATGACTGACAGTATGTTAAAGACATTATGATGTTCACGAATATGTTTGATAGTTTGATCTACTTAACAATAATAAGACTAGATTTGAGTTATATAGTTGGAATAATAAACTAGCTTATGTAAAAGCCATGCAAATCACGCTTGGAGGCAATAAGAAGAGTGCTAAGTTATGTGAAGAAGATAGTGAGTTATGGCTTGTTCCATAAGAAAGGAATCAAGTCTAATTTGTTTGGATATATAGATGTAGACTAGATAGGAAATACTATGGATAGGATATCTATTAGTGGATATGATTTTTCATTTAGTTCAACCATGGTGATTTGGATTGAAAAGAAAAAACCTACAGTAGCATTACCAAGCACTGAAGCAAAGTATAGAGGAGTAGCATTGGTAGTTTGTGAGCAAACATGATTGAGACTACTTTTATGTGACATGGAGATTGAGATAGATGGTGGAGTTATCATGTATTGTGAAACATTAGTAGCATTATGCTCACAACAAAGAACCCGGTCTATTATGCAAGGACAAAGTAGCAATGAAGTGCACTATCAATTTATAAGAGAGAAAGTCATGGATGGAGACATAGACTTGTTACATGTCAAAACCAAGCCAAGTTGTGGATATCTTCATAAATGTCCTTGGAGGACTATGTTTACAAGCTCATTTTGAGCTTGAGGAGGAGTGTTGAGAAATATGTGTTAGGTTATGTTCATATCCTATGTATGCGTCAAATGAAGTTAGGCTATGTGTAAAGTACCCTTAAATGTCAATAGAGTATCTATCCACTTCATGAGATACTCATAGTAGAGAGTGGAGAATGGAAGAAGACAATGAAGAATGAAGTATCCTATTTAAGCATGATGCATGCTCTTATACACATGGGTGCTTCCACTGGTGGATGTGTAATATACCAATAAGCTCCATCTCACATAAATAATGGAAAACTAATTTTGTAAGAACATTTATAGCTCAAACTTATTTATGAGTATCTTGTCAAAAAGCACTAACCATAGTCAAAAAGATAAAATTAATAGTTAAATTTATTCAAGCATAACCCAACAATAGTTGTCAAATAAAAAAAACTTTGGTTACTAATAAATTAATTGATAAAGTTAGTTAGAATTAGTTTTTATAAAAGAAATAGAGAGAGAGAGAGAGAGAGAGAGAGAGAGAGAGAGAGAGAGAGGGAGGGAGGGAGGGAGGGAGGGAGGGAGGGAGAGAATCTTTTTATACAATCATTTTCATCAATATCAATATTATCGTCATCCCTTGTTACTAGAAATAATTCGACAATCTAGTTAGCTAGTTAGCCCTTAAAGACACTTTGGTATGAATTTCAAGATTTGCATATCAAACAACTCTATTGAACACCACATCCACAACAATTTTCCTTTATCTAGGTATTGGAATAATTTAACTTGTCATAGAAACATACTCTATATAAGAATAATAATAAATGTTATAATAAAAAAGGGCTAGGGCTTTAGAGTACTTCTAGGTGTCCTAAGCTTAGTACAAGGATAGGAACCATGTTCAAATAGGGAGCTTATTGACTATAAGTTTCCCTAATAGAACAATAAAGAGACTTGAAGGGTACAACAAGAGAAATAGAAGTATAATGTTGAAGCAACAAGTAATGTGGACTCTTAATAAAATAAGAAAACCAAAATAAAATACATCAAATAGGAATATACTTACAAAGTCTAGGTTGAAGGTGGAAAAACCATAACTCCTAAGATGGAACGTCGAGCCAAAATCAACCCGCATGCACATTGCCTCCTTCTGCCTCCCTTTTCTACTGCTTCCACTTGTTTGAAGTTTGTCTTATTTCTTTTTTATTGTTTTCCACTACTCTTTCTAAAGCTAGCTAGGACAAGATATGCCGTTATGATACACAACTTACACCTTTGAGTGAAGGTGGAAGAGGTGTCTTACGATGCATGTTTACATATAATAATCTAAAAATATATCTACTAAAGATGTTTGTGGGAACTCAGCATGGAGAGTCCTTATGGCCTAACTTTTTTTCTAGAGGTCAGTGGGAACTTAGCATGGAGAGTCCTTATGACTTGATTTTTTTTCTAGAGGTCTTAATTTCTCCATGTAGTTGTTATTTTGTACTTGTATGTTGATATGACAAGCTCGTACATTTGAGCAAGAACTCTTTTCTATTCCTTGTTTATGACCAATTGACTTGTTTGATTGTTGATCAAGTATAATAAATTGGGAGGAGTCACAAGTGTCCCAACCTTACATTGTATACATTTGTAAATTCCTTGGATTGGGAGGGGCGGTTGAGACAAGATGGAATCTTTGGGACACTATATGCACCTGCCTCATAAGCCATAGTGTCAATGGCTAGGAAAGTGAGTTTGTGGTTAGGGGTAGGGGAATAGAAGGTGGATCCATGGTGGTAGGATTTGAACCTTGGAGACTACTAAAAAATATATCAAAAGTCACAAAGCCATAAATTGAATAGGTTTGTTGCTCCTACCATAGTGAATGTGATGAAAGGCCTATGATGGCCCAAGAACTAAGAAATGGACCAAGGAATTGATATAGAAGGGTGTGACCTTTTTCCATATCGAGCTTAGGCTTCACTACATAGAGATATGATCCATGCTCAGCATCACAAGTTCTTGGATTTTCTTCTCTTAATGTACCCAAACCTCCATGTTAGTACCATGTGACCTTCATATGGTAGCCAATCTCCTCTATCTAGTCTTTCTCTCTTCTTTACTCTCTCCACTCTCATCCCCCCCCCCTCTCTCTCTCTCTCTCTCTCTCTCTCTCTCTCTCTCTCTCTCTCTCTCTCTCTCTCTCTACTTATGCAAGTGGTTGGGCGGGGTACCATGCTATATCCACATGCAACCAAAATAAGGATACATACAACTCTACTTTCTCTCTCCTCTCTCTTTTCTTTCTACAATCTCTCTGCTATTGTCTCTCCTCTCTCAACTCTCCTCTTTCTACTCTTTCTCTCTATTCTCTCTCCTCTTTCTACTCTCACTCACTCACTCACTCACTCTCACATATATATGTACACACACACACACACATAGTCTAAATATTCTCTCTCCTCTCCATCTCTCTTCTCCCCCTTCATCCCCCTCTCTCTCTCTCCAAACTAATACTTCAAAAAAACACATAGATCTTTACTCATTTCCACCTACATAGCACATTCATGCTCTAAGCTTTCAAAAATCAACTATGGAAGTGGGAAAAAAAGAAATAATAGGTTTTAAGACTTTGAAAATCAATAGAATAGGGAACTCTTGGTCGAAATGATTTTAACTAACACGAGAATAACTTCAAAATGTTTGATGGAAAACATTTTAAGTTGCGTTTGTATCTACATCAGTATGTGTACTTGTATTTTTACGAATGATATACATATCAATGTGCATACTGACATAAATGCCGTACTTGTGTTCTCTTTTTTCTTTGGGCATGCATAAAAAATCAGTGTTGGTATTCCCCTCATCCCTTTTATTAGATCAATGAAGGACCCTTGAATGTCATTTCAATTGCCCCTTTACTCTAGGCATCATATATCCACTAGTGAAACAATCAACTAGCTAGTTTCAACAAGTAAATGTTTGACTCTTGGATTAGGAGAGATCACATTCCTCATGACATTCAAACTATGAAGAGATGTACAACTTGGGTGAGACCTCCCTTACATATGATATGTATCACACACACACACACACACACAAACACACACACACACACACACACACACACAATGGAACACACAATTGCATAATGAGTCTTGTATTGAACTTCATTTATTGCATTGAAATCTCACTATGCAACATTGCATTGTGCATGGAACTCCAATAATTTGCAAACTTGTGATCTACCCAACAACATTATAAATGGCTATGGTAGAATAAAAAATTATGAGTTGTAAATGTTTTACCATTATTATGGTTGTATATAGTGAAAACAAAGCGAGATTTTTCCTAGTTGCATATGCGAATTGAAGATTCTTTTTTAAATACAAAGTGATTATTGTTAAACACAAGTATGCACCACTTGTGTTCACCAAGTCAAGGTTTAATGCTATGAGTAATGGCCTGTATATGAGAAGCATTATGAAAAAATCCCTTCAATTTTAGGGTAGAGCTGTTAAAACCTTTAAGGTAATTTACACTCCAACATGGCATAAATCGAAATATTGCTCTTAGAAAAACCTGTCATTGCAAGTGGAAGGTGTTTTTTGTCTTTGGCCGCTCTCAAACAGTGTACTGTGGGAGAACACACACACACACACACTCTCTCTCTCTCTCTCTCTCTCACACTCACTCACTCTCACTCTCTCTCTCTCCATCGGGAATCGAGAATACTGCGGGCAATTAGACACTAGAGGCAGATCATTAAGCACGCCTATGACATGTGGAACGTTACCTTATTAACGAAGAAGTAGAATGCTTGGGAGTCGGGACTTGGGAACACACTACCCGGCAAAGGAAGCAAAAGTCGGAAAGGTGACGTAGAAAAACGTTGAAATAGAAATAGGGTGGGAGGGGAAAGGGGAGGGTGGACTGCGCAGGGAAGGCGGGTGGGGGCGGAAAGGGGTTATAGGCTCATGCTGCATGCATCTGCATATAAACGAAAGTATGATGATAGCGGTATAGCTTGTCGGGCAGACAAAGGAAGTTTATTTTTTTTTTTGGGGGGGAGAGGGGAGGTCGAGGGGGCGGCACAGAGGACGAGAAGCGACATTCTTCTTCTGGGTGGCAGGCATGCGGGGGGTACGCGTGCGACATGAGTTTCTAGGACAAGGCAAGGAAAAGCACAGAGAGAGAGAGAGAGAGAGAGAGAGAGAGAGAGAAAGAGAGAGCTCTCGCTCTCTCTCTCTCTCTCTCTCTCTCGCGTGCCTACGGCTATATAAAGTCGGGCCCCCCTCTCGGAGCATCACGCCATTGCCACCACCCTTCTTCCGTCAGCCACCCCACTATTACGTCAACACTCCCCCTGCTTATCATCTGCACTCTCGCCTCTCTCTCCCTCTCAGCTTTCATCACCCTCCTTTTGAATCACCATCGCCGACGTATCATGCAACGCGGCCGGATGCAGCAAGATCAGCTCCTCTTCGCGGACCTCACGAACGACATCGACCATTACCACCATCAGTATCACCCTCACCACCACCATCACCATCGCCACAGGCCCTCCGCCACCCTGCAGCTGCTGGGGTCCATGGAGCGGTCGGCCTCATCCCCGCCGTCCGCGGCAGAGCGCATCGAACGGCTGGTGGCCGAGAACGCCGTCGTGGTGTTCAGCGTGTCGTCGTGCTGCATGTGCCACGTGGTGAAGCAGTTGTTCTGCAGCATGGGGGTGAGCCCCACCGTGGTGGAGCTGGACAAGGAAGCCGGCGCCGGCGGGGTCGAGATGGAGAAGGCCCTGGTTCGAATCCTGGGTGAGCGCCCCGCTGTCCCCTCCGTCTTCGTCGGCGGCAAGCTCATCGGCAGCCTGGACCGCCTCATGGCCTCCCACATCAGTGGCTCCCTCATCCCCCAGCTCAAAGAGGCAGGCGCCCTCTGGCTGTAATTATCAGAGTTACCTCTCCCAAAAAGCCTAGCTAAGCTTAAATCTAGGGTTATATACCTTCTCCAAAAAAAAAAAAACTAGCTACACATCAAACTTAGGCATAATATCGTTTCATCCTTCGTCAACTCTCTCTATATCTTTGTCTCCCTCCCTCCCTCTCTCTCTCAGCGTTTAATATACACAAAAAGTTTTTAGCTTCTTATACATGACGTTCCTCTAAATTTTCAACATTATTATGCTCTATTTTGTGACTTATGAATCATTATGGCTATCGGCATAATTGTCATCATCATCATCATAAACACCATCATCATCATCATCAACATTCTATTTGTTTGTCAGAGTCTTTGTATTCCCTTCTCCTTCTTCTTCTTCTTCATCATCATCTTCTTCTTCTTCTTCTTCTTCTTCTTCAACTTCCTCCTTGATCTCCTTCTTTGGTTCTTCTACAAGAACAAGAGAATCTTTATGACTTACGAATGATTGTGGTTGTCATCATAATTTTTATTTTCATTATTGTTATGATCATCATTAGCATCATAATTATCATTGTGGTTGCGAGTGTGTCATCATCATCTGTCCCTTCTCTTGTTCTTGTTCTTCTTGTTCTTCTTCTTCTTCTTCTTTGAATCTTCCAGAAGAACATGAGAATTTTTGTCTATTGTAGAACAACATAACCTCCTTGTTGGCCTATAAGTATATTGTCAATAATGCTACATGCACATATACAAGCATCTAAGGTTGAGTGGTTGGGTGTCTCCTATTTTCAAGCCCTATTGGCATGATAATAGTTGCACTTCACAAACCTCAAGAAAATAAGAACAACACCAAGTTTAGCTGTCCACCAACCGTAGACACATAATGTTATGCAATACCATTTCAAATTATATTTTCATAAGTTAGGCTAATAGACATGCTCTCCATAGCACAAGTTGCATATTTCTCTAATAGGACAAGACATCTTACCTATCTTCATGTGAAACCTAATAGGAAGGATGCTCTCAATAACTTGGTAGAAGATGTATATTTAGCAAGCCTTGGTTTTGTTTTCCAAAAGAATTGGTGAGACATAAATATAAAGACAAAAAATCTAAGGCTCATTCATTCTTTCAATACTAGAACTACATACAAATATAGGGACCAATTCCAAGATCCATTCATTCTTTCAATACTAGATCTACATATAAATATAGGGACCACCAATTCAAAGAAGACTTTCTAGCTTTGATTATTATGCAAATCGTTTAAAATTTGATGAGTCCCTAAAAGCTAGTTTTATAGGGATAGCATGCTTTAATATTTATATATTAGCTGTAGGTTGTTTTAAAAAAAGTATTCGGGGCTCTAAATGTCAGTATTGCACATGCACATTAAGTCATTCAAAAAGCTCTCTTTCTTTTTACTATTAGCACTATCCCCTTGTGAGTATTATATAACATTACTTTAGTCATCTTTTGTACTGTAAGTACCTCATCTTGTATCCCCTCCTAGAAGAGGATTTTTCTCAATTCTAGCCTCCAAGCAATTGGCTCTGTAAAATAAGAAGAAATGACCTCTAGAAGAAAACAAGCTGGGTCTATAGCCAAAATATAAGCTAGTACACTACAATTGAATGGGCATAGATGTGATCAATAGATTGCATCTAAACATGCATTAAATTTTGTAGATTAAAAAGAAAGTGTTTATGCGTTTTTTTTTTTGCATATAAAAGTATCATAATATGAAACCTACTCACACTCATACCCACAACTATAAACAATAAAAACTTTAAATTCCCACCACATTGAACTTGGTTTTGTCATTCCAAATTTAGAAAGTAAGAGAAGAAAGTAAACACAAACATGCAATGAGACACTTGCAGGGGGAGGGGGTTGTGTGTGTGTGTTCACACACACACACACACACACGCACGCACGCACGCACGCACGCACCCACACACACATACACACACACACACACACACACATAGAGAGAGAGAGAGAGAGAGAGAGAGAGAGAGAGAGAGAGAGAGAGAGAGAGAGAGAGAGAGAGAGAGAGAGAGAGAGAGAGAGAGAGAGAGAGAGAGAGAGAGAGAGAGAGAGCTCCAAGGTGCAAGATGTACGAGCTTCACTAGGGCCAGGTGAGACCTCTTCTCAAAAGATCCAAGATATGGCTCCCTTTGTTTGTTGTGATAATACTTAGTTTGCATAGTTTCTTGGTTTTTTGTTTGGAACTAGTGATTTAGGCTTATATTTATATTTATATTTCTTCTTACTTTTTATGAGATTAATATGGAACCTCTAGGTTGCATTATATGCATGCTATTTGCATTGAGTATTGTGTAGAATAAATGCATACTACAAAGGATTTGGTCCATAGATGGCATGATTGATGCATTTTTGAACTATTTAAAAACACATACGTACATGTCTACAATCTTGTTAACTATCATGTTAGCAGACCTGACATGTATAATTTCATGTGTAGTTTACAAAAGATGAAACATGATTTTCATGCACTTTTTTTACTGGACTATAAACAATATGCATGTGGTAGGGAAAAAAACTAGAGAGCTATTGGTTGTAGAACAATTCTACAACCAACAACCCCCTGGTTTTTCCCCCACCCCCTCCCCTTCTCTTACCATGTGATGATTAGGCATTACTCTTATAAATCAAATCCACATATTATGAAAGATCACTATACTCAATAACATAGTTTGAGTCGAGAATATGCTTAACAATAATATACAATAACAATGATAAAAGATCCAACTTGAGCCAAATGTTTTTAAAAATAATATTTTGAATTGTATATTCATGAGATATTCATAAAAATACAAATTAACTAAAGCTATATTATACTTTTCTTATTGAAAAGTTACCACAAAGTAGATGGCAATAGTGTTACAAAATACATGGAAACTTGCCATGGAGATATGATTTGCATATGTAATTGAAAACCCATATAAATAAATAAATATATATATATATACCAAGTTGTGATATGAACATCTGACAATTCAAATGTGTGGGTAGTGATGGCTATATGTGAGCTTTATTTTTTTTTATTTTTTATATGTCATTTTAGGTCTTGCATGGGACCTTTTTCCCATCCCTATTTTGTTGGATGACTAGTGTGTTTTTCCAATTTAGTGAGGACTCTTGTGTCCAAGCTTTTGCTTTCAAAACTTCTCTTGTCTCAACTCAAGGCATGAAACTTCAAGCTTTCAAAGTTCCATTTGTCCTATCTGCTACATATGAGAATATCAATGCACGAATGTATATCAAGGACCCATAAGCAACCAGAAGGAGGCTGCCAAGAGGATAGACAATCTCTTTGGTGAGACCAAGACAAAACCTCATTTGCGTAGGAGAATAGATCAACAACAAAGAAGAGGGGCAAGTGGTTGCACCATTAGTTGCATTATTAGATATATGTATAGGATGAATTTTTGGTGCTATGTAGTAATTAGTTCTACCTTACAACAAAGAAACTACAAGAGAATTATAGCTAGAGTCGTGTGGTGGGGGAGGTCACTCGAGACTTGATTGATGCTAATCTTCCCCAGGATCAATCATGGCTCATAGTGTGGCAAGCTGTAACATCAAAAGAATACCAAGAGATACCTGAAACATCTATAGCCTAGATTTTTTGAGGACTCTAGATTGCTTTTCCACAAGGTGTATAATGCATCGCATCATATGGAGAGACCATGGCAAAGTTTGCTAGGTGTCATGTACTTGAGAGGTGCAATGATGCAAAAAAATATTCATTAACACATAAGATCACATGGATAAATTTCAAGGTGAATGTACTAAACATGTGCAAATGCAAGCCCGGAGGGTTAGAAAGGAAGTTGGACAATTGGAGGAGGGTAAATGGTGTATTTCATAGTGGCTTACGTAGGTCAAACAAAAAGATAAACTATACATAAGGTGCAAGAAACATCTATACTGAAGAGAATAATGTTATGAAGTTTGGATATTTTGAATGCAGGTGATATTTTTGAGTTGCAAGGCATTGCTGATAAGGTTTCAGTGAATTTCATGCAAAATTTGATCAAGTTATATGAGTTGAGAGAAACTCTCTAACAAAAGAAGGAGAGCTTGTTGAGGGTTGAGGGCTCCAATGCCATGACTAAAAGAATTAAGGATGACATTATTATATTTGAGGGATGACTCAACGAGCTATACCAATAAGGTCCCTTGATGCTAAACAGCTAAAATAAGTGTATGCCAATTAGAATGTGTCAAAGTGCATGCTCTGTTGACTTGGAATTGGCAACTTTTTCCAAGAG
Organism: Lygodium microphyllum; assembly: GCF_053477565.2. Classification (NCBI taxonomy): domain Eukaryota; kingdom Viridiplantae; phylum Streptophyta; class Polypodiopsida; order Schizaeales; family Lygodiaceae; genus Lygodium; species Lygodium microphyllum. The sequence continues at coordinate 83,802,428 of NC_141135.1, forward strand.
GTGGAAGCTCAACAAGTACTTTTTCCATAGCTTTTAGCATCTTCTTTTCTATTGGTAGCTATTATACTCACACTACAAGGTATTGGGAGGAGCATAACGATGAACACTAATGACACTTATTTTTGGCATCACTAAAATCGTTACTATATGTGTCAGTATATGCGATGCGTTACTATGGAGGAAAAAAACATGGAATTTATTCCATGGCATTTTCTAGTGAGCAAATTGTGAGATATATATATATATATATATATCATAGGGAAAGAGGGAGAGGGGAGATAGAGAGGGGGAAAGAGACAAAAAGAAAGAGAGGGATACATGACACTTGCTCAATATGTTTTATTCCATTAAGTCTAGAAGCAATTGGTACTTGTGGCTAATAATTGTATATGACCATGGACTTGCTATATCTGGTAGCTAAGTGCTTAATATTGTAAAATATTACACGGTGCAGTGAACAGAACCTGAGAAAGAGATAGAGAGTACACAACAGATAAGAGGAGAATTAGTAAATTCTTTAACTCTAAACAACTGATACAAAGATGGCTCTGTCCACCCGTGCGCTTCCACTGTGTGAAGCTTAGATGGCAATCTAGACAGAAGATAGGTGAAGAGCTTAAGGCTAGCTGGAAAAACAACTCTGACTGGGTGAAAGATGAGTGAGAGATGGCTGCGAAGAGGTTTAGCTTTTATAGCCCGCGAAGGTCGTTAGGTCGGCGTGCTAACCGACCTACCATATGAGCCTCCACTAGTCAGCCAGGGAATATTCCATGGAATATTCCCTTTACCATCGCAACTCAATGCAATGCGCCTCGAGTTGCTACCAGCTTAACCACTCTGTCTAACCCAAAGATTAGACCCACAATGGTCACCTTTTTGCCATCCAGTCACATAGACCTCATCTGATATACAAGTCAGGATTCCACCAATGTCCGGGCTCACACTTGGCTTCTCCTCATAATGGGGGCCTTACAACTTTAAGCACCATGGATCATTGGTAGCACCTAATGAGGGTGGGGCATTGATCATATCTAACACCCCCCCTCAATGTCCACCCATAGGTGAACTATCTCCTTGGCCCAATGCCGAGTCTCTGAAGATGAACTTGAAGCAAATCCTTCGTAAGTGCTTTGGTGAAGATATCTGCTCCATTCTCCTCTGTTGGACAGTAGACCAATTCCACTATCCCATCCTCCATCAAATCACGCACATAGTGATATTGGATCTCTATATGTTTGGTGCGTGCATGAAACACTGGATTTTTGGCAATGGCGATGCAACTCTGATTGTCACATCTCATCACAGTTGGTTCTTCATCCTGCACTCCCATATGCCATAGAATCCTTCTCAACCATACGGCCTCACATGCAGCAAAACAAGCTGCCTTGTACTCTGCTTCGGTAGAAGACAATGCCACTGTTGGTTGCTTCTTACTAATCCAAGAGAAAATTCCTGAACCCAAAGAGAAACAATAACCAGAAACTGACTTCCTGGAATCAATGTCTCCTGCCCAATCTGAGTCACAGTTCCCCACAAGAGAAGTTCCGAAACTGTATGTGATACCGTAGTCAAGAGTTTTCTTCAAGTATCTGAGCACCCGCATCCTAGCCTTCCAATGACTCTCATGAGGTTTGTTTGAGAACCTGCTCAAAACACCAACAGCAAAACTGATATCTGGTCTGGTGTTACACAAGTAGATCAGACTGCCGACCAACCTCCTATACCTCCCAATGTCTGCTAGTGCTGATGTATCCTCGACGGATAACTTTGCATTCACCTCCATAGGTGTAGCTATCTCCTTGCACTCGGTCATGCCAAATGCCTTCAAGATCTCCCATGCATACTTCTTCTGAGAGATGAAGATCTTTCCTGTCTCTTGCCAGACTTCAATCCCCAAACAATAGTGCAGCAAGCCCAAGTCTGTCATTTCAAACTCAGAACTCAAAGCCTTTCGAGTTTGGTTGATCATATCTTCATAGTCACCTGTAATAAGAAGGTCGTCCACATATAGGACAATCACTACAAACTTTTTACCATCCCTGTAAACATACAAGTTATCATCTGAGGCACATCTTTTGAAGTTTAGGTTTAAAAAGAACCTATCTATCCGCTGGTACCATGCTCTGGGGGCTTGTTTCAGCCCATACAATGCCTTCTTCAGTTTACACACTTTGTTCTCAGAATGGGGGGCCTCAAACCTTGGTGGCTAAGCCACGTACACCTCCTCCTTGAGGTCACCATTTAAGAACGCTGACTTAACATCCATTTGGTATACTGGCCACTTCTCATGGGCAGCCACTGCAAGTACTGTGCGAATAGTGGTCATTCTGGTAGTTGGGGCAAATGACTCTTGAAAATCAAACCCTTCAACTTGTGAAAATCCTTGGGCAACCAGTCTAGCTTTGTACTTTTCTAAGGTACCATCAGCCTTGTACTTTACCTTCCAGATCCACTTGGTGCCAATAACCTTCTGCTTTGATGGTCGATCCACTAGCTCCCAAGTGTCATTCTTCATTATGCTGTCATACTCCGCCTGCATAGCAGCCTTCCATGATGGATCTGCAAGTGCTTCTTCTAAGTCAGTTGGCTCCTTTACTTCTCTCATAATCTCAACCATCAAGGCCATATTGACTATGTGAGCAGAAGCCCTCCTTTGCTCCTCTATTCTCTTAGACCTCCTTGGTCCGTCTGCCTTCTCCTCAATAGATGCAGGCATAGGATTATTATGGTCATAGAGCTGCTTCACCCAGCGCGGCAATGGCTTTTCCGGTGGGGTGATGTCAGGTTGGTGAAATTTTTCCTCATCATCTGAAGATGATGCTTCCTCCTCCTTAAGGATAGGGATAGCTCTCGGGACACGTTCATAGTGGACTACTTCTTCGCTTGATGATAAAGTGGAAGAACTTGCCTTCTCCTCCTCCACTGTATGCGGCTCCTCCTTGAACACCACATCACGGCTCGCTATGATCTTCTTTGCCTCTTGGTCATATAATTTGTAAGCCTTCTGCTCATCACTATAACCCAAGAAGATACATTTTCTGCTTTTTGGTTGTAACTTGTTTCTCTTCTCATCTGGAACATGTGCATAACATTCACATCTAAAAATTCTGAAATGTGAGACAGATGGTTTCTTACCAGTGTAAGCCTCATGAGGTGTTTTTCCCTTGAGAGCCTTTGTATAGCTCCGATTTAGAATGTAGACTGCAGTATTAACAGCTTCAGCCCAAAAATGGTTAGGCAATCCCTTGCCCTTTAGCATGCATCTTGCCATCTCCACAATGGTGCGATTCCTGCGTTCCACAACACCGTTCTGCTGAGGTGTGTGAGGCGTCGTCAATTGACGCTTGATCCCTTTGCTCTTGCAAAAGCCTTCAAACTCCTTTGAGTTGAACTCACCACCACCATCTGTTCTAAATTTCTTCACACTTTTCCCTGTTTCATTCTCAACAAGTATTAGCCATTCTTTAAACTTACCAAAAGCTTGAGCCTTATCACGAAGGAAGTACACCCACATCTTCCTACTGTAGTCGTCGACAATCAACATAAAATAAGAAGATCCCCCCAAGGCCTGTGTAGGCATCTTACCACACAAGTCAGCATGCACCAACTCTAGAGGAGCCTGTGCTCTATTCTTGCTTTCTTGTGGAAATGCCTTTCTCTGTTGCTTGCCCATCATACAAGCTTCACATGGTTCCTTCAATTCAGTTATTGTAGGTAGGTGAGCAACCATACCTTGCTTTTGCATCTCCTTCAATACTGCAAATCCGATCTGTCCAAACCTTTCATGCCAAAGCTTACTTGTGCCCACTTCAGCGGTGGCTGTAAGAGCACTTAGCTCATACAGGTTGTTCCTTCTTTCTCCTTTGCCAACAATTGTGCCAGCACTATCAATAATTTCTGCACCTGTCTTCTTGAACCTCACTTCATGACCAAGATCAGTTATGGCAGCAACTGATAAGAGATTTCTCCTGATTTTGGAAACATACAACACATTTGAAAGCTTTTTGACTTCACCATTTGCAGCAACAAAAGAAATAGTACCTGTGCCCGCAGCAGGGCATTTAGCATCATTTCCAACCGTCACAGTGATGGATTCTTGTAGAGGCTGCATAGAACTGTATAGACCTTTCTTGTTGGTCATGTGATGGGAGGGCCCACTATCCAACACCCAAGAGTCAGTGGTAGATTCTTCTTGTGCCGAGGAGCACACTTCCTCAATGGTCGCCATGAATAATTCCAACTCTGCTTCAATCGTATTGGCTGTCTCTTTCCCTTTACTTTTAAGGGTACCATTCTTTTCATCTGCCTTCTTGACACGACAATCTGCAATTGCATGTCCTTTCTTCTTACAGTAGAAGCACTCTCCTTGAAACTTCTTATTGCCGTCCTTCTTCTTTTTGTCACCATCATTTTTGGTGGAGGAAACACCTTTGCCTTTTGCATTGGCAGAGAATGCAGCATCTCCATTGTTGCTTCCTTCTCGGGCTTTCAACCTCAACTCCTCCTCCATTAATAATGCACAAAACTCCTCAAAATTCAAAGCTTGAGGTCTCACCTGAGTATTAAGGGCAGTTACTAGTCCATCAAACTTTTGTGGACAAATCTGAAGACACCTTCGAGCTAGCTCTTCGCTAGTCTTTTGTATCCCAGCACCAGCCATCTGGTCGCGCAGATTCCTAATCCGAGTGATGAATGCTTCAACCGTCTCTCCTTCAGCAAACTTCTCCGCTGCTAGTTGATTCTCCAAGTTTTGAATCCTTGTTTGGTTTCGTGTTTCATACTGACTCCTTAGTACATTCCAAGCTTCTAACGCTTTGGTTGTATGCTGAATCAAAGTCAAAACACTTTCAGAACAGCTTGTAACTAAGGCACACAATGCATCTGCATTCCTTCGTTTCCAAGCTCGTAGAAGATCTGCATTCGGAGGAATCATCACACTAGGATTTGATGGGTCGGGGGTAGGCTGTGGTTCTGCGTCAGTCCCCAGCACAGTCTCCAGAAGCTCATAAGAATCAAGGATAGTTGTAATTTTGAACTTCCGCAAGGTGTAGTTTGTACCATCTAACTTGCCTTCGCTGAAGGTTGGTGGACAAATCCTCAGTGTTTGAATAGCCGGTACAGCAGCACCACCTCCTGCACCGCTTCCTGATGCGCTTGAACCACTTCCCGGAGTCGACATAGTTTCTCTTTGCTGTTGAAGCCTTTGCCTCTTGCACGCTCTCCGATCTCTAGAGCCCCTTGGGCTCTGATACCATGTAAAATATTACACGGCGCAGCGAACAGAATCTGAGAAAGAGATAGAGAGTACACAACAGATAAGAGGAGAATCAGTAAATTCTTTAACTCCAAACAACTGATACAAAGATGGCTCTGTCCACCCGTGCGCTTCCACTGTGTGAAGCTTAGATGGCGATTTAGACAGAAGATAGGTGAAGAGCTTAAGGCTAGCTGGAACAACAACTCTGACTGGGTGAAAGATGAGTGAGAGATGGCTGCGAAGAGGTTTAGCTTTTATAGCCCGCGAAGGTCGTTAGGTCGGCGTGCTGACCGACCTACCATATGAGCCTCCACTAGTCAGCCAGGGAATATTCCCTTTACCATCGGGCCGGGGGCGCTGCCCCCAGACCCCCGCCAGGGGGGCCACTCCCTTACACCGCAACTCGATGCAATGCGCCTCGAGTTGCTACCAGCTTAACCACTCTGTCTAACCCAAAGATTAGACCCACAATGGTCACCTTTTTGCCATCCAGTCACATAGACCTCATCTGATATACAAGTCAGGACTCCACCAATGTCCGGGCTCACACTTGGCTTCTCCTCATAATGGGGGCCTTACAACTTTGAGCACCATGGATCATTGGTAGCACCTAATGAGGGTGGGGCATTGATCATATCTAACAAATATGAGTATCCCCAAAAATGAATCTACAATGTATAAAGAAAATCTCTATGGGTTTAAATTGAGAGTACAATGTGACCTAATAATTTAAATAATGTATTACTTGTACTATATCAAAAATGACCAATGATGATGACCATAGTGTTGGAGATTGAGAGGCATATCTTAATCATGGTGTCCCATATCCTTGCACTCAGTGCAAGTATACAGTTTACCAAAAATGACATTTTTCCATAGACTACACATAAAGAGAAGACCAGAGTGAAGTGACAGTAGTGAGCTATGAAGAGTCATTGTAGTGGCTCTGGTGACCTTTCATATCAGATGACACACCTTTTGGAAGAGTCATTGTAGTGGCTATGATGTAGTATTGATTGAGAGAGAAAGAGAGAGTTAGAGATAGCCAATTCTATGCCAGACAATATATCTATCTGTGAGAGATTGTGAGAGCAAGCCATGAAGACAATGAAGATGAATACTATGTGATATTTTTCCATTCATAGTGGTTTTTCTCTTATGTTCTCTTTGTTGGTTGATGAAATCTATGAAGAATATGAAGAGAATGATCAATTTTGTTGAAGATAAAGTCGTGGGAATTTGTTTCTATGATGCTGCGTGAAGATTTCTTGCTAGTGGTGTTCTTTTCCTTATTGTGGTTCTCTAAAGAATGAAACAAAATCTTGTTGATGTTACAAGATAGATTTTATTGCAGTAGAAACCCCTTTTCCTTGGTTTCTCTCTTGGGGCTCCATGTTTTTGGTACACAATCGGGGAAACTTGCCATCAACAAGTATCAAAAGAGACTGAAAATGAAAGAAATGGCATTGCCAAGAAGATAAGAATTCAATGGATGTTTGCAAAGTTCTTTCTTTCACAGAAGAATTGGAGATTCTTATTACCAAATCCACTTTCCATAAGAAGTTCATCCCACAATAGCGGAAACATATTACCATCATGATGTTAGCTCTATGTGGTGGACTATTTCCTCTTCCTATTGAAGCAGCATAAACTTGCATCTTGGTGGCAAATTGTTTGGGAACAAATGGAAGTGCAGAAACAGAGAGAATGACCATCCATGGAAGGTTTGGCATTCATTGAAAAGTTTTCAAAAATCATCAAGTGGGAGATTGTGAAGAAGTCATGGTAAGTGAAGGTTCACAAAAACAAGAAAGAAAAGAGTTAGAATTTATTCATAGATTCTCAATAGCAAGACACATGGGATGCCTAGTGCACTGAAAATCTCATGTTTGTCCAATTACCAATCCACTAGAAGTTGGTAGACAGAGTGTTCTTCACAACATACACTATTGAAACCATCATAAGCTGGGATTATTATGATGATGGCACAACAATAAGATCCTCAGATGAATGAGTTTTAATACCTTTAGAATGGAATATCTCCCCCTTTGTAGTGGGGTGAAAGTTGAATTCAAAGATGTAGAAAAGAAGGAAGTAGAAGAGATGTTGGCCAGAGAGTCCTCCAGAGAGTGAAGCCCCTTTGATTCTATTAAGTTGAGTACAAACCAACTAGTTAGAGCCAACCCCTTGATGAATGACGCAATCAAGAGGCAAGCACTAGAACGAGCCCAGATGTATGTGAGAAGAGAGAAGGCAAGAATCAAGGCTGAGAATGAGCTAGTAGCCCCATGGCGACTCAAGGTCCCCTTCCTAGTCATATTCGTCTTGGAAATATTGATGATAATTCAAAAAATGTAGTCCCATTGTCAATTTTCAAGGGAGAGTACAATGAAGATCGTGATCTGCATGTAGTAGAGTTTATGGTAGTAGCATGTGTGGCTAACAATGATAGAACCCTTGAGCATTGGTTTTATCAATATTTATCGCCACTTTCAAAGGTGTGGCATTTCAGTAGTCTGAGAGACAAGCAACATGAACTTTTGATACATGGGATGACCTAAAGTTGTGGCCTTCTTCACTAAATTTAGGCATGAAGGTTTTGAAGAGCGGATGTGAGAGGAGTTCATGAACCTAAGTTAGAGTCCTCTGGAGAAAGAGTAGAAGCTTATGTCTCGCGAATGGAATCCATTTGAATGAAGGCATCCAGAAAGGAGAGTTTCTCAGAGGCCTACAACCAGAAGTTTGCAAGTTTGTGGAATTGAGAAGACTAGTTAATCTACAAGCTGCAGTGGAAGGTGCAAGATTGTATGATGAAGTTGAAGCAAGGTTGTCAATGACCTCACGAAGAGGAGTCTTACCTCCTCCCATGCCAAGAATGGCATACCCACCAAATGTAGTTCCAGGGATAGCTTGTTGAGATATCGAGCTCCACTCGTGATATGCCAGGGTGACCATTGTGCATTTATGTCATCGACTTGTTAGTTGCAGATGCGGTTGGTACACCGCCCATGAATAATAGCTAGATGACAGCTATCCTTATCTACTCTAGTTCGTGGCTCAGTTAGTATGCCACCTTAGTTAGTTGAGTTTGGTTTGAGACCCATATATAGGGTTCTTCTATTTATTTGTATAAGACTTCTTTTTGGCTTACACAACTAAGAAGAGGAAAATTGTTTTTAGCCTCCACCTTTGTGTGTATTCCCCCATTGTGCAAGCAAGAAAGCTACAAGTGAGACTCCTTCCTTCTCTCCCACAATCTTGACATGGTATCAGAGCCTTGTTCATGGTAAGGAGCTCAAGAAAGCAAACCAAGTTCACGGTGTTCTGGTAAGAGGAGTAGTGTTACTTTCATTTTCTGTTTTGGGAGCAGATCTCTACAGGTAGCACAGTCAGAAATTGCAAGAGTGCATTGTCTCAGGTTGAGACACCCTTCGCGGTGAAGCAAGAGGCCCTGAAATGACCCTGTTTTTTTAATTTGAGGCCATTTCGGGGCCTGTTTTGGAGGCAGAAGTTTTTTCCATGCACTCAGGAAAAGGCCCTGTTTTATGGTGTGCGACTAGTGTTCTACAGGTCGGTGAAAAGTTACCACAGAAATTGCATCGTATGCTTGTGTGCAGAGACATTGGGAGTTACAGAATCATCCTTGGTTCTTGTTTATGCAAAATCGTCACTAGGAAGTGACTGTGTGGTCAAATACCACATTCGCCAGTTTTGCAGATTTGCCCTTGTGAGGGTGAAGCTGTGTTTTTTGCAGTGACAGAATTTTTTGCAGTGTTCTGTAATGGCGTCTAATTCTCTTTCATAGATTGTCACTGAAAAGCTTGACAAGAACAACTTCCAAGCATGGAAGTTTAGAATGACGAATTTCCTTATGGGAAAAGGATATTGGGAATTTGTTGTAGGAAATGAAGAAGAACCAGTTCTTCCTGATGTTCCCAATCAGCAGCAAATGCAGGCATTTAAAGCATGGCATGAGAGAGCCAAGAAAGTTATGTACTGGCTGTCTATCAGTATTTCAGACTCTATGATTGTGCATATTCAAGATGCAAGTACGCCAAAGGAGGCATGGGATACTTTGTAAAAAATGTATAGCACAAATACGCAAGCCAGGAAAATGCAGCTCAAGCAAGAGTTGCATAATGTGCAAAGAGAAAGTATGAGCATCAATGACTACCAATGAAGGTAAAGAAGATTGCAGATGCACTTGCTTCCATTGGGTCGCCAGTGGAAGATGATGATTTAGTTTCTGTGACCTTGAATGGTCTAGGAAAGGATTATGCACAGTTTCGGACATCCATTTCAGTTCGTGAAAGATTTTCTGATTTTGAGGAGTTGATTGCTCTTCTAGTTTCTGAGGAGCAGAGAAATGGTGGTGCATCTTCTTCAGGAGAAACTTCAAAAGAAGTTGTCTTCTACTCAAATGCTGGAAGAGGTAGAGGCAGAGGTAGAGGAGGCCGATCTGGAGGCCGTGGTAGAAATCAAAATATGCAGCAAACTCAAGAAAACCAGTCCTATGGAGGAGGACTGGTAACTCTAGAGGCAAGGGGAGCCAAAGAGGTCGTGGTGGATGGCAAAGAGGCCAAAATGCAAACAGTAATGTTGAATGCTACTACTGTGGTAAAATGGGTCATATGGCTAAAGACTGCTATAAAAAGCAGAATGACATCATGAATGGAAAATTGCAACAAGGGAATTATGCATCTTCTAGTAGACAAGGTGATGACAGAAATGAGCATTTGTTCATGGTGCAGCACATGAACAATTCTGTGACAAGTGCAGAAGAAAGCAATGATGTGTGGTATGTTGACTCAGGTGCATCAAACCACATGACAGGTCATGCAGAATGGATGGAGGATGCAAGGAAAATGGAAAAACCAGGATTTGTGGAGACTGGTGATGATACTACACATCCTATTGTGCAGATTAGAAAAAATCATTTGTCTATGCAGGATGGGAAAAAGAAATACCTGTCCGATGTATTTCATGTCTCGAATATCACCAAGAATCTGGTTTCTGTTGGTCAAATGGTTGAGCAGGGCTTGCAGGTCAGATTTAATCCTCATGGATGCTTTGTTGAGGATATGAAAAATAAAGGTCGCTTGATAGCAAAAGGAAAGAAGAAGGGCAGAATGTTTACGTTGGATGCAGACATGCCTGGATTGAGTGCAGCAATGTTTGCACATGGGACCGGTGTAGTTGCAGATATTGATATCTGGCATAAACGCATTGGTCATGTTAATGTACAATGACTTAAATCAATGCAAGCCCAAAATATTGTTGCAGGATTGCCTAAATTCAAGGTTGCAGAAATGCATAAGGTATGTGAAGCCTGTCAGTTTGGAAAACAGGCAAGGAAACCATTTCCTAGACATGTTCAAGAGAGTAAGAAGCCATTGGAATTAATCCACTCTGATGTGTGGACTACTAAAGCTGCATCTCTTGGAGACTGTCATTATTTTGTCACTTTTATTAATGACTATAGCAGAAAAGTTTGGGTGTATTTTATGAAAAAGAAAAGTGAAGTTTTGGGGCATTTCAAAACTCTTAAAGCTATGGTTGAAAAAGAAATAGGTCTGCAAATAAAATGCCTAAGGTCAGATGGAGGGGGAGAGTACCTCTCAAATGAGTTTGCAAGGTTCCCGTAAGAGCATGGCATAAAGCAACAATATTCATGCAGTCATACCCCATGACACAATGGAATTGCAGAAAGGAAAAATAGGCATATTGAAGAGGTATCTCATGCCATGCTCAATGAAAAAGACTTGCCAGATTTTTACTGGGCTGAAGTAGTTGCTACAGCAGTCTACATAATGAATAGGACTCCCACTGCAGCAATACATGGCATGACTCCAGAGGAGAGGTATACTGGTAGGAAACTAGATATTTCTCATTTGAAAATTTTTGGTTGCATTGCCTATGTTCATGTGCCAGATGAGTTGAGATCCAAGTTGGATCCAAAAGCTGAGAAGTGCATCTTTATTGGTTATTCTCTGCAGCAGCAAAAAGGGTATAGATGCTATAACCCTTCTACTCGTAAGTTTACAGTGAGCAAAGATGTTGTTTTTGATAAGATGAGTAGCTGGTATAAACCAATAAATGTGATTGATAATGTAGATGCACAAAATGGTAATGCTGTACAGAACTCACAGCAGCAGTCACAAGATATTAGTGGACCTGGAGCGTCCTCTAGCAGTGGTTCACATTCTTCGCCATGGACAAGTAGATTGAGATCAGGAGAATCTTCTCAAAGCAATGCAGACAGTGGTATGAAGGTATCACGAAAAGGAAAAGAGAAGGTAGATCAGCCCATGTTTGATGCGAATGCAGGTCACTCTTATGTGGATGGTGAATCCAGTGGCTCAAAACAGAGCATTGATGATGAGTTGGGTATTCCTTCTATTGTTACACCTGGAGTAAGGAAGACCAGGGATGTTTTGAGAGCACCTGGGAGTGAACCTACTTTGCACAGGTATACCAGAGCTAGGTATCCTGTGGATAGGCTGAAATACGATGGATTTACAGCCACTCACTATGCCTATATGGTCAAAGTGATACAGGAACCAGAATCCACTTCTTTTGAGCAAGCCATGGGAAAAGAAAAATGAGAGAAAGCCATGGATGAAGAAATGGATGCCTTGGAAGCAAATGCTACATGGGAATTCGTACCTTTGCCTAAATGTAAGAATGCAATTGGCTGTAAGTGGGTTTATAAGGTGAAGCACAATGTAGATGGTTCTGTGAACAGATACAAGGTAAGATTAGTAGTCAAGACCCGGGTATGCACAAATATATGGCATTGACTATGAAGAAACATTCAGTCCGGTTGCAAGGATGGCAACCGTAAGAGCAGTCATTGCTATGGCTGCATCAAAGGGATGGTCTTTACATCAGATGGATGTAAAGAATGCCTTCTTGCATGGTGATTTGCAAGAAGAGGTCTATATGGAGCAGCCACCGGGTTATATGCATGCTGTTCATCCTGAGTTTGTTTGCAAGTTGAAGAAAGCCTTGTATGGCTTGAAGCAAGCACCTAGAGCATGGTCTGACAAGATAGGATAGTATCTTGTCACTATTGGCTTTCAGATTTCCAAGGCAGATTTCTCACTTTATGTGAGAAAAATAGAGAAAGGTATTATGCTACTTGTCATTTATGTTGATGATTTGATTATGACAGGTGACAGTGATGAAGATATCCTTCATGTGAAAATGCTATTGAAGCAGAAGTTTGAGATGAAGGATTTGGAGGAGCTACGTTATTTCTTGGGCATTGAGGTGATTAGATCACCAAGTGGGATACAGCTCTTGCAGAGGCAATATGGATTGGACATGCTGTCCAAATACGGGATGAGAGGCTGTAAGCCTATTTCAGTTCCTTTGGAGCAGAATGTGAAGCTGAGCATAGATGCAGGTGAGCTTCTGGAAGACCCTACTATGTACAGACGCATAGTAGGAAGCTTGATTTATATGACTATTACCAGGCCAGATTTGAGCTATGCTGTTGGACTCGTAAGTCAGTTTATGCAGGCTCCAAGGAAACCGCATTTGGATGCGGCTAGACGCATACTCAGGTATGTGAATTCCACATTGCAGTATGGACTATTTTATGAGATTGGGGTTCAGATACAGCTGCATGGATACACTCATGCTGATTGGGCTGGTAGTATTTCTGATAGACGATCTACCAGTGGATATGTGTTCTCTTTTGGGAGTGCTGCAGTTACTTGGAGTAGCAAGAAACAGCCTACAACTGCCTTATCCAGCACAGAGGCTGAGTATAGGGGCGCAGCAATGGCTGCATGTGAGGTAGCTTGGTTGCATAAGCTACTTTATGATATGCATCAGCCTACAGATGGGCCAGTTGTCATTTATTGTGAAAACATGAGTAGTATACACTTGGCAAATAACCCAGTCTATCATGCTAGAACAAAGCACATTGAGGTGCATTATCACTATGTGCGAGAGAGGGTTTTACTAGGTCTTATTGATCTAGTTTATGTCAGCATAGAGGATCAGGTAGCTGACATATTTATGAAGGCATTGGGCGCAGAGAAGCTGCGCAAGTTCAGAGACTTGCTTGGTGTGCAGGAATCGGGATTGAGCTCAAGGGGGAGTGTTGAGATATCGAGCTCCACTCGTGATATGCCAGGGTGACCGTTGTGCATTTATGTCACCAATTTGTTAGTTGCAGATGCGGTTGGTACACCGCCCATGAATAATAGCTAGATGACAGCTATCCTTATCTACTCTAGTTCATGGCTTAGTTAGTATGCCACCTTAGTTAGTTGAGTTTGGTTTGAGACCCAGATATAGGGTTCTTCTATTTATTTGTATAAGACTTCTTTTTGGCTTACACAACTAAGAAGAGGAAAACTGTTTTCAGCCTCCACCTTTGTATGTATTCCCCCATTGTGCAAGCAAGAAAGCTACAAGTGAGACTCCTTCCTTCTCTCCCACAATCTTGACATAGCTCCCTATCCCTATCCCCAAATGCAAACAGTGCCGCAATACAATGCACCTAACCCACAGTGGCCACTGCAAACGATAGTGCCTCAAATGATGGTTCAACAACAACAACAGTGGCCACAAATAGTTCCTCCAATGGGGACTCAACCATAGTGGAACCCTACCCACTGGAACCAACAACCCCAAGTCTCAACAGGAGCTCTAAATCATAAACAAAACAGAGGATCTCCTGGATCAACCCAACCAATGTATGTAGTAATTACAGAAGCTTTCCAAAACCCTACTACAAGTACTTCAGGAGGTGAAAATTTGAAGGACTACTTGTCCAACTCAGTCACAAGTATCAAGAAAGAGCTTATGGATGTGATGACAGAACATCTACAGACGCTGAAGATGGATACTACCAATATATCCACTCCTGCGGGAGGTGGAAGGGATGTGATGCATTCTAATACATGGTGCAGAAAGTGGCATCAAGCGGGACATTTAGCCATTGAATGTACCTGAAAATCAACCATTCTTGGAGCCTTTCTATTCATATTGCTTGAGGAAGAACCATACAGAGGATATTTGCTCTGTGAAAGAGATGCACGAATGAAGAAAGAAAGATGAAGATGCAAGATTCAACTTGTTGGAATCCAAAATGACAATGTAGGACATTGGACCAAAGCCTAGGGAGTTTGGTCCTAATTTTGGTCCAAGGAGATTTCCCTCTCTAAGTAATAGAGGACGACGGTCTTGGCAGTAGCCAGAGATCAAAAGTGGAGTGTTATAGATGTGGGAAAAAGAGTCATATCTCACCAAATTGTCCAAACCCTAGAAGGTCTGTGGATTACAAGCCCTTATGTGATCGATGCAAAGGAGAAGGACACACTACAAAAGATTGTCCAAGTCCATCCCCTATGAAATCTACTTCTAATACCCAAAGAAAAACCCAAGAACCTACTTCTAATTTGGTGGAATTGGAAGTTGCTGCAATAACACGTGCAAAGAAAGGAGAACCTATAGTTCCAAAAGAGAACGTTCCCTCTACTAAGACTGTGAAGTTCAACCTTCTCGGGAGAAGCAGACCAATGCAGTCGAGAATAAGGAAGTACAGAGCACTACAAAGCCACAGAGAGCCACAGAGATAGTTGTAGAGGCAAGACCAGAGGTCCAGGAGAGATAGAGGATTCCGCCAAAGTACCTCCTCATGGAGAAGAAGTGCACAAGTTGCTATTCCTTGAAGAAAAAGGGAAGATAAAAGTGGGCGTGGCCCCATTTCCCAACTAATTGGAAAAGCACATGGATCCTATCAAAGAGTATGGTTTGGTCAAAGACCTAGACACTTTTAAATCTAACTTAGGATTCTGATAGTTATTGACATTGTCTCCCAGTTGTCAAAAGAAATTCAAAAGCATACTTACAAGAAAAGAGGCCTAATTGTCCCATCCGTGGTGACCAAGTCCAACATAGCCTCAAAACCCGTAAAGAAAGTAGATGTGGCTAACGCCTTCTTGGATCCTAGAACCCCAAAGATTGGCATATGGATTGAAGGGTGCTTTATTTCAAATGCATTGATTGATGGAGGCTTGTCAGTAAACATAATGATGGATGTGACAATGAAGTGTCTAGGTTTGCAAGGAATATAGCGTATGCAGTGGCTTATCAAGTTAGCAGACCAAAGTAGAATCAAACCGTTGGGCATTCTCCCATATGTAATGACAACCCTCGCAAGAAGAGACTATTGGATGTCATATCTAGTGGTCAAACCAAATTCCTACGGGACCTCATACCCTCTGCTGTTGGGAAGACTTTGGCTTTTTGAAGCAAGAGCAAGGATAGATTGGTTCAAAGAGACCCTAACCCTAGGCAGAGGACCCAATAAAGTAGTATTGAAGTTGTATGGATCACAAAAAGGAAATGGATCCATATCCATCAAAGTTGTAACCGACTCCTCTAATGAAATAAAAGATGGTACATCAAGAGACGAAGGGGCTGTCAAGCATATATTTTCCAAGAAAATAGAGGCACATTCCCTAGTAGTGGGCATTGTAAGCCAATTACTGAAGGAAGTAAAGTCTCTGTCTATGGATAAATACCTCTTTCCTGAACTCAAATTGAATTTTGAAATCACCTCAGACAATAAGATAGAAGCATGGATGAATTTTTCTTCCAGTTACATGGCAGTAGCAGAGATAGAGTTAGAGACAATGCCAGAGACAAAGACAAAGACAGAGATAGAGGCAAAAGCAAAAGTAGAAGACACAATAGAGAACTTATTCTTCTCTTAGAGATCCCCCACAGAGATAGAATCTTAAGAGGACAAATGTGATAATGTAGAAGAAGATTATGGACGCGAGCTAGAAGAGTCAATCCTACCCACGGAAGGCGGAGATGAGGAAGAAGTTTTTGAAGTTCTTGAAGCCTTAGAAGCAGAAGATCCCTCTCTCATGATCGACAAAATGATTATGGTACCTTTTGCACTGATTAATGAACCACTTCATGAGAAAAGCCTTTATAAGAAATGGATTAAGAAGAATAGGCTTTCCTTCGGCAGTGGCTCTTATCATCCAAAGTTACCCTTCCTTAAAGAAGATGATGACAATGCACCTTTCCAACAACCCCCAACCTTGTAGCTCAAACAAAATGTAGAAAGTTCCTATTATGTGACGTTCTTGGATGCATATTCAAAAGAGGAATCCTCAAGCCAAGAAGTAACTCTTCCCCAACCCAAACCCAAAAACTCAATGATACCCTTTTAGCCTCCCAAAGAGCAAGCTAGATCTCCATTAAAAGAGGACATTAGTTCCAGTGCATCATTAGAAGATGAGACCACTCACTTGAAGGAGTCAAATCTTTACCCAAAAGCAATATGTGGGACATTTATCCATGAAGTGGAAGGTGAAAATCAATTGATGTTAATGGATGTTGATGGTATTGAACGTCACTTGAAGGTGGATCTAAATCTTCCAAAAGAGGAACTACTGGTCCTATGAGACCTACTAAAGGAGAACTTAGATGTGTTTTCATGGTTGTACAAAGATCTAATGGGGACTGATCCCATAGTATACCGACACCACATTGACCTAGAGCTTGATGCCAAACCAGTGAGGCGAAGATAGAGGCTCCTTGAAGCTCCTTGAAGTTGAGTTCATTTATCTAGTGACTAACACAGTGAATGGGTTTCGCCCATTGTGGTAGTACCCAAGAAGAACGAGAAACTTCGAATATGTGTGGACTTCCAAAAGTTGATTTCCAAGATAAAGAAGGATCATTTCCCTATCCCTTTTACAGACCAACTATTGGGCATAGTGGCAGGCCATGAGCTCTATTCCCTCTTGGATGGATTGAGCGGATACAATCAAGTCCAAATTGCAGAGGAAGATCAATCCAAAATAACCTTCACAACCGAATGGGGAACCTACACTTATAGAGTGATGTCATTTGGGCTCTGTATAATGCTCCTATTACTTTCCAATGAGTGATGATGGCTACCTTCAAGAACCATTTACATGATTTCATTGAGGTGTATCTTGATGATTTCTATGTCTATAGCCTAATCCGTGAGCATTGGGGACACTTAGAGTAGTGTTTTGATCGATATCGAGAGTATGGGATTTCTCTCAAAACCATGACAAATGTGTCTTTGGTGTCTCATTCGAAGTTCTTCTGGGTCATATTGTCTCTGCACAAGGGATAGCAATAGATCCTGCTAAGATTGAGAAAATTGCCCCCTTGACAGCCCTAACCAACCTCAAACAATTGAGGGGATTTCTTGTCCATGTGGGCTATTAAAGAAGATTCATTGTGCACTTTGCAACGAAGGCAACTCCTTTGTATAAACTCCTGAGGAAAGATGTCGAGTTTACATGGACCATTGATTGTGACGAAGCGTTTGATGGACCTAAAAACGGGCCGGCACTGGCTCATGCACTAGCCGGACCTCGTCACTATGCGCAAGACAACCCCTCGGCCTCGCGGCCAGGAGCGTCTATCAAAAATCTCTGCCTTCCTAAACATTGCGTTTGTAATACGTTGTAGTCCAACTGATCCTAACCCAATATTACTCCTCAGAGGGAGTCCCTTTCACATAGCCAAAAGGCTCGAATCACATACACATGGGGTTCCTCCTACGGCTGAATGCCGTCAACCCTCTGCGACTCTCCTACACCTCGGGGATTGGCCCCTCGATGCGCCGCTCAACATTTAGACATTTCGCACAAACGTCACTCAAGGTACCAAATAAACGTATCCAGGAATGTACCATTGTCCTTACTTGACTTCCCCTATAATCCTCGACTAGCCTACAGCATAGGAACCTCACGCTCTCAACGGTGGGTCAAGGGCCTACTAAAGACAATTGCTATGCATATCCAGGAGCTAACTCTGATACTTTTAATTTCCTCTAAATGATCATGCAAAGAGGTGGATGCCTAGTGCTCAAACATTTTAAAAAACCAGCAGCGTGTAAGTGCAAAACATCTCTTTCATGCTTTTCTTTCTAACCGCTTTGTGCTTCGCTGCAACACCTAGCACCGAAGTGATCTTCGTGCTACTAGGTTTTAATTTTTATCATTATTATTCCGCCCTAGATGCAAGGCATATAAAATCAGCAAATTATTCCTCATGCTCAGCGGCATTTAACCATTTTTTCCACAACTCTACCCTTCCCCGTTGGTAGTGCATCATTATATTCATTTCTTTTAGGGTTTCATTGTCATTTTATGTGGAGAAAGGAAGGAAACACACACTACAACATATAAACAAGGCTGAACTGAAGCATAACTTCATGCCCCAGCCTTGCTATACATCAACAAACATAAATCCTATTTTTCTGTATTTTTCGTAGCCCCAAATGTATTTTTCCCCTATTTTCCATGGTGTTTTTATCATTTTTCCCCATTTTCTTCATTTTCTTGTATTTTTTTAAATTGCTGAAAATTGAAACCAGTTTGTGGGCTGTGGCCCTTAGTTCATTTGCAACAAAATTGAAAGATTAGTTGATGTGTATCGACGGTTTTTCCCATTTATATGCCCAAAACCCTTGTTTTTCCCCATTTTTCATGGTTTTCGGGTTTCTTGACATTATTTCGAGCCATGAAATGCATGTTTTTCATAATTTCTGGTTATAAACAGTAAGAACTCAGAAGAATCAGCAGCATAATCAAATCTTAGTCCATATGAACGGCATTCCATCAATCAAAAGCATAAAACACTAAATTTTCTTTGTAATTTTTTAGTTTACCGCTTAAACGCGTGTTTCGGGTTTTGTATCCATGGCTGTAGATTTGGAAAACAGCAACCCTTCATGTCCAGCAACATCACAAATCACCATTCTCAGCCCGTGTAGCAATCCGGTCCATGCCGGACAAGCCTCCATCATTCTTTCTTCATTGCTCCTTCCCACACATGAACTGCCTCTTAGAAGAGAGAGAGGGAGGAGAGAGAAAGACTAGAATCAGAAATTTCAAACCAGGCCATCATTCCACGGGCGAAGGGCGGCGATAGAGTCCACAGACAGAGGGGAATGAAGCCCCATAATCCATTGGGGGGGTTGTTTGCAGCAGCCATGATGCCTCTCATCCATTCATGGCGCATTTTTCGGGCGCCATCTTCTTCCACGTTTTTTCATGCCTCTTCATTCTCTCTCCACGTTTTTTGCTTCATAAGGTGCATAAATTTTTTGGGGGGGGTCCAAACTCAAAAGGCATGCTCAAATTTGGCCTCCCAAGTGTCCACCTTTTCATATCTTGACCGTTTCCTTGGCCATTTTCCTGTCCGGACTCCGAATTGAGCTCTGAAAAATCCTGGGCGTCCATCTTAGCATCCCGCATTGGCCAGTAGCTTGTGTCAACCCGCACAACTGTCTGAAAAATTATGAAAAATCAACAAGTGTCGCTCGGGCGCCTTTAAAGCACTTTGGCGCTTAAAATCGTCCTAGATCGAGCCGCCGCCTTTGACAGTGAATATTTTTCCCTTGATATTCATAATTTTTAGCTATTTTTAAGCACTTGCCGTCTCCTAAATTCCGCTCTCAGCGTTCAACACCCTGAAGTTGTGTTTGAAGCACCTATCTTGCAACCTCCTAATTGGACAAAGGAATTCCATGTGCACACTTATGCGTCTGTTGAAGGCCTAGGTGCAGTCTTATGCCAAAAGGGCCTCTCCAAGTTAGATCAACCAATCTATTATGCAAGTTGGAAAGTAATCGATAGAGAGCGAAACAACACAATGATAGAGCTTGAGTGTTTAGCAATGGTGTTTGCTTTGGAGAAGTTCCGATATTAGTTTCTATCGATACATTTAAAATTCTACTTGGACGATGAAGCCATGTCTTTCCTAATGAATAAGGCTGACATGAAGGGAAGAATGATGAGATGGTTTCTTTTTTTTCAAGAGTTAGACTTTGAAGTAGTTACCAAACCCAGTTGCTCTCATGTCTTGGTTGATCACCTTTCAGGAATCCCTCAAAGTGATGATGAAGATGAGCAAAATGATTGAGACCTTCCTGATGCTTCGTTGTTTCTAGTTGAAAAAATTACCCCAAGGTATGTAGATATAGCCAACCTCCTGGCAACCAAATAGTATCCCCCTGGCATCTTGAGCCGTGAGAGGAAGAAGCTTCTATTGTAATCAGCCCCCTACACCCTACTAGGAGGTGGTTTGTACAAGAAAGGCAAGGATAAAGTCTTGCAAAAATGTGTTGTAGGAGAAGAAATCGGTATAGCATTGAAAGAATGCCATGATGAGCCCTGTGGTGGACACTTCATAGGAGAAGCGACTCCGATTATGTATGTGTGATTATGGTAAATTGATTTTTAAAGTATCTCATCAAAAAAATGGTTACATGTTGACTTGCTAGGCCGGCAGCACGTAAAAATGAAAGAAGCAACAACCAGAAAGGCCTTACTTGCAAGATATTGGTGGCCAATCCTCCACAAGGATGCCTATGATTACTACAAATGGTATGATGCATGTCAATAAATGGGAAAGCCTACCAAATCCAATGCCATGCCCCTGCAACCCATTCTTCCCCTGAAGCTATTTGAGAGCTGGGGAATTGATTTCGTGGCCCCCATTGATTTGCCAACCCAAAGGAGACAAGATAGATACATCTTGGTCTATACAGACTATGTAACCAAGTGGTGTGAAGCTAAAGCTCTGAAGTAGGATGTTGGTAATAGCATGGCCTTGTTTCTATATGAGAACATCATCACCTATTTTAGTAGTCCCCTAGAGCTTATCATTGACCGAGGTACCCACTTCCTTAAAAAGATCATGGAAGAGTTGATAGAACTGTACAAGATCCATCACCATAAGTCCACACCCTATTACCCTAGAGCCAATGTCCAAAGTCAAAGTCACCAATCATATTCTCTACTCGATTTTGACAAGAACAATAGCCGCACATCATCATGATTGGGATGATCGGCTTATAGAGGCCCTCTAGGCATACAGAACCGTCAGTGTGTCTTTATCTATGACCGACATCTATGACAGCTAGTGTGTGCAGCTGTCTACATGTGACTACATTAAATAAGCCGGGTTAGTAGTCAGTTAGTGACCTGACTAGAGTTAGTCTGTCTAGTCTACACTTACACTAGGTCACTTTATCTTTGTATGGTGTGTGCTTTTCAGTTTTGATGTGTGGAACATGAAGAAAGGACTTTGAGAGCCTGAAGGCTCATGGATATGGAGTTTCCCTGTCTCTCTCTCTCTCTCAACTTTGAACATGGTATCAGAGCTTTACTTTGTGGACCTCTTGGAGCAGGAGGGAGTGAAGATGATTTGTAGTTGAAGACTTGTGTCATTTTTTCAAACAGACTGAATGCCATTGTAAACTAAAGGTATGCATTGAGTGATGGCCTACTCTATGGTCAAGCTGCAGGTTGTGGCTTGTTTAGAGCCTTGTGAAGGGGGTATTGAGCACTAGTGTGTGCTCCATCAGCATCAAACCCAGCAAATCGAGCTACTGAAGCAAAGGACAGATCTGCGTGAGCTACACCTGTTTCTTGCTATCAGTAGTTGGGCTGCACTTCATCAAATGTTGGTGCATTTGATCATCAAATGCTTGGTTAGGTCAGGTATGAAGTGCTTTGAGATGGCAAGAGGCAAATGCTTGACCTTGAGCTCTGACATGAATTGAGATAAGAGTGGGCAGATCTGAAAAAAAGGGGCAGCACTGCTGTATACACAGTATACATGGTATATGCAACACATTGAAGAGCTTTGGAAGCTCTCTGACAAGCCCAGAAGCACTCTTGGAGCATAGGTATATGCTGGAGGTCATATGTACTTGTTGTGATCCATTGCAAGCTGATTTTTGTAACTGAAATACTCAGATGTGGAGCATTTCAGACAGGATGAAAACTGTCATTTAATATGGACATCAAGCATTTGTTCCTTACTGAAGCATAGTGTGACATTTGGTGACATCTATGAGATGTATGTACTGACATGTGTATGTCAGAATGTTCATGGGTTGAGAAAAGCATTAAGTGCTACTGAATGCCGAATTTTTTGAAGCTGAAGCAAATGCAATCTTGTCTTGTTGGCTGAGTACAAATTGCAGAAGTAATGTATGACTTTGCTCATTAGAGACAGACAGTCTAGGGTCACTACATAGACATGCATTGACCTTGTCATACTAGAGCAAATGTATGATTTGATTTGAAGACACTTTGAAGCAGTTTGGAGCTTATTATGCTGAATTTTGGTTGACTGCAACCTGCAACTAAATTTGTTGACGCTTGTATGTGCTGGTTATGCACTTTTCTGTGCCTCTATGCTCATGTCTTGTTTGCAAAATGTACTAGCAGCTACCTTGGAGATTTTGGAACATGTATGACATGATTACCACCAAGTTTTGGACTTGAAATTGCTGATGGTTACTCACAGTTTACAGTTTTCAAACTGCATGTATGTACCCTAGCAGTGAGGTTACAGAAGCTTAAGCTGAAGTAAACACATAGCTTATGTATTGACAGTTATCTACAGTTGAGACCACTTGTTTGTGGGTTGTTTTGGTGTGTCAGTGGGCTGAAATACCCTTTTTTTTTCTGCAATTTAGTGCAAAAAAATTATCATAAACTGTTACGGACTGAACTTGGTCAGTCATAGTTATTGGTCTGCAGGGAGTCAGGCACTTGATAGACAATCTATTGCATCATGGCTAATGCACATGGGACTGACAATATCACTCAGATAGTTGGAGAGAAGTTGGACAACAAGAACTTTGCATTATGGAAATTCAGAATGAAAAACTTTCTGGTTGGCAGAGGTTATTGGGATCTATGTACAGGAGATGAAGTTGCTCCTGAGTTGCCTGCACACAATCCAACAAATGAACAGAAAAGAGCCTACACGCTATGGAATGAAAGAGCATGCAAGGTGCTGCATTGGTTTTCCTTATGTATATCTGATGCTATGGTAATTCAAATCACTGGATGTGAGACTCTGAAGGATGCTTGGGACATGCTAATGAAAAATTTTGGAACCATGACACATACAAGGAAGATCCAGTTGAAACAGCAGTTCAACAACATGTCTAGGAATGGCAAGAGCATCCAAGCGTATACCACGGAGATTAAGACCATAGTTGATCAACTTGCTACTATTGGCTCAAGTGTATCAGAAGATGATATGATTGTTGTTGCCTTGAATGGCTTAGGTAAAGAGTACAAAGCTTTTGACACTTCCATTTCTGTCAGAGAAGAGCCCCCTAGCTGGGAAGAGCTAGTTGCTTTGTTGCTGCATGAGGAAGTCAAACTTGGTTTGAATACAGGTTCCAGTGCATCTCAGAGTAGAGACACTGTGTTATACTCTAGCCAGCATGGTAGAGGATCCAGAGGTCGTGGTTCATTTCGAGGTCATGGTGACACTCGTAATGCTTATGGACAACAACAGCAGTAGAGTAATTGGCATGCTGCAAATACACAAGGTATAGCGTGGATCTAGTGGGTTTAGAGGCAGGGAGAGATCACCCCAAAGTAGAGGTGGTGGATCTGGTTCATGGCAGTCATCTGATCAGTCCAACAGGGACAAGGACTGCCATTATTGTGGCCGGTACGGGCATATTGCAAAGTATTGTTACAAGAAGCAGGGAGATATGAAGGCAAAGGACAGACAACATGGGCAGTATGCATCTTCCAGTGGTGCTCATGATGAGCCAGTTGATAGAATCTTTGCCATGCAGCATATATCTAAAAATACATTGAGACATGATAGAGATGACAGATGGTACATTGACTCTGGAGTGTCAAACCACATGACACCGCATGGAGAGTGGTTTGATGAGATGGTTGCAGGTACACATGGTCATGTATGTACTGGGGATGACACCCAACATGACATAAAGCATAAAGGGATTGTTCCTCTTATGATGCCTGATGGCAAGAAGAAAGGCCTGCATGATGTATTACATGTATCGACCATAACAAAGAATCTGTTGTCTGTGGGTCAAATGGCAGAACAAAATTTACAAGTGAGGTTTAACAAAGATGGGTGTTTCATTGAGGAGTATGGAAATGACTGCAAGTTAATTGCCAAGGGCAGAAGGGATGGCAGGATGTTTACATTGGATGCGACCATTCCAGGACTTAAGGCAGCCATGTTTGCTCATGAAGAGAGTGTCATTTGGGATGTAGAGATTTGGCATAAGCGGATTGGACATGTCAATGTACAAAAGCTGAAATCTATGCAGCAGAAGGAAGTAGTACTTGGATTACCTAAATTCAAGTATAATGATTTTGATCATGTATGCCCTGCATGTCAGTTTGGGAAGCAGGCACCGTTTCCTTTCATGAGACATGTAAAAAACAGCACTAGGCCTTTACAGTTGGTGCACTCTGATGTGTGGGGTCCTTCACATAATGCTTCTTTTGGCGGTGCACAGTATTATGTCTCATTTATTGATGATTTCAGTAGGTACACTTGGCTTTATATTTTGAAGCATAAGGATGATGTGTTTGATGCATTTAAAGACTTCAAGAAACATGCTGAAAATGAATTGGGATGTTATATATCATGCTTAAGATCAGATGGAGGAGGTGAATATGTCTCAAACTACTTTGATAGGTATCTTGCTAAACATGGGATCAGAAGACAGCTCACATGTAGTTATACACCGCAGCAAAACGGTGTTGCAGAGAGGAAAAATAGGGTTTTGATGGAGTCAGCTAGAGCTATGCTGAATGAAAAATGTATGCCAAATGGTTATTGGGCTGAAGCAGTGATAACTGCTATCTATGTGCCGAATCAAACCCCTACAGCAGGGATTCATGATGTCACTCCGTATGAACGGCTGTATGGTCATAAACCTGATATTTCGCACTTGAAGATATTTGGCAGCATTGCATATGTGCATATACCGGATGAGAAGAGGAAGAAATTGGATCCTAAGGCAGTGAAAAGTGTGTTTATAGGATTTGCACAGGAACGGAAAGCTTACAAGTGTTATGTACCTTCTTCGCATGAGACACTCATAAGCAGAGATGTGGTATTTGATGAGTTAGCATCCTGGTATGGGAATCCTATTTGCAGTGCCTACTGATGGCTCACCCAGTATGAGTCATGCTGAAAGTACTCCTATAGAGAGTACTTCCATGATTGGTCAGATAGGTGATGTATCATCTACAGTGAGTCCTTGGACAAGACGATTGCGAAGTCGCACTACTGCATCCACTAACACGGATATGTTAGTGAGGGGGAGAACATATAAGGGAAAAGAAAAGGTTTTTGAAGATGTAACAGGTCCACTCACTGCAGGTTATGATTCATCTAGCAGTGACAGCTTAGGCAGTGAATTGGGGATTCCGTTTGTTATGACACCAGGTGCTAGGCAGAGCCGATATGTACCGCCTCATGAGAGGCAAGCTCACAGTGAGCCACAGCTCAGGAGATCAGAGAGGGTCAGACGACCTGTTGATAGATACACTTACACTGGATATTCAGCCCGTCATTATGCTTATATGACAAAAGTAACAGGTTTTAGAGAACCAAGTAAGTTTGATGAGGTAGTTGCAGATGAGAATTGGCGTGCTGCTATGGATGAGGAATATTCAGCTTTGGCTGAAAATGGTACATGGGATTTGGTACAGTTGCCTAAGGGCAAAACACCTATTGGATGCAAGTGGGTGTATAAGGTAAAATGTAAATCAGATGGATCATTGGAAAGATATAAGGCCAGGCTGGTTGCAAAAGGGTATGCGTAGCAGTATGGTCTTGATTATGAGGAGACTTTCAGCCCTATAGCAAAGATGGCTACAATTAGAACTGTGATTGCTTTGGCAACAGCTAGAGGCTGGAAACTATGGCACATGGACGTAAAGAATGCATTTCTCAATGGAGAATTACATGAAGAGGTTTACATGGAATAGCCTGAAGGCTATGTACATCCAGAATTTCCAACACATGTATGTCGGCTGAAAAAGGCATTATATGGGCTGAAATAGGCACCCAGAGCATGGAATGCTCGCATTAGCAGTTATTTGCAACAACATGGTTTTCGATTGGGTGATGATGATCATAGTCTGTTTGTAAAGAAGACAGATAGTGGCTATGTTTTCCTAGTTGTCTATGTTGATGACTTAATCATTACAGGAGATGAAAATGGGATTGCTGAAATAAAGACATGTTTACAGGCAGAGTTTAAGGTCAAGGACCTTGGAGAGCTGAAATATTTTTTGGGGATTGAGGTTGTCTCTACACCTCAAGGCATATGGCTGCTACAAAAGCAATATGCTCATGACATGTTACAAAATTATGATATGACTAATTGCAAGCCTATGGATACGCCTTTGGAGCAAAATGTCAAGCTGCAGATTGATGTTGGGACAGAGATTGAGAATGTTACTATGTACAGACAGATGATAGGCAGCTTGATCTATCTCACGATCACTAGACCTGACTTGAGTTATGCTGTGGGGCTGATCAGTCAACTCATGTCGAAGCCTCGCAAACCACACTTGGATGCAGTCAGGAGAATTCTGAGATATGTAAAGAGTACCACAGATCATGGGCTGTTTTATGCATATGGGAAACCCCTTGACTTGATGGGGTACACTGATGCTGACTGGGCTGGTTGCACATATGATAGGAGGTCAACCAGCGGCTATGCATTTGGATTGGGTAGTAGCATGATCAGTTGTGGCAGAGTAAGAAGAAGCCTACAGCTGCATTGTCTAGTATGGAAGCAGAGTATCATGGTGCGGCCTGTGAAGCTAAGTGGTTACAGAAGTTGCTGAATGACTTGGGAGTACACTTGGACAACAAAGTCAAGCTGTACTGTGACAATTTGAGCAGTATTATGTTAGCAAGCAATCCTGTTTATCATGAAGATCAAAACACATTGAGGTTCACTACCATTTCATCAAGGAAATGGTTTTAGCGAATCAAATTGACTTGGAACATGTGAAGACTGAAGACCAGGTAGCAAACATATTTACCAAATCACTTGGTAAAGATAAGTTCATTCACTTTAGACAGCTACTTGGAGTGATGCAGATGGTTTGAGTTTTGTTTTTGAGCTTGAGGGTGAGTGTTAGAAATCAAGCTCACCGTCAGTGTGTCTTTATCTATGACCGACATCTATGACAACTAGTGTGTCCAGCTGTCTACATGTGACTACATTAAATAAGTCGGGTTAGTAGTTAGTTAGTGACCTAGTCTGTCTAGTCTACACTTACACTAGGTCACTTTATCTTTGTATGGTGTGTGCTTTTCAGTTTTGGTGTGTGGAACATGAAGAAAGGACTTTGAGAGCCTAAAGGCTCATGGATATGGAGTTTCCATGTCTCTCTCTCACTCTCAATTTTGAACAGGGTGAGTGACCAGTCCTTGCCCTTGATGTTTAATAAAGAGGTGAGATGTGTGAATCGAGCATCGCACGCACGAGAGATGGGCCTCTTAATGCACAAAGAACAAAATTGTTCTTGTGCATGGCACTATAAGGCTCCCTAGCCTTCCTTCTTGCACTAAATGCCGGCACATGGCGGGATGCATAGTTGTACCATCAATTGCACACAAGGCATGCACCCTCTGCACAAGTAACCATGAGGATTACATCAATGGGTTTCAGGAACGGGCTACCTCTTGTAGCTATCAATAGAGCATGAGACAGGGGGGTGAGCACGACTAGAGTTTCCTCAATCAATTATCGAGAGGTGATGATTGAGGGATGTTACGACACTTGGAGCTAGGTACATTCCCATTTTCCTATACACACAAGGGATGGGTTTCTATCATCACCACAAGACATGTCACTATGTTCTATGCACAGTACTATCAGGCTCCTTGACCTGATACTACCTTCTTGCACCTATGCCAAGATGGGTTGGAATACACTCTTGCACTATTAACTATGCACATTGGCATAATCCCTCTAAATCATTTCCCCCTTGCTCCATTCTAAATCAGGTGTGAGTTATGGGTTCCCATGATTATTCATTGAACAATGTGGGAGTTGGGGCGAGCAACTATTCTTTTATCCTCCTCCATGAGCGACAGTGAGCTGAATGTTAAACCCTTCATCATCACCGACAGATTTCACCAGCAAAGCTACCTCCGTGGGTGCTGCTACATGGTCCCTACCATGTTGGATGTGTGCTGTAAAGATTCTCTGGTACCTTCTGCAGATGACTGTGATACCACGCGTGCCATCAAAAATCACTTTCTATTATCTGAAAAATCGGGCCAAGTGTTTCTAACCCTATTCCTTTTTTTATTTTCAAGTGATGGTCATGTTTTAAGTGTGCGGACGTCATCGTCGAATTGAATGTTAAGTCTTAGGTCCCTGTTGCTCGGTTCACCCTTCCTGTTAAAGTCTTAAGTGTGGGGATGCGTCCTTGTGCACCTAAGAGGCATATACTCATGCATATCCTCATTCTGATCATGCATCTATGACATGGCCAGATTTTACCCTGATGGGGTCCCTTCCCCACCCACCCGTCCTCTCTCACTCCACTCCTAAGGACATTCCTCCCATGTTTCTCGTTATCCCTTGATTTAATGAGTTTCCATGTGAACATACCATACGTTCACCAGAACCCATATCGAACCTTATAGCCATGTTTGTCCCTTTGAATGGTACAGTTTTTCTTTTTACAACCCCCTATTCCGATGAATGGTTTACAAGTTATTAATTTTTGAATAATTTTACATCACCTTGACACGTTCCCATGTGAACGTGGTTTTTTTTTCTTCGGAACAACTAATGGATGTGATAGCCTGCCCTATACCTGCCACTTGACATTTTTCCTTTTTATAGCTAGTCATTTCGAGGTATAGTTTGTCAGTTATTAGTTTTTGTGTATTTTTCATACATCTTTTCGTCCTTTTTTCATGCGAACCTACCCTGTTCTCCTCAAAAATTTCTTTTAATTTGATAGCTTTGTCAAAATCACCTTCCTGCCCATTATTCCTTTTTATCCGCCCTGTTTTGACTTCTGGATTTTTTGTTATTAATTTGTATATGTGTTTTTGGGCCCCATTTTATCATTTTTCCATGTGAGCGCCTCCTCATGCCCCTGAAAATGTGTTCTAACCTAATCGCCCTGTCATCCACACTTGTCCTGACATTTTTCCTTTTTATTGTCTTTTGTTCCGATACACGGATCTTCCACAATTAATTTTCGTGTCCAATAGCAGATGCGTTTTTATTATTTTTCCCATGCAAACACACTTTACCTCCCTTGGAATTACTTTTTCCCATACCCATTGAGTCTGACGACTCAGTGCGGGTCTTTTTCATTTTTATCTTTTTGGGTTTCGACTTACGTGTCCCTCCTATTAAAACATGGATCTAGGACATGGCTAGAGGTGGAAGCTATAGAGGTTGGAAGAGAAAGAGTGAGTTCATGAAGACAGTGACATGACTAAGTGTTACACAAGTGAATAAGGTTCCAAGATGGAAGCTTGGACTTGTAAACACAATCTTGTGTATAGACAGATAATGACACAGAGACTTTACTGAAGGACAAAAGTGCTATGACTTGCATTAGAAAAGAGAGCAAGTGCAATGCTTTATAGAAAACTAGATGGTAGCACTTCTCCTACTATGCATATGGGATTCTAGTCCTGAGCCCTCATTTCTCCTTTCAAAGAAACTGAAGTAGGTGTGGGAGCTTTCGCTCAACCACCAAGACCCACGGACCGCTTATTGTTTCAAGTGTTCCAAGCAAGCTCTCATGGCTATCTCTCACCTAGCCGATGCGCTGTCGATCCTACAAATGCAGTGAACTTACCTTGATGCTCAATCGAGTACCCTCTTCTCTCTCACACTCCGGTAGCTCCACCATTCTCGATGCTAGCTCAAGCATCCTCAAGCCTCCTCCATCTCCAAGCTCCATCCTCCATAGCCGCACGCGCAAGAGAAGAGAAGAGAAGTTGGGGAGAGGAGATGGTGAAGAGCTTCACCCTCTTGATCCCTCCCTCTCACACACACTCACTCCCTCACACTCTCACACTCCCTCTCTCAAGAGCATACACAAGCAAGAAGGAGAGAAGAAGAGAGGAGGAAGAAGACTAGTTTTGCCACACCAAAGAATGAGCTCTTCATTCACTTTTCAACTTTATATACAAAACCCTACTTTCCTTTTGGGCGGTCATCCCCTTTTTCCCTTTTTTACATGGCCGGTCATAGCCTAGGCCCTGTTTTCCATTGTCCTTTTATCTTCCTTGTTTCCTTTCACTACCCTTCTATATTTACAAATTGCACGGGTGAGAGCCCGTGTTGAGATATCGAGCTCCACTCGTGATACGCCAGGGTGACCGTTGTGTATTTATGTCACCGACTTGTCAGTTGCAGACGCGGTTGGTACACCGCCCATGAATAATAGCTACATGATAGCTATCCTTATCTACTCTAGTTTGTGGCTCAGCTAGTATGCCACCTTAGTTAGTTGAGTTTGGTTTGAGACCCATATATAGGGTTCTTCTATTTCTTTGTACTTGAGTTCTTTTGGCTTACACAACTAAGAAGAGGAAAACTGTTTTCAGCCTCCACCCTTGTGTGTCTTCCCCCATTGTGCAAGCAAGAAAGCTTCAAGCGAGACTCCTTCCTTCTCTCCCACAATCTTGACAGCCCGGCACTCTTTTACAAGATTTTAGGGTGCGCTTTTCCCTTTTCGTGTTTGCCTTGGCCTTTTAAGGTTGTCCTTGCGCTTTTGGCCTTTTCTCCTTTTTTTCCTTCCATCGGGCTACCGTTTTTTCCGCCTTTCCCCTGTGTCTTTTCCACTTTCTTTCGCTCTCTTCGTGTTGGGGTTAACAGTAGGTGTGATTGCAAGCATCTTAACACCCCTCCTCAATCACAACCAGAAGTACAAAGCATATAGAGGCTTTAGTAAAAGCAACACCTGCAAAGTGTGGGCACACCATAGACATGGCAAAGCACCAAAGGTTGTCGCAAAAAAGGCTAAGTGTGGGTACCACAAACATGGTGGACATCCACGCTGTAACAGGGGCCTCACAAAGTGTACAGAGGCTATAGTACAAGGCTACATGAGGAGTTTGCAAGTTTATGTCCAAAGCATTAGGGCTAAGCAATAAAAGGCTAAAAATTTCTATCTGAATAGAAGGACTGATGATGTTTGTCCTTCTCCTGGTGGTCTTCTTCTTTCTTTGCTCCATAGCAAGGTAGGCCTTTTGAGACCTTTTTTTGTCTTGGCAGAACTTCTTGGTGTGTTCGGTTCTTTTGCAAAAGTCACAAAAAAGCTGGTCCTTCTTTCCTTTGTACCTGTTGCTAGCACATAGTGCTTGTTCATCTCTAGAGGTGCTTGGTTCTTCCTTAGTTTTTAGCTTCTTTTCCTCTTTTGATTAGAGTAGAACACCAATGTAAACATCTTCTTCCATTTTATTGTTGATTCCTGTAAGCTAGGTTAGAAGTCCTTCCATGTAATTTAGATGTGTGGCAAGTGATGTGTTGGACTTCATTTCAAGCCTGAAAACTTCAATCATGAGACCATACTTTGATGACTTAGACTGTGCACCAAACAAAGTGTCAAGTCTCTTCCAAGTATCCTATGAAGTATCATAGTTATCCACATGGTGGATATAGCTCTCATCTAGCTCTAGTTTGATAATGGCATGAGCCTTATCATCATTCTTTTGCCAAGTGACTGCAAGGTCTACATCACGAGGTTTCTTTTCTTTTCTAGTGGTAATGGCCCATAGGCCCTTCTTCATCAGGATGAGTTTGATGCGGGTTTGCCAAGTGTGAAACCCAACTCCTTTGAAGTGAGCTGTTGGAGAGTATTTTTCCATGTTGGATTTGCAAGGACAACAACAAATCAACTCCAGATTTCTCAGATTTTATCAGTGGAAGAGCAGATTACAGTGTGTCAAGAGACACTGGTAATGACAGTGTGAAAACACACTATGTAAAGACTCTGTCTAAGTTGATGTTGAACTTGAATCTTCTAAGTTCGGGGTCGTCAGTTCCTTCTTCAATCTTTACAAGACCTTCCCCTCTTTGATTTGATGCTGGGATAGCAGATTAGAGTGGTAATGGGTTGCTTCAAGTGGCAGGAGAGAGAAGATGATGAGATTTTGAGCTTAGATGAAAAATGGCTATGGAGTCATAGTTAGGGTTTCTGACAGTAGCCTGGTTTTTTTAACATTGCAGGAGCTATACTTGATCATTTTTAAAACTATTTATATAGAAATGAAGCTTCCTTTATTGGTTATCAATGCCCTATGATGGCGACTGAAATCGTGCTGCGCAGAGAGAGATCAGGGCGTTCGATCAACACAGCTGCAATTCTGGACAACATGACAAAATTTCAGCAATGCTGAAGTATATGATGGCCAATGTTGCACTCTAAGGTGCCAAGAACTAGTGCCTTGAGCAGAGAAACAAGTCTCTAGAAGAAATCGTGAGCTGATATGATTTGTATTGAGAGATCTAGGGACTCCAAGCAAGGTATGTCCTGCAGGTCACAAATGCAAGATATGGTAGTGACTGAGAATTTTGACAATGAAGCTCCAGGAGATTTGACTTGTGGAGTGAGATATAAGAGCTTCAAGCTGATAGGGTGTAGCTAGCTATAGTTGCCATGGAAGCTCAAGTGAAGGTAGAGTTGAGAGATGAAGTCATGGACTAGAGCTGAACTGACTAGAGTCGAAAAGGGACTGAGAGAGAGCAGAGAAGAGCTAAGTCGAGCTGAGCCATGGGCTCTGATACCGTGTTAAAACATGGATCTAGGACATGGCTTGAGGTGGAAGCTATGGAGATTGGAAGAGAAAGAGTAAGTTCATGAAGACATTGACATGACTGACTCTTACACAAGTGAATTAGGTTCCAAGATGGAAGCTTGGACTCATAAATACAATCTTGTGTATAGACTGACAATGACACATAGACTTTACTGAAGGACAAAAGTATTATGACATTGCATTAGAAAAGAGAGCAAGTATAATGCTTTATAGGAAACTGGATTGTAGCGCTGCTCCTAGTGTGCATATGGGATTCTAGTCTTGAGCCCTTATTGCTCCTTCCAAAGAGACTAAAGTAGGTGTGATTGCAAACATCTATATCCTAGTCAGAACACGTTAATCCTACTATCATTTCCTTTTTCCCACACTTCATTTTAGTGGATGAATTTTATGGTATTAATTTTTGTGTGTTTTGCGTGCCTCGTGATTTTTTTTTCTCTTTCGCACGTCCATATGTGTTTTCGAGTTTGGACACGTGTCTCTTTTTAACTTTTAAAAAAAAAACCAAAAAAACATAAATTTAAAAAAATTCCCCCCTCTCCCGTTCGTAACCACCCCCCTCTCCCTCTTCCCTCTTCTTTCTCTCTTTCTTTCTTCTTCTCTCTCCTTGACCCCCCTCTCTCTCTCCTCCTCATCCTTCTTCTTCTTCCTCTTTTTCTTCTTCTTCTTCTTCTTCTTCTTCTTCTTCTTCTTCTTCTCCTCCTCCTCCTCCTCCTCCTCCTCCTCCTCCTCCTCCTCCTCCTCCTCCTCCTCCTCCTCCTCCTCCTCCTCCTCCTCCTCCTCCTCCTCCTCCTCCTCCTCCTCCTCCTACTACTACTACTACTACTACCACCGCCAGTTCGCTACTGTTGCCACCCAGTCTGTCACTGCCTCCGCCGTTGCCGCCTCCTCCTTCTTAGCCACTCCCCTCCTTTCCCCCCACCCCTCCCTTAGCCCCCCTTCCCCCCATTCCTTCCCTTTTCCCCCACCCCTCCCTTAGTCCCCCCTTCCCACCCTTTCCCCCCATCCCTACCTAAGCCCCATTCCCACCCTTTCCCTCGCCACCCCTACCTAAGCCACCCATTTCCCCCCACCGCTTATGTGTTTCCCAACTAGGCTTACAGGTGATTGCGGGTGTTTGTGAGGTTGTGCACGCTCGCGAGAGTCATTGTGCAGTGTTTGGGAGTTGCTTTCACGTGTTCACGTGTGAGGACGCGCGTCCTATCATGTCCGTGCGGTGGTGCGTGCCCATCCGTTCACATGCAACTGTTCACATGGAGATCCGAGTACCTCTTTTTTTATTTTCCAAAAACTAGATAAAACCCAAGAAAACACCTAAAAACACTTAAAAACTTCATAAAAATTTATATAAATTTAACAAAAAAACAAAAAATAGATGAAATTTTCTTTGACCAATTGGAAAAAAATTTGGATTATTTTTTTGGTCATAATGCAAAAAAAAACGTATGAAATTAAAAATGTTTAAAATCTTTTAAAATTAATTAAAAATTGACTAAAACTCATTAAAAATTAGAAATAATTTCAAAAAAAATTCAAAAAATCCCACCAACTCATTTGAATATTTTTGGAATGTTTCCTAAGCTAAAAATGTTTTGCCAAATGGTCAAACTATTATTTTAAGGCCAAAATACTAATTAAATACCTAAATTCATGAAAAAACCATTTTAAATTCCAAAAATAAGCTGAAAAATGCTAGGTACAAACACATTGTTGAAACTTGATGATTTAACTTTCACTCAAGGTTGATTACTGAAGCTTACCATTAAATTTTGAAATAGAATCAAATTTAAAAAAACAAACGACACTCAAAAAATAACAACAACCAAACAAATCAAGATACGATTGCACTAACCTTGACTTGATATTTTCTTTTTTTAATAAGGTGTCACATATTTTTCAGTTAGTGGCTTTTGTATTTTTGGACTCATTACATCTTGGGACTAATACGTGAGCATTCAGTTTCTTGTATACTTATATTTCTTGCTTTATTTATTTTCGGTTATTCCAAAACCATGATTAATTATTGAAATAAACTACAATCACCCACTTTTCCATGTGCACTCATGCTAAACATAGTTTTTTCTAATAAAGTAAAATAAACCCACCGTTCACTTAGCATGCGCTTTATGCGCTACAGACACATCTAAGTTTATTTAAAAATGAACCTGTCATCACAAGTGCACGCACTAAACAAAAAGTGCTAAACACACACTTAGCTTTTAGTCAATGAATTTGCATTTAGAGACTCAGTCTGGGAAACGAAGTCCGAGTTTCGTTTAACACACCGTTTCACCCTAATAATTAGTAATTAAACATGTAGTCTTTTGAGTTGTTTCTATTGTCCAATTTGATTACAGAAGTTATGATCATGTCCTAAGTGGGTTGTTGATGTATTATGGTTTGGTTTCTATGACATGATTACGAGTACGGTTTGTAGTTTTCTTTTCTGCCTAATATAGGGATCCAAGATGTCTAATTGTCTTGCATCCCATGAAGCTTTCGGTCACATATTGTCAAGATTGTGGGAGAGAAGGAAGGAGTCTCACTTGTAGCTTTCTTGCTTGCACAATGGGGGAATACACACAGAGGTGGAGGCTGAAAATAGTTTTTTTCTTCTTAGTTGTGTAAGCCAAAAGAACTCTCGTACAAAGAAATAGAAGAACCCTATATATGGTTCTCAAACCAAACTCAACTAACTAAGGTGGCATACTAACTGAGCCACGAACTAGAGTGGATAAGGATAGCTGTCATGTAGCTATTATTCATGGGTGGTGTGCCAACCGCATCTGCAATTGACAAGTTGGTGACATAA
The DNA here is from genome assembly GCF_053477565.2 of Lygodium microphyllum. NCBI lineage: Eukaryota > Viridiplantae > Streptophyta > Polypodiopsida > Schizaeales > Lygodiaceae > Lygodium > Lygodium microphyllum. The sequence goes on from NC_141135.1 coordinate 83,838,151, forward strand.
ATGCACAACGGTCACCCTGGCATATCACGAGTGGAGCTCGATATCTCAACACTCCCCCTCGAGCTCAACCCCAATTCCTGCACACCAAGCAGGTCTCTGAACTTGCGTAGCTTCTCTGCGCCCAATGCCTTCGTAAATATGTCAGCTACTTGATCCTCTGTGCTGCCATAAACTAGATCAATAAGACCTAGTAAAACCCTCTCTTGCACATAGTGATAATGCACCTCAATGTGCTTTGTTCTAGCATGATAGACTGGGTTATTTTCCAAGTGTATACTACTCATGTTGTCACAATAAATGACAACTGGCCCATCTGTAGACTGATGCATATCATAAAGTAGCTTATGCAACCAAGCTACCTCACATGCAGCCATTGCTGCACCCCTGTACTCAGCCTCTGTGCTCGACAAGGCAACTGTAGGCTGTTTCTTGCTGCTCCAAGTGACTGCAGCACTCCCAAAAGAGAACACATATCCACTAGTAGATCGTCTATCAGAAATACTACCAGCCCAATCAACATCAGTGTATCCATGTAGCTATATCTGAACCCCAGTCTCATAAAATAGTCCATACTGCAATGTGGACTTCACATACCTGAGTATGCATCTAGCCGCATCCAAATGCGATTTCCTTGGAGCCTGCATAAACTGACTTACCAATCCAACAACATAGCTCAAATCTAGCCTGGTAATAGTCATATAAATCAAACTTCCTACTATGCGTCTGTACATAGTAGGGTCTTCCAGAAGCTCACCTGCATCTGTGTGCTCAGCTTCACATTCTGCTCCAAAGGAACTGAAATAGGCTTACAGCCTATCATCCCATATTTGGACAGCATGTTCAATCCATACTGCCTCTACAAGAGTTGTATCCCACTTGGTGATCTAATCACCTCAATGCCCAAGAAATAACACAGCTCTCCCAAATCCTTCATCTCAAACTTCTGCTTCAATAGCATTTTCACATGAAGGATATCTTCATCACTGTCACCTGTCATAATCAAATCATCAACATAAATGACAAGTAGCATAATACCTTTCTCTTTTTTTCTCACATAAAGTGAGAAATCTACCTTGGAAATCTGAAAGCCAATAGTGATAAGATACTGTCCTATCTTGTCAGACCATGCTCTAGGTGCTTGCTTCAAGCCATACAAGGCTTTCTTCAACCTGGAAACAAACTTAGGATGAATAGCATGCACATAACCTGGTGGCTGCTCCATATAGACCTCTTCTTGCAAATCACCATGCAAGAAGGCATTCTTTACATCCATCTGATGTAAAGACCATCCCTTTGATGCAGCCATAGCAATGACTGCTCTTACGGTTGCCATCCTTGCAACCGAACTGAATGTTTCTTCATAGTCAATGCCATATGTTTGTGCTTACCCCTTGACTACTAATCTTGCCTTGTATCTATTCACAGAACCATCTGCATTGTGCTTCACCTTATAAACCCACTTACAGCCAATTGCATTCTTACCTTTAGGCAAAGGTACTAACTCCCATGTAGCATTTGCTTCCAAGGCATCCATTTCTTCATCCATGGCTTTATCCCATTTTTCTTTTCCCATGGCTTGCTCAAAAGAAGTGGGTTCTAGTTCCTGTATCAGTTTGACCATATATGCATAGTGAATGGCTGTAAATCCATCATATTTCAACCTATCCACAAGATACCTAGCTCTCGTAGACCTGCGCAAAATAGGTTCACTCCCAGGTGCTCTCAAAACATCCCTGGTCTTCCTTACTCCAGGTGTAACAATAGAAGGAATATCCAACTCATCATCAATGCTCTGTTCTGAGCCACTGGATTCACCATCCACATAAGAGTGACCTGCATTCACATCAAACATGGGCTGATCAACCTTCTCTTTTCCTTTTCGTGATACCTGCATACCACTATCTGCATTGCTTTGAGAAGATTCTCATGATCTCAATCTGTCTGTCCATAGCAAAGAATGTGAACCACTGCTAGAGGACGCTCCAGGTCCACTAATATTTTGTGGCTGCTGCTGTGAATTCTGTGCAACATTACCATTTTGTGCATCTACATCATCAATCACATTTACTAGTTTATACTAGCTACTCATCTCATCAAAAACAACATCTCTGCTCATTGTAAACTTACGAGTAGAAGGGTTATATACCCTTTTTGCTGCAGAGAGTAACCAATAAAGATGCACTTCTCAGCTTTTGAATCCAACTTGGATCTCAACTCATCTGGCACATGTACATAGGCAATGCAACCAAAAATTTTCAAATGAGAAATATCTGGTTTCCTACCAGTATACCTCTCCTCTGGAGTCATCCCATGTATTGCTGCAGTGGGAGTCCTGTTCATTATGTAGACTGCTGTAGCAATTGCTTCAGCCCAATAAAAATCTGGCAAGTCTTTTTCATTGAGCATGGCACGAGATACCTCTCCAATATGCCTATTTTTCCTTTCTGCAATTCCATTTTGTTGTGGGGTATGATTGCATGAATATTGCTGCTTTATGCCATGCTCCTGCAGAAACCTTGCAAACTCATTTGAGAGGTACTCTCCCCCTCCATCTGACCTTAGTCATTTTATCTGCAGGCCTATTTCTTTTTCAACCATAGCTTTAAGAGTTTTGAAGTGCCCAAAAACTTCACTTTTCTTTTTCATAAAATACACCCAAACTTTTCTGCTATAGTCATCAATAAAAGTAACAAAATAATGACAGCCTCCAAGAGATGCAGCTTTAGTAGTCCACACATCATAGTGGATTAATTCCAATGGCTTCTTACTCTCTTGAACATGTCTAGGAAATGGTTTCCTTGCCTGTTTTCCAAACTGACAGGCTTCACATACCTTATGCATTTCTGCAACCTTGAATTTGGGCAATCTTGCAACAATATTTTGGGCTTGCATTGATTTAAGTCGCTGTACATTAACATGACCAATGCGTTTATGCCAGATATCAATATCTACAATTACACTAGTCCCATGTGCAAACATTGCTACACTCAATTCAGGCATGTCTGCATCTAATGTAAAAATTCTGCCCTTCTTCTTTCCCTTTGCTATCAAGTGACCTTTATTTTTCATATCCTCAACAAAGCATCCATGAGGATTAAATCTGACCTGCAAGCCCTGCTCAACCATTTGACCAACAGAAACCAAATTCTTGGTGATATTGGGAACATGAAATACATCGGACAGGTATTTCTTTTTCCCATCCTGCATAGACAAAGGAATTTTTCCAATTTGCACAATAGGATGTGTAGTATCATCACCAGTCTCCACAAATCCTGGTTTTTCCATTTTCCTTGCATCCTCCATCCATTCTGCATGACCTGTCATGTGGTTTGATGCACCTGAGTCAACATACCATACATCCTTGCTTTCTTCTGCACTTGTCATAGAATTGTTCATGTGCTGCACCATAAACAGATGCTCATTTCTGTGATCACCCTGTCTACTAGAAGATGCATAATTCCCTTGTTGCAATTTCCCATTCATGATGTCATTCTGCTTTTTATAGCAGTCTTTAGCCATATGACCCATTTTACCACAGTAGTAGCATTCAACATTACTGTTTGCATTTTGGCCTCTTTGCCATCCACCACGACCTCTTTGGCTCCCCCTGCCTCTAGAGTTACCACGTCCTCCTCCATAGGACTGGTTTTCTTGAGTTTGCTGCATATTCTGATTTCTACCACGGCCTCCAAATCGGCCTCCTCTACCTCTGCCTGTACCTCTTCCAGCATTTGAGTAGAAGACAGCTTCTTTTGAAGTTCCTCCTGAAGAAGATGCACCACCATTTCTCTGCTCCTCAGAAATTAGAAGAGCAATCAACTCCTCAAAATCAGGAAATCTTTCACATACGGAAATGGATGTTCGAAACTGTGCATAATCCTTTCCTAGACCATTCAAGGTCACAGAAACTAAATCATCATCTTCCACTGGCGACCCAATGGAAGCAAGTGCATCTGCAATCTTCTTCACCTTCATGTGGTAGTCATTGATGCTCATATTTTCTCTTTGCACATTATGCAACTCTTGCTTGAGCTGCATTTTCCTGGCTTGCGTATTTGTGCTATACATTTTTGACAAAGTATCCCATGTCTCCTTTGGCGTACTTGCATCCTGAATATGCACAATCATAGAGTCTGAAATGCTGATAGACAGCCAATACATAACTTTCCTGGCTCTCTTATGCCATGCTTTAAATGCCTGCATTTACTGTTGATTGGGAACATCAGGAAGAACTAGTTCTTCTTCATTTCCTGCAACAAATTCCCAATATCCTTTTCCCATAAGAAAATTCGTCATTCTAAACTTCCATGCTTGGAAGTTGTTCTTGTCAAGCTTTTCAGTGACAATCTGTGAAAGAGAATCAAATGCCATTACAGAACACTGCAAAAATTTCTGTCACTGCAAAAAACACAGCTTCACCCTCACAAGGGCAAATCTACAAAACTGGCGAAAGTGGTATTTGACCACACAGTCACTTCCTAGTGACGATTTTGCATAAACAGGAACCAAGCATGATTCTGTAACTCCCAATGTCTCTGCACACAAGCATACGATGCAATTTCTGTGGTAACTTTTCACCCACAGCATAAAACAAGGCCTTTTCCTGAGTGCATGCAGAAAACTTCCACCTCCAAAACAGGCCCCAAAATGGCCTCAAATCAAAAAAACAGGGTCGCAAAGGGCTACAGCCTTCTCCCGCAGCATATACTGCCCTCTTGCTTCACCTCGAAGGGCGTCTCAACCTGAGACAATCCACTCCTGCACTTTCCGGCTGTACTGCCTGCAAAGATCTACTCCCAAAACAGAAAATGAAAGCAACACTGCTCCTCTTACTAGAACACCGCAAGCTTGGCTTGCTTTCTTGAGCTCCTTACCATGAACAAGGCTCTGATACCATGTCAAGATTGTGGGAGAGAAGGAAGGAGTCTCAGTTGTAGCTTTCTTGCTTGCACAATGGGGGAATACACACAGAGGTGGAGGCTGAAAACAATTTTTTTCTTCTTAGTTGTGTAAGCCAAAAGAACTCTCATACAAAGAAATAGAAGAACCCTATATATGGTTCTCAAACCAAACTCAACTAACTAAGGTGGCATACTAACTAAGCCATGAACTAGAGTGGATAAGGGTAGCTGTCATGTAGCTATTATTCATGGGCAGTGTGCCAACCGCATCTACAACTGACAAGTCGGTGACATAAATGCACAACGGTCACCCTGGCATATCACGAGTGGAGCTCGATATCTCAACACATATGTGCAGAGGTCATGCTAATTTTTTCAGAAGGATGTGTGATGCTTGGGATTGTTAGTTGATTAGTTACGTCTATGTGTATCTATTCCGATTGATATCTTATTTATGGTTATCTTGTTGTTTTGGAGGTATTCATCGTGATTGTCTCTATGTATGTAATCCATCTAAATGGCGCCTCAAGCTCCTCCTCCAGTCCAATACGTCCCATTGGTATCTCATGACTATTCTTTATATTGGAATGTGAACTTATTGGCAAAGCATGCTTGGCCAAGTTCATCACACTATCATTGCTACTCATTCCTCAGAATGCTGATACTTGTGATCATTTTTTAGCCTCTTATAGTAAGAGGTATGGCCATGTCAAAGGAATAGTTGTCCAAATGACACCTAAAAGTTTAGGCGAGGCTCTGTCTTTACCCTATTGGGGATGCTCTTTTCCTATTGCAAGACAACTATTCTCGAATGAGGATATCCTTAAATTATTGCAGAAGCAAACACAAGATGTGTTGGATTCCAAGAAGGTTCTTATTACTTCCGGCATTAGTGTCACCATTATCTCCAATCCTGTGGGAAGCAGCTCTATCAATTTCTCCAGGACAAGTTTATACATGCCAAGGCACCCTCTAATTACCTTTCAAAGGAGTTATTTACAGCTTCTAGAATGGTGTTGAAAGGCATAACTATTGATTGGAGTTCCTACCTTTTGTCGAAGATGGATCAACACTTTGTCAGAGCCACAAGGGGTAATGTAACCAATGTTACATTTGGTTCCTACCTTTCTATCTTTTTGACATATGCCACCCCTTCGATGAAAGTTCCTACCTTGATAGTTGATCCACCAGAAGCTCCTCCCCCTAATTGTAAACGCTCTGATGTTGTCATTGAGGATCTTGATCCTATCCATCTTGTGGTAGTTTAGAGGAAACACTTAAAACGAGTGGCTGAATCAGCCCGAGCTCCTCCTCTAGTCTCCGTTCCTGTCCAATCTAGCAGTCACCTACCAGCATTTCTCACAATGCCAAATCTTTTCAGAGCGCATCATGAGGGTACTCTAGAGATTTTCATCCCTTTAGTACAACACTTGGTGCTGGAGAGGTAATTCCCTTTCTATGTCAAGACATTCAGTGTTCTATTGAGCTCTTAGTGACTGCCTGTATCCATCAGCTCTATTCCTCTTGTTATGACGAAGTCCAATAGACCAAAGGAGATCTGACAAAAGCAAATGCTGAGCTAGCTTCTGCTCATAAACACTTTTTTGATCTTTGTACCCAAATGGAGCTGTAGACTAAGATAATTAACACTCAGAAAATGGAAATTTCTAGTTTGCACAATCAGTTGGCTTACACTAAAACCCACATGGTTAATGTGACTGAGGAAAGAGATAGATTATTGAAGGAATCTCAAGAGCTTTAGGCTTTGCTAGCTGACCAAACAGAGAAGCTTAAGATAGTAAATACCACCCTACAACAGAGTAGAATCCAAATACAATAGCTTAACAATCAAGTATTTCACTCATGTTCTTCTTCACTTAGTCCTATCATACATCCAGTTCCTTCTTTATCCCCTACGGACTTGGTACTCCTTCAATGACAAGCCACGTTATGCCCTTTGTTCCAAGCTAAAGTGGAAAGTCTTCAGTCTAGGATGGACTTATTATGGTCTTCATTTGAGCAATTTCAAGAGTATGTTCCTCCAGATCATTTCTTTTTTTTCCACTATTAGTTGCAGAAGTTGGCCTTCTATATCAAACTCTCAATGATGGATCTATCTCTTCCTAAGGATGGTTGGAGTGGAGCCTGGTCTTCTGATTTGCTGACAGAAGTAGTATGCATGGTCTTTGAAGACTCTGTGACTTTGGATACAATGTTGATTTCTTAGATGTATTTATGAGGTAATCCTTGATTCTAGATGATAAAGAACTAGCTTAGTATGTTAGGGATGTGGTCGAAAATTTGGAATTGCTAATCAATGACATGTTCTAGTGCTATTCTTCCAAAGTGGCTGCTTGCCGTGACACTTTATGGCATACAATTATCGATTGTGTAGTCCTGAACCCAAGACAAAATAAAGCCTCTACTCATGTGTAGAACATTAACCAATCGAGGGTGGATCTTTTAGCTTATCTTTCCAAGTACCATCCATTTGATTCATCCTTCTTTGATGCTTACCATCGCCGATCCCATCCATTCTTAACTTATACTATTATCAAAAAATGGCCCATCGATATGATGCTTATTTTTTCCTTTATCAATCCAGCTCCATAGTCATTTTACCTCTTCTTTTCCAACCTCAGGTGCTCCTCAAATTCCAATCTTTACCTATTGTTCTTTCATAGAAGATTGAGTATTTTCCCCTTCTCCATCTTGTCCTTCCCCATCCATTCATATTCCTTCCACTTTTCCTGCTTATTGGTTAATATCTTTCTTAACCGATTTTCCTAAGTTTTCAGCTAATCCTTCTTTAGCTTATTCTTCATTTTATGATTTTTCCTACCCATCTCTTCATCCTCTTTTATCCGTTCCTCTTCCATCTCCTACCACTTCTATTTCTTAGCCCCCTCAGTTGGTTAGTGGGTATAAAGGGTTTGATCAGTAGATTCCAAGAAGAAGAGGATGGAGCTCAATTGATTCTCTTATGGGACCGTAGATTAATTGACCATTAATTACAGGGGAGTGGAAAACTACTAGTTAAGCATACTAAAATTATCTCAATTTTGCCCAATAATATTCACAATCTCCAGATCCTTCAGTGAGATTGACAGCCCACTTTGCTTAGTACATAATGATCAAAAGGCCATTCCAAAGCTATGTATGAATGTCAATGTGAACATTGATTTCCAACAATTGGATGTCCTATATTTTCATGCCCTTTGTCTACCTAGTAGATACCTTGTTTTGGTAGAAAGGATATGCTGCCTTCAATTCTTCCAGAATCCTCCAAAAACTTTTGTAGATTAATCCTTATCCATGGATTATTTTTGTAATAATCAAGCCTTTAAGAGGGATAATCTTCACTGATACCTCTGGATGTATCTTTTATGCTTCTTAATGCTATATCTCTATTTTGGAGGTGCCATTCAGATGGTTGTTTTGTGTTTATGATGTGCTAATTTTTATGTGATGAGTTCGTGGTGGTTGAAAATTGGATTTGTTCAAGAGCTCTATTTTCAAATATTTGAAGTGATGGTGGGTGTGGATGGAAAGCTTAAGATGCAAAGCTGAAGAATCTCTTATATCCTTTACAAATTTGTCATGACTTTCTATTATTTATAAGATGTGTTAATGGATAAAGGTATTTTCCTTTCATTGTATTCTTTCTTAGATACACGTGATAAGTTGGGGACATGGTTGGGTGATTTATTGAAAATGCTAAAGAAGATCGAGTTGAGCTTCTTTAATTAACTTTTCTTCCCTTTTTCTTAGGTCGCGAGGATGCTTCATTATTAAGTGTGGGGATATGTTGAATGTTGAATTGACTTGGTTTTTTTGTTGATTTTTGTTGTTTTTGAAGGTTGAATGGTTGATTTTTTATGGATTTCGAGTGACGACTGGTTATTTTGGAAGTGTTTGAAAGTGTTTTGGATGAGATTGATTATGTTTTGGAAGCTCATGATGATTTTCAGTAGAGATATGAGGCTCTGTAATATTTTGATAAGTTTTGATAGGTTTTGTTGAGGTTCTCATAGCTACTATTTAGCTTCTATTGTGTTCTGATTTTTTTTTGTATGAAGCATGGATTGATGATTGATGAAGGTTGAGGTATTTTGAAAGCTCATTTAATGGTTTTTTATAATTTGGATTGGTTTTAATATGAGTTATGTGGTTATGATGCTTTCTGTTGACCTTTTGTAAACCCTCTATTGAGCTTCTGTAGAGCCTATGTTTCTGTTATATTATGTTCTGTATGCCTCTATAATTGTTTTGTGGAATGTATGTGTGACTTTGGGAAAGTTTTCTAGCCTTGGAAAGAGGTGAATATAAGTTCAAAAGATATCAAGAAAGTGGAAGAAGTAGTTGTTGAAGACTCAAGAGAAGACAAGAGTGAAGTGATAGTAGTGAGTTATGAAGAGTCACTATAGTGGCTATGGTGACCTTTTATATCAGACACACCTTTTGAAAGGTGCATCCACGACGAAAGAATGAGTATTGTGAGTGATTATTGAGTATTGTAGTGAGGATAAGAGGTACTATTGATTGAGAGAGAAAGAGAGAGTTAGAGATAGCCAATTCTATACCAAACAATGTATCTATCTATAAGAGACTGTGAGAGCAAGCCATGATGACAATGAAGATGAATACTATGTGATATTTTTCCATTCATACTGGTGTTTCTCTTGTGTTCTCTTTGTTGGTTGATGAATTCTATGAAGAATATGAAGAGAATGATCAATTTTGTTCAAGATAAAACTATGGGAGATTGTTTCTATGATGATGCATGAAGATTTCTTACTAGTGGTATTCTTTTCCTTGTTGTGGTTCTCTAAAGAATGAAACAAAAGCTTGTTGATGTTACAAGAAAGATTTTCTTGTAATAGGAACCCCTTTTCCTTGGTGTCTCTTTTGGGGCTCCATTACATCATGAATCCTAGTTGTAGGAGTTTTATTCAACACATAAACAACAGTAACCACTACTTCATCCCAATAAGCATTTGGCAAACTCTTTTTATTAAGCATTGCCCTTGCCAATTCCATAAGCACACAATTTTTCCTCTCTGTTACACCATTTTGCTATGGTGAATAACTACAAATAAGTTGTCTTTTATGCCATATTTGGAAAGATACTTTTCAAACTCTTTGGATACATATTCTCCACCTCCATTTGATCTTAAACATGATATATAATAGCAAAGTTCATTTTCAGCATGCTTTTTAAAGTCTTTAAAAGCATCAAACACTTCATCTTTGTGTTTCATAATGTACAGCATGTGTATCTGCTGCTGAAATCATCAATGAAAGAGACATAATATTAAGCACTATCGAAAGAAGCATTATGAGATGGACCCCATACATCGAGTGTATTAACTGCAATGGACAAGAACTCTTCATGACATGTCTCATAAAAGGAAACCTTTCTTGTTTTCCAAACTCACAAGCAGAGCATAGATGTTCAAGATCTAGGTAACCCAAGTACAACCTCTTTTTGTTGCATAGATTTTAGCTTTTGAACATTTACATGGCCAACACATTTATGCCAAATTTCAATATCCCATACAACTCCATCGTCATGGGCAAACATGGCTCCCTTCAATTCCAAAATAGATGCATCCAACATAAACATTCAGCCACCTCTTCTGCCTTTAGCAATCAATTTGCATCCATTACCATATTCCTTGATAAAGCATCCATTCTTATTGAATCTGACTTGCAGATTGTGCTCTATCATATGTCCACCAACGGACAAAAGATTTTTAGTGATCGATGGTACATGAAGCACATCATGTAGACTCTTTCTCTTGCCATCAGGTATAAGAAATTGTACCACACATGTATGTTGCATATCATGCTGGGTATCATCCCCAGTGCAGAAATATCCATGAGAACCTACAACCAACTCATCAAACCATTCTGAGTGGGGTGTTATATTATTAGAGGCCCCTAAATCTATGCACCATTTCTCACCTATGCCGCCTTGCTTAGGCACATTCTTTGATAAATGCTGCATAACAAACAACCTGTCTCCCTGATCATCCTAAAAGCACCACTAGAAGATGCATAATTTCCATATTGTCTACCTTTTGCTTTCATGTCTTCTTGCTTATTATGAAAATCTTTTGCAATATGCTCATATTTGCTACAATAATGATAGTCTTTGTTCCTATTAGACTACTCATTTGACTACCAAGATACACCACCTCTGCTTTTAGGTGATCTTCCCCTTGCCTCTAAAACCTTGAGATCCTCACTGGCCCTACATATTTGAGATATTCCATGCATTTTTCCTACTACTGTCCATAGGTAATTCGAGTGTCTCCTTGACCTCGAAAAGAACCATGGCCTCTACCACCTTTTCCATGCTAGCTAGAGTAGAGAATAGTGTCTCTACCTTGACACGAGAATTGGAACCCATGTTAAGACCAATCTTTACTTCTTCATGCAACAGTAATGCAAGCAGTTCATCCCAATCAGGGGGTTCTGCTCTTACAGAAATAGAAGTATCAAATGCCTTGTACTCCTTGCCAAGCCCATTCAATGTCACTGCAATCATATCATCCTCTGAAACACTAGACCTAATAGTAGCTAGCTGGTCAGCTATGGTCTTTATCTCCATCGTGTATGCTTGAATGTCCTACCATTTTTGGACATATTATTAAATTGCTTATTAAGATGTATCTTCCTTGCATGCGTATCATTACCATAATTTTCCATGAGTGTATCCCAAGCATCTTTCGAGGAATGACAACTGGTAATCTACATAGCCATTGAATCATAAATGCACAAAGAGAACCAATGTAGTGCTTTGCTAGCACTCTTCGGCCACTATCGGTGAGCTCTTCATTGATCCTATGTTGGATTCTGTTTAGATAATTTGGGTTCAGCTTTAGTCCCCATGCATAAATCCCAATATCCTCTACCAATCGAAAAATTTTGCATCCATAGTGTGAAGTTATTTTATCAAGCTTATCACCAACAATTTGGGTGATGTTATCAATGCCATGAGCATTTGCCATATTGTAGCAGACAGTTTTTAATCAATGCCTGACTCCTCGAAAACCAAGATGTCTTACTAACCAATTTCAATCTTCAACTTTTATGATAGTTTTCTACAACAATATTTAAGCCCACAGACATGTCAAATACATCCACAATCAAGTGGCATAGCACGTAGGTACATCAACTAGTTCATAGAACATGTAGTTGCTGCATACCCTATGTACATTCAATCTTACTGACAATAGAGAAACATATAGTCTACAATTAGCAAACTAGTACATGACCAGCAGTCTTTTCTTAGCCAAAACAGAGATATTTATGTGTTAAACATGTCCCAAAACATCCTAGACATTTTCCACTATATGCGAGAGCCCATACATGACCTTTCGGGCACACTGTAGCACATGTACACCAAGTACAAATGCCAAATATCTTTCTGGCTAATAACACTCAGCCAATGCGCAACCAAAACAAGGGAAATCCAAGCTCAAAAGCTTCCTGAATCATAGCATACATATGCCAATACATGTAAAGACCAAGACATGATCATACCGACATTCATGCATGTGCTATCTTCAAGAACCAATATCATATAACTCCTATACTATTCATGTATAGACAATAATCATGTCAATGCAGTTGATTTTTAGCTCCAAAATTTAGCATTCAATACTCTTTTTAGTTCATACAACATCCAACATACATATGCCCATAATCAGGGTCCATAGATACTATCCAATGTCATAAATTGCTTCAAGAAGTAATAGATGCTTGCTGTCCACAGTTCAAGACAGATTTCTAGCTTGTTAAAACCTTCCAAAGTTGAGCATTTGACACTCTAGAACCATGCTCAAATGCATGAGAATAAGGGCATATACATTGTTAGGATGAAAGCCACTAGTGCCCTGGAACCACTTGTTGTTTACTATAGTAAATAGCCAATCTACACAGGTCTGTGCTAAGTATCTCAAAATCTGTGAAGAATTTGAAAAAAATTTCTCCTGCAAAGTTTTAGATCACATCAAAATGGCCGGGAACAGAGGGTTCTTTCTCCAAAATCCATTTTTGTAGCAAGATATGGCTTTTGCAAAACAAACGGGCTGCAAGCACAGTCTTCTTTGATGACCTTTTTCTCAGATCTGATGTATTTGATGTCAAATGGCCACTCATAGGTACTCAATGAAGACTTATGAAGCTCTCAAACAACAAGCCATAGCAAGCTCTTGCACAAGCACAAAGCATAAACCCTAATGCATACCACTTTGATAGAAACAATGGCAGCCTTCCTTCTTCAAAACAGAGACTCTTATCTTCATGCTCCAAATCTAGACTCCTTCAATGCCATGCTCCAGAGAGCCCATTCATGTTGGCTTTGATACCATGTTCAAAGACAAGAGAGATAGAGTGGAGCCAAATAGTGAGCAGTTAGCTGATCTCATTCATCTTCATTATTCAATCTCTACTAACATGAAAGAGATAATACAACTAGGTTACTACTAACCATGACTAATTGTGGTTAGGTCAACACCAACTTATTTAATGCCCCACACATGAGTACAACTGGACACATCTGTAGGCAATGTCCATCACACACACATACATATGAGCAGTTGAGCTTGAAGTCTCAACATGCTTGCTGTGACATACGTCTTGATTTCTTAAACTCTTATGCTCAAGAGCTTAATGCCTTTCTTGCATCATGGATGGTTCTTATAATGTAGGCATTGAGGTATTGGTTGTCCATTGCCTAAGTAGCTACACTCTCCAACATTGCAACCTAGATCCTCCTCATCATGGAGTTGTACATGTTTCTAGAGGATAGGGCATGTATTAGTTTGGTTTTAATTTTAGTTGAGGGATTTGGGACATCTTCCACGCTAATTCCATCATTAGTGAAAACTTTTTGGTTATCCATCCCTAGCATTGTAGAGACATCTCTCTTTGGTTGCTTCTCCTTCTTATCTGGTAGGCCCAAAGCTTTGTACGCCACTATTGGATTAAGAGGGATCTCCATCTATTTCTATCCATGGTTGTTGCTTGCTATGATTGATCCACTATGCTTGTTGGGATTTTAGGTCATTAGAAATTCTATGCAACACTCATAACTTATTTTCCCTTCAAAATTTTCCATGTACTTGTGCAATTCACACTGGTCCACTAATTTCTTGGTGTTTGGATTTTTGGCTACCACTTCTTTTAGATTATGAATCTATTTGTATTGCAAGTGGTGATATCATTTGGCTTTGTACTCAACTTGTAGTCTATCTATTCTCTTTTAGAAAAAGGTGTCTAAGACTTGGTCATCCTTTTGCATGTTTCTTTGTGCCCTTGTCTTGCAATATTTAGAGTCTAACATCTTGTGGTGAGTTTTTGAGAAGTATTGAATTTGTCAAGAACAAAAACTAGATGTACAACTTGCCAAGATAAACTAAATCTTTCACACCTCACACAAACACAAAGAAATTTTTGCAAATAAAAAAAGTCAAAATGATGTATTTCCCTAATCTACCATGCTAGTGTATTAGGATAGAGTTTATGGATCTAGACTTGGGCCATTTGTTCTAGCCAATAAGGGATGTGGTGTTTGGGATCTAACTACGTCTCTAATATGCTAACTAAACTAAACAAACATTCAATTTTTTAGAAAGCATGAAATGAACAAGAAATGTTGAACTTCCATTAATCTAGAGCTCCATGAATCCATGGCTGCTATGCAAAGTACAAGGGAGAAGACAGCTGATGCTAATGCTAAATCAGTTCTTGGTAATTTGTCAAATGAGCAAAAGGTCCCTGCAATAGTATTCTCTCCCCTATTTATAGTCCTCCCCAAGTCTAGTTAGTGCAGCATTTACAAGACTTAGTATAGGCTATTTTTACAATGCTTTTTCCTACATTACACCTTCCATTTCTTAGTTTACTTTATATGTAGGGCATGGTAAAGACCTTCCACCCCTTGGTTTATTTTGCATATAGGTAAAGTATCCAGATATATTTTACATAAGGCTACCCTATCTCTATAAAAAAAATATTCCCATATTTCAAAATACCAAATTCTATATACGCATTTCTTTGAAAGAATCATATCCCTTGCACTCATGATCGATGTTGTTGCACCATATATATCTATGTACATAGTCTCTTCTAGCTGGTGCTTGAGAAGAACTCCCTTGCCTAGAATCATCTTTCAAAGACATATTAATATTTAAACCTTTCATATATTTGACAAGCTCATCAATAATATGATCCTTACCTGAAACATGAGCGGATATAGGAGGTTGAAGTCTAGGTGGAGGCACATGTTGCAAAGGAGGAATCATAGTTTGTGGAGCCATCAACTACTCATGCCTTCATTCTCTTAACCAAATTTAAGACTGCTTCATGTACATCATCCCAATAATCTGCTTTCAACCATTTCTCGTGGAATTTTCTTCTAATAACTTCTCAAGCTCTAATTACAGTGGAGGATTTGTAGCCTATAGAAAAAGCAAAACCTTAAGTAGAAGCAACTGCTTAGTGGCACTTAGTTGGTCATATCGTTGTTCAAAATCCCCTTGCATCTCTACAAACAACTAAAAGTTACTTGCCACGCTTCATGATCCACTCCAAGAATGTTCATTTTCTTATTTGATGTACATCTTCTAAGAAAAATTTATCTTTTAGAGCCTTTTTGAGGTTAGCCCATATCAACCCAGAGTTCTATACAAAGTTTGGATGTGATTTTGCAACTCATAAGTTACTACTTTGCTGAAATGCAGTGACATCTTGTTTTCTACCACAGTTGCAAACTTAAGATTTGCTTGGTAAACTTGCAAAAACCTAGAGATGTTCATGCCATCAAATAGCTTTATCTCTATGATAATAGCTTGTAGAGTCCTAGACATAGCTTCCTCATGCTTTATGTGTTCTCAAGTCCCCATAAAGTCACCAATCTATTTACAATATTGAAGTACTTGAAAGGTTCTACTTTATGATCCCTGTCTCCCATCTTGCTAAAGAATGGCATGTCTTCACTAGCAATGCCGAAGGGTGATCGTATTAAGCCACAAAACCACAGAGGTTAAGAGGTAGCAAGATGAAAGATAAACGATTATTAAAGACAAGTAGGAGTCCCTATGAATAGAGATAGAAACATAGAGCCAAAAGATCTTGAAGGAACTTTAAAACTTCAAATAATTTTTATTCATTGGGCTTGATAAGACATCCAAGGTTAAAACCATAATGAATCATTGTAAGTTCCTCATGAGGATAGAGCAATAAAACTCAAACTTAAGGCTAACTTTTTTATTGTCAATAAAGAAATTTTACATTGGATCAAGTTACTCATGTAAATGTTAATAACTTCTCAGCTCATAGAAGCTTCTCTCTTCTAATCCTTGCCACTCTTTGATAATATTAAAGGGCTTCTCTCCTCCTTGAAGAATTGATCATGCATAAACTCCTTAGATGACATATTCAATTAGATTGTAGTAACAATGATGGTGTGAGTGTTGGCTTCAAATCATAGGCTTCAGCCTTTCAATCTAGTTGATGACATTAATGTTTGCCAATTGTAGTCAACCAAAGTGAGTCCTAAATCTTTGGCCCCCTAAATGTAGTAAAAGATTTTTGTATTATAGCTATTCTTCTCTATGATATTTCCCTATTGATCTCATACTTCAAAAACTCAATCAATCAAAGGAGAGCTTCAAATACAAAGCTCGCCCCTCTCATAAAATAATAGCACCTCAACATTAACCAACACTAGAGTTTGTTGCCATTTAATCATGCACTATTGCCTTCATCTCATGGACATGCTTCCCCTTGGTTGATGATACACTTGAAAATTGCACTGCCACCTCTTCATGCATGCCATGGTATAACCGTATTCTTTCCTCTATGCTTACTACTCTCAAGTACTTCTTTACACTATAAATTGTATGTTTAGTTTATGGTATCTATTTAGTACTAATTGGTCGTATTTGAATCCTTCTGGTACTGTTTAGTACTTTTTGGTACTTTTGATGCTTCCTTCACTTTGTTCAATTGCTATTAGGGTACTTTTGGTACTTTCGATATTGTCTTTTACTATTTGGTCTATGGTACTTTTGATAATTTGTGGTATTTGAAGCTTTTTGGTACTTTTGCTTGGATTATGGTGTTTGTTGTTACTTCTTATCGTACTATCTAATTGGTAGGTATGAAACTTGAGATGTTAGGGGTTTATATGTCTAATCCTTTGATGTGCTTTTGTAGAAAGGCTATGAAAAGTTTTAGAATGAGTGCACAAAAGGCTAGCTCCAATTTAATTTTATCAAAAAGCTCATTGCAAATGTGAAGAATGGAAGGCTAGCTCCAATTTAATTTTATCAAGAAGCTCATTGCAAATGTGAAGAATGGAACGACATTCACCTTGTTGCCAAGGAATCATATTGTGGATGTTGAGAATACCATCCATGTCTTTGGGTCTTGTGCTACTTGTGGGTTGTCTTTGGAGTACTCTTATGTTGTCAGTAGATTCATGATTGAAGGGGAGCTACAAGCTCTACCCCGAAACCTACGGACCACTTATTGCTCAAGTGTTTCGAACCGAGCGGCCATGGCTACCTCTCACATAGCCGACGCGCAATGCCTACCTTATGGGTGTAGTGAGCATACCTTGATGCTCGATCGAGTACCCTCCTCTTTCTTGCACACCGGTAGCTCCACGATCCTTGAGGCAAGCTCAAGCAACCTCAATCCCTCTCCCATGAGCTTCATCCTCCATAGCCAAGCGCGAGACAAGAGAAGAGAAGAGAAGAGGGGAAGATGAAGAGAGAAGATGGAGAGCTTCTTCTCCAAGATCCCTCACTCTCACACAATCACTCCCTCACACTCTCTCAATCCCTCTCTCAAGCACAAGCAAGAAGGCAAGAAACAAGAGAAGAAGAAGAAGAAGCTTTGGCCACACACACGAATGATCTTCTCATTCACTTTTTGAACTTTATATACATGCCCTACTTTTCATGGGTAGTCATCCCCTTTTTTACATGGCCGGCCATTAGCCTAGGCCCATTTCTCATTTCCCACCGTTCTAATCTATCCTATTCCCAACTAATGCATACAATTTGCACAGGAGTGAGCCTGGCGCTCTTTTACAAGGATTCGGGAGCGCTTTCACACTTAATGGTGCGCTTTTTACTCTTTTACTTTCCTTGGGCGACTCTAAGACTTCCTGAGGGTTGTGCCCGTGCTTTTAATTTTTTTAGGGTCCGGTTACCGGTTAAGGCGCCTTTTTCTTCCTTTTGTCCTGCGGCTTTTGCTATTTCCTTTTTTCCATTTCCCGCTCCTCTGTGCTGCGGTAAACATTACCCCCCTCCTAGCCAAATGCCAGTCCCATGGCACTGTGGTGGGAAGTAGTGGGATAGATGATGTTGTTGCTAGGTGGAACTGGTGGGTAGATGACACTGATGCTTGTGAATGAGAGGTGATGGAGTTTGATGACAATGACCAGGAGAGATTCCAGTGTGCTTTAGACTTCATGAAAATGCTCGGGATTTCACACATAGTTGTGGCTCCCATTCTGCCGACGGCTGATAGAGGTTCTAATTGGCTGGTGAAAAATAGGTAGCCGGTTATCCTTTGGTCAACAAAAACGCTTGATCAATAAGAAATCCCTTAGGAGAATGGTGTTGGAGGGATTTATCCTGGAGAAACCCTCGTAAACTCTGTCGTGACAAAGGTTTGCTTTGTCTTCACATGAAAGATCTTTGTCTTTGTTTTGAAGATCTTGTTATCCTGAGGATCCTTGTCTTTGATTTGAAAATCTTCAACTTTGATTTCAAGATCTTTAGGTGATGCCAGGAGGCATATTCCACGGTGGATTCCGTGAGGTTTTACGGTGGATTCCGTAAACTTAGATGATCGGGGCTCATACGCAAAGAGGATTCTTTGTGCGAGAAGTTGATGGGGACGCCTGTCCTTTTCGGGTGTTTCATTAATTTAGTGTGTACATGGGTGATTCCATAGCGGGTGATTCCGCAAAATGCATATTAAATTAATAAACGTTTATGAGTTTAGAGTGCGCACTCGTAATAAATTAAGGTTAGGATTTATTTCTAACCAGTTGATTTATTTATGTAGCTGAAGACTGCTAGGTATTCACTTTTGTCGGTTTAAATGTGTTATTTTACTAACGATTGTGAATGCTTCAGTTGATGTGTAGAGATAGCAGCAGTGGCGGAGGAAAGCATTGGAGTCTAGCGAGTTTTCGACCTTTCCACTATATTTTGATAGGCGCCACGCCTATATTTTGATTATGTCTATAGAGACATCGACTATTTATTATTATTTTGTATGCGCTTATGCGCCTGGATATGTTATTTTTATTTGGACATTGAGATTGGGCGTGCCAGACTCTTTGGGCACCGTCCATTAGCTTTATTTTCTTATTTTTGGTAGAAAGCAAACTCAAAAGCTAAAAGCTTGTATATTTTTGTAATTGGGCTATTTTTGAGCAAAAAGATTGAAAATATATATTAAATACATGCTTTGTGAAGCGCACACACAAGGCATGGGGGAGATTCAACCCAATTTGTCTCTTGTCTCATGTCGTGCTTGTTTTTACATTGGTTTTTGTGCTAAAAAGTAGAGTGCTTTGTTCTTGGGGACCTTTGGGAATTCACTACGTGAGCTACCTGCGTCCGATCTGCGCACCAGTGGTATCAGAGCGGAGCAGAGATCAAGGGCTTCCAATCGCTACCAATCTCGGGCGAAGGCGGAGCTCCAGGAACAAACGGCCTCTACAGTCAATCTCGTCGCGAACCGTCGATACAGGCAGACTTCTGGCGATCAAGAACCCCTATTTCCACTGTCAGATCGCGAAGGACCACTCTCTGTCGGCGGAGGACCACTCATCCATTCTCTTCATGAAGTCGTGGAGTTACAGATAAGCTTGCCTAATTTTCTCATTCTTTCATTAAAAAAAAGGCTTAAGACAAAGCTTAAGAAGCTTTAAAAGCTTCTAATCTTCAAATCGACCTACAAGAGGAGGCGCCCGAAATTTTCGGCGGAAAAAAACGGACCCCCCCCCCCCTCACGATCAGAAAACGGCGGCCTATTTCCTCCTTCTTAAGCTTATTAAGCTTAAGCTTAACTAATTAAGCTTAAGTCCCTCCATACTCTGCAAGTCAGTGAAGGCAGAGAAGTCAAAAAACTCCGGGTCTCGCACTACAGAAGACAAGTTCAGTAAGTCACTTGGAATCAAGTACTGCAAGTCCTGCAAATCGGCTAAGTCCAGCAAGTCTACAACCCTGCAAGTCTGCTAAGTCTGCAACTCTGCAAGTCAGACTAAATCAGAACTGACTAACGCTCGAAACTCCTAGAAGACTTGTTCGTTTGCAAAAACTCTGAACTGGAAAGTTGTTCGCAGCAAGCTGTTTTACCTATCTGCAACTTCGTTGAAGTACTTTCAGCAACCAGCGACAGAAATATTTCAGAATTTCTGAAAATTGAAGAAAATACCCAAAAATACATAGCCTTGTAACCCCAAATTTGAGCTACGCTCATCCCGCTAACTGATTTTGAGTGAGAAAGGTTTGTTGAGTTTTACAGGATGACTACCCCACATATGGATGATCCTTTGGCTGAAGACGATCTACCCGAGCCTACCATGGAGCAAAAGTTGGATCTTATCATGTTGCAATTAGACGAAGAGCGAAGAGCTAGGCAAGCTTTGCAAGCGCAATTGACAAAGCTACAAGGAGCGTCCACTGACAAAGAAGAACCTCAAGCTGAAGATTTGATACGCCGTACCATCGACGCCACTCTTGAAGCACAAACCATTCGCAAGGAATCCAAGATAAGTAAACGAAGTTTCAAGTTTCGCACTTTCAATGGCATAAGAGAAGGAAAGACTGTTTTATCATTCATTAGCCAGTTTGATGACTATTTCCATGAGGAAACTTATCCTGAGAAAGATAAAATCAAGTGTGTTACTAATCATTTGATAGATAGAGCATCACTTTGGTGGACTGTCGTCCGCAAGAGCATAGAATGTCCTGCTACATGGGAAGATTTCAAGAAGAAGTTCATGCAAAATTTCCTTCCACCGCAATTTCATGAGAAGGCAATCAAGCAATGGGATTTACTTCAACAACGCGACCGTGAGCCTATTCCACAGTATACAGAGCGTTTTTGGAATGCACTCTTACAGCTACGCATGCTTGAAGACGTACCAGAGACGACCCATAAGCGGAAGTACATGTCTAGACTTCTTGGACATTACTACGCTGAGGTGAATATGTTCAAGCCTGCTACCCTTGAAGATGCTATCTCCTTAGCTCACGACACTGAAGATAAGTTACGTGGAAGAGATCGACGACCACAGCCATTCCAAGCAAACGGTAATTATGGATCTAAACAATTCAATTCAAATTTCAGAAGGTTTAATCCAGGTCGTTTCTCATCACCATCTTTCCGCAAGAATTGGCCTAAACCACCTGCATTACCATCCACTGTCAATCCAAATCCTAAGCCTATCCAACAAGCAAATCCAAATATACCCAGACTCCCAGCCATTGCAAATAATGTGACCAAAGCCAAGCCTATCGTATGCTACAAGTGTCACCAGCCAGGCCATCTCGCAGCAAATTGTCATTCAAAGAAGCCATCAGCACATATCAACTACCTTGGAGCTATGGACGAGGACGAGCATGAGGATATGCCGGACTTCACTGAAGAAGAAGATGATCCTACTACTACTTCCGACACTTTACCAGGTATGCCTACTTTACATTCATTGTTGACTATGAAATGTATGGTGCATGGAAAAGAAAGAACTGTATTGCATGATGACGGTAGTACGCATGATTTTATTTCAGCGAAATTGGTAAAGGAATTGAAATTGCATACTGTACCTACGCACTATCGCATAAAGGCTGCATTTTTAGGCACTAGGTACAATGGCACACAAGAAGTTCAAAATTTAGAAATTCAAATTGGTCCATATATTGAAAGAAGAAATTTCTTAGTTGTCCCACTACAGTCTAGCGACATTATTCTAGGAATGCCATGGAGACACCAACATAATCCTAATATAGATTATTCCACACACACAATGAATATTAATTTTCAAGGAAAATCTATTACATTATTTGGTATGCATGCATCTCATATGTTTCCACTGCTTTCGCATACTCAAGCAAAACGTGCACTACGCAAGAATACTAAATCATATCTCATTTGGGTGAATGAATTGCATGCAAAAGAAACTCATATGCACCCTAGGCATAAGGAATTTCTTGCATATTTTAAGGATTGTTTTGCAGAAGACCTACCACCAGGTTTACCTCCATCACGTCCAGAAGACCATAAGATTGACCTAATACCTGGCACACAACCACCTTGCAAAGCCCCATATAGGCACAATCAAATAGAGCAAAAAGAAATCCAGAGTCAAGTAGAAGAATTACTAAATAGAGGTTTAATTCGACCTAGCAGTTCCCCATTCGGTGCACCTGTGCTCTTAGTCAAGAAAAAGAATAATACTTATCGGATGTGTATTGACTACCGAGCATTAAACAAGATCACTGTAAAGAATAGGTATCCTATACCTAGAGTTGATGACCTTATGGACAAACTGCAAGGATCTTCTATATTTAGTAAAATTGACCTTAAATCTGGATATCATCAGGTGAGGTTAGATAGATCCGACATATTTAAGACTGCATTCAGGACACAGTTTGGCCATTACGAATTCTTAGTTATGCCATTCGGATTAACTAATGCACCTGCCACTTTCAGTAGAATGATGAATCGTATTTTTCTAAAATATCAATATTGTGTGATTGTTTTCTTTGATGATATTTTAGTATTCAGTCAAAGTGAAAAAGAGCATTATGAGCATTTATCATTAGTTTTTCAATTACTGAAAGAAAATCAATTGTTTGCAAATCCTGACAAGAGTGAATTCTTTAAGACAGAAATAGAATATCTAGGTCATATTGTATCAGAAGAAGGAATAAAAGTTGATCCTAAGAAAATTGACGCAATATTGCATTGGCCTATCCCTAAAAATGTACATGAATTACGCTCATTCCTTGGTCTTGCTAGTTTCTATAGAAAGTTTGTACGTAATTTCTCATTACTTGCTTTACCACTGACCAAACTTCTTAAGAAAGGCATTGTTTATCAATGGACTGAAAACCAGCAGAAATCCTTTGATTTACTTAAATGTGCATTGACCAATGCCCCTGTCCTACAATTGCCTGACTTTAATAGACCATTCTTTCTAGTTGTGACTGATGCTAGCGGATCAGGAATAGGAGCCGTGTTAATGCAAGATAACCATCCAATAGCATATTCTAGTTCTAAGCTGAAACCCTCTGAGCTTAAATATTCCACTTATGACAAGGAACTCTTAGCAGTTGTCCAAGCATTAAAACAATGGAAGCATTATTTAATGGGTTCAGAATTCATGATAAAGACCGACCAGCAAAGCATTAGACATCTACTTAGCCAACCCCAAATTTCTGACCGTCATATCAAATGGGCTTCATTCATTCAAAGTTTCCATCCTATCATTCAATACCAACCTGGAAAAGAAAACGTAGTTGCCGATGCATTGAGTAGAAGACCTGCAATTTATAACATTTCTATCATATCTTTTAATTCTTTAATTGCTATGAAAGACACATATCACCAGGATATTACTTTTCATTCTGATTGGCAAAAATTAGTTCAAAATAATTTCATTCCTGTTGATTCATTATCATATAATGATGGATTCATGTTCTTTGAAAAGAGACTGTGTGTTACTATTCCATTCCGATCTTTTATTTTAAATGAAATTCATTGTCCCCCATATCAAGGTCATAGAGGTATCATTTCTACATTACGCATGTTAACTGAAGATTTTTATTGGCCGCATATGGATGCAGATGTATCTAATTTTGTATCTGAAAGTTTGATTTGTCAAAGAATAAAAAGACATCATGGTAAACAGTATGGGTTATTAATGCCTTTATCTATTCCATCTAAACCTTGGGAACATATATCTATGGATTTCATTACTGGCTTACCAAATACTAAATCTAACCATGACATGATTTGGACAATTGTAGATAGATTTAGTAAGCAAGCATATTTCATTGCATGTAAGAAAACTTTAACAGCATCACAAGCAGCACAGTTATTTTTGAAAACTGTTTTTACTAACCATGGATTGCCGAAAGTGATTATTTCAGATAGAGATTCTAGATTTTGTAATAATTTCTGGATTACACTGTTTGCAAATCTAGGCACAAAGATTGATTTCTCATCTGCATTTCATCCAGAAACAAATGGACAAACAGAAGCCACAAATAGCACCATTCTAGATCTTTTACGTGCATACACTATCTCTAAACCTCAAACATGGCATACTCATTTGCATTTATTACAGTTTGCTTACAATAATACACCGCACACATCTACAACGAAAGCACCTTTTGAAGTTATTTATGGACATAGATTATCTACACCTGTTGCATCTTTGTCTAATAGAATACAAAGTGCCGATGATATTGCTGTTATGCATAACACTATTTTTGATGAGGTCAAGGATATGATTGCTAAAGCCCAACAATCATATACCAAACAAGCCAACAAGAAAAGACAAGCCATGAATTTCAAAGTTGATGATTATGTTTGGCTTAGAATAGAAAAGAGTAGACTGCAAAGTGTAGATAGACATCCAGTTGTCAAATTAGCCCCTAGATTCTACGGACCATTTAGAATCATTCATAAGATTAATGACAATGCATTCAAGTTAGAACTGCCATCACATTGGAAAATTCATAATACCTTTCATATTAGTTTATTGAGACCATTTAGAGGACAATTACCTATCCACCCTGTATATGAAAATCCACCTTTACTAGAAGAAGAGACTGAAATCCTTGAACCAGAAGCCATCATAGACACTGACTACATGACCACTAGAACTGGCCGAAGGTACTCTAGATATCTCGTGAAATTTAAGAACCATCCTGTAGAAGAAGCACAATGGATGCACGCTAGAGACCTAAATGCTTTCCCCACTCTGTTAGCTCCACATTGAGCTAATAGCAATTGAGGTCAATTGCTATCCCACCCCGGGGGTATGATGCCAGGAGGCATATTCCACGGTGGATTCCGTGAGGTTTTACGGTGGATTCCGTAAACTTAGATGATCGGGGCTCATACGCAAAGAGGATTCTTTGTGCGAGAAGTTGATGGGGACGCCTGTCCTTTTCGGGCGTTTCATTAATTTAGTGTGTACATGGGTGATTCCATAGCGGGTGATTCCGCAAAATGCATATTAAATTAATAAACGTTTATGAGTTTAGAGTGCGCACTCGTAATAAATTAAGGTTAGGATTTATTTCTAACCAGTTGATTTATTTATGTAGCTGAAGACTGCTAGGTATTCACTTTTGTCGGTTTAAATGTGTTATTTTACTAACGATTGTGAATGCTTCAGTTGATGTGTAGAGATAGCAGCAGTGGCGGAGGAAAGCATTGGAGTCTAGCGAGTTTTCGACCTTTCGACTATATTTTGATAGGCGCCACGCCTATATTTTGATTATGTCTATAGAGACATCGACTATTTATTATTATTTTGTATGCGCTTATGCGCCTGGATATGTTATTTTTATTTGGACATTGAGATTGGGCGTGCCAGACTCTTTGGGCACCGTCCATTAGCTTTATTTTCTTATTTTTGGTAGAAAGCAAACTCAAAAGCTAAAAGCTTGTATATTTTGTAATTGGGCTATTTTTGAGCAAAAAGATTGAAAATATATATTAAATACATGCTTTGTGAAGCGCACACACAAGGCATGGGGGAGATTCAACCCAATTTGTCTCTTGTCTCATGTCGTGCTTGTTTTTACATTGGTTTTTGTGCTAAAAAGTAGAGTGCTTTGTTCTTGGGGACCTTTGGGAATTCACTACGTGAGCTACCTGCGTCCGATCTGCGCACCATTAGGTTTGATTTCAAGATCTTCAGGTTTGATTTCAAGATCTTGAACCTTGCATTGAAAATCCTCAGGCTTGTGGAATCAATAAGCGATCCGTAGATCTTGAGGCGGTAGGCATGCATCTTTGGAAGATGAGGTTCCAAAATATAAGCCAATGGCAGATCCATCACTGGGTTTTCCTTCTGCTTGATTTGGTTCAGTCATGGCTGCCATCAATAGGCGGATGATTGGCAACATGAAATCTCTTGAGCCATTTAAACCTTCGTAGCGAAGCTCCTAAAGTTGCAGTAATGGAGTCATGTCCGACTCATGGAAAAATTCCTTGTCATTGGAGGATGTAGTGGATAATCTTCTTCAGCCAAGCAGCAAGTTCTTGAAACACGAACATAACCTGCAAGAAAAGTTGTTCACTTCCTAGGGGGTGTGTTTGTCTCACTGTGTAGTGCATGGTGCTTGTGCCAGTGGAACTAGGAGATGGGTCTAATCTTGGGCAAGCCCTTGATAATGTCCCACACTTGAGGACCTAGTTCGTGCATCGTTGGAGGTGCGGTGCAAAACTTAGGGTGACAGGTCTGAAAGTGTTGCTCTTGATGTGCCCTAAGTGTGAAGTGGGGAAGGGGCTAGGGAGAACCCTAGATGCAGTGAGTGTGGTGCACAATAACAATGAAGGGAGACTGCAAGCACATATGAAGTGTTCTCCTTGTTAACTTGCTTAGTAGTAGATTCATCTTTCAGCTTTGCTATTTTTTGCTCTTGTCTTTCTCTCCAGTCACCTTGTCTTTGTTTCCTTGTGGCTTTTTCTCTCTTTGCTTTCTTTTCTTTTCTTTTCTTTTTCTTTTTTTTGAGAATGAGAGAGGGAGTACAATTGTCAAGGCATATCACACCCATTTAATCACGAGGCGGTTGCAGGCATTGAGATAAGAATGCACGACTTTGTAGGTATTCTTTAATATCAGCCTTAGCTCTCAGAGGAGTGGTTGACAAGAAATGGTGATTCCACCTTGTGAAGCGGGTGTCACTCATATTTTCTAAGAGCTCTAGAGACAAAAGGAAGGAAGGAGAGTAGCCAGCATCATTAACCTAGTCATAGCTCTACTATCTATTCCTAGGTTGATATCAAAGAAGAATGGGGGGAGATGGGCTTCCTCTGCTGTGGGTTTTTGGAGTAGCAGGAATTTGATAAGTCAGAGGTAATTACAAGTTTTCAAAAACGGTAGATCTGGGCAGGAAGAGAAGTCTGCAAGGAAACAATTTATAGAAGGAAGTATATCTTCTAACCTAAACATTAAGCATTCCTCAGGGCTCCTAGCATTTACATTATATATTTTTGGAAAGTCGTAATCTCCATGCAAGTCTCTATCATAGTCCATTCCATGCCTACGGGGGTAGAGCATGTAGATAGGATCATTGCGCTCTTCGTGGAGTGAACTGCAAAAGGCAATCCATGCAAGCATCAAAATTGGTGTCCCAAATCCTCCTCCGCCATTTCGGCTGTGCCTCGTAGCCTTGGATGGTTTTGGGAACCAGATTGACCTTATCTTCCCAGTAATCCTGTGGTTCTTGTTGCCACCTAGTTATTATCAGGCTCCTCTCTTCAATACACCTGTTTGCAAGTTCATTAGCCAAATCCTTGATCTTGGCTAAGACTCCTAGAGGCAGGGCCCGGTCTAAAGAGCGTGGGAAAACAAATGAGAGCTCAAACGGCCTTTTTTGGAACTCTTGCTGACGCCAAATGACCAACTCCTGGGGCCAGTCTACTGGATGTGCATCACCTCTTAGTGGCATGGGCTCTTCAGGAAGTTGTCTTGGAATTGTGCGTGCTCGGCGTTGGGCCTCCTCAGCTAATTCTTGTCTTCTCCTCCTTGCTGCAACTATATGCTCAGGCATATGGACATCTGCAGGTTCTTCCTGTGGGAGATCGGGTTGAGGCAAACTCGACATTCTTTGTTGCTCTTCTTCATCACCTTGCTCGAAATCCGGACCCTCTTCGACATGTCGCTCAACCACAGATGGGATGACTGGAGGTGGTGGGGGTGGCTGTTCATGCTCCTCAAAACCTAGCTCCTTGAGCTCAGCAGTGGAAAGGCGCGTACATCGTAAGTAGTGGAATTGTTGCTCCTTAGTGATCCCTGTACTTGTTGGGAGCTCCCGCTCTTGAAGACCATATCTTAGAGCTCGAGTGGTCAGCTCCAACTTTATTTTCACCTTTTCCACTGGATCATCACCCTCACCTTGTGTGACATGGAGTACCATGTTGAGGAAGGCCTGCCGCTATGTTTTAGTAGTTATTTCGGCAGCTTCAACCCTAGCTTCTGCAAGCATTCTTTAGCATTCTGCACTGCCAAGCGTTCAGTCAAGTCCCTCACCCTATCAAAATTATTCCTTTCCTAATCCATAGCTCTTTTCTCCATCCTTTTTCTCTCTTCCTCCAGTTGGCTCGCCAAGGTGGTCACTACCTGTTTTGCTGCTCATTTGTTAAAAACCACAACTGGTTCCTTTCTCTTAACTTCTGAGCTAGCTGCTCTTCAGCAATCCCTTTTGCCTGATCTACAATGCTAAGCCTTTGGTGCACCTCGGCCAGTACTTCTGATTTTTCTTGCACCAGCTGCTCTTGGCTTTGGATCTCAGCAAGGAATAGCCTTTTTTGATTGAAAGCCATGGCCATGAGGGCCTCTACATCTTCATGGGAGGTCTCCAACGCATCTTGTAATCTTTGCGCTTCATCTTGTAGTTGTTTTGCTTCTGTTGCTTAGAATCCTGGCCCTTCACTCTTCAGAAACTCGATTTCACTTATTAATCTGTTTTGTTCTTCTAGCTCCTACCACAAACGGAGCTCCATGGTATGTTCTTGTGGTGTACTGGCTTTGCCTTCCTGAACCTCCTGTCTTAGCGTTTCCACTTGAGCGACCTTTTGCTGTAGATCATGGTATCTTCCAGCCTTTGTCTAAGGCGGCTTTTATTGTCATGGACTTCCTTTGCTTTTGCTACTAGCTGGTCCTGCAAGGCCTTCATTTCTCTTCGTCAGTCGGCTCCCTACCTTGAGACTTCTAGCCTAAGAACAGCTGACGTTTCTTTTTCTTTTTCTAGCTCCATCAAGGCCACTTTCTTCTCTTCCTTTGCGTTGTCTAGTTGTGCCAGTAGCTCAGTCACATATGCGTCATAGTCAGTGTCGGTAGGCATGGGAGTATGGGATGTGGTGGTTGATGCCTCTAGCTTTTGTCTTTTAGAGTATTGCCGTGACTCTGCATCTGCGGGCAGCGGGCCTTTTCAATCTGATTTCTAGCATGATCTTGGCCACTTTGCTCACTAGCATTTGCATCATGTTCATTAGATGTGCCGTGTCGAGGGGAGGTGTGGGTTGTGTGGTGGTTGTAGTCGTGGTTTCAGTCATTGTAGGCACAAAAGAGGAAGGAAGTGAATGTAGTAGGGACTTGTGCTTCCCTACAGCCCCATTGGAGCTGCTTCCATACTTGAACTAGCTTCGGCTTTATGACGGGGGCTCATAGGTTCGAGCTCTCCACCCCCGTGGGTCTCTTCCACAGATCTTCGTGTAGCCTCTGCCAACTCGGCTAGCTCCTTCAGTCTCTGCTCTTCAGCTTCTTCTTCCACCCTTCTTTTCCTGTCCTCTTCTGCCTTGTTTGATTCTTCTCTTATCTTTGCAATTTCTTTCTCCTCTTTCTTCCTCAACCCTCCTAGACTCTCTTTGAGCCCTCTTGATTTCAACTCATTCTTCTTTGCTTAATTTCTATTTCCTTTCCTTCTATCTCCTGTCCCCTTTCTTTTGTCCTTCTGGTTTGCTTGATTGTGTAGGCGGCACCTCCTATTCTCCCTTGTCACTTATCGTTCTTTCACTTGATTCTTCTCCTTCGTGGTGAGGTGGGCTTTGATGCGGTGGGCTTTGATGTGCAGCTTGCTCTTCCATGACTCGAGCATCCTTCATTGCTTCATTTATGATGGCTGTCAAAACACCACCATATCTAATTGTGGCCGCCTTTGAGGCAGGTTTCTTCCTTGTGGAGCATGCTATTGAGGCAGGGGATTCTCCTCCTGCCGGTGCTTCCGCTGGAGTGAGAAGGGTAGCTGAGCTTTGAATGGTTTTCTACACGAACCCATTCCAGTCTACCTCCTCAAGGACTCTTGCTGTGATGCTTTCTAACAATGGGACCCCGATCCTATTTATCAATGTGTTGTACCTTTGGCCCAAGAAGAGTGTGTGGATCATCTTCGCTTGCACCTTCACTGTTGGATCCGGGATGTCAACCAAGCTGATTCCATCCACTGTGTGCACCTCTCTTTCTTTACCCCCAGCATGGCGTAAACATCCCTTCTCGGCCGCCTCTCTTTCTTGGGTAGGAGCCCCAAGGCCTTCTCTACGATTGCCACATTGAGGGGCACTTCAACTCTTCTTTCCTGCTCCCCTGTCCTCACTGTGACAGTGCCACAGTTCCTGCCCTTGTCAAAGTTCTTCAGAAATTCAGCACACATACCGTAATCCACGGCCTGCCCCACCTTTTCCACATACTTGTGGAGGCGGCATCTATCCACCAATTCTTTGGCTGCAGGTTTCTCCAAGATGGTCTCATCCAGGTTCAGTGTGTGCTTGAAGGCGAATTGATTGAATCCTCGTGTCTCAACGCTGATGCCGAACTTGGTCATCTCTTCTTCAGAAAATGGGAGTTTGCCCTTTTTGTCTTGTCCTACCATGGTGGTTACCTGTCAACACACCATGCCAACATTAATGCTTAAAAATTGGCTTATTTATAACAAAACTAAATTTTGAAAGAAAAATGTATGTGTCAAAAATTGGTATACTTTCTTAGAGGCTTGAATTTTAGAGACAGGCTCACAGCAACAATTGCTATTGTTTTCCCTTTGCAGTATCTTCCATTGAAACTCAATTAATCATAACATTCTGCTAGATAGCATGACTCTCATTTTGTTGACTCTCATTTTGCTCTGCTCTTGCTCACATTGCTCCCCCCCCCATCTTGGATCTTTCAAGGAATCCTTCCTAGGATTAGCACAGGAAGTATGAGGCAAATGCTGTTTTTTGTGGATTGACTTAGTTAGCCAATAACCAATCATAGAAGCTTGAATTGTATTCGAGTTGGGCATGAAAATCAATAGCAGATGGTTGGATGGAGACTTGGGAGATGTAGGTCAAGACATCGTGAAAGAGATCTCCAGTATTAAGGCGGCTTGCAACATGTAATTCCTCTTCCGTAAGGAATTGGTCAATGTAAGGGTGAGCGAGCACATGGTCGCCTAAATGCTGGTTGCGGGTGATGGCCAAAACCCTAAACGAGATAGGTGCCACATAAGTAGGGTCATATTCGATGGTTTTAACTGCCCTGCGCTGCTCAACATTGGTCATTATCCGGCAACCTTTTTTCTCCCATTGGATTCTCACAGCAAACCACTGCTACAAGAACATGGAAGGCGAGCTTGCCATCTGCGTGAGCTCTTGCAACTCATGCTCAGGAACAGAAGGAGGAGGCTTAGGATATGAAGTGATTAGTTTTTTTAGGGAAGCTTGCTCCTTTGAGATTTCGTCGTTTGCTATCAGCTCAGCAGCAATTTTGGGGAATTTACCGGTCATAAGTTTGTATTCTTCCCAAGTGCATGGTAATGCATGAACATCCGAAGCAAGTGTTTTGTCAAGAAGACCTAGGTCTATCCTCTCATAACTTCTAGCGAATGTAGTGAAATTTTTGTCCAACATCTTGATGCAGGTTACTAAGTCATCCCCAGAAGTCGCAGCGAGGTCTTTAGCCAAGGAAAGGAAAGGTTGTACCGCATAGGAAGGTTTAAGACCTGCTGGTGGGAATGGTGCAAATGGACTGGATAGTGGTGACTCCATCATTGGTGTCACAGGTGTGGCTTTGCACTCCAAAGCACTTTGAGGTGCTGTAGGAAGCTCTAGGGGCATGGGAGTTGTGATGGGTTCTGAGTGAGCAATCATGGGGGTATTTAAGTTCTCTGGATTAGGTAAGTCTAAGGCTTGTGGCGTTTGCTTTGGTCAATAGATGAGCTAGGGCTTACTAGCCATAACAGGCAATGGTTTGCTAACTATGCCCTAGGCACCATGTGTGCAAGCCTCCCTCACTGGGGTGAGATTTCTTGGAGATGAGCTTTTAAACTTGCCATTTTTAGGCACCCAAATCTAGGGGTTGCCTTTGTAGTATCCTTGTGCTCGCAAGAGATCTTTGGGGATCCATCGTGGCATGGTTGTGTGTCTACGTCGATAGCATCTAGACTGCCTCTTAGGCCATGATGGCTGATTATTTTGGCATTTAGAATCACGTTTGTGTGGTCTACCCGGATGTGGTATTTGCCATTTTGGCACCCATATAAGCTTGGACTCCTTGGCCTTGTGATCAATCTTAGTGGGTTTGGGCCTAGGGTCGAGAGCCTGGCATGAGGCCTTAGTTTTCTTCTGTTTAGACTTGGGCTGAAACGTGGTTGTAGGGGTTTCTACCGGTGGCTTCGTAATGGTGGAGGAGTTAGGACAGCCCTTGCTGAAAGTCATCACTATACGCACATTGCCTATAGCAAGATGAATGTGGTTTAGGTTGTAATCCACATTACAGTTCATTTGCTTCTTGAAAGTATGACCTAATAGTGACATATTACCGGCTCCTTTAGTGTCAGACAACACATGGAAGAAAGTTGGTAAACTTTGAGACTCGATAGAAACGACTACTTTGCACTTCCCTAGGAGTGAATAAGCATTACCCCCAAACGGGGTGAGTTTGGCATTAGTGGGCTATAGTTTCGATTGACCAATGCATGTCCAATGGTCATGCATCAAGATGTTGTAGTCGGCACCTTCATCAATCAAGGCATCGAAAGAATATGTTACTCCTACTATGACTGTGATACATAGATACACTGGTGCCACTGCTTCTTCGTCCTAATCTGTAAGGTTGGTTATAGTTGCCATGCAGACGTTCATTGGGGGTTCTAGCATGGGTGGCTCATGTAATGGATGGGAAGGAGGATAGTACTTCTTTATGCGGCTGCCATTAAAAAAGCCTATTCTTTTGCCTTCAAGTGTCTCTAACTCAACATTCCCTGTTCTACCAATCATGTGTACTCTGAAAGGCCCTAGCCCCCGAAACTTCATCTTCTATTTATGTCCTTTTACAGAGTATAGCAGAACAAAGTCCCCTTGTTTAATGTCTCGCAATTTGACATGCTTGTCAAACCACATCTTTTGTCGAGCCTTCTCACAAATCAGAGAGTGAGTGGCGAGGAGTCGGGTCTCCGTTAGGGGCTCTAACTCCACTAAGCGATTGGTCCAAGCCTCTCTTCCCTCCCAACACTCCTGGACTGCTATCCTTAAGCTAGGGATGAAGAATTCTAAGAGTAAAATGGCTTCAGTTCCTTATGTCAATCTAAAAGGCATCTGTCCTATAGCTATTTTATAAGCTGTGTGATAGGCCCACAAGGCCGCCATTAGCTTGTTGTCCCAGTCACTTCTTGAAGTAGACACTACCTTTGTAAGCACGTTGACTAAGATTTTATTCGTGGATTCGGATTAGCCATTAGCCTGAGGGTGATAGGGAGAGGACTTCTGATGAATTATTAGGAAGGTAGAGAGCAGGTGGAAAATCACCTCATTAATGAAGTGCGTGCCTTGGTAGCTTACAAGTTCGATTGGACAGCCAAACCGTGAAATGACTTGCTCCCTCAAGAACTTTGTAGTGGTTCTAGCATCATTCTTCCTCATGGCTTGCGCCTCTGCCCACTTCGTTAGATAATTGGTTGCCACTATGATGTAGCGAGCTTGGGAATATTGTGCCACAGGACTGATAGGTCCAATAAAATTGATGCCCCATTTTTCAAAGGGTTGTCAGGCTATGACAGGGGTCAACTCCATCTTGTCTTTCCGCACATGCACTTTGGTCCTTTAGCACTCATCGCAGTGCTTTACGAATTTAGCTGCATCGCGGAAAAGGGTGGGCCACCATAATTGGGATTGTAGCACCTTTCAGGCTATTGTGTCCCCGCTAAAGTGTCCTCCAGCGATTCCGCCATGTGCTTCTTTCAATGCATCGTGTGTCTCGTGCTCACATACACATCTGCGCAATAAACTGTCTTGTCCCAACCTGTAGAGTTGGCCGCTATTAGTTAGTATGGTTGAATTTTCAAGATAAGTCTTCTCAGCCTGGCCTTCTCAATGGGTCTCTCAAGTAGTCCGCTCTCTAGCACTTGCACTATGTCATTAGCCCAGTACGGCATCAGATCAGCTTTAAACAATTCTCTCTCGCTAGATAGGTTAAAGAGATGAGCATCCGGTAAATCGTCAGGTATGCCTTGTTTAGCGGCTTCTCCTGTGGGTATGTGGGACATGTGGTCAGCCATGTAATGCTGCTTTCCTTTGCGTACAACCACAGAGAAGTCAAACTCCAATACAAGGAGTAACCATCTAGCTATGCGTCCTATAGCGCAAGGCTTGTTCACAAGATATAGCAAGGCTTGATGGTCAACAAAGAAGGCAAAGGGAGTGGCCAACAGGTAATGCCTAAATTTCTTTATTGCAAATACCATGGCCAACCCCTCCCTTTCTGTCGTGGAATAGTTCATCTCGGTCTCTGTGAGCTGCCTGCTGGCAAAACTCACCGGGCAATTTAAGTTATGTTCACCAGGCTGGCATAGCACGGCTCCAATAGCGAACTTAGAGGCGTCTATGTGTACATGAAACGTTATGTTCCAGTCTGGGGCTCGTAAGATTGGTGCAGTAGTAAGAGCCTTTTTCAACTCCTCATATCTGCGCTGGCATTTCTCAGTCCACTCAAACACTATCAATAGCTTGTACAATGGTCTACCAATTAGTGTGTAATTTAGTACGAAGCATCGATAATATCTAGTGTGTCCTAAGAAGCACTGAACTCCCTTGTAGTTATCGGGTGGCGATAAGTCAACAATGACTCTGACTTTAGAAAAGTCAGTGGCAATGCCGTCCCTTGACACTACGTGCCCTAAGATGCATCCGTGTTTTGCCCAGAACTGGCACTTTAAGAGGTTCAATGAGAGGTGGTACAACCTTTGTACCTTTCAAGGACAACTCTCAATTTCTCTAAGTGTTCGTCCCAACTAGAGTGTACGCATAAGTCGTCTACAAACACTTCTAGCTCGCGCCTAAGCATGTCCTTAAAGATAGTGCACATTAGGCGTTGAAAAGTCACAGGTGCATTCATCAGCCCAAAAGGCATGACAATGTAGGCGAATACACTCCATTCCGTGGCAAAGGCAGTCTTGTGCCTGTCGTCGGGGTGCACTTGCACTTGATTATAGCCCGAGAAACCATCCAGAAAACTATAGGCTTCTTTACCTGCTACCCTCTCAAGCATGTGCTCGGTGTAAGGTAAAGGATAGTTATCCCTCTTTGTAGCACCATTCACTTTCTTGTAGTTCACGCACACTCGGATTTTTCAATTTTTCTTCATGACAATCACGATAGGTGATACCCAGTCCGTGTGCTTGATCTCATATATGAATCCTGCCCTCATGAGTTTATCAATCTCCTCTTTTACTGCATGGGCGTGTTTGGGATTCATGGGGTAAGGTCATTGTTTCGTTGGCACTGCATCAGGGACCATTGGGATATTATGAGTCACAACCCTAGGGTTGACTCCCTTAAGTTCCATCCAATGTCCAGGCAAATACGTCAACGTACTCTTGCAAGAGTGCAACAAGTTTGGTCTCCTCATCCTCCGTCAAGTCATCTGCAATGAATACAAGTCTTGGCTTTTCACCTTTCTCAGCCAAGTTAACTTCCTTGACTTTGGCGGGTCCCTCGATTGGTTCACTAGTTTGACCTTGTCTTTTCGCACCTAGCAGAATCACCACTCTGTCACCCTTTTTAAATTTTTAAAACCATTTGGGTAGATCCTTCGGTTTCTTTTGCCTTTCTACTTTTGAGTCCTTTGCTTGCTTCCTGGCCTCCTCCTTTAGCCTCCTGTGCCTTAGGTGGACTTGCAAGTCTCCCTTGGTGCGTTTGACTTTAGAAGGTTGTGGTATCTTGGGATCACTCTCAATGCTGACTTCCGACTCTGAGTTAAACTCACATCCCTCACTTGAGGAAGGTGTTTCCCCAAGGGGTCGTAGTTCAGTAGGTGCATCCGTCTTGAGCATTGGGATTACCCATGGTCGTGCCACTCCGGCTTGCTCATAATCCACGGCTCCTATGTGTTCTAGCCAGGATTTGTCACACTCCATTCGCATGACTCCTTTTTCCTTCTGACTGGTCCTTCCTCTCCTAGGCCTCGAGTTTTCCTTGATTTGTTCTATCGCTTTTCCTTCCGTGTCGTACTCTATTGTATCTATCTCTTCTTCACTCTCCTCTCCCGTAGGGCGACAGTCCTCATACTCCTCATCATCAGAGTCCTGTCCTTCTGACTGCTCATCATCACCTAAGTTTTCCTCTCCAGTCTCCTTGTCATCAGAACTAAAGCCCAGTTATATAATAAATTCAGGTCGTGGATCTTGGTCCATTTCCATTCTGGCTTAGCTAATACATCAGTAGAGGTTTTAAGTTAGCAGCCAAGTTGCCTTCTAGTTTATTGGTCAGATACTCTACGATTTCTTGAAGCTCTAGTTTGTTGTTGGGAATATGGAACGAGGTTGGTTTGCCTGGGTTGAGTGAGCTTTCTACCATCATGTAGAGTGGCACAATTGGCTCCTCAATTGGCATGGTTGCGGCTTTAGCAACCTGCCGATATAGTTCTTCCTCATCCGAGAATGGTAGGTCAATGGTTGCCAAAACGTGCATCCAATCCCTCTCATCCTCAAGGCAAGGAATATATTTAGTGAGTGATCCATAGGGTTTGGTCGTTTGAGTATCACCTCTCAGCATAGCTGAGATGGCATCTAGGTCAACAAGGGTCGTCTTCCAAGTGTCCATCTCTACCCTTAGTGCACTAGTTCTGTTCCCTAGGAAAATCAAACCATTGCCCCAGTCCTCAATCACATGCCCATTGCTCATCCAAGGTCGGCCTAATAGTATGTCGTAATCCATTCCCTTCATGACAATGAAGTTTACGGAAAACTGCACACCGACAATCTTTACTGGCCAATTCTTTAAGACCCCAAATGGTCTTACCTTCATTCCATTTGCTAACGTGACGTTAAATCTGGCAGTCTCTACAGGAGGGTTTCCCCATGCCTCTAAGACTGCATGGCTTAGTACACTAACATCTGCACCTGTGTCTACAATTCCTTTTCGCGTCATATCTCCTAAGGCTAGGATGGGTAAAACTGCATGCCTTTTAGTGCCCAAAAAGCATTGATGTGCAAAGACTTAGGAGTTGAGTGTAGAGTTAGACTTGGGATCTGTGTAATCGCATCATGATCTTGCGGATTAGCACCGGCAAGTCTTGTGTGTCCCTCCATCAAGTCTTTTAACTCCTACCATAAGGAATGATTCTGCCTAAGCAGGTCTTCCAAGCTTAGAGTTACTGGAATAGACAACAAGGTTGTGAGGAGGCTACTGGGCTCTTGTCTTCCCTTAAGGCTAGCATTTCTAGGCCATGCATTCTATCTGCCCTGGCAAGTTTCCCCTTGGCCTTGCTGTTGAGTTGCCCCCAGTGGTGCAGGTATGCTCGCAGCTTGTGGTTTTGAAGGTGAGACTGGTGTGCTCACGCTGGAGAAATTTTCAATAGGAACTTCTAATATTGGTTCAGCATCCTTGAGGTGCTTTTGGGCATCCTTGACCCACTCCTTGACCTTAGCTATAGCCTCGAGATGCCATTTGGGATGGGGATATTCCCCTACCTTGGGACTCCCTAGCTCGATTGTCTTAGGAGCTGAGGTCTCCACCTCTGCGTCTGTGACCCTCTTTCCCGTTACTAACGTAGTCACTTCCTCGGTTTTAAGAGTTATCTTTGCATCAGTTCTCTTTTTCCGTCTCCTCCGGCTTTTCTTTCCTATTGAGGTTGCGTCAAGGCTACCTGGCCCTGGCAAAGAGATGCTTGCCTATTTTTTTTGAGCTCGCATCATAACATGTAGTGGGATGGGTGTATCCTCACTGTCAAAGGTTTCCACTCCAAAAAGTCCCAAAGGCACCGATGACATGTTGGCAGAGCTGGTTGATGGCTTCCACCTAGGACAGTCAGGAAACAAATGTGTGATTCCACACTCTGTGCATCGGAGATCCGCTTTGTCCTTGTTAACTTGTTCTCGTTCTGGGCAGCGTGATGAAATGTGGCCTGGGTGGCCGCAAGTCCAGCATGTGACTAGATCTTGGCTTGGCCCTCCAAAGCCTCAGCCTCTTCCTCTTCCTAAAGCCATCACTGGCACCGATTCGATAGTCCATCAGGATTGGGTTGCCCTCCTCGTCATAGGATATGTACGGGTTGACATATGTTTCTTCCTCATTAGGCTCCTCCACAAAGTGAACAGGAGCATCGCTAGATGGGTGGGTTACAAAAGGCCCTAGTGGTCTGGGTATACCAGTTGGGTTCATCTCCAGCCTAGGTACGGTA
This sequence comes from Lygodium microphyllum, assembly GCF_053477565.2. NCBI lineage: Eukaryota > Viridiplantae > Streptophyta > Polypodiopsida > Schizaeales > Lygodiaceae > Lygodium > Lygodium microphyllum. The sequence continues at coordinate 83,876,494 of NC_141135.1, forward strand.
GGTCTTGAGTTAGTCGGTATTGGGAGAGCTAACTGGGCTCCCCTCCCAAAGAAATTGGGTGGCCTATTACCTAAGTATGGAGGGTTGTACTTCTACGCGTATGGGAATCTCCTCGGCATTTTGCAATGCACTGCATCATACCTGAATCTACCACAATTTGAGCACGGCCGAGATCTAGGATCTTGGCACTCAACTGGGAGGTGATTGCTGCCGCAGTATGTACATTGTACATGCGATTTCACAGGCTTCCTTACCAGCTCTTGCAACCGTTCAATCTCCATTCTCATTTCTGTCATCCCCTAGTCGTGGTCTACACTCTTTCCCTTATCCTGCACACTAGCAGTTGCTTTTCCCCCCGAAGTAGTTGATCTGTCAGGGTCCCTCTGGCTTGCACTCTCTCGGTTGGTAGTCCTCATGTTGCGTTCCCTGAGTTGATCATCTACGCGTATTGCCTCCTCGAAAACTCTAGCTAGCACATCTCATTGCATGGTGGAGTTACTGGCCAAAGCCTTGTAGAGCTCCTCACTCCAAATCCTGTTCATGAACACTGTAGACACTACCCTCTCGGTAGGTCGCTCATTTGCAGGGATTCTCTTGTAGAGGCTATGCACTTGAGTGACGTAATCCCTAACGTCTTCCTTCTCCCTTTGACTGATATTCATCAACCTAACGATGAGGTTATCCGAATACCCTGCCACCGAAAACCTCTTGATGAAGAGGCCCTTAAGGCAAACAAAGTTTGTACATTCTATGTCATCTAGACTAGAGTACCAGGTCCTCCCCTTATTTCCTAAGCACAGGCCGAAAGCTTGAGCTCGCTGTTCAGGGTCAGTAAGACCGTTTGCCTCACATACTTGCTCGAACTACTCCATGAAGCTGTACGGGTCACTGCTAGGTTCATATCTAGCTAGTTGTTTTGCTACGATGGGGATTCTAGCCTGCCCTTTAGCCCCTTGCATGACTCCCAATCCCGATAGTAGCATAGTGGCTAGGGCAGTAGCGCTCTATTCAACGGACATATTGTCCAAGAGTCGCTTTGCTACCAGTTCGCTCAATGTCATGTCAGCCTCTACTACCCGTTCCCTCTCTATATTCGGTCCAGATTTGGCCGCTCCAACTAGGCCTAGCACTCGTCTAGCCTCGTACATATCTACGTCTTGTTGTAGCATTCTAGCCCTTTGCTCGTGGTTGTAGGCAATTATGCCTTCTAGCGCTCTCTTGATTGCTCTTCTCTCTTCTTCCAGGTTTGCTACCACTTCCTCTACAGGTCTGCCCTGGATCCCGATCCTAATGAGTAGATCGTAGTTGTGGACCAGTTCCTGGACTGAGGTTGGAAATTCTCCTAAGTCTAATTGGTCCTCTCCTCGTTTGCCTCTTGATCCTGACATTTTTTTTGCATCCATCTCCACGAGGTTGTCAATAAATCCAAGCAGCTCCGGCAGCGTCCAATCCTCTATATCGTTGCTTTCCGTGTCTTCGTGTCTTCTCCAGGTCCTACTAGTAGGGCACTCATGCACCTGTCTAAGTCTTGGGGTCTTCTCCTACTAGTGGGTTCCTTAATGTTATTAGATATCCTGATGTGTTCCTTATTATTTGAAAGCAACTCCAATCCTTATTCACACATTATGTGTAGTGCTTTCGTGGTGCTTGGTGCGAAAACAGACTTTTCTCTTTTCCTGCAGTGCAAACTTAGTGGAACACAAGAGTGAAGTGCTGATGTAGAAAGCATTTAATGCAAACTCCACTCTGTTTCTCTCCACATTCTTATCCCGATTTGAGTTCTAAGCTCGGTTCCCGGCTATTCTATGGTCTTTCTGAAGGTCTGTGCTATGTTTTCTATTCTGCTCTAAGTTCTATCGATCTCTAAGGTTCTAATGGTCAAACTGGGTCTTGGGGGTGTTCAGGGTTGTGTTCTGGGGGTCACGTCTGTGGCAAGGTCAACTAAAGATCCTTATTTTTCCTTTTGGCAGGATGGTTCGATTCCCAGAATCGGACAAGGCTGGTCCAACTCTAGTAGTCGAACGGTCTAATTCTTGTAGTCGGAGAGAGTGGTCCGAGTCCAGCAGTAGGACAGGGCTGGTACGACTCTAATAGTCTGATGGTCTGACTATGATGGTGGTCCAAGTGCCACATGGCACATCCAATCAGACTGTCCGATCCGATAGGGTGGTCCGATTCTAAAATTGTTTGGTCCGATCCAAATGTTGGGTGGTCCGACTAGCACACAATCTGACTCCCTCAATCGAACGGTCCAATTCTTGGAATCGGATGGTCTGACTCCAAGACTCAGGTGGTTTGATTCTGGGAATCGAACCACTGAGACCTGGTCCGATTACGTCTGGCAACAGGCACGATTTCGACGCGTTTCGATACCACTTGATGCCTGCTACACACAATCACAAGAGGCTTTCCAGATATGATTAGGGCACTACTAAGAAGCACCAGACTCATCTGGAGTAGCACAAATGGATGGCACCCAGAATCGTGATAGCGCTCCCTCTTCCTGGCAACTAGAAGCTCTCTCTCTCTCTCTCTCTCTCTCACAAAGCTAACCAGTGAAATGAGGTTTGTCCTGGTCTCCCAAGCCTCTTAAGGTCCTTTCCTAGCACTGCAAAACCTTAAAGCCAGTTCCCTTTTCCCTGTTTTACCTAGAAATTTGAATTTGGTCCCCTGTTTCCCTTTTTCCAGCAGCAGCCAAAACCTTCTATTTTCTCTTTTCTTAACCTAATCTAACCTTAATCTAGTAGAGCCAAAACGCAAAACAGAGATGCAGAATGGTAGTCCTACAACGATGCTTCCAACAAACCCAAACAATTACTTGTTTCACGGATTAAAACCTCCTAAATCTCCTAGCTATCTCGAGCACCGGTTTGGGCTGCAAACCCTACTTCTATGCTTGATTTGATGCGCGTGGCGCTCAAGGCTCGATTCCGTCTGTCCTGGCAACGGAGCCAAAATGAAGGGGAGCTACAAGCTCTACCTCGAGACCTATGGACCACTTATTGCTCAAGTTTTTCGAACCGAGCGGCCATGGCTATCTCTCACATAGCCGACGCACAATGCCTACCTTACGGGTGTAGTGAGCTTACCTTGATGCTCGATCGAGTACCCTCCTCTTTCTTGCACACCGGTAGCTCCACGATCCTTGAGGCAAGCTCAAGCAACCTTAATCCCTCTCCCATGAGCTTCATCCTCCATAGCCACACGCGAGATAAGAGAAGAGAAGAGAAGAGGGGAAGATGAAGAGAGAAGATGGAGAGCTTCTTCTCCAAGATCCCTCACTCTCACACAATCACTCCCTCACACTCTCTCAAGCACAAGCAAGAGGGCAAGAAACAAGAGAAGAAGAAGAAGAAGCTTTGGCCACACACAAGAATGATCTTCTCATTCACTTTTTGAAGTTTATATACATGCCCTACTTTTCATGGGCGGTCATCCCCTTTTTTACATGGCTGGCCATTAGCCTAGGCCCATTTCTCAGTTCCCACTGTTCTAATCTATCCTATTCCTAACTAATGCATACAATTTGCACAGGAGTGAGCCTGGCGCTCTTTTACAAGGATTTGGGAGCGCTTTCACACTTAATGGTGTGCTTTTTACTCTTTTACTTTCCTTGGGAGACTCTAAGACTTCCTGAGAGTCGTGCCCGTGCTTTTAATTTTTTAAAGGTCTGGTTACTGGTTAAGGCGCCTTTGTCTTCCTTTTGTCTTGCGCCTTTTGCTATTTCCTTTTTTCCATTTCCCACTCCTCTGTGCTGCGGTAAACACTTGTGCTACTTGTGGGTTGGCTTTGGAGTACTCTTATGTTGTCAGTAGATTCATGATTTCTTTATGCTTTAGTACTCTTTTGCATACGAGTTACACTTGTCTTAAGTTTGGTTGTAACACTATTAACCATGTGGAGGCAAAGGCCTAGATAATTGGGTAGGCTACTTTGAAGAATATGTGGATAGTATTTTGCATGAAGTTGGTTTTCTATGTTGATTGTGTTGTTTGATAAAAGCTTTTTTTCCTTTGTGTGTGTATGTACATAGCTACAAAAAGTGCTACTAAGGCTGCCAAATAGAAAATAATTGATAAGGGAGTGAAGGAATGCCATGGTCCTACCAAGTTAGCTCTACTAGTAATATGTGTGGGCAAGATTATGCTTACAAGGATGTACAAGATGTCATGCAGGACTTGGGCTAGTACCATGGATGGGAAAGGGAGTTGTTAAGAGTCAAGCTCATAAGCCTTGGTTCAGTTGTTTACCTTAGTTGAATAAGGTTGGGTCACACTGACTAAACTATGGTTACATATAGGTTACCTTACTTCTGTATGGATAAGGACCAGACCAGAAGGGTAGCAAACATTTGTGTGTCTGTATGATTCCTGTGTCTGCTACTCTTCTGGTCTAGTCCTTATCCATCCATCTCTCTCATTTCTTTCATGGTATGAGAGTCCATATCAAGAATTCGATCAACTTCATCATCCCCTCTCTCCATCTCCTGCAATTGCTGAGTGATTGGAGTACCCCACATACAATAACAACTAGATGCGAAAGTCCAATGATGGAAGAAGTCGTTTCCTAAGGTATGGCAATGCATAGTCCTTGTAATTTGATTGATGGACAGGCACATGTACCATTCGTGTTGATGGGACTACCCTTGCCAATGGGCATGCGCTTTGAATCTCTTCCACTATTGCACAACAAACTCATTTGATTTGTTGCTTTGTCCATAGTTTGCTCATAGCCCTACTGCTGGGGAGGCTGGTAGCCACCTATAACTACCGCAGTCTATCACAAAAATCCACCTGCGACTATTGTTTATTGTCATTGGACAAAATTGAGACTTTTGGGCACTCTCTTGTGTGTTTCTACTCCCATCTTTATGGCCAGGATGCAATAACCAAGCTCGTGATAGCCCTGAATAATATTGTGAATGAATAGGAGATAGAAAACCTTCCATTGACCTTCTACAATTGACAGGAAAATGTATTGAATCTCTCCTTATAACAAGTAAAAGGATAGACACTGAGGGGAGGATTACTAGAGTGTTTTACTTCCTTCACACGGCAAGCCCTGAGTTATTGCAGGCCTTGATGATAAAAAGAGAGAAAGTTAAAGTGGATAAGGAGTTGAGCTATATCAGGCAAGAAATTCAAAGATCCCTAGAAGGCCTTTCATTCACCAGAAATATTTTGGAAAAAACTAGAGCTTTCTAAAGAACAATGGCAACTGAGGTTTGCTCTCAATTGTATGCTATACAAGAGGTCTCAGCAGAGAATGATGATGTAATAATAGTAGATAACTTTGTGTAAAACAAAGCAAGGAACAATGAATGGGCTATAGTTGACATCAATGATAAAGAAGATGTTAAAGATAGCACATCTAGCAAGTTCAGAATGCCACAACTCCATTGTCTGAAACTGAAAGCTATTCAAATGGAGAATCACGACTGTATTCTATGGCTATGAAAGGACCTGGAGAAAAGCTACAAGAGGAGCCAGAAAAACCTTGAGCATTATTACTCAATAATAAAATTGACCATTTTGGTTGCAGTTGCCAAGTCTTTTGTATGTGATTCTGGTTGAGTTTTCTAGCACTATCTATGCATGTTCCATGCTGGAAAGCTGAACTTTAAAGGAAGATTGACAGCTATAAATCTTTTGTGAATTGCAAGGGTTATTGAAGTGCATTGCCTACTGGGATTTTGGGAAAATTGACTCTACACATCAAATCTTGTTTTGCAAAGCTGAAGACTTTGGAATGGCAAACATAGGAGAGAAGAACACCATCACCCTAATAGTAGGTGAGAACCTAGACTACAACAACTTTGTTTTAAGGAAGTTCAGGATGTCAAACTTCTTAATTGGAAGAGGCTATTAGGATCTAGTTATAGGTCTTGAAGATGAGCCCAAGCTTCCAAAGGATAGACTTCCAACACAGTATCAATTAAAGGCACATAGGACATGGTTGGAAAAGGCTAGCAAGGTCTTGCATTGGTTGTCCTTATGTGTGTCAAACACAAAAGCTATGCAAATTCCAAACTGTACTTCACTAAAAGCAACTTGGGACTTGTTGATGATGAAGAATTATGGCCATGTCATTTATGCAAGAAAGACACAATTGAAGCAAAAGTTCAGCCACATATCTAGGAATGGAAGGTTTATTGAAGACTATGTGAGTGATATTAGAACCATTGCAGAGCAACTAGGCTCAATTAGAGTTGAAGTTGAGGATGATGATTTGGTGGCCACTATACTCCATGGTCTTGGAGAAGAGTATAAGCAATTTGACACTTCCATATCAGTGTGTTAAGAGCAGCCTGACTTTGATGAACTTATGGCACTTCTTTTGCATGAAGAAGTGAAACTTGGACTCAATACAAGTTCCAATGGGTCTTAAAATAGTAGGGACATGGCCTTCTACTCAAATCAAAGGGGTAGAGGTGGAAGAGGAAGGTCAAAATTTGGAGGAAGAGGGGTTGGAAATGCATATGCAACCTGTGGGATAACAAGGTACTGGATGGAAAAATAGGCAGCCTCAAGCAAACAGAGGTGCTTCTATTGCTCATGGAAGAGGGGGTTACTCATCTAGAGGAAGAGGTACTTGGCAATAGCTCCAAATGAGCCATGGACAGCAATCAAATGCAAATAAGTATTTTCACTATTGTGGGGAAAATATGGGCATGTAGCTAAATATTGCTACAAGAAGCAGGATGATCAGAGAGCAAGAGGGGAGCAACATGGTAATTATGTCTCTTCTAGCGGTATGTAGGAGGATGATAGGTTGTTTGCTATGCAACATGTGAAGAAAGGGTTGTCTACACAAGGCAAAACAGATGATGTATGGTATATAGACTCAGGGGCATCTAACCATATGACTCCTCATGGAGAGTGTTTTGACACAGTGGTAGAAGGTACTCATGGATATGTTTGCACAAGGGATGATACACAGCATGATATTAAGCATACATGTACTGTTCCCTTAATGATGCATGGTGACAAGAAAAAGAGTCTATATTACATGTTACATGTACCCTCCATTTTCAAAAACTTGCTTTCTATGGGACAAATGTCTAAATAGAATCTACAAGTTAGATTCAATAGAGATGGATGCTACATTGAAGAGTATAGTCAAGGATGCAAACTCATTGCGCTAAAGGCAAAAGAAATGGTAGGAAGTTTACATCGGATACAAAAATTCTAGCATTAAATGTTGCTATGTACTCACATGACAATGCTGCAATAAGGGACATTGAGATATGGCATAAAAGAATTGGTCATGTAAATGTTCAAAAGCTGAAGAATATGCAGCATAAGCAAGTTGTACTTGAACTCCCTAAGTTTGTGAAATTGGGACATGTATGTCAGTCATGTCAATTTGGGAAGCAATCAAGGCTTCCATTTATGAGGCATACTACTAGACCATTACAACTTTTACATTCTGATGTATGGGGATCCTCACAGAATGCATCTCTTGGGGGATCACGTTACTATGTATCCTTTATAGATGACTATAGTAGGTACACATGGTTGTATGTGTTGAATCACAAGAGTGGTGTCATGGATGCTTTTCTAGACTTCAAGAGACATGTGGAGAAAGAATTGGCTTGCTACATCTCATGCTTTAGATCTGATAGGGGTGGAGACTATGTCTCTAAAGACTTTGATCACTTCTTGGTAGTCCATGGGATAAAGAGGCAATTGACATGTAGGTACACACCACAATAAAATGGTGTGGCAGAAAGGAAAACCCGGGTGATTGTGGAATTTTCTAGAGCCATGTGAAATGAGAAGAGCCTACCAAATGCATATTGGGTAGAGGCTGTAATGACTGTTGTGTATGTCATGAATCGTACACCAATAGCAAGGATACATGAGGCGACTCCTCATGAGAGGCTTTATGGGATAAAGCCTGACATTAATCATCTTAAGGTCTTTGGATGTTTGACATATGTACATGTTCCAGATGAGAGGAGAAGCTTGATCCAAATGCAAAAAAGGCCATCTTTATTGGGTATGCACAAGATATGAATGCTTACAAATGCTACAATCCTTCTACTCATGAGACATTGGTCTCAAGAGATATAGTATTTGATGAGATGAAGTTATCGCATGAGAAGAAGACCTTCTTGATGAATGATGATGATGATTGTTTTCAAGAGACTTATATACATGCCAGTATAAATGAGAGTGCAAAAATTTCTAGGCCTTCTAAAGATACTACTACATCAGTTAGTCCTTAGACAGAGTCCTTAGACAGGTAGATTGAGAACTTTAGCATTTGTATCCACTCACACAGGTATGTCAATGATGAGGGGGAGAAATGTGGATAAAGGCAAAGGCAAACTTGATGATGTTACAGGGCCACTCACTTGTGTTTATGATTCAATTGGCACTAACAGCTTGGATAGTGAGTTTGGTATTATTCCATCAGCTGTGACTCCTAGTGTGGGACATAGATGCGTACCACCTCATGAGAGAGGAGAGTCTCATACTGCACCTTAGTTGAGGAGATCAGAAAGAGTTAGGAAGCCTATGGATAGGCTTATATACAGTGGCTACACAATGAGGCACTATGCATATATGGCAAAAGTCACTAGCTTCAAGGATGATGCTAGGAGGCATATTCCACAGTGGATTCCGTGAAATTTTGCGATGGATTCCGTAAAATTTTATTAACGGGGCTCATACAAAAGGTGGATTCTTTGTGCGAAAAGTCGATGGGGATGCCTATTCTTTTCGGGCGTTTGTTAATTTAATGTGTAAGTGGGTGATTCCATAGCGGGTGATTCCGTAAAATACATATTTAAATTAATAAACATTTATGAGTTTAGAGTGCGCACTCGTAATAAATTAAGGTTAGGATTGAGTTCTAACCAATTTATTTTTGTACCTGAAGACTGCTAGGTATTCACTTTTGTCAATTTAATTGTATTATTTTTCTAACAATTGTGAATGCTTTAGTTGATGTGTAGAGCAAGCAGCGGTGGCATTGGGAAGCATTGGAGGATAGCGTGTATTCAAATTATCATCAAATTTTGATGGGTGTGTATCTTAGGCTTGGCGTTCATATTTTGATGCGCTTATTTATTTAAGCGCTTGATATTTAATTATTATTTTTGTATGCCCATGGACACACGATTTAAATATTTGTATTGGACATTGTATTTGGGTACCGCCTGACTTCTTGGGCGCCCAATAGCTTTAATTCTTTAGTGGCACAAAAGCAAACACAAAAGCTAAAGCATGCTAATTGTAAATTGGCCTATTTTTTTAGCTTGAAGATGAATAATATATAAAATACATGCTTTGTGGAGCGCTCACACAAGGCATGGGGAGACATTGCACCCAATTAGTCTGTTGCTTCATTTCATGCAAGATTTCTTCATTGTTTTTTGTGCAAAAAGTAGAGTTCTTTTGTTCTTGGGGACCTTCTGATGCTCACTACGCGTGCATACGATGTCTGATCTATGCACCAGTGGTATCAAAGCGAAGCTGAGATCAAGAGCTTCCAATCGCTTACCATCTCGTGCGAAGGTGGAGCTCCTAAAACAATCGAGCTCTACATTCAGTCTCGTGGAAAACGGTCGATACCAGCGTGTTCCTGGCAGTCAAGAACCCCCTGCTGTACACTAAGATCGCGAGAGGGACCGGCCTCTAGCAAGCGCAGGACCACGCGGGAAGATCCTTCATGAAGTTGTTTTTTTCTCACAGATAAGAAATTATTCACCATATCTTTACAAGCTTTAAAGATAAGCTATAAGACTTCAAAAGAAGCTTATTAAAAAGCTTTATAATCCGTTTTAACCCGTCGGTGGTAGTAGCATGTACTGCCCATCACTGAATCGGGCGTCAATATACCCACGTCCTAGAAATCAAGGATTAGTCTAAAAGACTAAAACTACAAGTACTCTAAGTCACTCCAAGTCACTAAGGTCCTAAAGATCATCTTCAACAACTACTATAACGGCAATTCATATTCAGCAGCTCACGAATCAGTTTACTACCTTCTTCTGGAAGCCCCTGTTCACACTTGTGAACTAACAGAGGCAGATTACAGCAAACAATCGGCCACACGCAGTCTATACGTAAAATTACTTTCTTGGAAGACGATTGTGACATCGAATTTTGCAATCGTAAAGGAGAAATACTACAAAAGCCAAACTAATATATATATATATATATATAAGCCTTGTAAACCCGCCTTTGAGCTACGCTCATCCCACTAATAAGGTTTCGAATGTGTGAGGTCTTTTGAAATTTTGCAGGATGACTGATCAAACCACGGAAGATTTTATGGCTGAAGGTGATCTACCCGAACCAACAATGGAGCAAAAGTTGGATTTGATTATGATGCAACTTTAAGAAGAACGAAGAGCACGACAAGCTTTGCAAGCTCAATTGGCTAATCTGCAATGATCTACCACCAACCAAGATGAATCGCAACTTGAAGATCTTATACAACGTACCATCGATGCAACACTTGAAGCCCAATCTATCCGGAAAGAAACAAAGATAAGTAAAAGAAACTTCAAATTTCGTACTTTCAATGGATCACGCGATGGAAAGTCTGTCCTTGCTTTTATCAGTCAATTGGATGATTATTTCCATGAAGAAACATATGCTGAGAAAGACAAAATTAAATGTGTCACTAACCATCTAGTTGACCGAGCATCCTTATGGAGGACTATGGTCTGCAAAAGCGTTGATTGTCCCACTACTTGGGAGACTTTCCAAAAGAAATTTTTGCAGAATTTCCTTCCACCTCAGTTCCACGAAAAAGCAATCAAGCAATGGGATCTTCTACAACAAAGGGATTGCGAACCTATTTCTCAATATACTGAACATTTCTGGAATGCTCTATTGCAACTATGAATGCTCGAAGATGTACCTAAAGCAACTCATAAATGCAAGTTTATGTATGGCCTACTTGGACATTTTTAGCGGAGGTCAATATGTTCAAGCCAACAACCCTTGAAGATGCAATTTCCTTAGCCCATGACACTAAAGACAAAATTCGCGGATGAGATAAGTGACCACAACAATTTCCAACTAATGGTAACTTTGGTTCCAAACAATTCAATTCAAATTTTTGAAGATTCAATCAAAGTCGTTTTCTCCCATCTTCATTCCATAAATCTTGGACACGACTACCTGCCTTGCCATCAAACACAAATCCAAACCATAAGCCATCCCTACAGTCAAATCCCAACATTCCTAAACTTCCTGTCATTACCAATAATGTATCTAAAGCAAAACCCATAGTTTGTTATAAATGTCATCAACTTGGACATCTAGCAGCCAATTGTTAATCCAAAAAGCCATCTATTCATATCAATTATTTGGGAGCAATAGAAGATGAAGAACGTGAAGAGATACCGGATTTTACGAAAGATGATGACGACATTGGTACTACTTTTGATACTTTGCCAGGTATGCCAACTCCCCATTCCTTATTAACAATGAAATTTTTGTACATGGTAAAGAAAAGACTAGTTTACATAATGATGGGAGCACACATGACTTTATTTCTACAAAATTGGTCAAAGAATTGAATTTACATATTGTTTCTACATATTATCACATCAAGGCTGCATTCCTAGGTACGAGATATAATGGAACACAAGAGGTGCATAATTTAGAAATTAAAATTGGTGATTATACTAAACGAAAAAAATTCTTAGTTGTACCTTTGCAGTCTGGTGACATTATCTTAGGAATGCCTTGGCATCATCAATACAATCCTGATATAGATTATTCTACGCATTCAATTAAAATTTATTTCAAGGAAAACAAATTACACGCCATGGTATGCATGCTTCCAATAATTTTCCATTGCTTACTCATACTCAGGCTAAACGTGCATTACGTAAAAGTAGCAAATCCTATTTAATATGGGTGAATGAAATTCAAGCTAAAGAAAACCAGATGCATCCTAGGCATGCACAATTTCTTTCCCAATTCCAAGATTGTTTTGCTACTAATTTACCACCTACATTACCACCTTCATGTCCTGAAGATCATAAGATAGATTTAATTCCTGGAACACAACCACCATGTAGAGCACCATATAGACATAACCAAATTGAACAAAAGGAAATTCAAAACCAAATAGACGAATTTCTTAACAGAGGATTAATTAGACCTAGTAGTTCTCCATTTGGTGCACCTGTCTTATTAGTAAAGAAGAAAAATAATACATATCGCATGTGCATTGATTATCGTGCCCTAAATAAAATTGCTATTAAGAATAGATACTCGATTCCTAGGGTAGATGATCTTATGGACAAGCTACAAGGATCTGCCATATTCAGTAAGATAGATCTTAAATCTGGATATCATCAAGTAAGATTGGAAAAATATGATATATTCAATACTACATTTAGAACACAATTTGGATACTATGAATTTCTAGTTATGCCTTTTGGTTTAACTAATGCACCAGCCACATTCTGTTGTATGAGGAATCGTATATTTTTGAAACATCAGCATTGTGTCATTGTTTTCTTTGATGACATATTAGTTTTCAGTAAAAATGAGAATAAGCATTACAAACATTTGTCTTTAGTTTTTAAGCTATTAAAAAACAATCAATTATATGCTAACCCTGAATAGAGTGAATTCTTCCAAATAGAAATCGAATATTTAGGACATATTATTTCATCACAAGGTATTAAAGTCAACCCTTAAAAAATAGAAGCAATTTTAAATTGGCCGATACCCAAAAATGTGCATGAATTACATTCTTTTCTAGGTCTTGCTAGCTTTTACAGAAAATTTGTGAGGAACTTCTCATTACTTGCATTACCTTTAACAAAACTCTTAAAGAAAGGTATCGTGTATAATTGGTCTGACAATCAACAAAAGTCCTTTGATTTTCTGAAACATGCTTTAACTCATGCTCCTGTATTACAATTACCTGACTTCAATAGACCATTCTTTTTAGTAGTTACTGATGCTAGTGGATCTAGAATAGGGGCAGCCCTTATGCAAGATTCTCATCCCATAGCTTACTCTAGCTGCAAACTCAAACCATCCGAACTTAAATATTCTACCTATGACAAGGAATTATTACCCGTAGTACAAGCCTTATGTCAATGGAAACATTATTTAATGGGATCTGAATTCATGATCAAAACTGACCACTAAAGCATTAGACATCTTCTTACTCAACCACAAATATCTGATTGACACATTAAATGGGATGCTTTTATTCAAAGTTTTCATCCCCTTATACAATATCAACCTGGAAAAGAGAATGTTGTTGCTGATGCTTTGAGTAGAAGACCGATAATTCAAAATATTTATGTGATATCATTTGATTCTCTTATTCCTATGAAAGATACTTATCACCAAGATCCTACTTTTCAAGTTGATTGGAATAAACTAGTTGCAAATAATTGGATTCCTATTGATTCATTATCTTACACTAATGGATTTATGTTTTATGAAAAAAGATTATGTGTGACTGTTCCATTTCGCTCATTTCTTTTGCATGAAATTCATTGTCCCCCATATCAAGGTCAGAGAGGAATTATATCTACTTTGCATACATTGATTGAAGATTTTTATTGGCCACATATGGACACTGATGTATCTAATTTTGTATCTGAATGCCTAATTTGTCAACGAGTAAAAAGACACCATGGTAAATAATATGGTTTACTAATGCCATTATCCATTCCATCACGACCATGGGAACATATTTCAATGGATTTTATCACTGGACTACCTAGCACTAAAGCTAATCATGATATGATTTGGACTGTTGTAGACAGGTTCAACAAACAAACATATTTTATTCCATGCAAGAAAACCTTAATTGCATCTCAAGCTGCTCAATTGTTTTTGAAAACTATTTTCACTAACCATGGTTTACCAAAAGTCATTATTTCTGATCATGATTCTAGATTGTGCAATAATTTTTGGATTACTTTGTTTGCTAACTTAGGAACAAAGATTGATTTTTCATCTGCATTTCATCCTGAAACAAATGGTCAAACAGAAGCTACTAACAGTACTATTTTAGATCTTTTGCGTGCTTACACAATTTCAAAACCACACACATGGGATACATATCTACATTTACTTCAGTTTGCATGTAATAACACACCACATACAACTACAAAGAAATCACCATTTGAAATTATTTATGGATATCGATTGCCTACACCTGTTGCAACAAAATTCAAACTGCTGATGATATTGCTAACATGCATGCAACTATTTTGATGAAGTTAAATATATGATTGCCAAAGCCCAGCAATTATACACAAAACAAGCAAAAAAGAAAAGAAAAGCTATGAGTTTTAAAGTTGATGATTATGTTTGGTTACGAATTGAAAAATGAATATTACAATGTGTAGATAAACACCCCGTTGTCAAATTAGCACCTAGATTTTATGGACCATTCAAGATCATACACAAAATCAACGACAATGTATTTAAACTAGAATTACCACAACATTGGAAAATCCACAACACCTTTCATATCAATTTATTATGACCTTTTAGAGGACAACTACCTATACACCCTATCTATGAAAACCCTCCTTTGCTAGATGAAGAAACTGAAATCCTTGAGCCTGAGACTATTATAGATACTGACCTTATGACCACTAGAACTAGGTGTAGATATTCTAGATATTTGATCAAGTTTAAAAACCATCCTATTGAAGAGGCCCAATGGATGCACGCTAGAGACCTAAATGCTTTTCCCACACTGTTAACTCCACATTGAGCTAATAGCAATTGAGGACAATTCTATCCCACCCCGGGGGTATGATGCCAGGAGGCATATTCCACAGTGGATTTCGTGAGGTTTTGCGGTGGATTCTGTAAAATTTTATTACCAGGGCTCATACACAAGGTGGATTCTTTGTGTGAAAAGTCCATGGGGACGCCTATCCTTTTCACGCGTTTGTTAATTTAATGTGTAAGTGGGTGATTCCATAGCAGGTGATTCCATAAAATACATATTTAAATTAATAAACGTTTATGAGTTTAGAGTGCGCACTCGTAATAAATTAAGGTTAGGATTGAGTAAATGGAGGAAGTAGCTGTTGAAGAATGAAGTGAAGTGACAGTAGTAAGCTATGAAGAGGCACTGTAGTGGATTTGGTGCCCTTTCATACCTCCTATGCCTCTTGGGAGGTGCATCCATGACTTAAGAATGATTATTGAGTATTGTAGTGAAGAGATGATGTATTATTGATTGAGAGAGAGAGAAATAGAGATATTCGATTCTATCAAAACAATGTATCTATTTATGAGAGATTAAGAGAGACAACTATGAAGGCAATGAAAATGAATACAATGTGATTTTTTCCATTCAAAAATGGTGTATTCTTTTGTGTTTCTTATTCTATTGATGGATTCTATGAAGATATTGAAGATTATGGTTGATTCTATCAAATCCATGGGAGATATTTACTATGATGCTACGTGAAGATTTGTTCTTTTTTCTTGTTGTGGTTCTCTAAAGAATGAAACAAAATCTTGTTGATGTCACAAGATAAATTTTCTTGCAGTAGAAACCCCTTTTCCTTGGTGTCTTTCTTGGGGCTCCATGTTTTTTGTGCGTAGCCAGGGAAACTTGCCATCAACAAGTGTCAAAAGAGGCTGAAAATGAAGGAAATGGCATTGCCAAGAAGAGCAGAATTCAATGGATGCTTGCAAAGTTCCTTCTTCCACTAAAGAGTTGGAGAATCTTATTTGCCAAAGCTAATTCCTACAAGAAGTTCATCTCACAATGGCGGAAACATATTACCACCATCATGATATAAGGTTTGTGTGGTGGACTATTTCCTCTTTCAGTTGAAGCAACAAAGACATGCATCTTGGTGGCAAATTTTTTGGAAACAAAATGAAGAGTAGAAACAGAGATAATGACCATCCATGGAAGATTTGACATTCATTGAGAAGTTTCCAGTCATCATCATGTGGGAGATCATGAAGAAGCTTCAGAAGTCGTGGTCAGTGGAGGTTCATGAAAACAAGAAAGAAAAGAGTTGGAATTTGTTTGTGGAGGCTCAACAGCAAGATACGTGGGATGTTTGGTGTTTTGACAATCTTCTGTTTGTCCAATTAGCAACCCATTGGAAGTTGGTAGAGAGAATGTTATTTACAACATACACTGTTGAAACCATCAGAAGTTGGCATTATTATGATGATGGCATAACAATGATCCTAAGAAGAATGAGTTTTGATACTTTCAGAATGGAATGTCTCCTCCTTTGTAGTGATTTGAAAGTTGAATTCAGAGATGTTGAAAAGAAGGAAGTAGAAGAAATGTTGGTCATAGAGTCCTCCAGAGACTGAAGCACTTCTGATTCTATTCTGTTGAGTACACACCAACTAGTTGGAGCCAATCCCTTAATGAATGATGCAATCAAGAGGCAAGTGCTAGAACGAGTCTAGAGGTACGTGAGAAGAGAGAATGCAAGAATCAAGGCTGAGAATGAGCTTATAGCAGAAGCCTCCTTTGACGCCTTGAAAGCACTCTTTACAGAAGTCCCCATGGCAACTCAATGTCCCGTTCCTAGTCAGATTCGTCCTGGAAATATTGATGGCATGCCAGCAAACGTAGTTCCATTACCAATTTTTAAGGGAGAGTACAATGAAGACCCTGAACTTCATGTAGCAGAATTTATGGTAGCATTTGTGGCTAACAATACCGGAATCCCTGAGCATTGGTTAGAGATATTCCCCGCCACTTTCAAGGGCGTGGCGTTGCAATGGTATGAGAAACAAGTAGCATGAATTTTTGACACATGGGACAACCTGAAGTTGGCCTTCCTCACTAAATCCAGGCATAAAGGTTTTGAAGAGCGGATGTGAGAGGAGTTCATGAACGTAAGTGTGTCCTCTAGAGAAAGAGTAGAAGCTTATGTCTCACGAATGGAATCCATCTTGAAGATAAGGACCAACCATCATTTGGATGAAGGCATCTAGAAAGAAGTGTTCCTTAGAGGCCTACAACCAGAAGTTTGCAAGTTTGTGGAATTGAGAAGACCAGTCAATCTTCAACCTGCAGTGGAAGGTGCAAGACTATATGATGAAGTTGAAGCAAGGCTGTCAATGACTCCAGGACAAGGAGTCTTACCTCCTCCCATGCCAGGAATGGTATACCCACCAAACGCAGTTCTAGGGACAGTTCCCTATCCCTACCCCCAGATGCAAACAATGTTGTAGTACAATGCATCTAATCCATTGTGGCCGCAAACAAAAATGCCTCAAATTATGGTTCAACCACAACAAGAGTGGCCTCAAATAGTTCCTCCAATGGTGACTCAACATCAGTGGAATCCTACCCACTGGAATCAACAACCCCAAGTCTCAATAGGAGCCCTAAATCAGAACCAGAATAGAGAACCTCGTGGATTAACCCAACTTGTATATGCAACTATTATAGAAGCTTCCCAAAACCCTACAAGTATATCAAGAGGTGAAAATCTGAATGGAGCCCCAAGAGGAACACCAAGAAAAAGGGATTTCTCTTGCAAGAAAATCTATCTTGTAACATCAACAAGATTTTATTTCTTTCTTTTGATAACCAAAACAAAGAAAATAGCAAATCTTCACGCAGCATCATAGTAGATATCTCCCACACGGATTTGATAGAATCAGCCACCATAATCTTCATTATCTTCATAGAATTCTTCAATATAACAAATAACACAAAAGAATACACCATCTTTGAATGGAAATCAATCACATAGTATTCATCTTCAATGTCTTCATAGTTCTCTCTCTCAATCTCTCATATACAGTTACACTATTTTGATAGAATTGACTATCTCTGGCTCTCTCTCTCTCTCTCTCAATAGTACATCATCTCCTCACTAAAATACTCTCATAATAACTCTCAATAATCCTTCTTAGGTCGTGGATGCACCTCCCAAGAGGTATGTCTGATATGAAGAGTCACTAGAGCAACTACAGTGTCTTTTCACAGCTCACTACTGTCACTGTCACTTAGTCTTCTCTTCAGTCTTCAGCAGCTACTTCTTCCACTTGTTTTAGCTCTTTTGAACTTAGATTCATCCTTTCCAAAGGTTAGAAAACTTTCCCAAAGTCACACAAAAATTTTATAGAACACTTAAAGAAGGTCTACAGAACA
Organism: Lygodium microphyllum; assembly: GCF_053477565.2. Taxonomy (NCBI): domain Eukaryota; kingdom Viridiplantae; phylum Streptophyta; class Polypodiopsida; order Schizaeales; family Lygodiaceae; genus Lygodium; species Lygodium microphyllum. Next base: position 83,894,602 of record NC_141135.1, read on the forward strand.
GTACATTATAGTACCAGAGCAACTACAGTACAATTATAGTACAAAGACATAGCAGAGACAGAGGCTCTACACAAAAGGTCTACAGAGGGTTACAGAAGGTCATCAAAACCTCATAAATCATAATCAAACCATTCTAAACTATCAAAAACTATTCAATAGGCTTCCAAAAGATCTCAATGAAAGGTGAGAAGGATCGAAGCTTACACACGAGCTATGGTGGGAGAGCAAGAGCAAGAAAGAGAGAGACAAGAAATGGGAACTCCAATAGTCACAATGTGTGACCGGGCCTTCCTTTATTCAAACTGTCACTAAAAGAATAAAGAATAAAGTGACGTGACGGGCGCCCACCACCTGCAGTGTGTAGTGGTGGGTACTGTCAGTGTAGTAATACACGGGGTGGCACGGTGGAGGTGCCTTTACCCCCAACAACCTCCCACTTAAAGGCGAATCTGTCCTAGTGAGAGAGAAAGAAAAAAGAAAAGACAGTAGAAATGTACATAGGTACAAGGGATGAGGAAAGGCAACATCTCATCCAATGCCCATCAATCTCCTGAGGAAGGCAAAGCACTCAGTAGTGAGGCTTTTCATGAGCAGATCTACAGGATTCTCGTCAGTGGAGATCTTGACAAGGTCAACAGACTTTTCCTCCACAACACCACGTATGAAGTGATACCTCACCTCAATGTATTTTGTCTTCGCATGGAAGACCGGATTCTTAGCCAACTGAATGGCACTCATAGAATCCGAATGCAGTGTAGGTATAGCATCAATCCCAAGGTCAACAACTAGACGGCCTAGCCATATGGCCTCCTTGCAAGCCTCAGTGGCTGCAACATACTTGGCCTTAGTGGTAGACAAAGCCGTACACTTCTGAACCCTGGACATCCAAGAGACAGCCCCTCCAGCATAGGTGAATACATAGCCAGAAGTGGACTTCCTACTATCTGCATGTCCTGCATAATCGGAGTCAGTGTACCCCACGACCCCTGTATCCTGGCTGCCATAACAAATACACATATCTGTTGTTCCCTTCAGGTACCTCATGATACCCTTCACGGCATCCCAATGTCTGCTGCCAGGTGTAGCCATATAGCGTGCCACAACACCAACTACATGCGCAATATCTGGATGAGTGGTTATCATGGCATACATCAAACTGCCCACAGCTGAAGCATAAGGGATCTTGGCCATCTCGGCCCTCTGCTCATCTGTCTGCTGACAATCGGCCTGTGATACCTTCACATAAGAAGGTAATGGACAACCAATAGGCTTTACGTCCTGCATGCGGAAGTGCTCAAGGACTTTATGAATGTACTCCCGCTGTGAGAGATACAAAAGCCCCTGATGCCTATCGCACTTAATGCGCATCCCAAGTATATGTGAGGCCTGTCCCAAATCCTTCATCTCAAAGCTTTTCTTCAGTTGATATTTAAGAGCATCTAGATCATCATGAGCTTTCCCTGCTATCAGCATATCATCAACATAGAGTACCAAGATAAGCAAACTGCCATCACGGGCTTTCTTCGTGTAAAGACACGGATCCATAGCACTCATGTTGTAGCCCTGTGACTGCATAAAGGCATCAAACTTATGATACCATTCCCTAGGTGCCTGCTTCAAGCCATACAAGCTCTTCTTCAACTTTCACACTAGGTGCTCCCTGCCAGGTTCTGCAAAGCCCTTAGGCTGATCCATATAGATCTCATCATGCAAGTCCCCATGTAAAAAGTCGTCTTGACATCCATCTGATATAGATCTAAGTCAAGTTGTGCAACCAAAGCCAAGACTAAGCGCAAGGTGGTCATCTTAACCACAGGAGAGAAGACCACATCAAAGTCCACACCATGTTCCTGCTTAAAACCCTTTGCTACCAATCTAGCCTTATATGCCGGCTTGGGGTGTCCAGGGGTACTTTTCAGCTTGTACACCCACTTGCATGGCAAAGCCTTCTTGCCCTTAGGCAAGGCAACCAAATCCCAAGTCTCATTCTTATGCAGGGAGTCTATCTCAGACTGCATAGCCCTCTCCCAGGAGTGACTGTCACCCCTGCGCATAGCCTCATCATAAGTGAAAGGCTCTCCTGCATCTGTAACCAAAACATAATGCATAGAGGGCTGAAATATGTCAGGTGGACGTCTGTCTCTAGCAGACCGTCTCACTGCAGGCTCTACTGCCTGTCCAACACCCTAGCCCTGTGGAGGAATTGCTACAGGCTATGCTGGAGCTCTAGGCTCCTCCTGAAAGATCACTCTGTGGATCTCAACCACCTTCTCAGGCTGCCTGTGCATCTTGTCTTCATGAAAGACGACATCATGGCTGCGTACTATTTTTCGCGCCTACGGATCCCATAGGCGATAGCCCATCTCTCCTGACTCACCATAGCCAAGGAATATGAATTTAAGGCTCTTTGGATCCAATTTACTCCTCTTGTCCTTGGGCACATGGCAGAATGCCTCACATCCAAAGACATGGAGATGCGCATAAGAGGGTGGCTTACCAGCCCAAACTTCCTCTGCAACCTAGAAATCCAATCCACTGGAAGGCGATCGGTTTATGACATGCACTACCGTACTAACTGCCTCAGCCCAAAAACTCTGGGGTAGGCCTGCATGGCTAAGCATAGAGCGCACACGCTCCTGAATAGTCCCGTTCATGCGCTCAGCCAAACCATTCTGGGGTGGGGTGTAAGGGGCGGTCAACTGACGCTTAATACCCCTCTCATCACAAAACTGCTCAAAAGCACGTGAGACATATTCTCCCCCATTGTCAGTCCTAAGGCATTTCAGCCTATACCCAGTCTGGTTCTCAACAAGAGCAAGCCAATGCTGAAAGACTGCCAAGACATCGGACTTTTGCTTTATGGGATAAGCCCACACTTTCCTAGAAAAATCATCAATGAAGGTAACAAAGTACTTCGCGCCACCCATAGACATGCAAGGTATAGGCCCACAAACATCGAAATGCACCAATGCCAAGGGCTCACTCGTGCGTGGCCTACCCGATTTCTTATGAGTAGACCTATTCTGCTTACCATAAAGACAATGATCACATGAGTCAAAACGTGCATAGTCCAAAGGCGGAAGATACTGCAAATCAGATAACATTTTCATTCCCTTCAAAGACATATGCCCCAAACGGGCATGCCAAAGTGATACATGTGGGATAGAACCCACTGCCAAAACATGGTCAACTAAGAATCCAAATACAACAAGAGGATAGAGGCTGCCAGCCTTGGCGCCTCTAGCAAGCACAAGTCTGCCTTTGGTAATCTTCTAGGCAGAATCCCCAAAACAGACATGAAACCCTGCATCATCCAACTGTCCTGCAGACATAAGATTGCGCGTAAGCACAGGTACATGATGTACATCCCTGAGCAAAAAGGAACTGCCAGTGGAAAACTGCAACTGAATATCACCCATGCCCACAATGTCAAGAGACCTGTCGTCTCCAAGTCTAACTGAACCAGATATAGTGCAGTAAGAGTGGAACCACTCACGGTAAGACGTCACATGGAAGGATGCTCTGGAATCCAATAACCAGCACTGTGCATACATACTAGATGTCTCAGTTAAGTGTGAAGCATCAGAAGAACTAGCTGCAAGTATAAACTCATCACCACCATCGGACTCCTCAGTCTGCGTGACATTAATTTCCTCAATCTTGACGCTGGACTTCGCAAGTACTATGCTGCGATCAGAGGACTTCTCCTGCACTTTATCTTTCCCCTTATCCTTGCACTTCTCATTGCGCAACTCATGACACTGTGGTCTAATATGGCCCTTTTTCCCACAATGATGACAAGTGACATTTGCATTGCGCCCACACGACTTACTACGCAACTTGCCACGAGATTTAGACCGACCCTTCTGCGAGTCATGGCCACGGTTATTACCACGATCATTCCTGTCATTCCTGCCTCTAACTGTCAAAGCATGACTACCATGAGAGGCATCTAAGTTTTTGCGATTCACCTCTTCCTGAAGAAGAGCACTCTCAATATTTGCCAATTTTAGAGTAGCACTAGAGGCACAAAGAGCAGTGCGGAATACATCCCATGACTCATTCAGAGTCCCAAGCAAGAAAAGAGGAGTTACTTCCTCTCCAAAGGTGATATCCTACAAAGTCAGGTTCTTCAGTATAGCATGGAACTGGCTCAAGTGAGCAGACATAGTCGCATTATCCTTCATGCGCAGATCCATAAGCTGCTTCAACCAGTACATCTGACTCGCCAAAATTTTCTTATCATAAAGATTCTTGATCTTATTCCATAGATCCCATGCACTCTGTGCTTCCTCAAATACATTATAATGTACCTGTTCAGTGAGAGACAATACAATCGTGGACTTGCATAGCTCATCAAGTTCAAGCCAGTCGTCATTGTCCATAGTTTCAGGCTGCTCCCCACTCAACCGAAGTGGCTTAATTTGAGATTTCTGCACCAAGACCTGCCAAATTTGACTCTTCCAATAAGAGTAGTTGGTACCATCCAACTTTGTAATGTTAAAGATGGCACTATCATGCGAAGATGATGCCATTATGCAGGGTGGAAATGCCCAAACAGTCCAAAACTGCTTGCTGTTTTACTGCAGAAACTGCCCAAAAATGACCAAAACGGGGTCCAAAGGCGAGCAAAGTGTGCCAAAAGTTACTGCCCACTTAGTACTAGGTGCGATACACCAAATCAGGATATTTCAGCATGAAAAGTACACCTCAGTCCACCAATAACTGCTTGCTGTAATAAATTGCAGGTATGTAGTCTAGAGAGCAAACTGTCCCAAAATAGGATCCAATGTCAATCAAACAATGCTAGGTCCAAAGCCGGCATGAAACGGACATAAGCAAGGCCAATGATAGTGAAAAGAACATGATCTCAACACTGAAGCATGTCAAAATAACATCTGCTAGTGAAAGGCACACCCCCAGACACTCTAGGCAAAGTGTTCCTATAACTGCCAAAACCTGACACAAATAGGTGTCTGCTCAAAGAGAGATCCAAATATGAGACTCAGCTCATAAGCATCTTGTGAACCAAGAGTACATCAATGCATATCCATAAAGATCTGAGTAAGGTCAAGCAAGCATGTAAAATGCTCCCACTGGCACAAAAGGCATACAAAGTGATCTCAGAAGCTCAAACAACCCAAGAGAAAGCACCAGTGATAAGGGACCCTGTCAATGCATCAAGCGCATCCAAGAGAGCATGACATACATGAAGCACCCGTCGTATTAACCATGAAGCAATACATAAGCCCAAATAAGCTCTCAGTCAACTCAATGACATCCAAATAGCAACCAAGATCAGTGATCAAGTAAGCCGGGAATGCTCAAATACATCCAAATCCAAGCTCCAAATGTCGGTATGGCATACACGAACCAAATAGCATATGTCACGAACCAAAGCATGTAATGCAAAAGCCTAACTGTCAAGCAGAGACATGAGGCATAGGCGGTCCACGAGCATGCCAAGTCGGTCCAAATGCCAGTGAAGATGGAGCTAATGTGAAGCTCAAAAGCATCCCATAATCTCATACATATGCTCCAAGTCGTCCCCAAATGTTAGAGACATCATGCCAAAGCTCAAAGAATACATCCGGTATCGGTAGGTAAGTGCCAAAGCATGTAAAGTACCTTCAGCCCACTGTTATTCTAGCATGTATTTACTGTTCTAAACAGTAGATTTCAGCCCCAAATTCAAGCCAAAATCATGGTCAAACCAAATGCATACATCCCCAATACATCCGGGTAGGAAGTAGACCACATACGGGCATCAAATAGCTCCAATGGAATGAGGCATAAGCAACAAATGTCAGTGTCAGGGGTGCTGCCCTGTTTCCAGCACTGTTATGCAGTGAATGACACTTTCAAAACTGAGAATGATCAGCTCCCAACCTCAATGTCAAGCCAAAGCATCAAAATGACATCCAAAAATGGCTCAAATGCCCTCCAAACAGGCCAATGATGAGTGCTCCATGAGCAACAAAGCATTCAGCTGTAAAATGTGGAGGTCAAAGTCTGAAAATGGGTGCCATATTCAGCGTGTTGAGGCCTGGAGTGCTGCTGCCAATCACGTGGAGTTAGGATGGTTGGGGGGGGGGGGGGGGGGGGGGGCTCAATGATAGCCCAAGGTAGGCACATACCAAGCCATGAAGGCCCAATGCAAAGGGGAGGGAAGATATGAGCTATGGAGCTCAAGAAGAGTGGCTGCCCTTTGTTCCTGCCCTATTTCAAACTGAGAATACACTCAAATGCCTGAAAATTCTGAAGCAATACCTCAAGGGCAAGGCCCTGATGAAGCTCAAGAAGGCCGGGATGGAGCTCGAGAAGCCGAGGAGAGTCGGGAGCTCGAGAGGTCGGCTATGGCTGCCGGGATGGAGACCCAATGCGTGAAGCAAGTCGATGCAAAGGTCAGGAAGCATCGAGTCGAGCTCGAGTAAGAGAATGCCAAGCTCTGATACCAATTGAAAGGTGAGAAGGATCGAAGCTTGCACGCGAGCTATGGCGGGAGAGCAAGAGCAAGAAAGAGAGAGACAAGAAATGGGAACTCCAACAGTCACAGTGTGTGACCGGGCCTTCCTTTATTCAAACTGTCACTAAAAGAATAAAGAATAAAGTGACGTGACGGGCGCCCACCACCTGCAGTGTGCAGTGGCGGGTACTGTTAGTGTAGTAATACACGGGGCAGGGCCGCGGAGGCGCCTTTACCCCCAACACTCAATCTTCATCAATCATCAATCCGTGCTTCATACAGAAGACCATCAAAACAAAACAGAAGCTATACAAAACCAATCAAAAGCTCAACAGAGCTTCATATCTCCACTGAGAATCATCATGAACTTCCAAAAAATAATCAATATCATCCAAAATACTCTTAAATACTTCCTTTAACAACCATACATCACTTTAAATCCATCAAAAATCAATCATTCAGTCCTCAAAAATAACAAAAATCAGTCAAAAATTCAGTCTTTTTCCACTCTCAACATATCCCCACACTTACAAAGGAAGCATCACCACGAACTAAGGAAAAGAAGAATATAAGTTCATTAAAGAGCTCAATTTTGATCTTCTGTTGGATCTTCAATAATCTTGCCAAACCACTGCCCCAACTTATTACCTGTATCCTGATAGAAAAAACTACTAAAGGAAAACTTCGTTAGTCATTAACTCATTTGATAATCATTTAAAAATCATGACAAATTTGTAAAGGATATGAGAGGTTTTTCTTCATCTTTCCACCATAGACGTTCCATCCACCATCACCATCAATAGTTTGAAAAGAGCTCTCGAACAAATTATTCTTAAGTAGCACGAACTCATCACATACAATTATTACAACACACACACAAACACTAACACAACCATCTGAATGACACCTCCAAAAAGAGATATATATCATTAAGAATCATCCAAAATACATTGCAAAGGCATCAATGAATATGATCCCTTTTGAAGGCTTGGTGGTTTCGAAAATGATCCATGGAGAAGGATTCATCTACAAATGCCTTTGGAGGATTTTGAAAGAACTGCAGACAACACATCCTTTCTAGCAAAACAAGGTATCTACTATGGGCATGAAAATATAGGACATTCAACTGGTGGGAGTCAATGTTCACATTGAAATTCATAAAAAGCTTTGGAATGGCCTTTTGATTATTATGGGAATGCATATGCATGTATGCTAGATACCAAGCAAAATGAGCTATCAATCTCACTGAAGGATCTAGAGATTGTGAATATTGGTGAGCAAAATGAAGGTAGTTCTGGTATGCTTGACTAGCAATTGTCCAATCCCCTGGAATTATTGGCCAGTTTATCTGAGGTCTTGTAAGAGAATCAGTCGAGATCCATCCTCTTCTTCTAGGAATCTGCTGATCAAACCCTTCATATTCACTAACAAACTGAAGGGGTTGAGAAATAGAAGTGGCAGGAGATGGAAGTGGAATAAGTAAAAGAGGATGAAGAGAAGGGTAGGAAAAATCATAAAAGGAGGAATAAGTTAAAGAAGGAGTGGCTGAAAATTTAAGGGAACCAATTAGGAAAGGTATTAATTGATAAATAGAAAAAGTAGAAGATATATGGATAGATGGAGAAGGGGAAAATACTCTATCTTCAATAAAAGAGCAATAGGTAAATATGGGAATTTGAGGAAAAGATTGAGGTTAGAAAAGAAGAGGTAAGATTGATGTTGAATTGGTTTGATAAAGGGAAAGATAGGTATCATAGTGATGAGACATTTGCTGGTAGTATAATAGGCTAGGAACAGAGGGACCTAAGACAGATCTTCTCTGATAGGCATCAAAAAAGGTTGAATTAAATGGATGGTTTTTGGAAAAATGAGCTAAGAGATCCACCCTCAGTTGGTTAGTGCTCTGTACATAGGTAGAAGCTGTGTTCTGACGTTGATTCAGGACTACAAAATCAATCATTGAGTACAAGGAATTATCAGGGCAAGTAGCCACTTTTGAGGAGTAACACTGAAACATGTCATCTATCCGCAACTCCAAATAGTTGACATACAAGACAGCTTGCAAAACCACATCCCCCACATACTAGGCCATATCTACTTCATTTGGAATCAACAGATCACCCCGTAGATACATATATGACAGCAACATACGAACCACTTCTGTCAGTAACTTAGGAGACCAAGCCCCACTCCAACCATCCTCTAGAAGAGGAAGATCCATCATTGAAAGCTTCATGTAAAAGGCCAACTTTTGCAATTGATAGTGGACAAAGAAGAGGAACATACTCCTGGAAATGCTCAAATGTTGACCATAACAAATCCATCCTGGATTGCAATCTTTCCACTTTATCTTGGAACAAAGGACACAAGGTGGCCTGTCTCTAGAGAACTGCCAAGTCTTGCTTAGAGAGAGAAGGAATCAGAGGAACATTGGGGCTTGGAGGAACAGACCATGACTGCATCAGTTGATCTTGCAACTGCTTAATTTGGGAAGCTTGTGATTCCACTGTGTCATGAGCAGTCTCTAAGGCTAAGAGTTTTGCATCTAAAAGAGTCTGAAACTCTTGAGCTTCTTTGGACATCCTCTCTTTCTCCTCTGAGACTTTAGTGACCTCTGACTAAGCTTCTGTTAACTGAATCTTCAAAGAATATATTTCTTCTCTCTGAGCCTCAATCATTTGGGTTCTTTGCTCCATCTGCTTGAACAGATCTGCAAGTGTGTCTTTAGCAAAGGCTAACTCTAAGATTACCTTATGCAATTGGTCTTTGGACTGCATCATTCTTCGTAAAAAGAAACATACAGTTGTTGAACACAAGCTGTCACTGAAAGTTCAATCGAACTCTGGATGTCTTTACAGAGGAATGGAATGGCATCTCCCAACACTAGACTATTCAGTGAAGGGACTAATATGTCCAAGGAACCCTCTCTATGTGCTCTGAATAAGTTGTTACATGTGAGGTAAGCAGGGAGGTCACTGCCAGATGTAGCAAAAATTGTGACTAAAGGAAGAACTGAAGGAGTTTTATCTGCCACACGCTTCAAGCGCTTTCGTTGAATGACCAGTGGAGGAGGGAAATCAAGATCCTCTATATCAATAGGTTCTGACTCTTCTGAAGGTGGTGGGGGAGATACTAGATCAGATGGAGAAGGTGGTAGCACACCCTTCTTTAGGCCTGAGTATGTCAAGAAAGCATACAGGTAGGAACCATAGGTGATGTTTGTGACATTTCCCCTGGTTACTTTAACAAAATGTTGGTCCATCTTTGTAAGCAAGTAAGTACTCCAATCAATGGCCACCCCTTTTAACACCTTCCTAGAAATTGTAAAGAGCTCTTTGGACAAGTAATGGGATGGTGTCTTGGTAGGCATAAACCTGTCTTGGAGGAACTGGCAGACCAACTTCCACAAAGGATCAGTGATCATGGAAAAAGATACTCCTGAAGTGTTGATCACTTTCTTGACATCCAGAATTTCCTTGGTCTACTTCTGTATTGTTGGAGAATAATTGTCTAGCTGTAACAAAGAGCTCTCCTTTGTAGGGAAGAGACAAAGCCTTCCCTAACCCTCAGGGTGTCAATATCATGGAAGCACCATGAACCAGGCCCGACTTCTTGCTGTATGATGCAAGGAACTCATCACACATAGATTGATCATCTGGAATCAAGGGGAATAAAGCAGCCATGAAAGTCGCAAGTCCTGCTTTCGCTATAGGCTCAAAATCCAGTAGGGAAGAATAATCCCTATTGACCAGTGCGACATACTAGATAGGAGGAGGAGCGTGAGATGCGCCATTCAGATGGAAAACACACACACCACAACACGGACAATCATAAAGAATGCTTGCAAAACAATCAAAGGGCTATCAAAAATAAATCAATCAAAAAGAACAACACATACACATAGACGTAGCTAATCAATTTACCACCCCAAAAAATACACATCCTAGAAAAAATTCGGCATGACCTCTACACATATGCGACCGAAAACTTTATGTGATGCAATAAACAGGCACCCAAATCCCCGTATCAGGCAAGAAAAAAAGAGAAAACTACAAACCATACCCGTAATCGTAATACATAGGCAAACCATAATACCATAAAAATGTAAATCAAGACCTGACCATAACCTTGATCATCAATTTCAACTAAGAGGACTTTACGCGCCCATCCCACAAAGCATATTTATTAGAAAGGGGAAAAAAAAGTGCAATGAGGAGGAATCATTTTAATGAAGGGTTCATTTTAAGAAATTATTAACAATGGGTGATATTTTATTAGGTTATAAACCTTAATAAGAAAATGGTGATTCCTTCTTAAAATTTTAATTACAAACTATTAGGGTGAAATGGTGCTTTATCAAAACCCGAACTACGATTCCCAGACTGGGTCTCTAAATGTAAATTCATTAATTAAAAATTAATGGTGATGTGGAGCGCTGTTTTGCTAGCACGTGCTTTTTGTGACGGCTAGTTCATTTTTATTAACAATTAAGGTGCCTCTTAACCCCACGTAACACGTGCAAGTGAACGGCTAGTTGATTTTTATTATTAGAAACTGTGTATTTAGCGCGAATGTGCGTGGAAAAGCGGGTGAATAAAGTTCATTTTAGCAATTAATTATGGTTAAGGGATAATGAAAATGAATAAATCTTACAAAATAAATATCTGGTAGGGGTGTGTATGCAATGGACTAAAGGCGCACGGAGTAATCTCCCAAAAGCAATGAATCCAGTCAAACAAAAATAAAGACCACTGAGACTGAAAAAAATAAAGCATCTTAGTGTTTTTGTTTGATTTTTATCTCATTTTTATTTTTATTTTGTATTTTGTTTATTTTGTATTTTAGGTGTTTTTTTTTTGTTTGGTTAATATGTTTTGTTATTTTTTATTTTTTATTTTATTGTTTTTTTAATAATTAAATCACGATATATAATACATGGATATGTTTTGAAGTGTAAGAATGAATTTTCAGCCATCTAACAAGTGTCACCAATGTATAGGAATTCTTTCATGATTTTCAACTGATTTTTAGGATTTAAAATAAATTTTTATAAAGTGTAATATTAAAATTAGGGTTTTTTGGCTTCAAATAATATTTTTGCCTTTTATGAAAATATTTTTAATTGAGAATTTAGTGGCAAAAGGGACATGGGGTTTGTAGAATTTTTTTGATTTTTTTTTTTTGAATTTATTTCTAAATTTTTACTAATTTTTAATGAACTTTACTTATTTTTCATGTTATTTTGAATGAATTTTCAAATTTTAATTTTTTTGCAATTATTTGTTTTAATTTCCACCTGAAAAATATTCCAAATAATTTTAGCAATATTGGTAAATTTTTAGAAATTTTTTTGTCCTTTTGTTTTATTTTTAAATGAATTTTTGAATTTTTATGTGTTTTTTGTTTAATTTTTTATGTATTTTTATGTATTTGCGGGTTGGAAAATAAAAGCGGTACCCGGGCTGCGTGTGAACAGCGAATGATGACTGCGTGTGAACGGCGGGTCTGCAACACTCCATCGCACGGACAAGTCAGAAGCGCGTCCTCGCACGTGAATGCCTGCTAGCACACCCGTACTCAGCGGGAAAAGAACGGAAGAGAAAAGGTAGGAACGGGGGCTAACTGAGTAGATTAAGTGAATTAGGTCAGCGTAGTCTGAGAGAGTTTATTAAGTTAATTTAGTTGAGTAAATCAATGAAGTGAGTTAAATTAGGTTAGGTTGTTAGGTTAGGTCAAGTCATGTCAATTAGGTCTGGTTAGTCTAGTTAGGTCAGTTAAGTCTGGTTAGGTCAGTGAAGTCTAGTTAGTCTGGTTAGTCAGGTTTGGTTAGGTCTAACTAGGTTAACTAGGTTAGGGTGGGGACTAACCAGGGTTAGGGGAGGGGGTTAGTTAAGCTAACTAAGGTTAGTTGTCTTAGGGTTAAGTGAACTAACTAGGGTTAGTTGAGGGGGGGTTAGTTAGGACTAACTAAGGTTAGTGGAGCTAGGTTAATTGAACTAACTAGGGTTAGGTTAACTATTAGCTAGTGTTAGGGTAATTAGTAACTAATGTTAAGTTAGTTAGTAACTAAGGTTAGGTTAATACTAACTCACATTAGGTGAATACTAACCAGAAGGGTGGTGGTGCTGGAGGTGGAGGTGGAGGTGGAGGTGGAGGTGGAGGTGGAGGAGGAGGAGGGGGAGGAGGTTGTGCAGGTGGGGGTGGTGGAGGTGGAGGGGGAGGACGAGGACGAGGAGAGGGAGGAGGTTGTGCAGGTGGGGGTGGTGGAGGTGGAGATGGAGATGGAGGAGGGGGAGGAGGTTGTGCAGGTGGGGGTGGTGGAGGTGGAGGTGGAGATGGAGGAGGAGGAGGAGGAAGGGGGAGGAGATGGCGGCCGAGGTTGGAGTGGACGGCGAGGGCATCACGCTAGGCGAGGACGACGAAGGCGGCGGCAACGAGGGAGGGTGGGAGGCAACACAGCAACGGGGCGCTGGAGTGAATGGCGAGGGCGTCGTGCAGGAGCGGCAACACGGCGATCGAGGGGAAGAAGAGAAGGAGGAGGAGGAGGAGGAGGAGGAGGAGGAGAAGAAGAAAAAAGGGGAGAAGGGGAAAGAAGAAAGGGAGGAGGAGAAGAAGAAGCAGGAGGGGAGAAGAAGGGGAGGGAGAAGGAGGAAGGAATGGAGGAAGAAGGAGGGGGACGCGGATGCGCAACGGCACAAGTAAGTTTTTTTCCTTCTTCTTCTTTCTTTTCTTGTGTTTTCTTTTTTTTTCTTTTTCTTTTTTTCTTCTCTTTCTCTCTCTTTTTTTCTTTCTTTTTCTTTGTTTTTCTACTTTTTCTCTCTTTTTTTCTTTCTTTTTCTTGGTATCTTTTTTTTCTCCCTTTTTTTTCTTTTTTTCTTGGTGTCTTCTTTTTGTTTTTTATTTTTCTTTTTCTTTTTTCTTCTTTTGTTTTTTTCTTTTTCTTTTTCTTTTTTCTTTTGTTTTGTGTTTTTTTTTCTCTTGTTTTTTTGCTTTTTTGTTTGTCTTTCTATTCTTTTGTGTTTTTTTTCCTTCTATTTCTCTTTTTTTTTCTTTTGTTGTGTTTGTTTTTTTTTTTAAATTGACAATAAATAAATAATAATAAAATGGAAAATGGAGGCGCCAAAAACACCCCCCATCCCGTGCGCATGCATGGGCAAGGGTAAAAAAATTTGCAATGACAGGGTCAAACGGGCAGGGATGGTAATGCACAAGCCATAGACGCCACGGGGGCATCCCGAGTCGCGTAAAATCAAAAACATGCGTGTTCATGTGCAACACGAGAAACACGGTCACACAAGAAAAAGGAAGAACAATTAATAAAATCCAAACCGTTCGTGAGATCCAAAATTCGTAAAAAGGAAAAATGTGCCAAGAGACGAGGGAAAAATGTTGGAAACATGCAACACGGGTTCTAGGGCAAAATCAGGGTGTTCACATGGAAAAAATGCAAAAAACAAACCCGAAAACACATACGGGTATTAATATCAAAAAATTCGTGCATCGGAACGAAGTGCGGAAAGAAGAAAAATTGTGCAGAATAAGGTCAGCAACAACCCTATCATGACAAAACACAGGTTCAATTGAGATAGGACGCATTCACCTAGGAAAAATTCCAAAAATGGGCCCAAAACTAGACTCGAAAATTAATACGGGAAAAACCGTGCACCGGAATAGAGGACAGTAAAAAGGAAAAATGTCCGAAAGAAAGGGATTCACAGGGCTAGCTCATCAAAACTCAGTGTGGGGGAAATTAGGAGGGGTTCACATGAAAAATACACAAAAAACACAACCGAAAATACTCAAAAAAATTAATAACTTAAAATCTGACAGTTAGAAGAGGGAAAAAAAAAGAAAAAAGTGGGGGAAAGCTGGCAGGACACAGCTATCCAGTCAAACTGGAATTCCAGTGAAAATAGGGTAGGTTCACATGGAAAAATGTGAAAAATAAGCACAAAAAATGCCTGAAAACCCGTAAAAATTAATAACGAATCAACCGTGCATCGGAATGACATGGAGTAAATAGGAAAAGTGTCAAAGGGACATGGTAGGATAGGGTTGGCACATCAAATCAGAGTTCCGAAGCAATAAAGACACATTCAAATGGAAAACCGTCCCATTTACAAGAATTGCTTCAAAAATTAATAACTTAAGAACCGTCTGTGGGAACAGGGGTTGGTAAAAAGAAAAAATAGGCAATTCAAAGGGACGATAAGGCTGTAAGGTTGCATTGGGATTCCAGTGAACATAGGGTCCGTTCGTATTAAAGAAGTGCAAAACCAAGAATAAGGGCAAACGATCAAGGAACAACCCCGGGGACAAGGTAAAATAAAACGGAAGGGTGGGGAAGGGACCCCATCAGGATAAAATGAAGTCATGGCATGGATGCATGATCAGACAAGGTATATGCATGGGGATATGCATTATCGACGCGTAGGGAAGCGTCCCCACACTTAGAACCTTAGCAGGAATGGTAAATCGAACATCAAGGACTGAGTACCACACACCAACCACGAACATCCCCACACTTAAGACATAACCGTCACTGAGAAGCAGAAGGTGTAGGGTTAGAAAAACTTGGCCCATATTGCCGAGGAGGAATGTTGACTATCAAGGTTGCGTCTGGTGTCGTTGTATCGGCTGGAGGAGGTAACAAGATGTCTTCACAGCACATGTCCTTCATCCTTCATGGCAGGGACTATGCGGCAGCACCCAGGGAGGTGGCTGGTTGAAGGAATTGCAGGAAATTTGTCTATGACGAGAGATATTGCACTCAACTCACGATCACTAAAATGGATTGAAAGAGCAGTCACTCGCCCCATGACTAACATCACTCGAGGAAATAATGATGAAAACCCAGAGCTCACACCCAGTTTAGAAATCGATAAAGGAATGGTGTAGAGAGAGTATGCTAGGGTGCACAATTGATGGTGTATCAGTGCGTTCAACCCTATCTAGCATAGGTGCAAGGAGAAAGGCCAGGGGAGCCTTGTAGTGCAGTGTATACAACAGAGTGACGTGTCTTGTGTTGATGGCAAAAACCCATCCCTTGGGTGCATAGGAAAACGAAAACATACATGTGACTCCAACGGTCGTAACGTCCCTCAATCCTCACCTCTCGATAAACTGCCACTCGCAAAGAGGGAAATTCTAGCGCAACAGGGAAGACAGCTTCTGTATCATATAATAACTGAAAAGGGGTCTGTCCTGTAGCTACCCTATGAGAGGTTCTATATGCCCAGAGAGCCTCTGTAAGTCAATTGTCCTAGTTGCGACGATCTGTGGCAATCGTTCTTGTCAGAATCGAGCAAAGGATGTGATTGCTAACTTCAACTTGGCCGTTGGCTCTAGGGTAATAGGGAGTGGACTTGCGATGGTGGATCTTATACAGCTCAGCCAGCTTCTCCTTGATTTTGTTAAGGAAATGAGTAGCTCTATCACTCACCAGCTCAAGGGGACTGCCAAAACGGGTGATAATATTCTCATACATGAACAAGGCTACGCTATTACCATCGTCCCGCTTCAGGGCTTTAGCTTCATACCACTTTCTGACATAATCCGTATATACTAGGATGTATCTATTTTGCTTCCGTTTGGTGGGTGGATGAATGGGACCCACAAAATCAATCCCCCACTTCTCGAACGGCTTTAGGGGAAGAATGGGTTGCAGTGGCATGGCACTTATTTTGGTGGGTTTTCCCATTCACTAACAAGCATCACATCTCTTGTAGTAATCATACACATCCTTGTGGAGGGTCGGCCACCAGTATCCTGCTAACAGAGCCTTCCTGGCTGTCGCTTCTCCTGTGAAGCGTCCACCACAGGGTTCATCATGGCATGCTTTCAATACTATCCCGATTTCATCCCCTACAACACATCTTCACAATACTTCATCTTTGCCTCTCTTGTATAGTGCACCGCCTAGCAAAGTGTAGGGGGTTGATTCTAACAGAAGCTTCTTCTTCTCACAGCTTGAGATGCCAGGAGGATACTATTGAGTTGCCAGGAGGCTGGCTATGTTTGCATAATAGGGAGTAACTGTTTCAACTAGAAACAAGGAAGCATCAGGAAGGTCAGGATCATCTTGTTCCTCTTCTTCTGTTTGAGGGATCCGTGATAAATGACCAGCTAGGACATGGAAACGGCTAGGATTAGTGACCACTTCAAAATCAAACTCCTTGAATAGGAGCAACCATCTCATTAGTCGTCCTTTAACATCGGCTTTGTTCATGATCAGGAAGGACAAGGCTTCATGACCCACATAGAACTTGAAATGTGTTGATAGTAGATAGTGTCGAAACTTCTCCAGTGCAAACACCATTGCCAAGCACTCAAGCTCAGTCACTGTGTAGTTCCGTTCCCTATCAATGACCTTTCGGCTTGCATAATATATTGGTTGATCTAATTTATAAGGGCCCTTTTGACATAGAACAGCACCTAGCCCTTCAACTGATGCATTTGTGTGCACATGGAACTCCTTCGTCCAATCAGGAGGTTGCAAGATAGGTGCTTGGATAAGGCACTGTTTCAGGGTATTAAAGGCTTCTTCACAGTCACCATCATTCCAAAGGAAATCAGCTTCTTTCCTTAGGAGCTTGTGCAGAGGGGCTGCCTTGGTTGCAAAATGTGCAATAAATCTTATGTAGTAGCCCACATAGACAAGAAATCCTCTCAATTGCTTGAGGTTTGTTAGTGCTGTTAAGGCGGCAATCTTTTCAATCTTTACCGGGTCTATTGCAATCCCTTGTGCAGAGACAATATGGCCCAAAGAACTCCCGATGAGATGCCAAAGACACATTTGTCAGAGTTGAGAGAAATCCCATACTCTCGGCATCTGTCAAAACATTGCTCTAGGTGTCCCCAATGCTCGCGGATTAAGCTATAGACACAAAAGTCATCAAGATTGTAATGTCCCCGCGCTCCCAATAGGAACTCACCCCCCCTTTTTAATTTTTGACAAAAAGTTTTTATCTCTCCCTCTCTCTCCCCCTGCCGTGTGCATGGCGGGGGGAGTGTGTGTGTGTGTGTGTGCATGTGTGTGTGTGTTGTGTGGAAGATGCGGGGGAATGCAACCCCCTAGGTGGCGGGTGGCACCACCTTGCCACCTCCCCCCTCCACATATTAAAAACCACCCCCTCCCTCTTTTGCGAAGGCCAGTCCCCCGGCCGTGAAAACCTCATTGCCGCCGCCCAAGGCTGAATTTCCCCCCTGGAAATTCCGGTGTCCTCCAGCTCGACAGCGCCCCTCCAATCTCGCTAGGCCTCTGCGCCACTCCTCCAGACTCACTACTGCCGCCAAGGACCGAATCCTTTCCCCCCTCGATCGCCAGCACCATAGGCTGAGAGTAAAAAGGAACGAGAAGAGGACGGGGGGGAGCTATCGCAAGGGTATTGAGGTGGGACCGGGGGAGTTATCACTGCGGGCCGAGAGCGGAAAAGAAGGAGAGAAGGAGAAGGGTGAGAGAGAAGAGAGAGAAGAGGAGGGAGAAGATAAGGAGAAGAAGAAGGGTGAGAGAGAAGAGAGAGAAGAGGAGGAGAAGAGAAGGAAGAGAAGGAAGAGAAGGAAGAGAAGGGAAGAGGAAGGGAGAGAGAGAGGGGAGAGAAGAGGAGGAGAAGAGAAGGAAGAGAAGGGAAGAAGAGTGAGAGAAGGAGGAGAGGAGGAGAAGAGGAAGGGTGAGAGAGAATAGGGAGAAGAGGAGGGAGAAGAGAAGGAGAAGAGGAAGGGTGAGAGAGAAGAGAGAGAAGAGGAGGAGGAGAGAAGGAAGAGAAGGAGAGTCTAGGGGTGATAAATAGAGAGAATATAGACTGAGAGAGAAAGGTTAAGAAAAAAAATAGGCAGAAATAAAGTGAGAAGGTGAGAGGTAGAGAGAGTGAATTGATAGTGAGAAAGAGAGAGATAAGGGATATGGATAGAGTTAGATTTTGTTATCCTCCCTCTTGACTATCATCATCACCTTACCCTCTTGATATCATATCCACAATTTTTGGCTAGCTACTTACCATGGCCTACAAGCGTCACGAAGGAGTGAAGACCGCGGGAGCTACCATATTTGCTCAAGGGACAAGTATAGATGGAATTCATGGTGAAATTGGAGCCGTTGGAATTTCGGCCATTAATGGAGCACCGGGTATAGCCAACGCGGGAATTAGCACAACTCCAAACCCCGTCTCGTGGAACCAGGTTCTCCTTGGCCTAGGGAAGAACTATTGATTTCATTTTGCCACATAAAATGATAAGGTTTTCATAATATGTCACATAAAATGATAGACTTTCACTTAGTTTATTGCATGATTTGTTAACTATAATTCATGGTTTACTTCCTTGATTAAAATAAATACATGAAATGTTAGTTTCCATTCATAGGATGCAACTGCACTGAAGCATAGAGGACTTTTCATCTATCTTGCATTCCATGCGGAAGATAGATCTTGATCTTGCATACCACAAATAGGTTGTCTTATCCTATGATAGCCAACGTTTATGTTTGGAGACCGCATGAAATATTAGGGTAAAATTGCATTTAGAATACTAACAGGTTCTTAGACTTTCATGGATCGCTTACAAGGAAAGATTTTTATGCATTATATGATTATCTTTTACCTATGTTAGAGCATAGAGATGATAAGTGAATTGAGTTTAAACTTTTATATACTCAATTCACATGAGACCCTGCAACTTAGGAACAAGTACTCATTGCCAAATATGAAGAGAGTTAAAGATTGTTTAGGCTGTACTAATATATTAAACGCACCATGTGCATGCGAGATAAGTTTGATTAGAAAATTCTGCATAGCATCGCACTTAGAGAGGATAGAAAGAATGTATGACAAGTCTTGCAATACATTTAATGTGCTTTAAAGATTACCAAGTATGTTAAAAGACGTGCAAGAAAATCGAGGATTCACAACTTGGAACCCTAGGGAAAGAGGGATTCAAAAGAAGTTGAGTGATTAAACGCACGTGCTTGTGAGTTGTTTTTAAGGATCTTGTCTTAGATTATTGGAAGTGGATATCCTCCAGGCTTAAGCTAGGCTAGTAAGCTGACACTAAATGGAATTTTAATCAAGACTTATGCTTGGTTGTTTCGAAAAGGATATTTCTAAGTGAATTGATTGGTTGTCTTGGTAAGAGGAGATCCTACTAAGGACAAGTGGTTTATAAGAAAAGTGATTGCTTGATGTAGAAAATGAGATTTTCTTCATTGGAAATGAAAGGGATGTTTTCCTTAGTAATTGTTATAAGCTGGGTGCTTCAGCTGTGATTGATTCCCTAAATGAATAATTAAGGAAGGATGGCACTGGCTACCCCTCGCGAGCTGCCAAACCCTAACCAAGGGGTTTATGAATCCACGCGGGGAATGTGGACCGAACCCACTACGAGAGGTCTCTCCGTGGAAATTACTTGGTGTAGGAGGACGCTTGGGTGCCAGTGGGGGCTTTGGCAGTAAATCCCAATGCCTCTGGGCCCTACACAAGTGTTCTACATGACTCGAGATAGGATCTTGAGGCCTTGATACTAGTTACAAGGCAGAATCTTGGGAGGATAAACCTTCGGGTTTTATTGCCAGAAGATGGAAGGATTTTTCTGCAGAGGTAGAAAGGAACAATTAATTCTCCTATATGTGCAGGAGGCAAACATTAGTCTTAAGATAAGTTAAGGAAGTGTTTGATATTGTTTTATCTTGTCTTCGTGTCAGTGCCCTAAATTACATAAAGGAACCTGTGACTAACGGGTTAATTAAGAAAGCTGCTTTTATGTGTCAAACATAACATTGTAGGTAATTAGATAACTAAAAAAACCCTCGAGGGAAGCATGGTGGATGTGACCAATGGGTTTATCCTACGGAAGGGTGGTCTAGGTTTAGCCAAGAGCTTTCCTCAAAAGGAAATGTTAACGAGGAATGTTACGGAAGGACGGATGATGACCTTAGACAATGTTGGTTAGAATCCTGATTCATATAGTTTTAGGGGACCGGAATGGGACTATGCCCTACAAACAGAGAGTCGAGCGATGCATCCCTCTCATTTCCCATTCTCTTTGAACCAAGTGTGGTATGAGTCTACTTGGATCCAGTTGTATCTACGCAAAGTGAAGCGGCTGTAGACCGACGCTAGAAGGCTGTTAGGAAGACTCGACTACTAGGAACCTAGACTTTAGGTCGATCCTAGTGGAAACAGTCGGATAAGTTCCGTTGTGGGGCAGACTCTAGAGACCCTAGTTGGCAAACCCGGTGTTATTCCTTGGGAGTGTCGGGCAACATCTTCTAGATTGATCTCTCGATGGGATGCTAAGACGTGTCTCGCAAATTGAGGGGCGGGCACGTTACAAAGATACACCTCAATGAAATCATGCGAGTGATTTTGGAAAGCAGCCATCATTACTCATTGAAAGGTGGCAGGAGCATTACAGAGCCTAAATGGCATCACTCTATAGGCATAGGTCCCCTATTCTGTGGTGAAGGTTGTTTTGGATTGGTTCTCTTTTGCAATTTAGACTTCGTTATATCCACTAAATCCATCCAAGAGGGAATATAGCTCATGGCCTGCCACTATGTCCAGCAGTTGCTCTGTAAAAGGGATAGGAAAATGATCCTTCTTTGTCTTTGAATTGAGCTTTTGGAAGTCCACACATATTCAAAGTTTCCCATTCTTCTTGGGTACTACCACAATGGGCGAAACCCGTTCACTATTAGCCTTCATCAGAGCAGAGTAATTAGGATTCATATGCCTTTGTCTTTGCCTTAGACAGGTTTGGCATCAGGCTCTAGGTCAACGTGATGTTGGCATACTGTGGGATCAATCCCCTTTAGGTCTTTATATGACCAAGCAAACACATCTAAGTTCTTGAGTAGGTCTCGCAGGACCACTAGTTCTCCCTCTGGAAGATTGAGACCCACTTTTAGGTGACGTTCGGTATTGTCAGTATACAAGAACGTTACTTGCCTTTCACCTTCCACTTCACGGATAAATGTCCCATGGATTGCTTCCGGGTAGAGGTCTGACTCTTTCAAGAGAGTAGTATCCTCGTCTAATGTCCCGTTAGAACCAGTGTCCTCCTTCTGAACAAATGACTCATTAATCTGTTTAGGTTGCTGGAAGAGTATCAGAGCTTTGTTTATTTGTGTTTGAGTGGTGACCTCTTCAGGACTCAGGGATTCATCTTCAAACGATGCGTCCAGGAATGTCACAGAGCATGGACCTGTTAGAGAACGTGGCTCTGAGGGCTTTAGCTTCTGTTGGCAAGAGGCATCATCATCATCTTTTTAGAGTGAATGGTCAGGGCGATAGGAGCCATTGGTGAACTTAATTTTTATGCTTCTAATCCATTGCTTATATAGATTCTTCATACTTTGTGGTCCATTCGTCAACCCAAATGGAACCATGGTTATTCCATCCAGCACCTTGAGATCTTCGACCTCTGAGGTCTCCATAGGGACATCAACAAGATCATCCTCTATCAGAGAAAATTTTTCATCTGCACTTTTATAACCTACTTCATTTTCATCCTCTTCCTCTGGAGGCTTTGTCTCTGCTTCTATAGAGGCTCTGTAGGAGAAGAACAGATCTTCTGCCTCTGCATCTGCTTCTGCTTCTATCATTCCCTCTGACTCTGCTTCTGCCTCTGGCTCTGGATTTGGCTCTGTGTCTGTTATTGTCTCTGTGACAATCTCTGTATCCACTCTGTCTCTGTTCTGTATCCGCTCTGTATCTATTCTACCTCTGTATTGTCTCTGGTCTGTAACTGTACTGTCTTTGTATTGTCTCTATACTGTCTCTATGACTGTCATGTAACATGGAGAACAGTACATCCATGATTCTATTTCACTATCAAAGGTGATTTCAGAAATTAATTCTAGTTGAGGCAGGAGGTATTCACCCATGGACAAGGATTTTGCTTCCCTTGGCAGTTGGCTTACAGTGCCCACTATTAGGGACTGTGCCTCTTTTTTCTTAGGAAAGATCTGCTTAACAGCCTCTTTATCTCCTGATGTACCATCTGTTACCTTGTTGGAGGAGTCAGTTATGACTTTGATGGATGTGGATCCATTGCCTTTTTGAGATCCATACAGCTTTAACACCACTTTGTTGGGTCCTCTACCTAGGGTTAGGGTTCCTTTGAACCAGCCCGTTCTAGCTCTTGCTTCAAAAAGCCAAGGTCTTCCCAACATCAGAGGGTATGAGGTTCCATAAGAATTTGGTTTGACCACCAGATATGTCAGCCAATAATCTCTTCCTGCAAGGGTTGTTTTTACGTATGGGAGGGTGCCCAACGGTTTGACTCTTCTTAGGTCCGCCAATCTGAGAAGCCACTGTGTAGGTTGAATTTCTCGCAATCCTAAGTCCTTCATTGTCACATCTATCATTATATTTATTGATGATCCTTCATCAATCAATGCATCTGAAATAAAGCATCCTTCTATTCATACACTAATCTCTAGGGTTCTAGGATCTAGGAAGGCATTAGCCACATCGACTTCCTTTACAAGCTCCGGGGCCTTATTGGTCTTGAAGGAGCGATCCTTAGTCCACGTCTTCTTGTCAAGATGCTTTTGAATTTCTTTCAGCAGCTAGGAGACAGCATCAGCAATTGCTGGAATGTTAGGTTTGGTTTAAAAGTGTCTAGATTCTTAACCAAGTCATAATCTTTGATATGATCCATAGACTTCTCCAACCTACTGGGGAATGGGGCTACATCCATTTTCGTCTTTCCTTTTTCTTCTAATAATTGCAGCATCAACACTTCTTCTATTTTTGAAAGTGCTTCTATCTCATCTATCTCCTAGGCCTCTAGTCCTGTCTTTGTGACTGTCTCTGTAACTCTCTGTGGCACTACAGTGCTCTGTACTACACTGTTCTATTCTGTACTACTGTATCCCTCTATTGGTAGGCTGAACTTCACAGTCTTGGCAAGAGAGTTATTTTCATTCTAAACAACTGGTTCCTTCTTCTTTGTGTACGTAACAGCGGCAACTTCCAACTCTACCAAATTGGAGGCAGGCTCTTGTACCTTCTGTTGGCTATCAGTGACATTGGCCTTTACACGAACTGGACTTGGACAGTCCTGTGCAGTGTGGCCTTCTCCTTTGCATTGACTGCATAAGGGCTTGTAATCCATAGATCGTCTAGGGTTTGCACAATTCAGGGAGATATGTCCCTTTTCTCCACACCTATAACATCTCTGCCGCCAGACTGTTGGCCTCGGTAACTTTGAGAGGGAAACCTCCTTGGACCAAAATTAGAACCAAATTCTCTAGGCTTTGGTCCAATATCCTGTGTTGTCATTTTGGATTCTAGCAAGTTAAATCTTGCATTTTCATCCTTCTATCTTCGTTCGTGCATCTCTTTCAAAGAGCAAATATCCTCTGTATGGTTCTTCTGCAAATAGTAGGAACATAAGGCCCCAAGAATGGTTGGTTTTCAGGTACATTCAATGGCTAAACGTTCCCCTTAATGACACTTTCCACATCATGTATTAGAGTGCATCACAAC
The DNA here is from genome assembly GCF_053477565.2 of Lygodium microphyllum. Lineage (NCBI taxonomy): Eukaryota > Viridiplantae > Streptophyta > Polypodiopsida > Schizaeales > Lygodiaceae > Lygodium > Lygodium microphyllum. Next base: position 83,918,554 of record NC_141135.1, read on the forward strand.
TCTTCTAGCTCCTGCAGGGGTGGATATATTGGTAGTATTCACCTTCAGCATTTGTAGCTACTCTGTAATCACATCCAGAAGCTCTTTCTTGATACTCGCAACTGAGTTGGATAAGTAGTCCTTCAGATTTTCACCTCCTAAAGTACTTGTAGTAGGATTTTGGAAAGTGTCTATAATTATGCAAAATCCTACTACATACCACTGTAGTAGGATCGACCCAATCAGTGTATACAATAATTACAGACGCTTCCCAAAATCCTACTACAAGTACTTCAGGAGGTGAAAATCTGAAGGACTACTTATCCAACTCAGTTTGCGAGTATCAAGAAAGAGCTTATGGATGTGATTACAGAGCAACTACAGACGCTAAAGGTGAATACTGCCAATATATCCACTCATGTGGGAGCTAGAAGAGATGTGATGCGCTCTAATACATGGTGTGGAAAGTGTCATCAAGCGGGACATTTAGCCACTGAGTGTACTCGAAAACCAACCATTCCTGGGGCCTTATGTTCCTACTATTTGCGGAAGAACCATACAGAGGATATTTTCTCTCTGAAAGAGATGCAGGAACGAAGATAGAAGGATGAAAATGCAAGATTTAACTTGCTAGAATCCAAAATGACAACACAGGATATTAGACCAAAGCCTAGAGAATTTGTTCCTAATTTTGGTCCAAGGAGGTTTCCCTCTCAAAGTTACCGAGGCCGACAGTCTGGCAATGGTCCAAAAGTTCATGCTGCTAACACTGGCTAACAATGCCAAAAGTTCATGATGCTTGTCTCTCATACCACTGAAATGCCACGCCCTTGAAAGTGGCGGGGAATATTGCTAACCAATGCTTCGGGGTTCTGGCATTGTTAGCCACACATGCTACCATGAACTCTACTACATGAAGATCAGGGTCTTCATTGTACTCCCCCTTAAAAAGTGGCAATGGGACTACATTTGTTGGCCTGTCATCAATATTTCCAAGACGAATCTGACTAGGAAGGGGACCTTTAGTTGCCATGGGGACTTCTGTAAAGAGTGCTTTTAGGTCATCAAAGGAGGCTTCTGCTGTGCAAGCTCGTTCTCAGCTTTGACTTTTGCCTTCTCCCTTCTCACGTACCTCTAGACTCATTCTAATGCTTGCCTCTTGATTGCATCATTCATCAAGGGCTTGGCTCCAACCAGTTGGTCTGCGCTCAACATGATAGTATCAGAGAGGGCTTCAGTCTGTAAGGGATTCTCTGGTCAACATCTCCTCTACTTCCTTCTTTTCAACATCTCTGAATTCAGCTTTCAAACCACTACAGAGGGGGAGATATTCCGTTCTAAAAGTATTAAAACTCATTCTTCTTAGGATCGTTGTTGTGTCATAATAATGCCAGCTTCTGAGGGTTTCAAGAGTGTATGTTGTGAAAAACACTCTGTCTACCAACTTCCAGTGGGTTGCTAATTGGACAAGCATCCCACATATCTTGCTGTTGAGCATCCACGAACAAATTCCAACTCTTTTTCTTCTTGTTTTCGTGAACCTCTACAGACCATGACTCCTGAAGCTTCTTCATAATCTCCCACTTGATGATGTCTAGAAACTTCTCAATGAATGCCAAATCTTCCATAGATGGCCATTCTCTCTGCTTCCGCTCTTCAGTTTGTTCCCAAACAATTTTCCACCAAGATGCAAGTTTACGCTGCTTCAACAGGAAGAGGAAACAATCCACCACCTAGAGCATGCATCATGATGGTGATATGTTTCCACCATTGTGGGATGAACTTCTTGTGGAAAGAGGCTTTGATAATGATAATTTCCAACTCTTCAGTGGAAGAAGAAACTTTGCAAACATCTATTGAATTCTCTCTTGGCAAAGCCATTTCCTTTATTTTTAGCCTCTTTTGATGCTTGTTGATGGCAAGTTTTCCCAACTACATTCCAAAAACATGGAGCCCCAAGAGGAACACCAAGGAAAAGGGAATTCTCTTGCAAGAAAATCTATCTTGTAACATTAACAAGCTTTTATTTCATTCTTTTGATAACCAAAACAAAGAAAACAACAAATCTTCACGCGACATCATAGTAGATATCTCCCATACGGATTTGATAGAATCAGCCACCATAATCTTCAACATCTTCATAGAATTCTTCAATATAACAAATAACACAAAAGAATACACCATCTTTGAATGGAAATCAATCACATAGTATTCATCTTGAATGTCTTTATAGTTCTCTCTCTCAATCTCTCATATACAATTACACTGTTTTGATAGAATTGACTATCTCTGGCTCTCTCTCTCTCTCTCTCTCTCTCTCTCTCTCTCTCTCTCTCTCTCTCTCTCTCTCTCTCTCTCTCAATAGTACATCATCTCCTCACTATAATACTCCCATAATAACTCTCAATAATCCTTCTTAGGTCGTGGATGCACCTCCCAAGAGGTATGTCTGATATGAAGAGTCACCAGAGCCACTACAGTGTCTTTTCACAGCTCATTACTGTCACTGTCACTTAGTCTTCTCTTCAGTCTTCAGCAGCTACTTCTTCCACTTGTTTTAGCTCTTTTGAACTTAGATTCATCATTTCCAAATGTTAGAAAACTTTCCCAAAGTCACACAAAAATTCTACAGAACACTTACAGAAGGCCTACAGAATAGTACAGTACAGTACTAGAGCAGCTACAGTACAGTTACAGTACAGAGACAAAGTAGAGACAAAGGCTCTACAGGTCTACAGAGGGTTAAAGAAGGTCATCAGATCCTCATAACTCATACTTAAACCATTCCAAACTATCAAAAACTATTCAATAAGCTTCTAAAAGATCTCAATCTTCATCAATCATCAATCTATACTTCATATAGAAGACAATTAGAACAAAACAGAAGCTATACTGAACCAATCAGAAGCCCCTATGAAATCTACTTCTGATACCCAACACAAGACCCAAGAACATGCTTCCAATTTGGTGGAATTGAAAGTGACAGCAATAATGCAAGCAAAGAAAGGAGAACCCGTAGTTCCAAAAGAGAATGTTCCTTCTGCCAAGACTGTGAAATTCAACCTTCCTCAGGAAAAGCACAACAATGCAATCCAGAATAAGGAAGTATGGAGCACTACTACAAAGCTACATAGAGCTACAGAGACAGTTGCAGAGACAAGACTAGAGGTCTAGGAAATAGAGGATGCAGAAGTACCTCCTCATGAAGAAGAAGCGCATATGATATGTTGCCGCTTCTAGAAGAAAAAGGGAAGATAAAAGTGGGAGTGGCCCCACTTCCCAGTCGATTGGAAAATCTTGTGGATCCTATCAAAGAGTATGATTTTCTCAAAGACCTAGACACCTTTAAACCAAACCTAACATTCCAACAGTTGAGTTGATGGTGACTCCCAGTTGCCAAAAAAGATTCAAAAGCATCTTGACAAGAAGATGTGGCCTAAGGATTGTGACCCCAACAACAACAAAGTCAACCAAAGTCTCGGAACCTATGAAGGAAGTGGATGTGACTAACGCCTTCCCAGATCTTGGAACCCCAGAGATTAGTGTATGGATAGAAGGATGCTTTATTTCAGATACATTGATTGATGGAGGCTCATCAGTAAACATAATGATGGATGCTACAATGAAGGATCTAGGTTTATAAGGAATTCAACCTACACAATGACTTATCAGATTGTTAGACCAAAGCGGAATCAAACCGTTGGGCATCCTCCGATATGTAAAAACAACTCTTGCAAGAAGAGACTATTGGCTGACATATTTGGTGGTCAAACCAAATTCTTATGGGACCTCATATCCTCTGCTATTGGGAAGACCTTGGCTTTTTGAAGCAAGAGCAAGGATGGACTAGGCACAGGACCCAATAAAGTGGTGTTGAAATTGTATGGATCGCAAAAAGGCAATGGATCCACATCCATCGAAGTCATAATAGACTCCTCCAATGAAGTAATAGATGGTACATCAGGAGATGAAGAGGCTGTCAACAGATCTTTCCTAAGAAAAAAAAGGCACAGTCCCTAACAATAGGCATTGTAAGCCAACTAGTGAAGGAAGCAAAGTCTTTGTCCATGGGAGAATACCTCCTGCCTCAACCCAAATTGACTTCTAAAATCACTTCTGATAGCAAAATAGAAGCATGGATGTATTGTTCTCCCTGTTACATGGCAGTAGCAGAGTCAGAAGCAAAGACACAAGTAGAGTCAGAAGCATAGAGAGAAGCAAAGACACAAGCAAAAGCAGAAGCAGACACAGAGACGCAAGATCTGTTCTTCTCCTACAGAGCCACTACAGAAACAGTGTGACAGAGCCTCCAAAGGAAGAGGATGAAAATGATGAGGAAGAAAAAGAAGAAAGTTATGAAAGTGCAGTTGAAGAAGATCGTCTGATAGCAGACAATCTTGTTGATGTCCCTATCGAGACCTCAGAGGCCGAGGATCTTGGGGTGTTGGATGGAATGACCATGGTTCCATTTGGGTTGACCAATGGATCACGAAGCATGCAGAATCTGTATGAGCAATGGATCAAAATTATAAAAATTAAGTTTACCAGTGGCTCCTGTCACCTTAACCATTCATTCTAGAGAAAAGATAATGATGATGACTCTTTTCAACATAAGCTAGAGCCATCAAAGCCATGGCTTATAGAAGGTATGTGCTATGTGACATTCTTGGACGCATCCTCTGAAGATGAATCCATAAGTTTGGAAGAAATTACAACTCAAATATAAGCAAACAAAGCTCTGATACCCTTCCACTAATCCCAACAGACAAATGAGTCAATTATTTAGAAGGAGGACACTAGTTCTAGTGGAACATCAGACGATGACACTACTCCCTTGAAGGAGTGAGACCTCTATCCAGAAGCAATCCATGGGACTTTTATTCGTGAAGTGGAAGGTGAAAGGAAATTTATGTTCCTGGATGCTGATAGTACTGAACGTCACCTGAAAGCGGGTCTAAATCTTCTAGAAGAAGAACTAGTGGTCTTACGAGACCTACTAAAGGAGAACTTAGACCTGTTTGCTTAGTCATACAAAGACCTGAAGGGGATTGAACCTACAGTCTGTCAACATCACATTAACCTTGAACCAGATGCAAAACCTATGAGGAAAAGATAGAGGCTTATGAATCCTAATTATTTTGCTCTAGTGAAGGCTGAATTATTGGAGCTTCTTGAAATAGAGTTCATTTATCCCGTGGCTAACAGTGAATGGGTTTCGCCCATTGTGGTAGTACCCAACAAGAATGGGAAACTTCGAATATGTGTGGAATTTCGAAAGCTGAACTTCAAAACAAAGAAGAATCATTTCCCTATCCCTTTCACGGACCAATTGTTGGACACAGTGGCAGGCCATGAGCTCTATTCTCTCTTGGATTGATTTAATAGACACAACCAAGTCCAAATCGTAGAAGAAGACCAATCCAAAACAACCTTCACAATAGAATGGGGAACCTATGCTTGTAGAGTGATGTCGTTTTGGCTCTGTAATGCTGTTGCTACCTTCCAACAACTAATGATGGTTGCCTTCCAAAACCATTTGCATAGTTTCATTGAGGTGTATCTCGATGAATTCTGTGTTTATAGCCTAATCCAGGAGCATTGGGGACACCTAGAGTAATGTTCTGATAGATGCAGAGAGTATGGGATTTCTCTCAACCCTGACAAATATGTCTTTGGCATCTCATCAAGAGTTCTTCTAGGCCATATTGTCACAAGTGATCGCAAAAGACCCGATGAAGATTGAGAAGATTACCGCCTTGATAGCACCAACAAACCTCAAGCGATTGAGAGGATTTATTGGCCATATGGGCTATTACAGAAGTTTATTGCACATTTTGCAACCAAGGTAATCCCTCTGCATAAGCTCCTAAGGAAAGATGCCAATTTCCTTTGGACTGCTGACTACAAAGAAGCACAGTGCCTCATCAAAGCACCCATCTTGGAGCCTCCTAACTGGACAAAGGAGTTCCATGTGCACACGGATCGTCTGTCGAAGGGCTAGGTGTTGTCTTGTGCTAGAAGGGTTCTTCCAAGTTGGATCAACCAATATATTATGCAAGTCAAAAGGTCACTAATAGAGAGCGAAACTATATAGTGATAGAGCTTGAGTGCTTAGCAATGGTGTTTGCATTGGATACTATCTACTGTCGACGCATTTCAAGTTCTACGTGGACCATGAAGCCCTGTCCTTCTTGATGAACAAAGCAGATGTTAAGGGATGAATGATGAGATGGTTGCTCCTGTTCCAGGAGTTTAACTTTGAAGTGGTCACTAAGCCTGGTTATTCCCATGTCCTAGCCGATCATCTATCTTGGATCCCTCAAACTATAGAAGAGGAACAGGATGATCCCGACCTCCCTCATGCTTCCTTATTCTTGGTTGAGACTGTAACTCCCTAGTATCCAGACATAGCCAACCTCTTGGCAACTCAATAGTATCCCCCCAACATCTCGAGCCGTGAGAAGAAGAAGCTTCTATTGGAATCAGCCCCCTACACCTTGCTAGGTGATGCACTGTACAAGAAAGGCAAAGATAAAGTGTTGCAAAGATGTGTTGCAAGAGATGAAATTGGCATAGTATTGAAAGCATGCCATGACGAACTGTGTGGTGAAAACTTTGCAAGGGAAGCAATAGCCAGACAGGCTCTGCTCGTAGGATACTGGTGGCGAACCCTCCACAAGGATGCCTACAGCTACTGTAAGAAATGTGATGCTTGTTAGTGAATGGGAAAGCCTACCAAATCTAGTGCCATGCCACTGAAACCTATCCTTCCCCTAAAGTTGTTTGAGAAGTGGGAGATTGATTTCTGGGTCCTATTGATCCACCCACCAAAAAGAAGCAGTATGGATACATCCTAGTATGTATGGATTATGTCACCAAGTGGTGTGAAGCTAAAGCTCTCAAGTGGGATGATGGAAACAACGTAGTTCCATTCATGTATGAAAACATCATCACCCATTTTGGCAATCCCTTAGAGCTTGTAAGTGATCGAGGTACTCATTTTCTTAACAAGATCATGGAAGAATTGACAGAATTGTATAAGATCCGATTTCCACACATTGTCACGATTGGGATGATTGACTTACAAAGGCCCTCTGGGCATACAAAACCTCTTACAAGGTTGCTACAAGACAAACCCCTTTCCAGTTGGTGTATGGCATAGAAGCCATCTTCCCTGTTGAGCTAGAGTTGCCCTCTTTGTGAGTGGAAATCAAATAACACCTCGGAGATGTTGAGTCTCTCCAGTGCCACCTACTACATTTGGAATGTTTGGATGAGATTCGACGGATGGCCCTACACTGCATGGAAACCACTCAAGTGCGACGCAAGGCCTATCAAGACAACTTCATCAAGCACAAGGAATTCAAAGAAGGTGATCTTGTCCTGGTTTATGATTCTCGATTTGGCAAGTTTCATGGCAAGCTTCAATAACATTGGATGGGTCCCTGTAAGGTACTTATTGTCAATCCTAATGGTTCTGTCCAAGTGCAAGCTGTCAACGCTTCTGAGGATCCCTTTCTGATCAATGACTATCACCTAAAGAATTACTTCCCTCCCTGGGAAACTTAACAATCACAATCGATCCACCCTTGCCCTTTTAGGCATCGCACTGTCCTTCTCTTCATGCTCCTAATAGCCCTTATGATCTTTCTCGTAAGGGAGTCTCGTTTTGCTAGCCCCTCCCAAATAACTCCCATCCTTACTCTATTCTCCTCTCATCTGATCCAGTAATGGTGATGTGGATGGTTTTGACATATAGTATTTCTACAATTCTCTTTATTCACAGGAAATAGAAAACAAAAACACAAAAAAAGATATATAGGTCATGGGAGAAAAGGACTTAGGTCCTTGTCATGCCAACCTATTATTTGAGAAAAGGTGGAAATACCCTCAAGAGTAGGAAAGAAAAAAGAAAAAAAACAAACAAACAAACAGCTATGGGAGAAAATCAAGCAATTCCCTATCATAGTAGGTCTCATTTCAAGAAAAGGTATTAAATACTCTTGGGGGGAAAGCTGGCTGTGGAAAAGGTGGTAACACCCCATAGTTCAAGACAGCTGACTCACTAGCAAAACTTCTTTAGATATAATTTTAAGCCACCTACCTTGGCGTGCTTTCCCTACAACTTCATCAGTCCATCTGACCCTCTTTGATTGACAATCTTTCATACAAATCATCGAAGTACCAGAAGTGTTGGCTGCCTCCCTAGGTATGCTTCATCTTCAACACCCTGATGACAATAATAGACAAAGCGATCTTCATCAACAACCTCTTGAGTGCTGTGAGCTTTCATCCTAACTGGATGGGGATGTGAGTATGGTCTTCCCTCTATATCTATCAATGAGTGTGAGACAGAGAGTGGGATGAGTGACCAGTCCTTTCCCTTTAATTCAAATGAGAGGTGCAATGTGTGAATGGAGTGTTGCACGCACGGGTTGGGCCTCCCAATGCACAAAGCATGATCGATTCTTGTGCACTGCACTATAAGGCTCCCTGGCCTTCCCTCCTGCACCCTATCCCGACACAAGGCAGGATGTACAGTTGCACCATCAAATGCACACAAGGCACACAACCTCTGCACAAGTGACTGTGAGGCTTACTTCAATGGGTGTAAGGAACCGGTCGACCTCCTATATTGTCACACAGAGTGTGCGATAGAGGGGGGGTAAAGTGTGACTAGTGTGTCCTCAAAATAATCATTGAGAGATGCGAATTGAGGGACGTTACGACATTAGAGTCAGGTACGTTCTCATTTCCCTATGTACCCATAGGATGGGTCTACCACCATCACAAGCCACATCACCTTGTTCTGTACATTGCATGATAAGGCTCCTTGGCCTTCCTACTTGCACCTCTGCCAGATGGGTGGAACGCACGAATGCACCATCAATTGTGCACACTGGCATACTCCCTCCAAATTATTTTTTCCCTTTTCAATTCTAAAATGGGCGTGAGCTATGGGATTTCAAGCTTATTCATTGAGCGATGTGCATCATGGGGTGAGAGACTGTTCTATCCTCCTCTTAAGTGCCCGTGAGCTGACCATTCTATTCTTCGTCATCAACACTTGAATCGATAGACTCTATCGACAAAGCTATCTCCTTGGGTGTTGTTGCATGGTCCCTACCCTGCTGGACATGTTCTGTGTGAGCCGTGGTACCTCCTGTCAATGGCTCCAATCTTTCTGCATCAACAACGATGATTCCTTTCAACCATCTACGAAATGAGCCAAGTGTTCCTAACTCTACCTTTCTTTTTGCAAGTGCATGTTATATCTTAAGTGTGGGGATGTCAGCATCTAGTCAGTTGCCAAGTCCTAGTCCGTGTCAATCAATCTACTTTAACCGGTAAGGTCTTAAGTATGGGGACGTGTCCCTGTGTGTCTGCTATGCATACTCCCTGCATATGTCATTATCCAATCATGCGTATCTACCACATACTTGTTCTGCCCTGATCGGGTCCCTTCCCCACCCACCCACCCTCATACCCCTTGTCATCGAGGCCATTTCCCTTGCGGTTGCTTTTATTGTGTCATTTTTTCCCTTTTGTACGCGAATGCACCCTACGTTCACCACACTCCCGATCCAACTTTATAGCCCTGTTTGTCCCTTCACATGAACCACTTTTCCTTTTTACATCCCCCTGTTCTTCTTATATTAATTTTCGTGTTTCATTTCGGGGGTACTTTTTTGGTTTTTTCCATGTGAATGGGTCTTAACTTTGTCAGAACTGTGTTCAAACATGATAGCCCTGTTTGGCATGACTTTTTCCACATTTTTCCTATTTTTTGCACTTCATTTTTTGGCAATCAGATTTTTCGATATTAATTTTCGTATGCATTTTCGGGCCCGATTTTTTTGTTTTTCCCATGTGAATGCCTTGAATTGTTCTCGAATACCCCGTTGCCCTTTTCCGTTGTCTTTCCCTTGACTTCCAGTCCCGTTTTCCTTTTTACCACATTTCATTCCCAATGCACGATTTGGGTTTTTTGAATTTGTTTGTCTATTTACGCCTGTTGTGCCTCTCGCGTCGCGCGTGACCTTTTACTTTTTCAACTTTTACTCATGACGTCGCATCCATCGCATCAACCCACATCCGTGCCGCTATCCAAACCCCCGTTGCTTCCCACCACTACAAATTTTTTTACCTCGCCTGGCGCTTATGCACGGGACGAGAGGGGCTTCCTTGTTTTTCTCTTTATTTATCTTCTTTTTTTGTTCTTCTTCTTCTTGTTTATCTTCCTTGTTTCCCCCCTCTCCTTCTTCTCTCTCCCTCTCTTTCTCTCTCCCCGACTCCATCTCTTCCTCCGCCCTCCTCCTCTTCCCTCCATCTCCTCCTCCCCTCCTCCCTCCTTCTCCCCTCTTTTCTCCTTCTCTCGCCATCTTTTCCTCCTCCCCTCCTCCCTCCTTCTCCCCTATTTTCTCCTTCTCTTGCCATCTTCTCCTCCTCCCCCTTCCTCCATCTCCTCCTCCCCTCCTCCCCTCCTCCCTCCTTCTCCCCTCTTTTCTCCTTCTCTCGCCCTCTTCTCCTCCTCCCCTTCCCTCCTCCTCTCCCATCTCCTCTTCCTCCGCCGCCTCCTCTCCTCCCCGCCCAGTGCCATCGCCTCCCCTCCTTCTCCTCATGGCCGACGCATCCCCTCCTTCTTTCCACGACTGCCACCTTCCCTCTCCTCCCCCCTTGCTATCCCTACCAGCTGGTCCCTGTCGCCGTCGTCCTCCTCGGCCACCCCCGAGCCTCCACATGCCATCACCGTCATCCTCCCCTCGCCACCACGTTGCTATCGCCACTTTGCTCGGGATGCCTCCCCGTTGTTTGCAGCACTCCTTCCCCGCGCCGCAACTTCCCTCCTTTCCCACGTCCACCGTCCCCCATCACCCCCACCACCCTTTCCCACCATCCTTCCGCCCGCCTTTTTCCACCCCCTGCCCACCCATCCAACCCCCCCAACTAACCCTACCCCCCTCCATTCCCCTTAAGCCCCCTTTCCCACCACCCCCCTCACACCAACCCCCCTCTTCGCCCCCGTTCTTCCACAGAAACCCGCTGACAACCACTGCCACCCCGCTGACGACCTTTCCTCCATTTCAGTGTAACCAGCAAGTCCACACCGCCACCTCGTCCCCCCACCCTGCTTGCGGGTGTTCATGAGGGTATTCATGGGTGCACTTGTATCATGTTCGAGATTTGTCCATACGCGTTCACCCACGAGAACACGCTTCTGGACTTGTTCATGCGGTGGTGCATCTCATCCGAATACACGTTGTTGTTCATACGCAGCTGGGTACCCGTTTTTCATTTAAAAACTATAAAATCCCCTTTAAAAACACATAAAAAGAGAATGATAATAATAATAATAATTTCTAAAGATTCATAAAACTTTCCAAAAAAACTAAAATTTCCTTTTACTAAATAGACACTTTTTAAATTATTTTTTAAAGTTTAAATTCTAGAAATAAATTGCAAAAGTTTCAAAAACCTCCAAAATTCATTTAAAATCCATTAAAATTTGGTCAAAAATATTTAAAAATCAATAAAAATCCAAAAAATATCAAAAATTTGCAAAAAAATCCATCCACTATTTACTTTAATTCTTTTTTCTTCAAATTTGAACATGCTTTCCACAGTGGTCAGATTTTTATGGTTGGGAAAAAAATTGAAAAAACACATATTAAATGCCAAACATAAACGGAAAAATGTTGGAAAAATCTAGTCTTGTCTTGCCAAAAATATAACCAAACACCACGTGTTTCTTGATTATTTTTTTAAATGAGGTGTTGGTTTATTTTTTTTCGAAGCTTACAATGTTTAAATCTTTTTCAGTTGTTGGATTTTCTCTTTTGAGATTCATTTGCATTGTGAGACTGATACGTGCACATTCAGTATATCCTTGCACACACACTCTCTCTCAGGTAATTCTTTTTTCCCTTCTTTTTTTTCGCTATCCCAAAATTCACACATTAATTTCTAAAATGAACCTTAATCACCACCATGGCATGTGCATCCATGCTAAACACACCTTCTTTTTAATTAAATAAAATCAATCAGTCGTTCACTTTACACGCGCTACGTGCATGTGAGAGGCACCTTAATTTTAAATAAAACAAACTAGCCATCACAAAAATGCACTTGTTGAAAAAGAAAAGCACTTCAAACACATTAACTTCTTAATTAATGAATCTACATTTAAAGTTTGGGTGTCGAAGTCCAGGATTCGTTAAAAGCACCGCTTCACCTTAATAAATTGTAAATAAAAATTTAAAAACAAACCACGATTTTTCAATTAATATTTACAACCTAATAAAATTTCATCCATTTTTAATAATTTATTAAAACGAACCCTTCACTAAAATCATTCCCCTCACTGCACTTTCTTTTTCCCCTTTTCAATAAGCACGCTTCGCAGGATGGCTACGTGTAGTTTTCAAAATGGTCTTTCTCGTCAATAATGGTCATTAGTATTCTTGTTATGATGTGTGTGGTTCTTGATTTGATTGATTTATATTGTTAAGGGTACGGTCTGAATTTGTTTTTCATTTTATCTGCCTGATACGGGGTCTCGAGTGCCTATATGTTGCATAGCATGAAGCTTTCAGTCACATATGTCTAGAGGTCATGTTGAATTTTTTCTAGGATGTGCCTTACTTTGGGATAGTCAATCAAAAACCCTTGGTTTTATAGGCATCTCTTTTGTTTGTGAGTTGTGGTATGTATATCTTGTTTATCTTTGTTGAATGGAGCTGAAATTGAAGCTCGAGTGATGACAACGATATCGGATTCAAAGCTAGTAGAAGATGAATTTGATTTCAAGAAAACTTTTATATCCTTTATGAGTTTGTGTTGCTATCAAAATTTTTAAAAAACATGGATATAATATCCACAAGGGTGTTTTCCTTTTATTGTAGTCTTATCAGATATATAGGTTACTTGTTGGGGTCGTGGTTTGGTGATTATTGAAGATACTAAAGAAGATCGAATTGAGATCTTTACTGAACTTATATTTTCCTTTTCCTTAGGTCATGGAACACTTCCTTTCTAAGTGTGGGGATATGTTGAATGCTAAAATGACTAGATTTTTTTTGTTGATTTTTGTTGTTTTTTAGGCCTGAATGGTTGATTTTTTATGGATTTTGAGTGATGTTTAGTTGTTTTGGAAGTGTTTGAAAGTGTTTTTTGATGATATTGATTATGTTTTGGAATATCATGATGATTCTTAGTAGAAATATAAGGTCGTGTGATGTTCTAATAGGTTCTGTTGAGGTTCTGATTGGTTCTGATACCTTCTGTTTAGCTTATGTTTTGTTTTGATTTTCTTCTGTATAAAGCATGAATTGATGATTGATGGATGTTGAGGTCTTTTGAAAGATTATTGAATAGTTTGGGATGGTTTTAGTATGAGTTATGAGGTTTTTATGTTTTTTGTTGACCTTCTGTTAATCCTTTGTAGACCTTCTATAAAGCCTCTATTCCTGCTTTGTTTCTATTCTATAAATCCTCTATAGATTTTCAGTAAGGCTGTGAAATATATGTGTACTTTGGAAAAATTTTCTAACTTTTGGAAAGGATGAATCTAAGTTCAAAAGAGATAAAACAAATGGAAGAAGTAGTTGTTGAAGACTGAAGTGAAGTGACAGTAGTGAGCTATGAAGAGACACTATAGTGGCTTTGGTGCCCTTTCATACCTCCTATGCCTCTTGGGAGGTCCATCCATGACTTAAGAAGGATTATTGAGACTGATTATTGAGTATTGTAGTGAGGAGATGATGTATTATTGATTGAGAGAGAAAGAGAGAGTTAGAGATAGCAAATTCTATCAAAACAATGTATCTATTTATGAGAGATTGAGAGAGAGAACTATGAAGATAATGAAAATGAATACTATGTGATTTTTTTTCATTAAAAAATGGTGTATTCTTTTGTGTTTCTTGTTCTATTAATGGATTCTATGAAGATGTTGAAGATTATGGTTGATTCTATCAAATCCATGGGAGATATTTACTATGATGATGCGTGAAGATTTGTTATTTTTCCTTGTGGTTCTCTAAAGAATGAAACAAAAGCTTGTTGATGTTACAAGATATATTTTCTTACAATAGAAATCCCTTTTCCTTGGTGTCTCACTTGGGGATCCACTCAAGTATGGCCTTGTGATAGTCATGTAAATCAAACTTCCTACCATCCTCCTGAACATAGTAGGGTCTTCTATCTCATCCCCAACGTCAGCACTCAACTTCACATTTTGCTCCAATGGTACTGAAAGAGGCTTACATGCTGTCATACCATACTTGGATAACATATCCAAGCCATATTGCCTTTGTGATATCTATATATGATCATCACATCTGATCACCTCAATACCAAGAAAGTATCTCAACTCACCCAAATCCTTCATCTCAAACTTCTTCTTCAAGAAGTCCTTAACTTCAGCAATCCCATTGTCACTGTCACCTGTAATAATCAAGTCATCGACATAGATGACTATGATGACCAAACTTGCATCTCCCTTTCTCACATAAAGCAAGTGATAAACATCAAAATAACAAAATCTAATCTTGTCAGTCCATGCTCTAGGTGCTTGCTTTAGCCCATAGAGCTCCTTCTTTAACCTGCACACATATGTGGGATGCTCTAAATCCTCATAACCTGCTGGCTGCTCCATATACACTTCTTCTTGTAATTCACCATGCAAGAAGGCATTCTTAACATCCATTTTCTGCAAACTCTAACCTTTGGTTGTTGCCAAGGCAATCATACACCTAACAGTTGCCATTCTAACAACTTGATTGAATGTCTCTTCATAATCTATGCCATATGTTTGAGCATAGCCTTTTGCAACTATCCTAGCCTTATATCTACTAATTGGACCATTTTCATTATGCTTGACTTTGTAAACCCTCTTACAGCCAATATCTTTCTTACCCTTAGGCAAGGGTACCAAATCCCAAGTCTTATTGGCTTCTAATGCATCCATCTCCTCATCCATTACTGCATCCCAATGAGCATGACCAACAGCATCCTCAAAACAAGTGGGCTCAACATCCTCAATTAATTTCACCATATAAGCATAATGGTGAGCTGCATAACCTTTAAAGCCAAATCTTTTAACAGGGTATCTCACCGAGATCTGACCCTGCTAGACATGCGTACCACTGGATCACTCAATGGAGCCTTTACATTACTATGAGCTCTCTGTACACCTAGTGTCCTAATTGAAGGAATACCAAGCTCATAATCCAAATTCTCTAAACCACTAGAATCTCCATCAAATCCCAAATGACTAGTACATATATCATTACCATCCAACACTTTCTTCTTTCCTTTGTCTTTGCCTGCAACACTTATAAATACACCTCAAGATGTGGGGCTATTCCTTGGTCTCCCAAACCAAGGGCTCACTATAGGTGTAGTACCAGATGATGTTTTTGGTCCACTATGTCTCGATGATTCTTGCTTTTCTTTCTACACATAGCTATCATGATCATTATCATCATCTAATACATCACTAGTAGGTGCATACCAACTGTTCATCTCATCAAAAATAATATCCCTACTCACTCTAAACTCACCTATGACAGGATTATAACAATGGTACCCTTTTTTCTCTAAAGAGCATCTAATAAAAATACAATTTTTAGCCTTTGGATCAAGCTTCTTCTGTAGCTCACCTAGCACATGAACATATGCAACACATCCAAATAACTTCAAGTGTGATATATCAGGCTTCTTGCCAGTAAAGCATTCGCCAAGAGTCATCCCATGAACTGCAGCTATGGGGGTTCTATTCATAATATAGACAGCAAAATGGACAGCTTCAAACCAAAAAAAATTTAGCATATTCTTTTCAGCCGTTAATGCCCGTGCAACTTCTGCAATATGTCTATTTTTTCTTTTTGCAATCCCATTTTGCTATCCTCAAGAAGCTACTAAACTCATTAGAGAGGTACTGTCCCCCTCCATCTGATCTCAAGCACTTCACTTTCAAGCTTGTTTCTATTTTAATAACTACCTTGAAATATTTGAAGTGCTCAAATACATCACTCTTTTCCTTCATAAAATATACCCATAGCTTCCTTAAACAGTCATTAATAAATGTGATAAAGTATTTGCTACCACCACCAAGAGATACATTCTATGTAGGCCCCCAAACATATGTATACACTACATCAAGTATATTCCTGCTCACTTCTCTGTCATGCGAGAAGGGTTGTCTTGCCTACTTACCAAACTAGCATGCTTCATAGACTTTATGCAATTCTACAACTCTAAAAGAAGGCAACCGTATAACCAATCCTTTGGAATGCATTAATTTCAGCCTTTGCATATTTGCATGTCCAATATATTTATGCTATATTTCAATATTTGCAACTACTCCTTTTCCTTTAGCATACATATTAGCATCCATTGCAAGAATTCCGATATCTAAAGAGAATATGCGGCCAACTCTACTTCCTTTTGCGACCAACCTACACTTATCATTAAAGTCTTCTACAAAACAACATTTTGCATTGAATCGGACCTGCAACCCCTACTCTACCATTTGGCCAATAGACACTAGATTCTTTGTGATTGATGGCACATGTAATATATTTGTCAGACTCTTTTTTTGGCCATCATGCAAGGATAAGGGAACCTTTCCAATGTGTGAAATTGGGTGGCATGAATCATCACCCGTCTACACATAACCTGGATTTTGTAAGTCCTACAACTCTCCAAACCATTCAACATGACTGATCAATTGATTAGATGCACCTGAATTGACATACCATACATCATCATGTGTCCCCTTTCTTGTAACTGCATTCATCATATGTTGCATAATAAACAAGCGCTCATTTTTGTCTTCATTCTATCGTGAAGATGATGCATAGTTTCCTTGCTGTAATTTACCACTACAAATATCATCCTTCTTAGCATAACAATGGGTTGCAATATGACCTATATTGCCACAATAATAGCAAACAATAGCAGAATTTCTAGAACCTATGTTTTGCCACTCACCTCTTCCTCTAGAGCTCCCCTTGCCTCTAAAGTTTACTCGGCCTCCTGAAACCTGCATTTCACCAAATTGCTTATTGAACCTGTTTTGCTAGTTATCGCCAACACATCCCATACCACGGTCTCTCAAAGAGGATCTACCACATTCCTTTCCTGAACTTCAGTAAAATGCTTGGACTTGTTCACCATTTCTTTCAGACGAGTCACCCTACATATTGATCTCTTCGGTAATCATGAGAGAGACCAACTCATCAAAATCTGGAAATGGCTTCTGTACATATACTAAAGTAACAAACGATTTCCATGCCTTACCATTATTGAGTCCACTCAGAGTGGATAAAACCAAATCATCATCATCAGGCATTGCATCAATCGTTGCTAAAGCATCTACAATACTCCTCACCTTCAACACATACTCATTGACAGACATTTTCCCTTTGTTCAATGTATTTAACTCTTGCTTGAGTCGAATATTTCGTACCTTTGTATTTACTGAAAACATGTTCTCAAAAATGTCCAAGCTACATGTGAAGTTTCTGCATTCCTGATATGTCCCAGCATAGTATTATCAATGACTGGAGATAGCAAGTACATCACCTTTTTGTCTTTTGCATTCCACTCTTTCCATGCCTTTAATTCATCTGCATAGTTAAATGGGATACCCAGCTTTGGCTCCTTTTCTTCACCTGAAACAAACTCATAAAGTCCCTTTCTAATGAGAAAGTTCGTCACACAGAACTTCCATGAAGGGTAGTTGTTCTTGTCGAGATTTTCAATAATGGGATTTCCACTATTGTATGCCATTATCACAAAAGAGGATACAACATAGCAAGCTAGTCTTCTGCAGCCTTTCACAATAAGTGCACAACAATACACCAAGCAATCTTTTTCACTAATTTCTCAATAGTACATGTAATCTACAACCTATTTGCAAATAAAACTTATGCTTGCTTCCTGGAAAAAACCTCAAAAATTACAGATTTGAAATATGTAACCTATGCACCCACTTTCAATCAATACATCTGAAATCACAGTGTACCCTGAAACTATTGTCTGCAACCTTACGGCTCTAAAATGGGGCGTGAAATGTCCTCAGATGCCCAAAAAAACTACGGTAAGCCCTCATGGTCTTATCTGTAGAATATGTAGTGCTCTACTCACACATCAAATCTCACAGCAATCTGAGATTTTCACTCTATCCTGCTTCCGGTGCCTCCATAGGCATTATCCAAGAGAAATAGTGGAAGAATGGGAGAGCTTCTTACTACCTGTTGCTTGCTTGCTCAAACCTTGCTTCTTTTCCTTCACTTCAACCTTCAAAATCAATCTCTCTCAATGGCGCAGCTTTGATACCATGTCAAGAATCGCGTGGTGGAGGGACTTGCTTGAGTTGTTGCGTCAAACACACACTATATACATAAGAGGAATCTCACTCAAGAACATAAGAAGAGAGATTGAGGCCAAAATGTTTTCTTGCTGATTTTTTCTTCTTCTACCACACACTATACCATATACACAAAGTATAGATAAGATACAACATAAAGAAAAGTGGCCTACTAAGTCAAACTGTGCATAACAGACTGCACCAGTTGACTGGCACTATATCTTTGTCAGCTATAGGTAGGTCTAATAAGCTAAATATAATAAGTGATAAGTCAGCGGCCATGTGAGTATCATAATGACCACCAACATGCTAAGTATAGATGTGCAGACCCATCTAGCCAATTGATCCATCATCAATGTCCACACGTGTTGAGCTTGCCATCTCAACATTATGTACAACAGTATGGTCTTGATTATGAGGAGACATTCAGTCTCGTTGCTAAAATGGCAACTATGAGAGTAGTGATTGCATTGGCAACATCTAGAAGATGAAGTATGTATCAGATGGATGTGAAAAACGATTTTCTCAATGGTGATTTGGTTGAGGAAGTATACATGGATCTGCCCAAGGGCTATGTACATCCAGATTTTCCTACACATTTGTGTAGATTGAAGAAAGCATTGTGTGGGTTGAAGCAAGCACCTAGAGATTGGAATGCTAAGATAAGCCCATGCTTATAGAAACTTGATTTCGCTATGGGCAAGTTTGATCATATCCTATTCACAAAAAGAAGACAAGTGTGGGTTATATGATATTAGTCATCTATGTGGATGACTTGATCATTATAGGTGATGATGTCATGGAAATTGGAGAGATCAAGGAAATGTTACATGCTAAATTTTAGGTCAAAGATTCGGGTGAATGAACTGAAGTATTTCTTTAGGATTGAGGTTGTCTCTACACCTCATGGTACTTGGTTGTTGCAAAAGCAATATGCACAAGTAACCAAGTATAGTATGTTGGATTGCAAGTCTTTGAGCAATCCACTGGAGCACAATGTTAAGCTACTTGCAGATATTGGACATGAGATTGACAATGTCACTATGTATAGACAAGTGGTGGGTAGCCTAATTTACCTTACCATTACTAGACCAGTGTCGTGATGTTATGAGGACACATTGTGAAAAAGTATGGAATGCATTATCATCCAACTTCTCTATTGATCTAGAGAGTCAATGTGATCTGAGCCATTAGTACTAGTGTGAGTTGCATGGATTATCCAAAAATACTAGATTTTTTGATAATTTTAGTCTATTTTTTATATTATTTATTGTAAAAATCCAAAAAAGTTAGAAAAAAATTCTAGATTAGGATAGCATGCAAAAAGCTAGTTATTTTTTCAATCAATTAGGAGATTTTTCATAAAAAATACAGATTAACAAAATCGTGCGCGTCACGATCGCTGTAAACAGGCTGAAAACTACAAATTGAACTGAAAGAAGAAGAAGGAGTGATCTAGGAGATCCATGAATAGGTGTCCTAATGTCCTAGGGTTTCACCCCCCTTTCAGAGCCAACGAAGCCATCAAATTTGGGTTTCGGACAGCAGAGAAAGAGCTAATTTTTTTTATCCACGTTTTTTGGTCTACGAAGGATCTCCAGGAGAACTAATGCCTGGAGATAGCTTTTGAGTAGTGCAAAGATTCCAGGTTCTTTCAATACATATTGATTCAATTCATTATGATTTGTTTTTGTTGTGTTTATCACTTGGGTATTCTCTATCTTCTCTTCCATCTTCTATCTCTACTTCCTTCTACTTCTGATCCCCGATGGATTCAACTTTTCGACAAAAACCCCTCTGACATTGGTGAACCCGATATGAAAGGTCATCACAGAAGAAGGAAAGATAATATTGGACAAACTTTGAACAAAATCTCCAGTGATGTTTTGCAACAGTTGGTGCAAAATATGAGTATGCTTATGTAGGTACAACAACAACAACAGGTGATGCAAGCTTTAGCTCAAACAAAAAGTGTTGTGATGAATGCTTTGCAAGCAGTTGAGCATGAGGTGAAGTTATTCAATGGTAGAAATGTATCTGCATATGTACATACCTATGCTCAGAAGATGGAATTCTTTGGAGTGGCTCAATCTGCATGGAGCCAGTATTTTGTACGTGTTATTGTTCATGAACTAAAAGCACGGATTACTGAATTATACTTGCAGGATGCTAACTAGGTAGCCTTCAAGAAGACAATCAGGGAAGAATTTTACATTGAGGACACCAGTTTGATTACGCGCAAAACTTTTCAGGAGTGGGTTATACAACCTAATAAGGGTCTTGTGGCTATAGAATTGTTAAGAGAATTTGAAAGTAGATTTGAGCAGTTGAATCTTGCAGAATAGCAAAGCTCTTACAAGTCAGAAAATTGAATTGTTTCTACATGCAGCTGATCCTGAGCTTCAAGAGAAGCTTGATGATTTGCTGGAGGATCAAATTACAGAGATAGGTTTGAAAACAGAGTGGAGACATGTCAAGAAAGCTGTTACTGTGCTTGTGAAGAAGCATAGAATAAGAGAAAGATTTCATGTCTCTAGCTTGCCCGTTGTTACGGGTAAGACAGTTAAAGTATCTAGTAAGCCACCCGCTTCTGTGGCTAACCCTATGGCTGTACCTACTATTGTTCCCTCTGTTAGGAAAGATGTCTTAGATGAATTGGTCAAAGGGATGCGGAATCTTCAATTGAAGGTTGCAAAATTGGATGAAAAAGGACAAGAGGAAAGGGGACGGGCAGCAGCCCCTAAGCCTAGAAAAAGATGTATGTGGTGTGGCAGTTTGCAGCACGAGAGAAAGGATTGTGCTGCCTATCAGGAGGCCTTGGCACGACAGCTTATCTTTTGGAAAGATGGCAAGATCCATGCACAAGAAATGGGATTGCCTCTTGCTTTGAATTTTGGAAAGGGAGGTATGCAGAAGTTGTTGGAAGACTTAGCTGTGCGAAATGCTTATGCAGCGGTACATGCTTCTACTTTTGGTCTACAGTTGGATAGAATGCATGGCCAAGTGATGGTTGGTCCAAAGGCTAAAATATGGACACATGCTTTACATGCAGCTAAAAAGAGAAAGGTCATTGATAGTGAAATGTCTCATGCAGGGCAAGACATTCGTGGCATAACTGGTTGGAAATCGCCGGTAGATGCATATTCAGTGTATGCATATTTAGCAAAGGTACAAAACACGGATGTACTTGTGGAAGAAAAAAGAAAAAGAGATGAAGATATTACAGGGATATCTAAAATAATGACAAGAAGAAGTGTGGATCAACCTAAAGCTCCAAATCAGCCACCTCCCGAGCATGTTATGGAAGAGGTCAGTCAAAAGCAAAAGCATGATAACAAACAAGAGGGCAAAAATAAGGGCAAGCAGCTAAGATATAAGTTGCAATCTGACATTGAGACAATGACATATCTTAAGAAGGTTCTTAAAGAATAGATCTTAAACAGTCGGATGGAATTTACCTTGGGAGAGGTGCTTGGCATTGCCAAGCAAGAATTTCATGATGAGATCATTGACATATTTAAAAGGAAATGTCGGTTTCTTGGTGATACCACTAGTGCATTGCTGCAATTTGAAGAGGAAACTGGTTTGTTGGGTATTCAGGTTGAATATGAGCATGAAGTAATTACTGGATTATCTATGCAGGATGCTACTAATCAATGGACAGCGTGTGAAAAAGAGAAGAAAGTGGCTGAAAATGCATTGTCTTGTAGCAATATGCATGGTGGAGTAAGGCAAATGCAACAATATGGAGAAGAGACTCTAAGATTTATTCCTCGAAGTCACTACACAAGAAATCATTAGGCTAGAGCTACCACTAAAATGGTAGTGAAAATAGGGGAGTGTGAAACTCCTTGTGTTGCTTTACTTGACCATGGGTCTGAGATAAATGTCATTGAGTGGGGATTGTATGAAAATGGTGCATGGCCTGTGGACACTGATCATGGTTAGCATATGAGGGCTGCAAATAATTCTTCAAGGGAGCTCTATGCTACATGTCCTAATGTAAAAGTGACAATTGGTGATGTACAAGAAGAGCAACACTTCTTTCTGCAAGATAATTCCTCATATGCAGTGATTTTGGGATAGCCCTATATTACAGGAGTGTGTATGGAAACAAAGGTACTTGATGATGGTTCTGCTTATGCAAGAATCAGAAGCAAAGATGGAAGGAAAGCAGTCCAATTTCTTACTGTTTGTGTTAATCATCCTAGAAATCGTGATACGCTTCGAGAGTCTCCTTTGGTTCCAAATGCAAGGGAATTCAAAGACCTGGATTTTCATTAAGCACTGCTATAATGCGAGGCTATAGTAGTGCTGTTCAGAGGGTGTACTCGCCTCTTGATGAAATGAAGCATGTATTTACTATTGGTAATTCTTAGTTTACAGCAAACAATTCATGTTGGTTTAAGTCTATGGAAGCAATGTGTAGGGCTGAACGCATATCTATGAAATAGGCTATTAAGAAACTAAGATCATTGGGGCTGTTAGCTGAAAATGATGGCATTTCAAGCATCTTTTATGGGCTGAATATTACTGACACTATGGCTAAAATTTCAACTGCTATACATGCAGAAAATGAGGCTAAAAATAGAGTGTTGTCAGTATGTTCTTTGGATATGTATGATGTTATAGCATTGTTTGCTCAATGGAAAGGATTACAATGGGCTGAAGCACTTGTGGAGACAAAGTATAAGACAATTGACAAAAAGGTGAAACCAATTGCTTTAACACTTCCACCAGAGAGTGAGGGTATATATGAAAAAGTGTCAAGGCAGCCAAGCTTATGAGATCTTAAAGATATAGGTCATAATTTTACATCTGTAACATTACAGGAATTGAAAGTTGGTGCAGAAGGGTTTCTTTTGCCTGCTGAGAGAAACTGTTTTATGCAGATGTTGGCTAGGCATGGAAAGGCATCTGCATTTCAACCAAGTGAAATAGGTTGTGTGGATCCAAATGTTGTTTCTCCTATGGTCATATTTGCTGTGCCACATGTACCATGGAACTTGAGGCCTATTCCAGTGCCTAAATCTTACTTGCCAAAGCTGATGGATTTGCTAAATGAAAAGATTCGCATGAAGATCTTGGATCCTCCTTCAGCCCCGTACTCAAATCGTTGGTGGGTGCAGGTCCTGTGGTTGATGAATTTGTAGAGGCTTTTGCAAGCAAAGTGATCTATTTTTTGGGTGATCTTTACTCCAGGTATGATCAGTTTCAGCTTGCAATTGAAAGCATGGATATCACAACCATGAAGACTCCTTTGGGGTTAGTATGGATGTGTACTCTCCCATAGGGTGCAACAAACTCAGTGGCACACATGACAAATGTTATGAATAGGGTACTCAGGGATTTTATACCACAATTGACTATGCCCTTCTTTGATGATGTTCCAATCAAAGGGTGTGTAGTGGATGAAAAGAATGAAGAGATGGATGCTCATGGATGTAGACAGTTTGTTGCAGATCATATTGTGGATTGTGAGAGGATTTTGACACGTCTCGAAGAGGTGCATTTAACTCTTTCTGGACAAAAGTCTATCTTTGGGTTTGAAGAGGTTTTGATTGTTAGGCATATGTGTGGGCCTTATCACCAGCAAAAATAGATAGGATTGATAGAATGTGAGATGTATGCACGAATGTATCAGAGGTGTGTAGATTCTTGGGTGGGGTGCATGTGTGTTCTATTTGATATGGATTCCTCACTCTACACATGTAGCTGATGTTCTTTATCAGCTTCTAAGGCAAGGTCAAAACTTTCATTGGGAAAGGAAGCATCAAAAAGCAATGAAGAAATTGAAGCAACTCTTAAAATCTGCTCCTACGTTGAGAAAGGCTGACTATTCACATGGAAAGCCTATCATTATTACTCTTGATACAAGCCCAATCGGGATTGGATGGGAAATTGGGCAAGATGATGAGGAAGGACAAAGATATGAAATTCGCTTTGGTGTTAAAGTATTGACTAAACAATAGAGAAGATATCCACAGGTTAAAAGAGAATTATGGGGAATTGTGACAGCCCTTAAATGTGATAAGGAGTATTTTATGGGTGCTCATGTAGTCATTGAGACTAATTGTTTGCCAGTATTGGGTATGATTACTAGTTGTGCTACCTCGGACATTGCTATACTCCGATGGATTGCATACATTAAATCTTTGAACCCTGATTTTCAACATATTGCAAGAAGAGATAACCTAGTGGCAGACATGTTATCTCGAGCACGTTATGAGAATGAAGATGGGATGATGGATGAGGAGGAAGAAGATAACTTTCTTATGGTTGACAATGGTGTTGCAAAAGTGAATTTAGTAATGGAAGGTGTTGCTACAACATTAACAAAAGCTTGGACAATAAAGAGAAGACACTTTAGATGTTTTGCATCTTGTGTAGAAGTGTTTTTGGAAGACAAATATGCAAGAGAGTGGTTGAGAATTGGTCAATATCTCAGTACATTAACAAAGAGAGATGAATGGTCAGATGAGGAGTTTAAGAAGATCAAGAGGAAAGCCTATGGATTTTTCTTAAAAGATGGATACTTATGAAAACATGCTAAAAAGAAATAGGGTATGCCATTGTGAGTTTTGGGTGATAGAGCTTCACAAGTAAAAGTAATGCAAGAATTTCATGAAAGCTTATGGGCTGGTCATAGAGGTGTTTGGGGCACTTTTACAAAAATCAAAGAAAGATATTGGTGGCAGGGTATGTATAAGGATGTTGCTCACTTTGTGGAAACATGTACGACATATCAAATGTATTCAACTGTGAGACATCGGGATGGATTGCAACCCACATATCCATTGTCTCTTCATTTTAAGTGGGTGGTGGATTTGGTCACAATGCCTATAGGTCTTTGGCAAATGAGGTATCTTGTGCTTGCTTGTGAAGACTTAACTAATCAAGTGGAAGGGAGAGCTCTACGTACTAAGATGACAAATGCCGTATGTACTTTTCTCTTAGAAAAGATCTTTTGTCGATATGGCTATGTGGGAAAAATTACAGCAGATAGGGGTGAGTTGGATGCAGATGAAGCTCATGATTTCTTTGCACGGTTGGGGATAAAGCTTGCTTTAACTTCAACCTATAACCCTAAAGGAAATGGCAAAAGTGAAAGAGGTCATCCACCTATTGTGAAGGCATTGGCAAAAGCATATGGAGAGAAGATAAAAGAGTGGCCACGATTGCTCCCTTATGCTTTGTGGGCTGAAAAAACAACTCATAGTGCTGTTACAAGATATATGCATGCAGAATTGATGTATGGTCAAAAACCTATCATGCCGATAGAAGAGATAATAGTCACATGGAGTGTGTTACCTTGGGAGGAGGAGTTGAATCGAGAGGAGTTGTTGGCCTTACGCATTAGACAGTTGGAAAGAAAGTCAAAAGACATAGAGGCAGCAACTACAAAGTTAAGAGCAGCAAGGATATAGAACAAGAAATGGTTTAACAAAAGACATAGACTGAGACCAAGAACCATACAAGATGGGGATTGGGTATTGTTTTATGATAGCAGTTTAGATAACCAGCATAGTGCCATGCGTAAAGTTTCCAAAAGATGATTTGGACCCTATGTGGTAAGACAAGTGTTTGATAATGCTACTTATGCATTAAATGAGCTGGATGGGACAGCCATAAAACTTCCGGTAGCAGAGAAAAGAATCAAATTATTCAAAAGGCGGGAATCTACTACCTATGAGTTGCCAGAATTGGAAGAAAATAGTGGCCATGATACAGGGGCTAGCCAGGAAGATATGGAAGAAGAAGAAGTAAAGGATATTTTGCAGAGGATGAGGAGGACTCAGAATTCGGTGACAACTAGGATTTTGGCACATATCGAAGGATATGTAGGTTTAGAGGGGGTGGATGTCATGATGTTATGAGGACACAGTGTGAAAAAATATGGAATGCATCATCATCCGACTTCTCTATTGATCTAGAGAGTCAATGTGATCTGAGCCATTAGTACTAGTGTGAGTTGCATGGATTATCCAAAAATACTAGATTTTTGGATAATTTTAGTCTATTTTTAATATTATTTATTGTAAAATTCTAAAAAAGTTGGAAAAAGCTTCTAGATTAGGATGGCATGCAAAAAGCTAGTTGCTTTTTCAGCCAATTAGGAGATTTTTCATAAAAAAGATAGATTGACAAAATCGCATGCATCGCGATTGCTGTAAACAGGCTAAAAACTGCAAATTGAATTGAAAGAAGAAGAAGGAGTGATCTGGGAGATCCATGGCCAGGTGTCCTACGGTTTTACCCCCTTTCGGAGCCAATGGAGCCATCAATTTTGGGTTTCGGACAGCAGAGAAAGAGCTGATTTTTCTGATCCACGTTTTTTGGTCTACGAAGGAGCTCCAGGAGAACTAATGCCTGGAGATTATTTCTGAGTAGTGCAAAGATTCCAGGTTCTTTCAATACATATTGATTCAATTCATTGTTATTTGTTTTTGTCATGTTTACCACTTGGGTATTCTCTATCTTCTCTTCCATCTCATATCTCTACTTCTGATCCGCGGTGGATTCGACCTTTCGGTAAAAACCCCTCCGACACCAGACCTTAGCTATTCAATTGGATTGATTAGCCAATTCATGCAGAAGCCTATGAAGCCTCACTTAGATGCAGTGAGGAGGACCTTGAGATATGTGAAGACTACATCAGATTATGGTCTATTCTATGAGCATGGTAAGCCTTTGGAGCTTATAGGATATATAGATGTTGATTGGACATGAAGTGCCTATGATAGGAGATCTACTAGTGGGTATGCATTTTCCCTTGGTAGTATGGTCAGTTGGAGCAGTAAGAAGCAACCTATAGTTGCACTCTCTAGTACCGAGGAAGAGTATAGAGGTATTGCACTTGCTGCATGTGAGGCATCATGGCTCATGAAGCTTCTTGATGATTTGGGCATGCAATAAGTCAGGCATGTCATACTCTATTGTGACAACATGAGTAGTGAGCTCCTAGCCACTAATCATGTCTATCATGCTAGGGCTAAGCACATTGAGATACACTATCACTTTATCAGAGAAAAAGTGATTGCAAGTGACATTGATTTGGTCCATGTGAGGACAGAAGACCAAGTTGCAGATATCTTTACCAAGTCATTGGGTAAATATAAGTTTGTACATTTCAGAGAGCTATTTGGAGTGAAGTACCACACTTGAGCTTGAGGGGGAGCATTAAGAGTCAAGATCATGAACCTTGGTTCAGTTGTTTACCTTAGTTGAATAAGGTTGGGTCACATTAACTCAACTATGGTTACATATAGGCTACCTTACTTTTGTATGATTTGTGTGTCTATACTACATAGTTGAGTGTGGAAGATAATGAAATGAACAGAGAGCAAGTCTACTACCCATCTGGCATGGTCCTTATCCATCTCTCTCTCTCATTTCTTTTAAGAGTGAGCTAGGGCTAGAGGGTATGGAAAATGTCATGAATACCTCAAACATTGTTGATCTGGAGGACAGGATTGAGCATCAAGAAGGAGATGCTAAGATTGATATGTAGGATATGACATGACAGAAAGCAAATCTAGGAGAGATAGTCCTTGAGACCATAAAGTTGGATGAAGAGTTATTGAGTGCAAGTGACAAGGCTGACGATGAGGATGCCACTGTTGATGATGAGGTAATGCCCAATGATGAGGCTAATGCTACCAATCCCAAGGCAATTGATGCAAAGGCTACTATTGCCAAGGCTGCCAATGTATGTGCTACTAATGCAAAGCCTAGTTATGCCAGGGCTTGTGATGTTAATGTGGTTTATAAGAAGGGGGACTACATTGAGAGCATGAAGGAAGGGGAGGATGATGCAAAGCACAAATAGCAAAAGAAGGTTGGTAGGAAGGAAGATAAACCCAAGAAGGCAGGGAGAGCAGAATAGATGCAATAAGGGGGTTGACTACTGTGGGGTATATTGTTGAGATCGAAAGTGCAAAGGGAGATATGTTTATAAGGGATATAGCTTCTAGGGTGGACATAGATGCAAGTGAATGCATTGATTCGACCACTTTGTTAGATTTTTTTTGTGTCAAAGAAAAAAAGTGCCCCTCAGGTTGCAGTCAAAAGATGCATGCTTGCAAGATCGAGTTGGTGTGTGACAACAATTTCTACTTCGCACTATGCTTTATACGAATCAATAGCACTTTCTTTTGGTTATTTCACTACCTTCTATCTTTAGTGTTTTGTATCATATTTCATGTTCTCTTGCTTATAAGGTTCAATAAGGGAGTCTACTACTAATTCTATAATTTCAATTTGGTAGTGTGTTGTATCGTTTGGATATTTCTTAGTACCAACCTCGGTATTATGGTGTTTCTATACCTCATCTAGATTTTGTATTACTATTTGGAACATTGTTTTTAAATTATGTCTTCCTTTTCTCATTTGGGCTTTGGGTACTATAGCAAGGTAGCATTGGTGTCTAAATTAGCGACCCCCAAATACACTACTCTTCAAGGATGTGTAAGCTAGTTTTAATAGGCTTGTAAAGATATCAATGGTGTGCTATTAAAGGGTTATAAAAAAGATACAAAAAATATTTGGGAGGGTTAGTAGACCTCAGGGTGTGCAAGTATCTCAGTGGGCCTATTGCATTTTAAGACCCAATGTGGAAGAGTTTATCCTACGATCAAGGAAGAAGGCATATATGATTTTTTCCCCAACTAGTTACTCTCGAAGGAACCCCCTATTTGATATAGAGGATGACATATCCTTATTTGTGGTTAACCATTTCATATAGTTAGTGTTGAGATATCGAGCTCCACTCGTGATATGCCAGGGTGACCGTTGTGCATTTATGTCACCGACTTGTCAGTTGCAGATGCGGTTGGTACACCGCCCATGAATAATAGCTAGATGATAGCTATCTTTATCTACTCTAGTTCGTGGCTCAATTAGTATGCCACCTTAGTTGAGTTTGGTTTGAGACCCATATATAGGGTTCTTCTATTTCTATATACTTGAGTTCTTTTGGCTTACACAACTAAGAAGAGAAAAATTGTTTTCAGCCTCCACCTTTGTGTGTATTCCCCCATTGTGCAAGCAAGAAAGCTACAAGTGAGACTTCTTCCTTCTCTCCCACAATCTTGACAGTTAGAGGGTTATGCCTAAGTTTGATCCCCCTGCCATCTAAGAAAAGTAACTAGAATTCTGTACCCTTGGCAATATACAGATCAATGCAATTCCACCTATGGTTTTTTTGCTCCTTTGCTTATGGTGTACATTGGTATATGTGTAGTGTTTACTTTCTAATTAACATCTATACACTAGTTATTTTACTTTACCAATTTTTGTAATAGGTTGTATTAATTTTGGTATTGTATCAATAACAGTAGTTGTATACAAATCTCATACTATGCTGAATTTATGTACATATCCCTATGTTTTGGGTCCACTGACAACCATGGAACATGTACAATACCAAAATTGGTATTATTTCGCACAAAATTTGGTGCTATTATATACCAAATTTGATACTATATAAAGTATATTTTGTAGATGGTAACTAATCTATTGGGTACCTATACCTCTATCCATTTTGGTACTATGATGTACCAAAGTCAGTACTATAGTGTAGAGATTTTGGTAGCGTCATACAATTGGTATATATGCTAAGTATAATACTTAACATCTATACATTTATCCTAGGTCATGGTTTCAATAACAATTTGGGAATAATATTTTGCATAGAATTTGGTACCGTTGCATACCAATTTAGGTACTATTTATATCAAATTTGGTACTCTATAAAGTAGCAAGTACAAATGGTAACTAGAATATTGGACAATTGCACTTTTATCCAATTTGGTACTATGAAATATCAAATTTGGTTGTGGTAATGTACAAAATATGTCCAATTTGATGTAACTATCATGTACCAAATTTTGTACTGTGATTCATGAATACTATTTTTTACCAAATTTGGTACTAAAAGTAAATTTAGTATTGTGGTTTCAGATCACTATTTTGTACTAGATTTGGTTTAGGATCATCATTTATACCAATTTGGTACTATAGTTAAAAATACTAAAAAAATGTATCTTACTTGTGAAAGAGGAAGCCAAAAAAGCTAAAATACAAGAAGTCTGCAAAGTAAGAATATATGGGAGAAGTACATGCCATTTGTAGATATAGCAGATGGAATCAAGGCTATTATGCCTACGTCTTGGTCACTTTCATCATCATATGGCATATTGTTGTATATGTTCTCATATACCTCTATGCATAATATAAATTGATTATGAATTCTAGGGATAGCCTCCATGAGAAAGCATAGGATTTTGACAAGATGGAAGTAGATCATCAGCGGAGGTATCCAATCCAATAGGATATATATATGAACTTTGCCTTCAACCTAGCCATAGTACAAGCCCTCAACTAGTTTTCCACCTCTAAAAATCTTGTTATGTCAAAGTTCCTTCCGTGATCTTGTTGTTTGATAAATTATTTTTGTGCATTTTTAAAGATAAAATACCTTGTTGGGGTTAGTTGCCTTGATTGCAAAGGTGTTCCCATTGGACAACATGGAGCACAATACTTTAAGGTCTTCTTCATAACTTGCCATGTTATGATCTTGACTCATTGGCATGGAAAATATATCTCCATTTTCCTCCACATCCTCTTCATCTCAATCTCTATCTCATTCTACCATCTCTATTAATGACACAATGGAGAGATATTTCTTCTATGTGTTGTCTATTCCTGCATCTCCTCCACTACCCATTCACACATGTATCACAAAAGCACAAGAGAATTTGAAAGCACAAAGCACATGGGTTGTTTTTTGAGTGTCCATAAACACAATGGAGTTAGGGGAAGCCTGTAATGCATTGATAGTCCCACAATAGAATGCATTGCACATCATCCTTTGCGATCAACTAGAAAACTCTAAGTACTACACTTATGTACAGCTCTTGTGGATGAAATGTGGCATTAAGAAAATTAACAATATCAACTACACACTTCATAGGCCAACCACTTTTTTTTAGCTCCTCTCATGAGTAAGGGTTCTCTTTATGATAGCATCTACATCATCGTGCTCTCCTTTTCCATGTCCTAAGACAACATGTGCAAGCCTATCAATTGATAGTACCTTCCAGAAAATAGAAAGATCCATGTGCCTTAAATTGAGAAGTAATGCCATTTGACCATACCCAATGATATCGCAGATAATGCCCCTATTGTTTCAACCACTTGTCATGAAGCATAAAACAATGCTGAACAAACAACGTGCCATGGAGCTCATCATCTAATATGTAAAAATGTAGTTCCTTCTTGACAAAACCTACTTTTGAGTTTTTCAAATAAGATATTTGCACCAATATGGTTATTGGGGTTGACTCACCAATGCATGGATGGAAACTTGTTTGCATTTTAAGTGAATAATTCTCTGCAAAATCAACAACAAACACAACACATGGCCAGGAAACTTAAGCAAGCAATCTTTGAATTTTTGGGCTTGCCATCTAAAGGCAAAGTTATGGTTGATGAAGCTTTTGAGATTATATGAAAAGAGACAAATAAAAGCTTCCACACCAAATCATTTCTATTCTTCTCAATTTTGCTATCACCAACCTATTCAGTTTCCACATCCTTAAAGACCTTCACAGTCATCTCCCTACTATTTGTTGCAATCTTGTCTAGGAAAAATGATAACTTGCTTACACCACATTTGGGAAATTTTCCAAGCAAGCATTCCTTTGAATGGTATTCACTATCAGCATGCTTTGGGAACAACATGGATTCCCACAAAATACTCATGTATTGATATACTACTTGGTTTGCAGAACACTGACTTGAGCCACTCCTTGCACAATAAATGGAACATGCACATAGATGACCTTTTCTATGATTCCCAAACTTGTTTTGGTGTATCTCATGAAAGACTCTTTGAAATATATCATCTAGACATGATATACACAACAACACATATACATCTCTTTTAACTTCCAAATAAAGAATGTTTTTAGTGTCTCAAAAGATCTAAGTGATAGCATTACTGTTTGATAAGTGATATTGAATCTTTTGTAGAGCCCAACTTATCACATGAAAACAATCTAAATTAGAGCTTAAAATTCCACAAAAGAACAACCCAAATATTTTTATGAATAGCCATGAATTCAAAATAGTGCCGAAATTTGGTAGAGTACTAGATTTTGGTACTGCTCTTACCAAACAAGTACCGAGTACCAAACTAGTATAGAGTATCAAACTAGGATAGAGTTACAATTTGGTATTATAGAATAACAACTCCAATTCAAGGCAAGAAACGAAATCTATTGTAGTACCAATTTTGGTACTGTATAGAACCTGTGCAACACAAAAAAGTAAAATTTGGTATTGTGCATACAATTGGTATCAAAAAATGTACTTTCGGTACTAAGTGTTAGTTCTACTATTCATTTTTGCTTCATAGTTGGTGCACATGCTTGGGTACTATATAGGATATAGTGAAATACCAAATCTATTACACTATCAAGTTTGGTGCTTCATAGAACCAGTGCAACACAAAAAAGTACCAAATCGAATATTGCACATTCACTTTGGTAGCTGATAAGGTACTTTTTGTACTATATGTCACTCTTGCTATTCAAATTAGCTTCATAATTGGAGCATATTGTATACTTGGGTACTATGTAGGGTACAATACAACACCAAATCTATTGAAGTACCAATTTTGGTGCATAGAACCACAAACAAGTACCAAATCTATTGCACCACTAATTTTGGTGCATAGAATCACAAAAAAGTACCAAATCTAATACTGCACATATGCTTTGTTACCAAATTTGGTACTTTTGGTACTATGTGTGACCACTCTTGCTATCCAATCAAGCTTCAATTTTGATGCTCAATTTCATGCTTGGGTAGTATACAAGGTACCAAGACAAACCTAATAGTAATTGTATAGAACCTTTTACTATATGGAAAACTACCAAATTTGAACTCCACACAAGGTTTGATTCTATAAAGGGGACACTTGGTACCTATTAATTCCTTATATTCGAGAGAAAAGCCAGGGTGTATTCTTGATCTTTTGGTACTATATGGAATGATAGCTAAGCATCATAATACCTTGATTACTGCTCTAGAATGGCTTGGATAGTATATACTTAGCTTCTTTGGTGACATATGGAACCAATGCCCTATGATAAGTAATAAGTTTTGTTAATCCAATGTTATATGGAGTATTAATTGATAATAGTAGATTTGGTACTATCCAAAGGTATTCCTACTATTCTAGAATGTAGTCACGAACATTAGTCCAACTCAAAATCTAGGAAATCTAAGATCACAAGAATAGCGTATTACCCAATATTCATTGAGAATATGTATGGGATGTTTGATAACATATTTTGTCCCAATTCCTTTCTTACATATGTCCTTTTTGTTAGGTGAAACTCTCATCTCGGATGTCCAAAAGGCATAAACCAAAGCTCTAGTTTCACCTGTGTTATTGCTATATCAAGGAAATTGCATCTGACAAGTACTAAGAGGAAATACTTCATCCTCGTCTTTCATATCTAACTAAGTAGACCCTAGTTTCACTTGTCACTATAGATGTATATTGCTTTGAGTAGACAAAGCTGGAGGAGCTGACAGGAGCTTTCACAC
This sequence comes from Lygodium microphyllum, assembly GCF_053477565.2. Taxonomy (NCBI): domain Eukaryota; kingdom Viridiplantae; phylum Streptophyta; class Polypodiopsida; order Schizaeales; family Lygodiaceae; genus Lygodium; species Lygodium microphyllum. Next base: position 83,952,527 of record NC_141135.1, read on the forward strand.
TGCAAGGGGAGAGACACAGAGAGAGAGAGAGAGAGAGAGAGAGAGAGAGAGAGAGAGAGAGAGAGAGAGAGAGAGAGAGAGAGAGAGAGAGAGAGAGAGAGAGAGAGAGAGAGAGAGAGAGAGAGAGAGAGAGAGAGAGAGAGATCTATATATATATGGCTATGGTGTGCAACAGCTATACACAAAAACCACCAATTCAATGTGGTATCATAAGGACCCTCCCTTTTGTACCACTAAGCCTTACCTTTAGCCACCATGAGATGGCCAACTTATTGCATCACATGTTGGTAGCCTCATGCAAATAGAGACCATACTTATGATATCATAATTTTTGAAGTCACCCGTATATATGAATGTAAGGACTATTGATTATATGTCTTACCAAATCATTATTGATTATGGGCCAGTAGATGGCCAACTTATTATCACATGCTTCAATGCATGACAATAGATCAATTGTTATTCAATGAGATTTCGAAAGATTGGATATGGAAAGAGCAACTACTTTCAAAAAAGAATACACAAATTAAGTGATTGAAGTGCAATCTGGTGTTTTCTTGATAGGGGTATTACTTCATGTCACAAAGCACTTGCACAATGCAACATTTCCTATTGGTTTAGAAATGAAGAATTTTGGCTTCAAACAAATCGATACACTTGCCAAATTCTATGGGGAACAAAGAAATTAGAGAGTGGTGAGCTAGTTGATCCTATGTTTGACATAGTTGTAGTTATAAGGGAATATCAATACTTCAAAGCATAGGCATCATTTGAATGAAAAGCTGTAGCCTAAGGCATACTTTGGTTGCAATTTTGTAGAGATTCCGCTACCCAAGAGAAGTATCCAATGTTATTAAAGTTGGCTCATTTTTCAATGATCCAATGCTCAAGTACTTCTACATGTGAGAGAGGCTTTAATGCACAAAATTTGATTAAGACAAATCTACAAATTTATCTTAATATAAAAAGTGGTGATGCATTGATGTGCATACATTTTGAGGGTCTAATACTTCAAGAGTTTGCATTTAATGGTAATGTACAAATTTGGAAATATGGGTCCAAAACGAGTTGTCATATTTATGGAAAAACAATGAGGTATAGTAATATTACTTTACAAAATATATAACCTTTATGATGAAGCTTTGTTGCTTTTATATAATCTATTCGTGCATATGTTTTGTAGGGTTCATGGTATACTTCATAGTTGAGGCATGTTTTTGAGATTTGATGCCAAAAATCAACGTTTTTGTTTCATCATTACTTATTTGTTAGTGTGAAGAAACTATAAATAACTTGGCAATACATTGTACTCCTCGATTATGTTCAAGACAAGTATTACATTTTTATTCAAGCGCTCTTCAAGAGATATATTTGATATGAATAAAGCATCATTTCACCTATATTTTGAGATTTTGTTTATTAATAGATGTGATATTAGCCATTTTTTGGAGAGATTGCTTGTATACTATATTTTACCTTTTTAAAAATGGTGCTTGTATTTCTTTGCCTTCTAAAAACTAGGAAAATATATTCAATGCCATTTAATATTGGTTGATATTTCAAAATCTAGGCTAGAATTTTAGAAGTACATATTTTGATTGGTTGATAGTAAGGTTTTTCATGAGCAACGCAATAGCCCTTGAGGTAAAGAGACTACTATTATTTTTATTATCTTGAAAAGATTTTATTAGTGAGAGTAGATTTTTGGAGTTGATTTAACAAGCAAAAAGACCTGAGGCATAAAAGAGTAAATTTTCATGGAAAGTGAAACATTGTGGATCAAGGAGCTAGAGTTTTCCTAGATGCATTTCAACATCTAGAATCCAACGCAAGTGTTCATTTGTCAATTAGAGTTTTTTTTGTTGAGATATCGAGCTCCACTCGTGATACGCCAAGGTGACCGTTGTGTATTTATGTCATCGACTTGTCAGTTGCAGACGCGGTTGGTACACCGCCCATGAATAATAGCTACATGATAGCTATCCTTATCTACTCTAGTTCGTGGCTCAGTTAGTATGCCACCTTAGTTAGTTGAGTTTGGTTTGAGACCCATATATAGGGTTCTTCTATTTCTTTGTACTTGAGTTCTTTTGGCTTACACAACTAAGAAGAGGAAAACTGTTTTCAGCCTCCACCTCTGTGTGTATTCCCCCATTGTGCAAGCAAGAAAGCTACAAGTGAGACTCCTTCCTTCTCTCCCACAATCTTGACATGGTATCAGAGCCTTGTTTGTGGTAAGGAGCTGAAGGAAGCAAGCCAAGCTTCGCGGTGTTCTGGTAAGAGGAGCAGTGTTGCTTTCATTTTATGTTTTGGGAGCAAGTCTCTGCACGCAGCACAGCCGGAAAGTGCAGGAGTGCATTGTCTCAGGTTGAGACGCCCTTCGCGGTGAAGCAAGAGGGCAATATATGCTGCGGGGAAGGCTTTAGCCCTCGACGACCTTGTTTTTTTTATTTGAGACCATTTCGGGGCCTATTTTGGAGGCGGAAGTTTTCTACACGCACTCAGGAAAAAGCCATGTTTTATGTTGTCCGACCACTATTCTACAGGTCGGTGAATAGTTACCACAGAAATTGCATCGTATGCTCGTGTGCAGAGACATTGGGAGTTACAGAATCATCCTTGGTTCCTGGTTATGCAAAATCGTCACTAGGAAGTGACTGTGTGGTCAAATACCACTTTCGCCAGTTTTGCAGATTTTCCCTTGTGAGGGTGAAGCTGTGTTTTTTGCAGTGATATAATTTTTTGCAGTGTTCTGTAATGACATCTGATTCTCTTTCACAGATTGTCACTGAAAAGCTTGACAAGAACAACTTCCAAGCATGGAAGTTTAGAATGACAAATTTCCTTATGGGAAAAGGATATTGGGAATTTATTGCAGGAAATGAAGAAGAATCAGTTCTTCCTGATGTTCCCAATCAACAGCAAATGTAGGCATTTAAAGCATGGCATGAGAGAGCCAGGAAAGTTATGTACTGGCTGTCTATCAACATTTCAGACTCTATGATTGTGCATATTCAAGATGCAAGTACGCCAAAGGAGGCATGGGATACTTTGTCAAAAATGTATAGCACAAATACGCAAGCCAGGAAAATGCAGCTCAAGCAAGAGTTGCACAATGTGCAAAGAGAAAGTATGAGCATCAATGACTACCACATGAAGGTGAAGAAGATTGCAGATGCACTTGCTTCCATTGGGTCACCAGTGGAAGATGATGATTTAGTCTCAATGACCTTGAATGGTCTAGGAAAGGATTATGCACAGTTTCCAACATCCATTTCCGTCCGTGAAAGATTTTCTGATTTTGAGGAGTTGATTGCTCTTCTAATTTCTGAGGAGCAGAGAAATGGTGGTGCATCTTCTTCAGGAGGAACTTCAAAAGAAGTTGTCTTCTACTCAAATGCTGGAAGAGGTAGAGGCAGAGGTAGAGGAGGCCGATATGGAGGCTATGGTAGAAATCAGAATATGCAGCAAACTCAAGAAAACCAGTCCTATGGAGGAGGACGTGGTAACTCTAGAGGCAGGGGGAGCCAAAGAGGTCATGGTGGATAGCAAAGAGGCCAAAATGCAAACACCAATGTTGAATGCTATTACCGTGGTAAAATGGGTCATATGGCTAAAGACTGCTATAAAAAGCAGAATGACATCATGAATGGAAAGCTGCAACAAGGGAATTATGCATTGGGATCTAATCATAGGTCTTGAAGATGAGCCCAAGCTACCGGAGGATAGACCTCCAATATAGGATCAATTAAAAGCATATAGGACATGGTTGGAAAAGGCTAGCAAGGTCTTGCATTGGCTGTCCTTATGTGTGTCAGACACAAAAGCTATGCAAATTGCAAACTGTACTTCACCAAAAGCAACTTGGGACTTGTTGATGATGAAGAATTGGGCCATGTCAGTCATGCAAGAAAGATACAATTGAAGCAAAAAATTAGCCACATATCCAAGAATGGAAGGTCTATTGAAGACTATATGAGTGAGATTAGAACCATTGTAGAGCAACTAGGCTCAATTGGAGCTGAAGTTGAGGATGATGATTTGGTGGCCACTAAACTCCATGGAGTTGGAGAGGAGTATAAGCAGTTTGACACTTCCATATCAGTGCGTTAAGAGTAGCCTGACTTTGATGAACTTGTGGCACTTCTTTTGCGTGAAGTGGAACTTGGACTCAATACAAGTTCCAGTGGGTCTAAAAACAACAAGGACAATATCTTCTACTCAAATCAAAGGGCTAGAGGTGGAAGAGGAAGGTCAGACTTTATAGGAAGAGGGGTTGGAAATGCATATGCTACCCGTGGGCAGCAAAGTAGTGGATGGAAAAATAGGCAGCCTCAAGCAAACATAGATTCCTCTAATGCTCATGGAAGAGGGGGTTACTCATCTAGAGAAAGAGGTACTTGGCAACAGCCCCAAATGAGCCATGGAAAATGTAGATAAGGATTGTCACTATTGTGGCAAATATGGGCATGTAGCTAAAGATTGCTACAAGAAGAAGAATTATCAGAGAGCAAGAGGAAGGCAACATGCTAATTATACCTCTTCTAGTTGTTGAACATTAGGAGAAATATGGACTCTCTTTTTTGCCCCTTAAGGAGTGAATAAACAAATATAGGCCTAACCAATGAGAGAGCTGGGATTCCAGATTCATGTAACATGAATCTTCTAGCCATATCTTGGAACAAATCTTCCCTTAGCAATAAAATAAGGGAAAATGTGGGGAGTACAATGTTGTCACTTCTTCGAAGTTTGTGCCTCGAATTTTCATTTTCTTATTTTTTATGTTTGACTTTTCTTTTCTCCCCTTTTCAGTTTCCCTCTCTTTCTTAGGCGGAACTCAAATTTGTCATATCTCTTTCCCCGCTTCTTCTTTCTTGACGAAATTTTACAGCCTCACTGTTGCTTGCCCTGTCTGTAACCCTGTAAAATTTCATTTGCTTTGCACAAGCACAGAGAGAGTTTCATGTGTTTTATGAGAGCAGAGCTTGTTTTACCAAAGCCCTAAGATTCTCTTCATAAAACTCTACAGGTATATTTTTCTCTTCCATAGATGTTCTATGGTAAAGTTTTATCTCGTTTGGAGAAAACATGTGCAAGTTATGTGCATTCTCTGACATGTAATTTCTTTTGTTTTGATGCTCTAGGAGTCTCTTACAGTCAAGAATAGTGATATTTTAAACACTCAACTTCTTCTTCAACATCTTAGGGTTTCTCTGTAAACAAAGTTACAGGTATATTGTCTTGTTTTTTTGTTGCTCCACAATTAAATTTTATCTCATTTAGACAAAATGTATACAAGTTACATGCATACTGAGCTTTCCTTTGTTTTTTTACTCCAAGAATCTCCGAGGGTGAAGAACAATGATTTATTAAGAACTCAACTTCTACAACATCTTTGGGATTTTGAACACTCAACTTCTTCTTCAACATCTTAGGGTTTCTCTGTAAACAAAGTTACAGGTATATTGTCTTGTTTTTTTGTTGCTCCACTGTTAAATTTTATCTCGTTTAGACAAAATGTATACAAGTTACATGCATACTGAGCTTTCCTTTGTTTTTTTACTCCAAGAATCTCCGAGGGTGAAGAACAATGATTTATTAAGAACTCAACTTCTACAACATCTTTGGGATTTTTTGCAGAGAAAGCCACAGGTATATTGCCATTTTTTACTACTGTTCCATGGTTAAATTTCAACGCATTTGGACAAAGCCTATATAAGTTATATGTATGCGTTGACCCAAGATTTCTTTTGTTTTTGTACTGCAGGAATCTGTCAGTGAAGGAACAATGGTCTTGCTATAAGTCAACTTCTTGTTCAACATATCTAGGGATCTTTGTGAAAGAAATTACAGGTACAATGTTTCTTTTTTAAATTGATCCATTTAAATTTAATTTCATTTGGAGAGAACATTTGCAAATTATACACATGTTGATAGGTAACTTTTGTATTTGGTTGGTACAGATGTCTTCATGGACGAAAAATATCAGTAGCATACTTGCAGTGGAGGTCTTCAACAGGAAAGATAATGGCGGTAATTGGATTTGTGATAAGTATTATAAGTTGGATTGGATTTTGATGCACCCAAGTACTCGAGGGAGTTTCAAGGTCAAGCGCAAGGATGTTGCAAACCCTAACAAACATTGGAAAGGTAGAATTCTAGAGTTCAGAAAAGTGTTTAATGGCACAAGTGCAGTAACAGCAGTGTTGATTCAACATGTTTATATGCATAAACAAATCTCTGTACACGATGAGAACAACATTGCAAATTATAAACAAAAAAGTAAGTTGTTAAATTTTATCATTGATTATTCTTTTGTATTAGAGTTGTTTTTAAATGTCTTTGCAGTATTCTAATTCAGTCTTGTTTGATTGACAGCTCTATATCCATCGACTTTGCATGAATGGCAGAATGTGGAATGTTTAAGCGGCAAGATACATGTTTGGCATGAAGAGATAGGTTCTTTGATCTATGATAATACCTCTACAAGTCAACTTGCCACTCAAAATATCTTTTTTTATAATTCATTGTATGTGGTAGAAAGCCAGAGATTGCAGCATGTCCCATTGCCACCACTGTCTAGTGGTGAATGGTTCATTGGTAGCTTGGAGTTGTCAGGAGCTTGCAAGTCGAAGATAAAATCTGACATCAATAGTGCTATGAAACCCACCACAGGCTCCAAAGATGTGCATCTTAGTTGGTTTATTCCATTCTCATTGTTTGCACATTTGTTTGGTTCATGTGATATTTTGAAGAAAACAAAGATTACTTATCAATGCAAGTGTCCATCCGAGGAATGGATGAGTCAGCTATTGGGTGAGTCTTGTCTTGGCAAGTCAAAAGAACACATTTTGATGAGACGATTGAGTGCAGGGTCAACCAATCTGATATTACATTCAGGTAAAACTTTTTTACTACTTTGCATACCTTGATTTAATTGACAAAGGTCTCGCTTAGATAAATTGTTATGTTAGTCGCATTGATCACTTACCATTATTTTTGTTTTTATTACAGGTATTTCATTGCTAGACAAACTCTGTGCGTTCGCTTTCGATATAGAAGATGGCGACTTTTGCGAGGGGAGTAGATCAGCTTGGATCAAGATATCCGAGATGACACACATACAGTGCTTGTAGATGTGGTAATCTTGTGGAGTGGTCATAATCCTTTCGTAGTCAGCGCAGAGAGTCATTGGCCCATTTATTTTCTGAGACAAGAAATCCAATTAATGTCCAGTGAGCCCCTCTACAGCTTCTATTTCAAGTTAGATAATAAAAAAGTCAGGACTCGTAGTGAGCAATCCATGACATATAAACAATGTGCTTCTCCACATATCCTTAAGATAGTGGAATCCTTGTAAAAAAAACTTTATAAAGAGCGAATACATACCTTTTTTGAACTTCTGAGTACTTTAAATTTTAGTTTACTGTGATCCAAGCATGCGATAATACATACTGTAATTACTCAATCATGCAGTTAAAAATCATAATTAAATTGCAGGTTAGAGATTTATAATCTAGAGAATATTGTCTTTGCACAATGATATATTGTAGCGCATCTCTACTGCTCGTTTCTTAAATTTTAATATTAAATTGGATCCAAAGGGAATTTCAAGGCCTTTTAGATTTATTTTCTTTAAAAAATTATATATTTTCTCTTATTAGACTTGAATATACTCAGCGACCCAAACATATTCGAGGATATAATAATGTAGAACGAAGTGTTTGTCTGTATGAGTAATTTTAACAGTGACTTTAAAATACTGAAATAAAGAAACTAAGGTAAGAGTTTTAATTTGAAACTTTAGAGTTAATAACTTTATAAAGAACCTTTATTTAAAACCCTAGACACATAAAAGCTATAACTCCAAACTCATTTTCACTTTCATTCTCCACTTCCCTACACTTGTGCTCTCCTTCCTTCTCTCTTTGTGTGCCATGGCTACCACTCCCGCCTTCGCTGCATGGATCAGTCCACATGCTACGCGCACATAGGGGACTAGATATACCCTAGGTTTTGCGTGACCTTGAGTCTAGAGAGCTCACTTTCCACTGTAGACCCTGACTCTAGTATACTAGCATCATTTTGTGATGCAGTGAACCCTCTCACTTGCTCTATTCCCGACTCCACTCTCAGGTGGGTTCCCATGGATTTTTTGTATAGTTTGTGTGCCGGATCCAGCCATGCAAAGGTGATAAGTCGAGCCCTGGTGCATGTGGGGCAACATCTCCGTGCTAGAGCAATGCCCACCTCGTCACAGGACCACGTCACGATGGATCTCATTGAGAGGGATGCCACCTTTGCCATATATGTTATGTGCACTGAGGTGCAAGAGGACAGTGAGGAGGACATCGACGCACCCTCTCGGCCACTACTAGAGTACTTTGAGAGGAAGCCTGAGGAGATCACTCTCGATCTGAGTGTTGAGGCAGCACAGATCTTGGCCATTGTGCACCCACTTCCCTGCCCTGATGAGATGCCCACGAGCGAAGAGCCACCCCTCTTTTCTCTCCATGCTATCACCATCGAGGGGGTGGAATATCTACTCATGCAGGATGTGCTAGAGTTGTTGGAGCTTAGGGAAGAAGAACTATACTGTATCATGGTGCGTGATGCACCTAGTGATTTCATAGATTTTGATTTACAGGATGCCCCACCACATGTTGATGAGGTGGCTCGTTATGATGGCACGAGCATCGATGATATCTCTACCATTGTGAGCATCCAGGAGCAGATTGAGGATGCGGCGCCACAGTATCAGATCTCTGATGAGGAGTTCGAGCGGTTGCAAGAAAGCCTTTTTGGTCCTCGACCCGACTATGCAATGCCTACCCAGGAGAGAGACGAGGGCAGCCTAGTGGCAGGAGCAGACCTAGATGCTCCATTACAATGGTAGATAGATGATGCAGAGAAGGTAATGTTCTTGGTTTCATATGAAACTTAACTAGTAGGGCCTCTAGGGCATCAAGAGCGCACACATGTGTTTTTGTCAGGATCGGGCCCCCAGATGTGCCCTGGCCAAAGGCTCGCGTCTGGGGGCCTGAATCTGCTGCCTCCGACCAGGACACATCTGGGGGCCCCGATCCCGACAAAAACACATATATGCGCTCCCGATGCCCTAGAGGCCCTACTGATTAAGTTTCATATGAATATGATTTATATATCTTCAACACACTCCATGCATAGTGAGTCTGATACTGAACTTGTGTGTTGCAGGAGATTGTCTATATAGATGAGTTTTCATCTAGGCAGGGTGGCTGATCTGGTAGCCAAGGAAGGGTGCAAGACTCGGCATTGAAGGAGTACGTTGGGAAGCTTGTCAACGACATTATTGTATTTCATAAGACATGCTCCCTTGCTTTTGCCGAGAACTTCTTGAAGTTGAGGGCATTAACAAAGGCTGGGCCCTTCAAGACCATCCTGACCAACTCCAGCCTAGAGAAAGTAGTGTTGCTTCGACGTTCGAAGCTACTCTACTTATTCACGAGTACTAGGTCTGGCCCACTTTTCTCCATGGTGGCCCATGGCATGGTTGCCGGTGTTGAAGACCCCACTGTCATTAGATAGGAACTATTGGGGCAAAATGTATTGTTGCCTATGATCAAGAATAGCTCTGACCATGGGGAGCCTAGCTCGAAGAAGCCTAGGAGAGAATAGATGTACTTATTGCCTACTGATATCGCATCACTGATGTATTGCACTTTGTAATCTTCTCTTCAAGTAATGAAAACCGATGTTTGTTGGATTCACGTGCAATGTAGTTTGTGATACGTGTCATTTACTATTGTTTTTTACTTGAATGTTACGTTTATTTGTCGAATTTATACGTAACACGATTCGTACCCTAAATTTAATACACAGTTCTTTATCGAATTCGTGCGCAACATGTATTTGTTCGAACGCATGTAACGATAACTCAACGACGTAAATAAAATAAATATCAAGTGACTAAACAAAAATAAGACACGCCAAAAACTTTGTATTTGTATTAATAACAATTTTACATGGGGTCCATTACAACCAAGGCTTTACAAAATGTCTTCAGAAGCTACATTCCATGTACTTTTGAGTTGTACACCTCTATCCTTGCTGACCTCCGCGAGGACTATCTTTTCATTGCTGAAAGAACCTGACTATCTGCAGATCCCTGTCGATGACGGTGACCCTCCTTGCATGCACCGCTGCATAGACTGAGTCTCCAAATAAGTCGATGAGGTAGGCTTCAGCAGCTTCTTATAGTGTGAGGAGGGCCTAGGCAATCCAGCGATCCGGTTGTTTCGCGCGTGATGTATCTGGAAACTGGGTCCTGTTGTTCCTGATCAGTATGCCCTCCATGATCTCCCGCACCAACTTCTGGAATGGAGCCTTCGGTATCAGGAGGTGAGTGGTCTTCTGGTAGTGGCAGATCTCGCGAAGAGCCACTGTGCCTGGCTTCCATCGACGCTTGCGATGCTGGCGTCGTGGTGGTGGTGGTGGAGCTGGAGGACGTGGCTGCCGTATGGAATTTCCAGGGGGGTATCTCCAAGCCGCTTGCTTGGTGCGTACCATGTCTTCTAGGAGAGAGAACTCAGAACTCAAAAGTGAAATGTGTAAAATGAGGTGAAACTTTAAACTTATAGCCAAACTTTTCAAAAACCCTAAAATTTTAATTAATGAATCCACGCTTTGGAAAAATATCACCAATGCTCCGATTCACATGAAATTTTACCTATAGGCTCCTCAAGGACACATCAACCACCCAAAAAAAATTTGGCCCCAACAGAAACCTCTGGATCACCTGTCCGGAGGCTCATGTCTGGGATTCAGGGAGGCTTGCGTCTAGGGCCCTGAATCTGGGTAGGGCCCTGAATCCCCAAATTCAGGGCCCCAGACGCGAGCCTCCGGACAGGTGACCCAGATTCAGGGCCCCAAACGCGAGCCTCCGGACAGGTGACCTAGAGGCTTCCGATGGGGCCAAATTTTTAATATAAAAGAGTTTTTCTAATGCCCAGCATGAGGGTGAAGTTTCACCAGATTCCGATTTATAAATTTGACGGTTCAATATTTTTTTGAAAATGCGTTAACTGCATTATACTGCACTGATAATGTATTGTCAACCTCGCAACTGTAGATTAAATGTACTGATAATGAGTTTGCACAACTGCAGATTAAATGTATTGTCAACCTCGCAATGCGAAACATTGGAAACTTAAAAATTGACAAAAAATAAATCATGGATAAAATGGAATATTGCATATCGGATATACTGTTTCCAAACCACTAAATATAGTAAGGATATAGTGCATCGGCCCATGTACAACCGATAACCGACGTGTACGTGATTGCACATTGAATTTATCCTCAACAAAACTACTTACAAAATTGGAAACTTGAAAATTCACACAATGCGAAACATGGTCAAAATAGAATATCACATATTGGATTTAGCATTGCGAAACTATGAAATACACGGTAGATAGTGCATCGCACCAAGTACAACTAGAGCTAGGGAAAATTTAGCTCCATTTTGCAGGCCACTACTATCAAATACTTGAAGGTCTACTGGAAAGATAACCCAAAACTAAGCTCCTTACAATCTACAACCAAACCTGAGCTAAAAACATAGATCCAATTACAAGGTAGCTTCTCAAAGCATATTGTTGACATTAAGATTAAATGCATCCTTGTTATTGCGGATCCCGCGAACAAGAACCAGATCTATGGGCTTAATAGTGATACGTCGAGCATGAATGGCTAAAAGTTGACCATCACTCATTAGATCAATCAAGTAGCTTTCAGCTGCTTCTTGGAGAGCAAGCAAGGCTTGGCTTGACCATCGCCCCACATTCCTTGCCTGGTTTCTCAAAAAGAACTTGTGATGATGCCCTGATTGTAGATCTTGCAGTATTTCTCGCACCAACCTGGAGAATGGTGCCTTAGGAATAATCAAGTCAGCACTCTTTTGGAATTTCCTTATCTCGCGTAGCGCAGCTGTGCCTGGTCTCCATCTTTGCTTTTTATGTGTTGGAGGGCGTGTATTACGAGCTGGAGCAGTAGTGGGAGGTGGAGCAGCTGGAGCATGTGGACCACCATTTTTGGACAATGGTGAACCATCATTATCGACTACACTAGGGCCACCATTGTTGGCCACAGTAGCGCCATCATTATTGGCTGCAGTAGGGCCACCATTATCGGTCACCAGGGGATCTTTGTCACTCACAGTACGCTCACTAGATTCGGAAGAGTGTTGAGCTCTTTATCTCACAGACGCCTTTTTTATAGGAAGCTTGGAACGTGCCATGGCTGTGATGATGAAGGATAAAAAGGTGGAGGGTAGAATGGAGAGCAATGGGAAAAAATGAAAGGAGAGATGACTTAAATACGAAACTTTCAAACTTACTGTGGTGTAAATGAATTTTAAATTTATCATTTCATTTCATTTCTCCACCCCATCCCTACCTCTCTCTATCTCCTGACACCCCCCTCATGCCCCCCTCTCTCTCTAGGCCAGTGAATGTTCCAATGTTTGGAATTTTCATATCTTTGTCTTAGGATTTAAAAATCGACTTTTCATAATTTAAAAAAAAAGTTCAAAATCGACTTTGAAAAACATAGTGACAAACCTTTGAAATTTTAAAGAAAATTTATAAGACATCTCATGTTAGAGATATGAGTATTGATGTGTCATATCCTTGGGACTTGTGCTCTCTTGTGGACTCTAAATGTATCAAAATTATTATCTTTATCTAGGTCTCCATTTTTTGCCATCTCTCTCTTGGGTTGCCAACCATTCTGCGTGCCGTTGTCTAGCTGTGTTGTTTTCATATCTTGCTTTTCTCACTTCATATATTGCCCTACTTATAGATTCTGCTTGAGATGTTTTGGACTTCTTTTCTTTTTCCTTGTATTGTATCTCTAATCTCCTATACCACCATTGGAATAATTGCCTCATAGAATTGGAATCATTGATACCACCTCCATGATCAGTTGCCTTTTGAAAAGCACAGCGAGCTTGCCAGTGAGATCTTTCCATGCCTTGAGTTGACCATATTGCCAAACTTCCTTGATCTGCAAAGTATGGACCATGTGCTTCAAGTATATGCTGCACAAGAAAAGAGATTAGAAACACAAAGTAATTCGAAATGATGTTTTTTTTTTTGCAATGGTGATAATATTGTCCATGTAGTGTGTTATGCTATTTGTAGTCCATGCCTCCACCATGGACTTATGAAATTTAGCAACTGTCTCTTCAAATGCATTGGCATCACCATCCATAAACCTCAACTTCTGTAAGAGAGCTGCTAATCTATCTAGGTGTATCCACACTTCTGCCTTCGCAATCCTCGTTCGTCCCCCATTGCTCCAATCTGAAACAGCAAGGTGCAACTTTTTCCATGCTTCGTACTTCTCTGATTGTTTTACTAGTATATTGCCTTCCTCATCTCCAAGTGGAGATAAAAACTTCCTAGCCTTGGGTCCACCAAAGCATGGTTTACAAGGAACATTTCCACTCTTCCCCGATTTTTTCTCGTCCTTTTTTATTTCTACTTGGCATTCGTGCAATCCAACTTCAAAGAGGACTTGTTCTACCTTCTTGCATGTAGCATCAGATTCTGACGCGAGCTGCATCTTGTATGCAAAGCATATATATTCATATACTAGCTTCTCAATTATTCTATCCAAACAATGCAATGTGCAAAAGTAAACCCTTGTTAGTGGTATTTCCAAAATAGGGCGCCAGTTTGGATCCACTGGAATTAGCATTCCATTTCTCATGACTTTCTGATCACGTGTCAGAGCACCCTGTTGTCCTGCCTTGGCAAGCCATTCTTTCTTTCCATCTTTCCCTTTCTTCCTAGTTTGCATGCAATATATGCATGGAAATTTTGCATTTGCTGCATTTGATAAACCAAACATACACTTCAATGTTTTTAAATCACCTGCAAGATGCCATTCAACTTGATAGTCCCCAAACCCCTCAACGTGTAAAACTACTCCATTATTTTGTTGTTGAATAACACTGGGTATATTAGTGAGGTTAAAAAAAACTTTAAGTACTTCATGGTCCTCCTTTGGTACTTCAAATGCTGCAAGCCACCATATTTCATTCTCCGATTGTACACTGAAGTATAAAGGATGTTTTTCATCGATGTTGGGATCCAATGCTCGATTCATAAGTGTTATACTCACACGCTCAAGTTTTTGCTCCTTGATAATCTCACTCTCATCAAGTTTGAGGACAAACTTAAGCTTGCCTCTACATTCTTCCATAGACATATTGTAGAACTTGACCATAGCAATCTGAACCCTACATATATCCAATACAAAGTTGTTGGATGCATTCAATACAAAGGCAACTTCTTTGGAACCATACTTCAATATGTGTGTGTGTTCCACATGCGTAGGCTCACCAATCAGTTCTAAAACTTTCTCATTTAGTTGTTTTCGAGCCTTCTTCACGTGAAATGGTTTTGGCAGAGGCATTACTCGCTTAGTATTAAAGACTTGCTTAAAACCTGTATCCAATTGTTGATAGAGCATACTATATGACTCAGAACGCATTCCCACCTTGTCACATAATCCCTGAGCATCTGTAGCAATAAACAAGTTGCTCACATCCCTAAGACGTTCACTAGCAACACCATCCATAATGTCCCTGAATTTACGATTTTTCAATGCATTTTTTACCATATCCTTGCTAAGGACTTTGGCAATAGTATCATTCTCTGCATGAGGAAACATATTTCTCATTGTAGTAGATTGAGCATATATCCGTCTATGATATTGTCCACTTCCTTTGGCTAATTGGCCAATTGGTTTAACGGATCGGATGCATCGACGTGCCTCTTTGGTTTTTAAAGTGGGCCCAATCTTCAAAGTTTTTGTGAGCTTCCTCTCTATGTTTCGATTCTCCTTCTCCAAGTCATTGACTTTAGACTGTAACTCCATATTCTGCACGTGTGTAGCATGCATAGCATCTTCAATGACAGACATTGCTTGTTGTAGGTTCTGGTTCTCTCTATCCTTCTCAGCCAATAATCTATCCTTTTCCATCAAAGACTGCATATTCCCTTGTAATCTTGTCTGCATATTTGTCAAGGTTTGATGAGCCCCTGCTAATCCTTGTGTGACAAGTCTGCATGTGTATCCATACAATCCTTCATTGCCTTCACAAGCAAACTTTACAAATGATGTAAGCCCTTTAAATTGTGGTGGCCTTCGAGTGAGTGGATCAGGTGGATAAATGCACCCATCAACCCAAAGGTCCACTTTTTTTTTTCCTGCATTTCTTTCTTGTTGCATCCTGCATCTTATTGCATCATCTCTTTCCACAGTTCTTTTGAACATTGGTGCATATTCATCCTCCAATTGAAAGTGAATATATCTCTTTCTCTTGGTACATCCTGCACCTGCATTCTGCAAAAAAAAAGTATGCAAAAGTTAACTTGGATTAACATTCAAATCGCAGAACTACACCCCTTTGATTCACTATATCTGTGTTTTTTTTAAAACCCAGTTGGTTCTTGTATCTTTCTCTTGCTTTCAGTCTTGATAGACCCTAATCAACCCCTAATCAGCCTGTAATCTTGGCTTTTAATCTACCTCTAATTAGCATCAAATCTTATCTTCTGTTCTATCCAAAATATTCTCTCTCTCTCTCTCTCTCTCTCTCTCTCTCTCTCAACAAAAATTCATCAAGGAAACCCTAAACACATTCATACTGAAGCTTGGCTAGTGGAAAACAATAACATCATCTTATCTTCTGCCCTAATTAACTATCTATCACTCTATCACTTATTTTCTTTGTTCATCTCACATAGTCTTCTCTGTCCCCCATTCTCTCCTCCTCTCTCTCTCTCTCTCCCCCCTCTCTCTCTCTCTATGAATTGATGCTTAAGGACTGAACAACAACTATGAAGAATAATAACATCACAAAGATTAAAAAAATAAAGATACCTCCATTATCACTGGATTGCTTGTAGTATAGACTGTTGAAGACGGAGATTTCTTACTGCATATTTCTAAAGAGGAAGATGGCTTGTAGCAGGGTAGAGTGTGTTGTAGATAGAGATTCTTTGATTTCAACAAATGGTATCAAAACTACTCCTCAATGCTGCTTCAGAAGAACTCGTATGCAAGAAACCATATTCTGGAGGGAAAGAGAAGAATGCACAAAATTTGGGACAAAACTAGAGCTTTCTGAGGGAATGAAAAAATGCCCAGAAATAGGTATATACTTGTCCAAAAAAGATGAAAATTTACAAGGAAACTCTCGAGTCAAAAAGGTGTCTCTGGGTAAAAAATAATCTTAAAATATGATGTGTACATCATTTTATATCGTTTTTTAACTTCCGCCCTTTTAAGAAGCGAGAATGAGAATGATTGAAAAGTCATGAGGGCACTAAAGAGGGCATTAAAGAGTCATGAGGGCATTAAAGAATGATTGGCTGCATTTTTAGAAAAAATAGAATTGTATTTTTTTATTTATGAGGATTTTGAGAAAAAGTGACCTTATCTTGCAGTTTGGGAATAAAATAATAGGTGAAATCTATTGAAAACACAAAAACGAGATTTGCTTGATTATAGAAGATCTCTTTTTATAATATTATTTTGGAATCTCTTTTTAGAGAGAGAGAGAGGTGAGAGAAACCCCTTAAGGGGCAAAAAAGAGAGTCCATATTTCTCCTAATGAATTTTAGCTACACACTACCAATGGCTACAATATCACATGCATAGTTGTCCCCCAAGTGGACAACACCATGTTTATGTCATGACCTAAAATGGGCCCAGCCCGACACTGGCTCTATGGCACTAGCCGGGCCTCTATTACTCACCTAAAACCACCCCATATGGCCTTGCAACCAGGAGCATCTAATAGCTTTGCATTTGTATGATTTTGTAGTCCAATGAGTATCCTTCTCCACACTCCTCAAAGGGAGTCCCTAAACATGTTGATGTTATACATCGTGTAGGCACACACACAGGAAGCACCCGTCGGCTGATCACCGAGGCTCCACTATGACTCTCATACACCTTAGGGATTGGCTCCAATAGGCATCCTAAACATAGAACACATTCGAAACAAACTCCACTCTTGATTGGTCGATCCAAGGGATAATAGATCAACCTCACTAAATATCCCCCAAAGAACTAAATATCTAACTTTACATCTTGGGATATCTTGCACTCTCAATGTAGGTCATCCCTCGTACAAACAAGTGATATGCATCTAGGATATGATACCATATGGTGCCTGCAGTGCAGTTGTATATGACCACCATGCTCAAATAATTTTATTCATTAGCAATCAGCAACGTGAAACTTCAATCCCATAGGCTACAAACGGTCTTCAAGAAGCTCTCCTAGCTCGTTCTAAAGAAGTACAAGATCAGCCACCTATAAGAATAACTCCACTTTCTCTGAGTTTAGAGCTCTTTGCTCTAATTCATCCAACTAGTTATATCACTCTTCAAACTCCCGCAACAATTCAGAAGCAACAAGACATTTGCTGGGCTAATAGACCCACTCTTTGAATGTCTTCCGCTTAGCAATATCATAATCCTCCAGAAAATATTCGTCTTTGAGCGCTTTCTTAAAAACATTCTAGTTAGAATCTTACACAAATAAATATGTCACTCTAACTCACAAAGCAAGCATGACAAGCCGTAAGAAATAATTATTCCAATTGGTCGGAACTCCAAAGAAACGAATCTAGCTTTCAAAGTCTTTTATGTAGGGCTGAAACATTTAGACCATCAAATAATTTTCGCTCACTAACCACAGCCTTGATAACCTTGGTCGCACCATGTGTGTACTCTTGTTCTTAATGCAACAGTTTTTGTTGATCCAACTGCTCCTGATGTAACTACTTCTGCTACTGTTGCATAGATAACTGCATTTGTTGATTCTGCATCATAATAGCTAAAGAAAGAATTTGTAATAAAGTATTCATCTCATCAGTCAAAAAGGAAGAAGTTGTCAATAAAGATGATGGATTATTTGAAAAGTCTCCCATCTCGATGATCAGAAACAATGCTTTCTTGTCGAGTTCACCAAATGTCGCACAGGATTCGCCCGGGGGGTTTGTGAAAGTCACTTGCCGCCACATGGATGCTTTGAGATGGGAGAATTCAACATTAAAAAATAATCCAAATGAATTTTGAATGTGGAAAACACATTCTTGTTTAAAAATATAGGCAAGTTATAGGTTCTTAAGACTTTCGGATTAGATCAAAATCAATCTGAGAAAGAAAAGAAGAAGGTGGAATGTCAGGTTTTGAGGAAAGATTTTCGATGAAGCAAGGAGCACCTAGCTCAAACTCAAGCCACTCTTTATAAACAACTCGCGATGGAAACTTCGATGTAGGTGAGGGGCTTAAAACTCGTCCTCAAGCCTTCTCTCCCGAATTCGATGGCAAACTTTGAAGAAGGCAAGGGATACAAGCTCTACCTCAAACCTTCTCTCCTGAATTCGATGTAGGCGAGGGGCTTAAAACTCGTCCTCAAGCCTTCTCTTCCGAATTCGATGACAAACTTTGAAGAAGGCAAGGGATACACGCTCTACCTCAAACTTACACTCCCGAATTCAAAGTGAGATCTTCAAGGAGACGAGGGATTCAAGCTCAACCTCTAGTCTCTCTCCCTTGGTTTGATGGCCCTAAGGCTCTCATAGTGTCCCTATTTAGATTTCCACACTATATAGTATGAGACACTCTAAACCACTTACTATATAGTAAAAAAAAGAGAATTTGCTAGTTAGATTTCCACATAACTAGAAAGAGTCTAATATAGGAAAAATCAAACTTTACTAGATTGCCAATCTAGAAACATAGTTTCCAATATAGAAACATTTTTCTAGTTAATTTACCATATAGAAAGCTTTTTTTGGTTAACTTACTATATAGGAAGTTTATTATCATAACTATCTATATAGTAACTTTATAAAAAAAAGTTACTATATAGTAACTTCAGAAATAGACATTATCTATATAGTAACTTCATCGAAAAAGTTACCATATAAGAAATTATAACATATCACATCTACGTAGTAACTTTATCATATAAACTTAGCATATAGGAGGCATATAATGACATAATCAAATCTCGTAGAATGTCATTTTAATATTTTTTATATAAATAATAATAATAAAATACTTGATTTAAAAAGTGATTTTAATAAAGTAAAAGTGAATAATAGAATTTTTGCCAATTAAGTAGCAAACTATAATGTGAAATCCAAATTGTCCCTATTCTACTACATTAACATTATCTAGGCTTAAACTTCCAATGACTGTATCTTTTATTATAACTTGTTTTTACACCATGAGCCACTGTACACTAAGTGCAACTTGAAGATTATATTTCTCCAATGCTTGCCAGCCAAGCAAAAGAAGCCACTGACCCATCATTGTTGCCAAACCTCCAAGAGCATATAAGAGTTGTCCACCTTCAAACAGGTGAGAAAAACTGAGAATGGCCAATATTCAATGGTGCACTTCTTGAGACAACAGAAAAACCCTAATTACAGCAGTAATAAGGCCTGATTTCAACAAAACAATGTTGAATATCTTCAAATTTGCTAAGATGAGGCAGAACAAAGTAGAGGAGAGAGAGAAATTCAATATGCTACCAAGAAAGTGTTGTAACAGCAACCTCTGTTGTTTCAAAGATAAAAAATAAGGTCATGTGCTGGTTATTAGGGTTCTACTGTCTAAAACCCTAATTTCTGCACCAATACTTGTCAATAACCTCGTTTTTAGGGCATCGTGTCATTTGCAGCCCTAGAATCTGCTCAACATCAAGTTGCCCTGCTATCCAGCACCTATCCCTTACTCACAACTAAGTTATCCTTTAGATCTGCCCCCAAACAACCCAAAATGGGCGAAAAACAACCCAACATGGAAGATACACTTTCATGCAACCCAAAACTAATCCAAACTTGGCATTGATCAATCGAGAGGGTGGGACTAGGTCTAAATATGAGGCGATTCCTTTCCACTCCCTGTTTCCTTCAAGGAAGGAGGTGACTCATTAGCACGTGAGTGGGATATGTGCCTATAAGCAACAAGGGAGGGGGGTCCCCACATGACCATATCAGAGGATAGAGTATGATTCTTTTGAACTACGATGCATAACTACCATGGCCTTTTTCAAAAATACTTCAGCAATAGAGAAGTGATACACGCTATGTATCATGCCAGACCTAACCTATGACAAAGAGGATACATGCAATGCATTCAAATATGTCCTCTGATGTTCCAAGCATTTTTAAGTTGTTACTTACAAGTTCTTTAATAGCACTACAAACCCTCCCAAGGTCACAAAAGAGATAGTGTTAAAGAGGCTACAGATACCATTAATCTTCCACTCAATAGAGAACTTAACAACTTCTAAGAAGCATAGGCCTAAACAATACTGGAATAGAGGTCCTGACCTTTGAAAAGTTCTCAATATCCCAAAAAAAGAAACTATGATCGGCATATACAACAACTGGAAGAATCAAAGTATTTGATGTAAAAATAGTGATTGAAGAGAAACCTGACTAATGTATTATCAAAATTGAAGCACTTTACGCCTAACAGCTTTAAGTTTCTTCTCAATGTAAGGACTCACTAATGCTATCTCAAAATAAAACTTACCAAGCTTGTGCAATGTTGCAAATTAAAAAGCAACAGCATCAGGATATGAGATCCCATTTACATTATGTGTGGCAAGGTAGGACTCAGGAGCATGTGTTTGTATTTGTCATGTCATGGAATCCAAATGGCGCTGGTCAAGGAAAAGTTGCAGTAAATGCAAGAGACTCAAACATGAAAATCTGCACAATACCATCACTGCATGCAAAAGCAATGTGCAAACTTGAAATGGCTAAACCATGGCCTTGTCGAGCCTACAACAAGTAGCTAAAACTATCGTTGATGTTTGCAGATAGGCAACCATAGAGAGATCCTTGCTTGCATATCAAATGATACCTTAAGATTAACCCATTTTTTCAATGCAAGTTCACAATGTAGAAGGCATACTATTCCTGTTGAACATCATATCTGTCAACCACAATCCTCAATTCACTAATTATACTAAATTAGTAGCAGAATTGAGAACAGTGCCAAACAGAAAAAGTTGGTTAAAGCCTGCTTGGGCATGCCTGTGCAGGTCAAGGCATAAACCGGTTGGACATCTCCATCTCGTGAATCTTCTCAAGATGTTGCTACCGCAAAAGAATTTTCACACAAACTACCAAGATGAACATTTCTCCCATCTTGGACAAGACCAGGGCCTATTCCAGATCATTGATGTCTTGCATTTGACCTAATAGTCCAATGTTTCAAGTGATTAGCACCTGCTGTAACAAAAAACCTTCCATCTGAAGCAACATGAATCCCACTTTTTGGCATGGATATAGTTGTTGCTCTGACTTTGGCTATCAATGCTGCAGACTTGAAATCCCAGAGGCAAACTAAACCATCATATGGAAATCCAGCTGAAGCAACATATTTTCTTGGGCACCAAAGGCATCATAAAAATTCAGCTAGAGTTTCCATATTTATTCCTATTAACATATATGTTGATGTTATTATTTCAAAAACATGTTGCACTACAAACTTTGGCCTCCCATATTGATTCAAAAGAACAAAAACTTAAATCTTCTGATTCACCCTCATTATTTTCTAGAATGGTCTTTGCAACCTTGGCCTGTGCCCAATGCGGCAACAGGGACACATTGAACTTAAATGCAGGAGTTGTACTACTTGCAAGCTAAGGTCCAGTAGTAACAAGAGTACCAGAAGCATCCAAGTCTTGTGTCTGAGACTTGTCACGTCTCAAGGGGTTTGAAGAAGTATTGTTTAGTTTCCCTTTTGAGTCAAAACTACAGCACTTCCACATCATCTTAGTCAGAAGATTAGGAAGCCTCCAAACAAATATGCAACTCTCTCCATTGAACTCTTTGAAAACCATAAATTAGCATCACCAAGTGAAAAAGTTATAGTAAAGAAGCCAAGGTCAGCATATATACAACTCTAAAGGCCACCTTAAACTTATTGATATTAGCCGCTTGCAATCAAGCATGAAAGCTATCCCTATTATTACTTCAGCATGACCTTGCCCCAAGGATAAAATGCTTCCATCTGATATGTTATATATGTGCATGCTCTTATCAGAATGTGATCAGAGTACTTATGACCCACTAGGATCAATGCGAACCTACCACAGAAAGGGGAAAAAGACATCACAAACTATGATGACAAATATTGTACACAAACTCAATGTCTTAAAGATCAAAAGTAGCAAATCTGCTGATAGAAAAAGTGAGATATAAAGAGATGTGGCTTTGCCAATTATCTTCAAGTGGTCAACCTTAAGAAGAACAAGGTTCAATCCTTATTATATTGAGCTTTCTTATTTGAAGAGAGGAGAAATCCTTGTAAAAACAACATCAATTTGATCTTATGCACCATTTGTAAAACATCAAAACATACATACCTTTTTTGCCCTGTTATTTACACCATCTGACAATAAATTGAGCAAGTGAAAACAAGGAATTCATTGTTCATACTTTTATGGGCTCACCAACTTCTCCTTCTGGTTTGAAGCATCTTACAGACTTCCCACTAGCAAGATTGAGCATGTTCAGCTTCTTATCCTGAAACCATACAAGACAAATAACTTAACATATTAGCCAATCATGTTTCAATATAAAACTTGTGGTAACCTTCCATGAAAAGAACTTCCAACCTATCCAACAGTTACTACTATCTTGTTGTATGGATCAATATCCATATCATAAACTATGCCACGAGAAGCCATTTCTTGATGATAATGTGTACTCTTGATGCCCTCATCAGCTGGAAAGAATATAAACGAAACAATGTATCATTAGCTAGAATAAAGAATATAAACGAAGCAATGTATCATCAGCTAGAATATAGACGCTCATCAATGGAATAACGAACGAGGACGATCATCATGAATCTGAGTAAAAGTCAAGACATTAAGAAACTCTCACAATGAGTACCCTGAATTACTACCATAGATAACAATCAGCTTGAGAAACTACTCTTGAACTCAAAACATGACCAAAACGAGGCAAATTGTAAGCCAAACGAAATGCACACATATAAATATATTAGAGGATCAACTTTACTTTACCTTAAACGATTCCTTCCTGAAGTTTAGTAGTAAGTAACTATTAGCGTTTTAGAACAAGAAAAAACAATGGAAGCAGATGCATAGATGCGCACTTCAACCTCTCCATTGGTCGCTAATCATATGCTCTGTATGCTCGCAGAGGTCCTGATTTCGTTGTCATCGCTCCTTCCAAGCATGATGGAAATGCTGCAGAGACAGAAGTTTACAAAGTTGGATAAGAGTGCCTAAATGGAGTGGCAAATTCCTTAGGTGGGGAATAATGTATTGGCTGTTGCCTCAGACTTGTTGCTGGAAGAAAAGGCATGCAGCCTTAATGTCATAAGCCTAGATGGCAGGGGGTTGTTCGAAGATCATCAAAAGACGGAAGGGAAGTGCACTGTTGTTCTTCAGATATGGGTTCCCAGGTGTATCCCCATAAGCCCACCTTACATGCTTGGTTTCAAGCAGACATTGTCATCTTCTCTTCCGAGAGACATCAGGATTACTGCTTTGCGTGCCACTTCCAGCATCGTGTAGTCATTTTAAATCCCACATGAACGAGAATGCTTTCAGAATTTTACATGTAGACCTCGACACAGGCACTGAGATTAGGTTGCAGGATGAATCACAATTCCTTGCCAGGCAGCACGTTGCAAATGGCAAATGCAAATCAGGCAAGAAAGTATGCCTGTGATGCGATCATTTCCTGGACAGAGAAGGTCTGTGAGTAGACTCTCACCCATCAGTTTAAAGCTCACAGTCACAGCAACAGTCTAAGGATCATCAGTCAGAATATTCGCTGTTGGCCTCAGAACTTCCAAGCATTTCGTTTCATCAAAGTTCTCCATGGCAGCACTTAAAGAGTCCATAAATGCCACATAAAGTGTTGCAGCTGAAGCTACTTGTTGAGGCTTTGCTTCCTTCAAGCTGACAGGTATAACCTCAGCCAGAACCATCCATATCATACAGCCTGCTGCAAACCCCATACACGATGGAAGGAATTTTTGAAATGCTTCCGCACACATGAAAGCAGGAACTGCCACCAAAGGCTGAGGTAAGGAGGTGAAAATACTGCAAAGCATGGCACTTTGAGCAGAGGTGAAAATACTCCAAAGCATGGCACTTTGAGCAGAAATGCCACGAGATGCCAGAACCATGGTCACAGCCAATCCTTCTGGAATATTTTGCACTGCATGCAAGTGTAACCATAATCCCCTGCGGAAGCCCTCTAGGGCCAGCAAACGAGACTCCCACTCCTGAACCCTCACCAAAAGAGTGCAGTGTCATGATGCCAATCACCAACATCATCTTCTTTGCATCAGCTCCTTTGAGATTCAACATCCTAACCTCACCATATCTTTCCAGAAACTTCTGACAGCAAATAATGAAGAATCCTCCGGCAATGATGCCCATAACAACCTAGGTGCCTCCACCGTATCAGGTCGAAGCTAGCTGCTAGCATTACACCTACAACAATACCATTGCATATCCCAGCCCATTGTGCCTGCAAGTCCATAAAGAAAAATGGCAACGCACCTAAACCTGTTGCCCTGCCATGACGAGGGTGAGGAGGGCAACAGTGGACACGACCACTCTTTTAGGCCCCTTGGATGCCGTCTTGGTGATACCACCATCGTGCAACCTCTCTTTCTGCACCTTCGCTGTGACTCCTGCTCCGTTGCCATAACTGATTTTGATACTTGGTCTGTTGCTTGCTGCGAGTTGCTACGAATCCACCTGCGCAGAACCGATGCCACGAGTGCTAGGGCTCTCCTGGCAGCTTACGACAGAAATGAAGCAGAGGAGAAAGGCCATCCAGGAGGAAGGCGCACGATCCACGGCCATGCTACGAGAGGAATATCCATGAGGAGTCCTGCACTGATGTTCCAGATGCGAGTGGCATGCCGTGAAGGATCAAGGAATGGCAAATGCAAGCCGATGGCCGATGGTACAATCGACGACGACGGGCTACTTGTGACTATTGCAGCCACACACGTGCACACACAGACGGAAGCAGCGATGCCACGCCCCAGGGTGGAGGGGGGGCTCGTCGAGGTGGGCATCGTCCTCCTCCTCGTGGCCGTGACGATGCTGGGAGGTGTCATCGTCTGCGGCCATGGCAACAGGACAGGGGAGGCAGAACAGGGCAGGCAGGGGCAGGGGTCAGGGGCCCTTGACCTGCTTGGGGCACATGACCATGGGAACGGTCCCAGCGTCTCTCTCTCTCTCTCTCTCTCTCTCTCTCTCTCTCCTTGGGGCACATGACCATGGGAACGGTCCCAGTGCCTAAATGGAGTGGCAAATTCCTTAGGTGGGGAATAATGTATTAGCAGTTGCAATCAACAAGTGCAATATTAAATTTTGTATCGGTTTGTTGGCTTATTTTGGAGCTTTTGTGCGTACTTTGGAGTCATGTAGTTTTTGGCATCACCTTTCTAATGTTCTAGAGCATTTGTGCATACTCTAGAGTGATGTAGTTTTTTGCATCACCTTTCTACTGTTCTAAAAAGGATTATCAAGATCTTTTAGCTATGGGTGAGCTATCACGTTTATACCAATTGCTTCTGTGAATCTGAAAAGGATTGAAGTATGTATTCTAATAAGGCGGTCAATTTTGTTGATCCTTATGAATTTATGGACAAAAGAGGAATCGAGTTTGTGAAATATGAAGTGCAATCCCTAGTAATGAGATTGTTTAGGATGACACAAAAAGCTTATGTGGGGGTGATGTCCATGATCACAGAAGAGGAGGCGAGTAGAAAACAGTGACACTCACCTCTGAAATGTTGCCAAAACATCTCAAAGCTTCAACACCATGTCCATGCTTTGCCTATCTCTAATGATCAAGCCACTCCAAGAGTTTGTGTTTTGGTACTGGGAACTTGTCAAACACTTCTTTTCCTTTTGCGAGTGCAACACACTTGGAATACACATAGAGTTGGGCAATACCACATAGATGTCATTTTTAAGAAACCTTATCTTGATGATATCTATATGCATCATGTTGCCTCAATGGAGGTCCTACAAAGCTTCTTTGGCTTGATAGCTAATTAGGTAGAAAACATGCAAAACCCTACTAGCCATTAGTAAAACCTCTTGTTCCACACTATCTTTCATGTGCTATATACCCTTATTCTTCTAATCCCCACTGAAATCAATAGATTGCATGCTATCTTTTTTCCTATAACATTTGCTAATGTGAAGGGTTTCTAATCTATAAGAGAGCTATATCATATTCAAAGAACCAGATAGAAGCTTGAAGAAGAGTTCAAATTTTAAAAAATTGTGTGCACAAATGCATCTACAATGTGTGAATGTGTTTACACTCTTGTCCAAGAATCGTGGAAATTTGGCCTTATATATTACCTAAGTGCATAAGGTAATCATGTGCTTCAATATATCTAAGTAATCGAGTGGCTAAGGTGTTCTTTTAGTAAAATGCTATGAGCCATAATGACATGGGATAGCCATTTTCTAGCTTGCCATCCTAGACCTAGCTTATCCTCAAACCAACCCACATCCCAATCCCATCCACTTATAAGAGCCCTCTTTGATGGTGACAAAGGAGTGAAATTCTAGTCCACATCCCCATCCCCATTCCCAAAACCATCCACATCACTATGCTATGAGCACTAAGTAGTAGAGTGCGATGGTGGTATAGTGTCTAAGTATTATATAATCATGTGCTAATGCAACCTAGAGTGATTCATGAGTGCCTAATGTGGCCTAAATTGCTGAGTGAGGTTATTGTCATAAAAAAATGAAGCTCTCAATGTGGTCAAAGGGTGCCTTGTGATCAAGGGTAAGAGAGTGGAGATGGTAAAGTGAGTTGAAATAAAGTGCAACTATGTGACTATGTGATTGAGTATGTGCAAGTGGAAGAGTGTGCTTGAATTTTTGTCTAATTAAACATGTGGCCAAAGTGCTCCAAGTAGTTAGGACGATGTGCTTCAAGTGATCGAGTTCTCCAATTTGGCTAAACAATCATGTGGCCTATCTACATGGTAGTTGAGTGGCCTAAGGTGCTTAAGTGGTTGGGTGAAAAAGGCAATGTGTGGTCCGCATGATGAAGAGGGAAAAGATAGTGTGGTTCAAGGGTACTAACCAATGTGGTGAATGCTCATGCATAGCCATGGTTGATGCAAATATATACCCATACAATATTGATAGCTTGTAGATATGTTGCAAGATGAGACTCATGTAGGTACTTATGATGTAGGGGAGATGCCATGTACACCTCAACCTATAGCCAAGTGAGAAAAATGCTACTCGATGCAATGGGAACAACACTCCACTCGTCAATAAGCTAGTTACTTGTGCACAAGTGAGAGATCAACTTCTTCAACTAATCTTGCTAATTCTCAGTCCCTTAAGATAATCTATGAAGTATGTGGTGTAATATTTTAGTGGTTCACTACACCAATACTTCAACCATTACTTTGCTGTTATGATCATAGACCATGTGTAAGAATCAACTCGATGGTATCAGAGTGATGATTGCAATGGAAAATTGAGCCAAATTAATTACAAAAGCATATTATAACTAGCAACCAGTGTAAATGAGGATGATTCAATCGCACTCGAAATGATTAGTTCTAACATAAGCCTCAACTTAGCTCTAATATTTTATTTTTAATATTATAATTACAATTAATTAATGAAAAATGTAATGAATATGAATAACATAAAAGAAAATAGAGACAACAATGCACTCTAAATAGATGAGTACAATCGCTTTAAAGCTAAAGCATATAAATAGCTTTATGTGATAACAATCTCCATAATAGTAATAATTTCACATTGCACTCCACTAGTGATCAATATTACAATCATTACATCTCTATACTTGTCTAGTTATTTGCTCACCAAAAGTAAAACAAATTACTTGCCTACTATTGTTTGTCTAGCACAATATGATCATCACACATATAAAAAGTTAGAATGGTACTACAATAAGCCAAAATTAATGAGAATCCACAAAATGACTAAATACAACTTATTTTTATAGAAGTAACACATGATGTATAAGCCTATCTTACTCTCTATATTATTTACCTTAAATTAGAATTAGACTCAATATATACTAGGCTTATACTACATTAAAGGTTAGTGTTAGGGCTAGGCTCGTAGTAAGATAGAGCTTAAGCTTAGGCTTAGGTTTAGATTGGATTAGTAATATAGGAAAGGTATATGCATAGGCTCCTCATACAGACTGACTGATAGAGGCTATAGAGTGGCTAGACATAGGTATGTCTAACATAAATACACAAGGGGTAGGCATAGGGTACACATTTGGCAAGTTAGGCAAATACTAGGCATACTATAAGCCAATCCTATGTGTATACATAGTCTAAGCATATTCTAGGAAGAGTTTAGACATAGGGTAAGCATATGCTAGGAGCCAACACCTAACACAACCCTATCCTATTCTATGGTTACCTTGTGCCTAGAAAATGCCAGATATAAGTTGTATTCTTATGCATAGCATATAATGTTCCTACTTTATATTATCGAGCCAATGCCTAACCTAGCATGTGCTTATCCTAAGCCTAATGTATAAGCTAGGCTAGATATAGGCTATGGATAGGCTAGACTAAGCATAGGCTACACAAACTAGTGAGTATAGCTATAAGTGTGGAATCGAAAGCTTAGCTCATAAGTGAGTAATATACAAATGTAAAATTCAAATAAACTAATATTTATTTACTAGTTTTACCTAGCAAAATTGTGAATCTATGTTAACTTGAAAGACTATCCATAATTTCCTAGTTAGATGATAATACTTGCTAGTTATGACTAGTGAAAACAAAAATTTCCTAGTTATGTTGATATTGTTACTAGATATACAATAACTTACTAGATAATGTTACTAGATAAGGCTTCAACTTTCTAGATACTATCTAGAAAAAGGGATTTACTAGTTAGAAGAGATTCGTGATGACAAAATTATCTAGTTATAACTAGAAAATTCTACATTCTTCCTAGTTTGGTTGCTATTCTTCCTAGTTATAGTGTGAACTTTCTATATAGTAAGTGGTCTAGAGTTTGTTGTGGGAGTTGAATGGTACTCCCTCGAGTATCGTTCCTATCAAGCACCTAGTCGACTTGTTTGCCAGCGAATTCATGATCTCACTAAAACCTTCATAACGCAACGTTGTTCTAGATATTGTTGACGCTTCTTGAGATATATCATATAGTTCACCATATTCTAGTGAGTCATGGTTTGGAAGTCTCTCTAATGCAAAGGCTGGAAAGTCTGGAAAGCGCACTGGAACTGCTAAGCTGAAGAGAGCGTTACCAGGAACGGAAACAATAGTTCCAGATTGCTTGTATGTAGCGGCATTCAGACCTGCTCTCAACGCCCCTGCTGGATTCCAACCAAACTCATAGCCCAATGGGTTGTTTGCACAGGCAGGAGAGAGAAGCCCACCACAATATGATGGAAAGGATCGAACGGAGCCACCATTTAAGCGTGCAGTATTAATCATTTTCATGGCCATCATATGATCAATTCCATGATCTAAACCCAGTTCGCATAGTAAGGTGATATTTGCCCTCTTCACTTTGCTATCAAGTGCAGACATCTCCTTACTGACATAGCTGGCTATGACAAGATGCTTACCTGCCTCAATACAACAATTTGATACCGTTGTATGATAAGCTGGAGGCAGCAAGCTTAGAACTATTGATACCTTTGTCAGTATATCATACAATTGAGCCTTGTCTGATGCATCCAGCTGTATAGCTGACGTATTAGGTACACCTTCAATAACCTTAACATCATCCTCAAGAAACAAAGAGGCAACTATTATTGATCCAAGCGAGCCATCCCCAAGACCATGCTGAGCTAGATATTCCATTGCAGGCTCACACATTATACCTACTCCAATAATAAGACCCCTCAGTATATCAAATTTATTTGAACCATTTTCTGAAATTCTATTTTTCATAATGCCCTTTGGTAGTGTTTGCTTTTCTAGAATTTTCTGGTGGAGTATTTCCATCCTCTGTTGAGATCGCTCAGCAATGGCTGCCAGCATGTCAATAATATTAGAAAGAGCTTCCTATGGGGTCGCCATAACCTCAAGCTCTGCACTATGAGACGTTGCATGTGAGAGAATTTTATGCCCAATCATTCATGCAGTTTGCAAATTAAAACCATGTAATGCAATCATTCAAATGATGCTTCCACACAAAATTGTTAAATATTGAGAATGCATGTTATGGACGATCACTGATGAGCAAATAGACAGTCATAATGAGACAAAGCATTGACAAAGAAGAACAACTAATATTATCCAAGCATAATGCAAGTACAACTAAATGATAATAACTGATGGAATGAGTGTGGGAGTGTGGGGATGAGTGCCTTTTATAGGCTTACAGTAGGTGGCATTGGTAGATAGAGAAAGGTGAAAAGTGACCATGGTATTCACGAACTGTGGTTTTAATAAACCATACATACATGACCTATTCTAAGGCTTTACTTGCAGTCTATTTCTTTGCCTTGTTTGTTCCAAACAAAGAGGCTAAGGTGGATGTAATTCCACATTTCTCAACACCCCTCCTCAATCACAACTAGAAAAGACACTGACTATATAGAGACTGTTGTGAGTAGAACCTTGCTAGGTATAGACATGGAGAAAACCAACCATACGAAGCTAGAGGCTATTACAAGGCCGCACTAAGTGTGTAGAGGCTGTAGTGTGCAGAGGTTACATGAGGAGTATAGGAGCTTATGGTGGGAACATTAGGCAAGTTTACATTTTAAACTTTAAAAAGTCTATCGGAAAATAAGCTACAAAAGAGGCACTGGTGAGTCCTATCCTTTTGTTCTTGGGATTCTTCTTCTCCTTTTTCTTCAATGTTGTCTTTATGTTCTTTTACTGTAGCAAGATATGCTCTTTGAGACCTTTTCTTAGCATAGCAAAATTTCTCAATATGCCCAGTTTTCTTACAAAAGTCACAGACTAGGCTCTTCTTCCCTTTCACATAGAGGAGTTGTTGGTCTCCTCTTGGAATGCTTGTTTCTCCCTTGTTCTTGATAATCGATCCCATGTCGCGTAAGAGGTTTCACAATCATCAACATGATGAATATAGTTGTCATCAAGTTCGAGCCTGATAATAGCTTGAGCCTTATCATCATTTTTATCCCATACGACTGAAAGTGCAACGTCCCTTGGTTTCTTCTCTTAACCACTTGTGATTGACCACAAGCCTTTCTTCATTAGAATCAGTTTGATCCTAGTTTTCCATGTATGGAATTCAACACCATTGAATCGAGATGTTGGTGAGTCCTTGCCCATGTTGAGATTGCAAGGTCAGTAGCAAATTAGCTCCAAACAATTCAAATTTTAGTTGAGCACAAGTGCCAAGAAGCACTCAGTAATTAGTATTAAGAGATACTAGGTGATTTGGTGACTAGTATGCCCTTTGCACTTGAGATCTTCAAAGTCTTGCAAGTCTGAGTCTTCCCTCCTTGATTTGATGCTGGAGTAGCACAAAAAAACTTAGATTTGATCAAGGGCAGGACTAATTTTGCTAGGTAGCATAGGTGCTAAAACACTAGATGAGTATCAATGGACATTGTGCTTGTATCTTCTTGAAATGCTTGCAAATCTTGTCAGGATCTCCCCTCCTTGCTTTGGTAAATTACTTGAATGCTTACTAAAATAAGGTTGTGGTTTGCTAAAGACTGAGTAATTCCTAGTAGCAAAGACTTGAGGACTCCAATGAGTGAGAGAATAAAGTGGGAGATGAAGCTTAGCTATGGAGTCTGTGATTAGGGTTACCAGACCCAACTGGTTTTTCCAATGTTGCAATGCATACAGGAGATTACATGCCAAAATAGTTCATGGGGAGATAGCTTACATAGTAAGCTTCTAAAGCCCCATGATTCCCATCAAGATTGTAGGGCCCACAGGCTGTATGCAGCGTACGATAGGAATACAGGCGCATGCAGGCAGTGGACTAAAGAAAACGCAATGCTGGGGTTGACAGTTGACAATGTCAAGCTTTGAGATGGTAGGGAGGAGCGCCTTGAGTCAGAGAAGATTTCTCGAGAAGAAATCACGAGCTAAAATGGGCCGGTTTGAGAGATTCAAGCCCTCCACTAAAGGTGGGTAGCTATGGAGGTAGGTGAGAGATTCATGGAAAAGTGGAGGGATCCAAAAATTCAAACTGGAATGACTCAATTAGTGGCCTGATGACTCACTAACTTAAAACCCGTTCTGATACCATGTTAATTTTTTGAGAATGCATGCTATGGAGAATCATTGATGAGCAAATAAACAATCATAATGAGACAAAGACATTGACAAAGAAGAACAACTAATATTATCCAAGCATAATGCAAGTACAACTAAATGATAATAACTGATGGAGTGAGTGTGGAGATGAGTGCCTTTTATAGGCTTACAATAGGTGGTATTGGTAGGTCGAGAAAGATGGAAAGTGACCATGGTATTCACCAACTGTGGTTTTAATAAACCATGCATACATGACCTAGTCTAAGGCTTTATTTGCAGTTTGTTTATTTGCCTTGTTTGTTCCAAACAAAGAGGCTATGGTGGATGTGATTGCACATTTCTCAACAAAAATTATGAATGCACTGAAGAAATTGTGCCTAGCCTAACTATTTGTGCTCCTGTGTCATGCATACAAAAAGACACATATAAGGAAAATAAATTCCTGATGACACTGACTAATGAGTTCAAATTCATGGCGAAAAACTATGCCCTCAGGTTCAATGTGGTGGACGCACTACACCATGACAATGTATTATCTAATATTTAAAAATTATATGATACCAATGCTTCTTACTAAAAAGAGTAAATCCTTAATATATTGATTCAAAAAAGGTAGAAAAAGTTAATTAAATACAAGGATATCAAGCATGAGGACCTGCATGGTGATGTATAGGAAGAAATAGATGAGTCATCTTGATACTCTCAAATTTCACGTATTTTAATGTAAGAGACATGAAAGGTGATGCATTTGGTATATGGAAAAGTCTTATAGTGAGCTCACCTATATGAGAAAAGAAGTGTAGCTTTATAGGTTTAATGGTTCAAAAAACTCATTGATCTCTACATGGAGGAGGGGACTCTCTATGTACAATCATTTCAATGAGTTCGATACTATTTTTAACCAATTGACATCTCAAAAAATCATATTTCATGATTCGTTCAAGGCTATATTTTTATTGGTCACCTTGCCTAAGAGTGGAGATACTTTTAGGATAGTCATTAGTAACTCTACACCTGCAAGTGGTCTTACAAATGCTAATGTTGAGAGTAGTTTGCTCACTGACAAGATGAATAGAAAGATTAATGCAAGGTCAAAGAGCTCAAGTGCAGTCATTGTTTTGAGAGGAAGGTCAATTGCTAGGGGGAACTCTCATGAGATAGGCAAGTTAAGGTGTAAGTCTTGTAGCAAGAAGAATGTGGAATGGCTCTTTTGGAATAAGAAAGAACATATAAAGAAGGATTACTACAAATGGAGAAACAAGTGAAAATGCCAAAAGGAAAATGAAGTTGATGGCAAAAAGAACAAGAAAAGCAAGGCAAAGATAGAGGAGACTAACACATGTAGCAATGATGATGGAGATCTCTTATATGTGTTCTCTTTTGGTGATACATTCTTGGTTACCATGGACATGTTTTAGGTGTATCCTCTTTTAGTGATGCATTCTTGGTTTCCATGTGCAATGGCATGTTACAGAATTGGCTATTGGATTTTGGAGCATCATTCCTTGTCACTCCACACAAAGAGTGGTAAACTATTTATGATGATAGGAGAGGAGGATGTATACATCTTGGTAATAAACATGCATGTGATATTGTTGGTATTGGGGATATACATTTATCACTATGTAATGGATATTCTTTTGTCCTACAAGGCATGTTTTAGACTTGATTAAGAGTCTGATTATTATTGCATATCTTGATAATTGTGACTACATGGTGATGTTTGGAGATCATATGTGAAATTTTTGCAAAGGGACCTTTATTATTGCCAAAGGGCCTAAATCTAGTACTTTTAATTATCCTTTTTATGTTTTTTTTTTTGGGTTAGAGACCATGTTGTTGTCATTGGAACAACCATTAATCTCTTTACAACACCACTATTTGGGGTACATGTCAATTATACTGGAATGAAATCTTTGTGTTGTTTGAATTATCTTCCATGTTTGAACTTCTTTCATGTTGGTTTTTGTGAGCATTGTATTTTGGTAAACAAACTAAATTGTCACATAAGAGAGATGATGGTACTAGAAGATTAGAGTGCTTGGATTTGATTCATAGTGATTTGAGTGGGCCTATGCCCATGATGTCATTGGATGGAGCTTCATATTTTTTCACTTTTATATCAAAGTGTATATAGATTGAAATAGGCTTCCAATGAATGGTATCATAAGCTCAATGCCCTTATGTAGTCTTAAGGATACACTAGAAGTGAGACTACTTATTACCTATATACTAGGCGGTCTAAGGATGGTAGCCTCATGGTTTTGAGTTTACATGTGGATGATAGTTGATCGTTGGGAAGTCAATCATGGATGTGGTAAAAAAGAATACATTGGGAAGTTTCAATAAAGAGAGGTGAAAGAAAAGCAATGTTCCATTGCCTCCATATTTGAAACTTAGCCAAGAGGACAACTCTTATGAAGATGGGCAGAAGTATAAAATGGCAAAAGTTCCTTATGCATTTGTAGTAGGTAGTTTGATGTATTCCATGGTTGCTATACATCCAGACATTCCCTATTCACTAGGAGTAGTTAGCAAATATATGAAAAAACCTAGCAAGAAGCATTGGGAGATAGTAAAAAGAGTATCATGAGATACTTGAACACAACTAGAGCCATGTGCATATGCCTTGGAAGAAAGGATGCATATATTCTTGGATATGTAGATAGTGATTTTTCAAGGAGCATAGAATTTAGGAGATCTACTATAGGTTATCTTTACTTTCATAGATGGTGCAATCTCATGGGTCTCCTGATTACAGCCATGTATAGCTTTATCTACCCACTGAGGCTAAGTATATTGTAGCCATTGAGGCATACAATGAAGCTATATCGCTTACTCATTTTTGAGAGACTTGGATAGTATAGGAGAGGTGCCTACATTGCACTATGATAGTCAAAGTACCATTCAATTGGCACAAAACCTTGTCTTTCATGCCAAAACAAAGCACACTGAGGTGAAGTAAAACTTCATTAGGGAGGTGCTTAAGGACAAGTGTATTGAGCTTATCAAGGTCCAATAGGAATGATAATCCCACAGTTATTCTCATGAAGAGTTTACCTTCTGAGCACTTTGCACACTATAGAGTGTTGATGAGTGTTGGATAGTATCTTCACTTTCTTCTTATACTCCAATAAAGATGGATTGGCCTTTAAGTGGAAGTTTTTTGGGGTAAATACCAATGGCCAATAATCAAATGGGCACCCTTTGTATAAGTACACACTATGTGACTAGTCATATATAAGTTTAGTTATCATTTACGATAGCCACTAAATTCCTTGCACTCTATAACTTCCACCTCACATCCACCATTTCTTTCATTAGGGGTCTTAGTATTTCTATAGGGTTTATATCCACTCTAGGTGTTGATTATCTCTACTCATTTGGTATTGGTAGAGCTAAGGGAGATTCTCTACCATAGTGGAATTGTTGTTTCAATTGATAGGCTCTTGAATGGTAGTGTTTATTTTACACGAAGCCTCATAAGCAATCACCATTCAACTCCATCGTGGCCAAACCTCAAATAAATGTTACAAGATATCGATTGTGGTTTAGGGCATTTTGTTGGAAGGTGGTTGCCTTTGTAATGCACACATCGAACATTAGGGCTTGTAGGCCATCCTTTCAATACATTTTGTAGTTTCGCAAGCTCTATCTTAAAGCCATGCCTAAGCTCAAGAAGCTGTTGCAATCAGCTCCTACTCTACGCAAGGCGGATTATCAGTGTGGACGGCCGATCATGTTGACGGTTGATACTAGCCCTATTGGCATAGGTTGGGCTGTGAGACAGGATGATGCTGATGGAAATAGGTATGCTATCCGCTTTGGAGCTAAAGTTCTTAATGAGCGACAAAGGAGATATCCGCAGATCAAAAGAGAGTTGTGGGGAGTAGTCACACGGACTGAAGTGTGATAAAGGGTATTTCATTGGAGCTTCAGTTATTGTGGAAACAGATTGTTTGCCTTTGCTTGGCATGATTACTAGTTGCTCGACTCCAGATATAGCGATGCTTCGATGGATTGCCTATATCAAATCATTGAATCCAGAATTTCGACACATAGCAGGGAAAGATAATCCAGTTGCTGACATGCTTTCTAGAGCGAGATATGAGGATGAGGAGTCAATGTTTGCAGAAGATGATGAGACAGAGTTTGCTCCTTCTATCCTTATTCATGATTGTCATGTATCTACTGTTGAAGCTTTTATTGAAGAACTTTATGTTGATGAGTGGCTGCAAATTGGACAGTATCTAAGTTCATTGACTCGAAGAGCTGATTGGACAGATGATGAATTCAAGAAAATCAGAAGGAAGGCTTATGGGTATTTCTTGAAAGATGGTTTTCTTTGGAAGCATCCAAGAAAGAGAGGAGGCTTGCCCTTGAGAGTAGTTTGTGATGTAGCGATGCAAATACAGATTATGCGAGAGTTTCATGAGAGCTCATGGGCAGGACATAGAGGTGTGTGGGCTACCTATGAGAAAATCAAAGAAAGATACTGGTGGAAAGGGATGTATAAAGATGTTTCTCACTTTGTGGAGACTTGCAGGGATTGCCAGCTTTACTCTTTAGTGCGACATCGTGATGAGTTGCATCCGACTTATCCACTATGTATGCATTACAAGTGGGTGGTAGACTTGGTTACTTTGCCAGTGGGACTTTGGCAGATGAGATATCTTGTCTTGGCTAGGGAGGATCTTACAAACTATGCTGAAGGCAGACCGTTGCGGACGAAGACCACCACTACAGTATGTAAATTCTTGTTGAAAGAAATATTTTGCAGGTATGGATGTATAGGCAAGATTACAGCTGATCGTGGAGAGCTAGATGCTGATGAAGCTAGAGAATTCTTCTCACGGCTTGGAATTAAATTGGCTCTTACTACTGCCTATAATCCAGAGGGAAATGGCAAAAGTGAAAGAGGACATCCGCCAATAGTTAAAGCATTGGCAAAAGCTTGTAGAGGACGGATTGGAGATTGGCCGAGATTACTACCTCTTGCATTGTGGGCTGATCGCTCTACACATAGTGTGACTACTGGATACATGCCTGCGGAGTTGATGTATGGGCAAAAACCTATCATGCCTACTGAAATTTGTGCTCTCACTTGGAGTGTTCTTCCGTGGCATGAGAATTTATCAAGGGAAGAGCTGTTAGCCCTTCGGATTCGTCAACTAGAGAGAAGGACAGAAGATGTGCAGCTAGCTGTTGACCGTTTGAAGGCAGCCCATCTCAGAAATAAGGACAGGTTTGATTTAAGGCATCGCTTGAGGCCTAGAGCCATAAAAGAAGGAGATTGGGTTCTAGTCTACGACAGTAGTCTAGAAAATCAGCATAGTAGTATGAGAAAAATGGTTCAAAGATGGTTTGGACCGTATGAAGTGAAAAAGGTTTTTGACAATGGTACTTATGAGCTGGCTGAATTAGATGGAACAGTATTGACGGTGCCTATTGCTGGAAAACGAGTCAAGATTTTCAAGAGAAGAGAAGATGAAGAATATGCACTTGAAGCATTGATAGAAGAAGAGCAGATAGGTGAAAGTCAAGCAGAAGAGACAGAAGACATAGATGAAGAAGCCGATGGAGAAACAGGACTACTAGAATCAGAAGATGGACTTGACCTGTTTGTGGACTTGAATGATCCTGGATAGTTGGCACATCCGGAGGATGCGCAGGTTTAGAGGGGGTGGATGTCGTGTTGCTGCGCATCTGAGCCGTGAACACCTCCATTTTTGTTGGCTATTTTTTATTGTGTACGACATAGGCAAGAGCTGAGGCAAAGGTCATGGTGTATGCAAGCTCATTGACACTATAAAAGAGGGCTGGGTTGTATTGGTGATTTATCATGGTGATGCATCTCTATTATTGTTCTAGGAGGCTGTGTTCCTAGTACTGCCCTCTGCACAGCCCCAAGCAAGTCTAAGCTATGAAAATTCTCTGGACTGAGATATGTGGAATAATGAGATGATATGTATTGTCATCACCCTAATCTTTACTAACACCTAAAGACGTGTGAAGCACATGTTCTCTAGTGATCCAAAAGGCAAGAAGTTCTAATGAAAATAAAGCTAGTCTATTCTGGGAGGAAGATATTTTTGAAAAAGGCAAAATGGCGGGCTGCCCCTGAATTGGAATGGGGGGGACCCTTCCTTTTCGCTCTCTGGGGTTGTTTTGGGGAAGCGTCGGCAACTGCTGCAGAAACAGAGGAAAAAGGAGGAACTTTGGGGGAGCTGCACCTCGCGGAACGATGGCATTTTTGGCTCTCAATGGGTTCGTCAGTCTGTTTTCCAGCCTTGATGAGCCATCTCTCTCAAAAGTCGATGGCCGGCACGGTTTCTGGGACCTCCTCCTTCTACAGTTCTAGTGCTTAACCTCTCTCTTCTGCATCGCCTGTGTCCTCTTCGAGCTTCCTTGTCGCCATCCCTGTCTTGCGATTCACATAGTCGCTGTTCGGATTCCTGTCGCCTATTCCAGCCAGACTTGATCGCTGATCGTCCATCTCAGATACCGATGATTAGAGTTTCTGGCTCTCTGTGAAGTCATCCTGTCACTACGAGCAGCAAGCTAGCGGATTTTTAACACGATGGCCATGGAAAGCTTTGCTACTCCTTATCCAGTGATTTTTAATGATGGTGAATGAGATCACGACAAGGGCTAATAGGTGTGCATTCTGTCCTTACTTTCAAGAGATTCCAGGCACTTCTTAGCCAGAAGGTAGGGCTGCCAGCTATTCAGTTGTCAGCAGTTTTTGTGTGTAAAAGGACAGCGAAAGACACTGACAAGCGCCAGAAACTACCGATCAACGACAATTTCATCTCTCTCCTTCCGTGCTCCTTCGTCTAGAGAGATTGGTACCTCCTCCGTCCTCTCACACTCGACCAACTGTTGATTCCCATTGCAGCTCGGCGGATCCGCCATGCTTGTGTACAGGCCGCGACTCGTTTGGCAGCTGCTCGAGCTCCCTCCAGCCCTATAGCTGCGTCCGAATTTGCCATCGTTGGAGTAGCCAAGGTGGAGGCCGAGCTGAGCAAAATCTGCTGCAACATCCTGGAGCTCTTGGATAGTCACCTAATTCCTTCTGCACGGCTGCAAAACGTTGTATCCCAACTTTACACACAAGCTCAGAACCAGCACAAGATCGCCTTCCAGGTTGGCCAGCGACACTCCCTGGAGAAGCTGTGCGAGTGGATTCAGAAACAACATCAATAGTTTGGCCTTACTTCGTCTACCCAGGATGTTCTCAACTACTTGAAGAATGAGTTGGATCACATGAGCCAGACTGAAATAACCATAACGCAAGCACAAACTCTTTCCCTACCTCCTCAGCTAGCTTCCCCTATTTTGTTCGGGCGGCCTGGATCGGTTGCTGACCAACAGAGGTTTCCCGCTGTTTTTCATAATGGCTATCTTCCAAGTTGAAGTCATTGCTTATAAGAGTGTGGGCTAGATCTGGTAAACAGTGCTCATCATTCTGCTCATCTTAAGAATATCTTTGTCAAAATCCGTATTTTCAGTTGGTGCAGATCACAAGATTGGCTATGTATATCTTTGAGTGGTTGGTGTGTATGATTATTCTATTGGAGGTAGAAGAGGCTGAAGTATTTTGCTTTTGTGAGTTGCTGTGTGGTGGTTCTGTATATGCAGCTCAGACAGCCAGGTTTAATAGAGACTGAAGATGGCACTGGCTATGATGCGAAGGCTACATTTTCTGTTCTTTGTATGCCTGGAGGGCTACTGTAGCTGTAGATAACAAACATCAAGGTTGATTGAATGGTGTATTCATCAGTGGATGTTTCCTTCGAACAAGAAAAATTAGTCTTATGCCAATGATAAAACAGGATGAGAATGATCACAAACACATAGCTGTTTGTTCTGATGATTCTAAGTTTTGACATCACAAAGACAACTGAATCCTTCCTCCACACAGACTTGCTGAATTCTGAATGCAAGCCTATATGCTAAAGACATAACTGTTTTCAAAAACCTGAATGTAAACAGTTTATGTGATACTTCGGATTATCCTGAACATGAATTTCTTGTAACTCATTTGATAAGCAATATAGTGATCCTTGACATCCAATATTTGAGTTCTTCTTGTTAGCCTCATTTCTTGCTGTACCTTGAACCCCGTGTTCTGCAGCCCTTGCGTGAACTCTACGACAACGTGCCATCGACCGATTCGAAATTCCAAGTGCATGGAGGAGATGCCGCGGTTTATGTCAATGCGATGGTTGCATGGAGATTTGACCGTAGTGTCTCGTGAAGGGGCGGAGGTCTCAACCGAGGAGTGGGAATTCTGGAGGGCATGTAGTCTAAGGATTACTAAAATACTAAAATATGAATATACACGCAACAACTCCAATCGATAAGGTTTGCTAAGTTACCCGAGATCCATAAGTCAAAATGATTTCTAACTAAAATTAAAACTCTCTTTTAATGTGTAAACCCTGATCATCATTATTAAAAAGACTGAATAATGCATATTTCAGCCCTCAGCCCATTCGGACCTCGGTCACATCTATTCAGCCGTCCAAGGTGTAAGTTCAGCTAGTGTCCCTATTCAACCATTCGGCCCGTTTGAGTCTACCACTCGGCCCCTACAATTCGAACGAGTTGGGCCGAGTCATACTTTTGCAAATTTTGTGGAAGTTTACACCAGACCCAACTAGATCTCAACAACGCCAACCTTTGTGAGACACCCCAATGGCCGTAACTCGATTCGGGCGCAACGAATAGGCAAATTTGCAAGACGTGTGACTGTTTGGCAGCTTGAGTAGGTTGTCGAGAGAGTCAGCACCTTAACGGCAGCTAGTGGAGACACAGACCCCAAATGAACCCAAACCAAGTAGAAGGCGCCACAAATTGGCCGAACAAGCCTATCGGGCCTAAGACAAGACAAGAGTGTGCAAGCCACTTAGACATTAGCTCTTCGCACTCACCTTGACTTCCAACACTTGAAGTGCATCTAAGAATGGCCGAAAGCCTGATTGAGCACGAGTTCACGGAAAAGAACACACTTGCTGAGTGGAGGTAACTTGAGGATTGTGTGCAATAATTAAGGAACTCACTCAAATAAAGGAACGTGGTAGATAAGAATATATTTGTGTTTGGATATATAGATGCAGATTGGGCTAGTAGCATGTCTAATAGAAGATCTACCAACATATTCCTATTTTCCAATAGTAGCACAACAGTTACATGGAGCAATAAAAAGCAACCTATAATTGCTTTATCAAGTATAGAGGCTGAGTACATAGGTGCTATTATGGTAACATGTGAGGTGGTATGGCTGCAAAAGTTACTAGGTGATTTGATTTAAGCATGATATTGCTACATATATATATGAATGAATTGTTCAACATATTAAATGTTATCATGGAAAATCTCATGGTTTACATACTATCTCATCCCATAATAACATGATTTCGATAATTTTTGATACTATAATGAATGAAGCTGAGAGAAGAGAGGAGAATGAGTTGAAGAGAGAGAAAGAGAGAAGGAAGTAGAAGAAGAAAGACTAAAAGAGGAGACTCAAGAAAGATAGGAAAGAGGGGAAAAAAAAGGAGGAAGTTACAATAAAAATGGGTGGGTGAAGACTATGGACAGCATGTTGTCCACTATAGACCTGCTAAGGTAAATCTACCATAACTTTTGATAGGCTCCTCCAAATGGGGCATGATGCATGTCAAAATAGAGCTTATGACATATACTTTTAGTCCATGTAGGAAGCACATGGGTATTATGCATGCAGGATGTGGTCAAAAGGGGACATAACTTGCTAGTTTTTAGCCTGTTGGGCATCTTCGAGATGAGGAAATTCAATGAAAATAATGGCTGGTGTTAGGAGGCTTCTTCTAGGGGTAGGCCTTATCATTTGATGAGGTATTCCTTGATAAATCAAGATCTTAAGTGTTTATCTCATTGCCTAATGATTACCTCAAGAATGTATTGAATGATACCTTCTTCGTCTATTGGGGGGGGGGGGGGGGGGGAAGTTCTTCCACTAGCTAACATGAAACACATTGTGAATCTTGATGGTAGGGGGACGCTCTAATCTATAGACCAAGTCACCAACTCTCTTAAGGGTATGATAGGGGCCATAAAAATAGTGGGTGAGCTTGTTACTGCTATATTCTTTGAGAGTGGAGTAACAAAACTTAGGCACTTTCAAGAGGAATACCTCTCCCTCTTGGAATTCCAAACACCTTATTTTCTCATTAGCATAGAGCTTCATGTGGGTTTGTGCCTTTTGAAGATTCACTTTGCATTGCTAAAGCAGGACTTGCATGGGATCCAACTCAACTTTACTCTATGAGGGTTGATCTTATCATTGAATAAGATTATAGGAAAGGGGACCTTATACTCGTATAATGCCTCAAACGGGAAAACTCTAATGCTAGAGTAGGTGGATTTTTTATATGAAAATTCAACCAAGTGGAACCACGTATCCCAACTATCTTGTACATTATGGCAAAAGTGTTATAGATATGTCTCAAGCCCTTTATTTACCCTTATAGTTTGGCCATCTATCTATGGATAGTATGCAGTGGATGGAGCAAGCTTGGTGCCCATAGATTTGAAAACTTATTGCCAAAATTTTCTCATAAACTTGGCATCCTAATCATGCACTATAACTTGCAGTAATCCATGCAACTTGAAGACATACTCCATAAATTGAGTGCCCACCTTAGAGGTAGTGTATTGTGTCTTAGTAGGGATAAAGTGGGCAGCTTTGGTGAGGCGATCAACTACCACATATATATTGTTCCATTCTTTCTTGGTAATAGGGAGGCTCATGATGAAGTCCATGGTGATATGTGTCCATTTCCCTTCAAGAATAGAAAGGGGCTAAAAGGGGCTATCAAGCCTAAGTGTCCTATCCTTGTTCTATTGATATGGAACACATTTAGTCACAAAATCATTTGACATCCCTCCATAAGCTTTTCCAATGAAAGCTCTTGCCAATCGTATCATATGTTTTAAAACACCCAATTAACCAACAATGGAGCAAGAACGCATCTATTCCATGATCTTCTATGTGAAAGGAGAAGTGCGGGGGGAGAAGTGTAGGGGGTGACAATCTTGCCATGGGACCAAATAAGGCCATGTTTGAGCTCATATTGGGAGTTTTCAGCCATCATCCCATGCTGTAATTTCTGGAATATGTACCTGAAGTCCTCATCCAACAAATAAGCTTCTTAAAGGTCCTTAGTCCAATCACTATGCATGATGCTAGGAGGCATATTCCACGATGGATTCCGTGAGTTTTTATTCCACGGTGGATTCCATGAGGTTTTGCGATGGATTTCGTAAAGCTATATTTATTTGCCGGGGCTCGTACACAAGGTGGATTCCTTGTGTGAGAAGTTGATGGGAATGCTTGTTCTTTTCGGGTGTCATGTTAATTTAATGTGCACGTGGATGATTCCATGGCGGGTGATTCCATAAAATACATATTTAAATTAATGGACGTTTATGAGTTTAGAGTGCACTCATATTAAATTAAGGTTAGGATAGAGTTCCAGCCTATTTATTTATTTTGTAGCTGAAGACTACTAGGTATTCACTTTTGTCGGTTTAATTTTATTATTTTCTAACAATTGTGAATGCTTCTGTTGATGTGTAGAGCAGGTAGCGGTGGCGTTGGGAAGCACTAGGCGATAGTGTGTATTCAAATTACCTAAAATAAACAATGAGAAGATATTGACGAGGTGAGTTTACTACAAATTCGTGAGTTGTTGGGTTTTCTACTTGCATTGGTATTGCAAATGACATCAGGATGATTTATAGCGCAAGCAACTAGGTGAGAGGTAGTGAACCAAGGTTGAAACTCTTGAAAGAATAAGAGCTTCATCCATGTCTTGTTTCCTAGTGCTCATAGAGACCAATAATGCAATGATGCCTATATTTCACGTATGCTCTACAAGAAAAGTATATCATTAAGTACAACAAGTCATGCAAGCATGTAGGACATTGGATGCACTTAGCATACTTAATTAACCCAAGATTGTAGATGAGAAATTCTATAGTCTTTGTGTGTCTGTTGATGAAAAGGGTGAAGAAAAGAGATCCTAAACTATCCTTCTCTTTAGTCATTCATTCAACAAAGTGGTTTTGTTGTTTTGATTTGGCCTTCCAATTTAGATCGTGTGTTTTGCAGTAGATCAACCTTCTCTAGAGAAAGGGCTAAATTTCTTTCAAGAAGTCTCAATCCTGTATTTTGCCATAGCATGAGATCCTAGCCTACTAGTCTAGGTTTGGATCACATATGTCTTCTCTAACTCAAGTGCCAGAAAAGTTATTCATTTGCACAATCATGGTCTTCTCTTCCTACACACAGCAAGACTATGAGCAACCATAAAGTGAGAGGATTTTGTCTTGGTCCA
Source organism: Lygodium microphyllum (assembly GCF_053477565.2). Lineage (NCBI taxonomy): Eukaryota > Viridiplantae > Streptophyta > Polypodiopsida > Schizaeales > Lygodiaceae > Lygodium > Lygodium microphyllum. The sequence goes on from NC_141135.1 coordinate 83,997,267, forward strand.
AAAAATGGAACCAAAAATTTTGTGCTTAGGTAGTAATGTATGAGACTTTTGGTGGACTCTTATTCTTTCAAGAGTTTCCTTTCTCCTTAACAATTTTAGACTCTCTCACATAGTTGGCTAATGCTCTATCTCTAAACTATACAAGTGGCTCCAATCTTGCCATTGCCATCATAATCTCTTTTCCAAAAGGAAGCTTGATGGTCTCATAATTCAAATGATGCCTCCTCAACCTCTCAAGTTGCCAATTCATATCGAATCTATTCTCCTCCAATGCCACCAAGAGCGTAGAAAAGAGAAAGAGGAGAATAAGTTTCTCCTTCCTAATTCTCTCACTCTTTAACTCTCTTTCTCTCACAGTAGACAATGGCTACATCAAGCCTCCATGTGGTATGGTTGATGACTAGGAAAAGAAGAAGATATGAGATGCAATGAGAGAAGGCTTCACCCTCTTGGTCCCTCACCCTCTCCATTACTCACATCCCCCCAATACATGCATACATAGTCACTCTCACAAGCTTTGGCTACAAAGGAAGCAAGAAGGAGGAATATGGAAGTAAGAGCTCAAAAGTTTACATTCACAAGGATGAGAGATTCTAATCATTTTACGTCATCTCTCTTTTACATGATAGTTCTTTAGAATTTACATGATGGATGGAGTAACCTATGAATTTTCATGCCTCATGAGTGTTATAACATGAATCTTAGGGGGACGTTACTAAAAAATGTAAGTTGATCACGTGGGTTTAATATAAGGGATTTTCAAAATCCTCCTTTTAAGCCATATTTACATATGAAAGGGTATCCTTTAATGGGGGTATTCATGGGTTGAATAGAAAAAGAGTGTGTTTTATTCATGATAACTTTATAGGGAGGTGGTTTTAAATTAGGCCTTGAATGCAAATGATAGTAAGGGTTCACATAGAGTGAATTCTTGAAGACATGAATAGAATTTGAGATACATGTTCATGACATTGGTAGATATTATGATTGTAAGAAAGTGATCACACTCACTTTGTACAAAAATAAATCATGATTAGATTAGATATGAAAAAATGTAGCTAATTAAGAAAATGTAGCTTCATTTTCTCTTTAGCTCTACTTTTCCTTATTGACTCACCAACTTTGACTAAGTTGTAGCTTTTTTGCATCCTTCTCTATTTGGGGTTAATAGGTTGATATAAGGCATTTAATGATTGATTGATCCCCATGTGGTGTGCACATACGAATACTCATGGTTTGTTTTGCACAAGTATTAGTGCATTGATATTTCTCATATGGATCTTTTCATTAGGTATCTGCGTGGGGCTCCCCTTCGACCCCTTGGAGGCATCTCACAAGACCGTAACAGATCATGTCACAACACACTTCCTCAACTCAACATGCACTCAACACGCACACCTCAGCACGACACGGCACCAAAGTTCGTAGAATGGTCCATCTTGATGGCAAAGCTCATATTCATGAAGGGGGACTTTGTACATGACAAGCCGAAGGCATTGAGTATCACGGTTTGTAGGTGAGGGCTGGTGTTATCAACATGCTTCCAAGTACAACTCAATGCTGTAGGGTGAGGGAGCTAGGAATTGATGCGTTAGCTCATAAATTGGATTGACAGATAAACTAGCTCAAATGAAATGACATGCATTGGCAACATGTGCATGATGGATTATAGTCGTGTTAAGATCATTAGTTTGATCAAATTTTTGATTGCTTTGAATGAGCTCAATCATGGCATGGACATTCAGATCAATCTAACCAACCTTAGCAATATTTATTGCACTCAATACTAAGTTGAGCCTCTAGATTTTTAGAATGTATGCATCATTGGAAGAAATTAGTTGATGACGAGGAATGGCATCATGGCATCATCTTATAATAGTAATGGTTTTTGGTGATTGTATTGTACCTTGGAGTACATATTCTAACGAAGGGTGTTGAAGCTAGCTCAATGAGAATCTTTGTTAAGTATCATAAACCTTATGTTTTGACTCAAGGATGAATATTGATCTTCCATGATATTGAATGCTTATAGTATCTACTATCAATGTACAAAAATGGCTAGGTTAATGAACTGTAATGACAAAAGAATGATTATCCTACGAGCTGCATAACTTATAAGCCCCAAGAAAGACCTTAGTCTTGGCTTAAAACCATTATCCTTATGCAAGGGTTAAAATCCTTTAAGAAGTTACATTTGTTTAAAACTTGATGCATTATGTGTCGTTGAAACTATCTTGCATGTTTTTTAACTCTTTCTTATTTTTCGTAGGTTTTAAAGTCAAAATCGTTATTTATCATGCCATAATCTTGTTAATTGAATATATTTATCTTATCAAATAGAGGCAATAATTGTCTTGGGTAGCCTTCATATAAAAGCCAAATGCACAACTTCTACTTATACAAAGTAATGCCAGTATAGTCATAATGTTTTGTACTCGATTAATGCTTGAAGATAGTCTTTTGTAAACTTGAATGCTACTCTTAAGTGTGGAAGCCTAAAGAATTCTTTTGATGTATACTATGGTTGTTTTATTATGGATGTTGTATTAGATCTGTGGTGCATCGATGATCCCACAAATATTGAGTATCCAAAAGATTGAAGGGATCTAATAAGGTTTTGCAGCCAGTATTGGAAGAATATAAAAATTTAGTGCCTTTGTGGAACCCCACAAGACATTCATTTGGTTCTAAGATTGAGATCATTAAAAGCAAGTAGCAACTATACAATAGACATTCTTCCCTTGTTTGGAGTAACCTTCATGCTAACATATCTTTGGCTTAAGAGGGAAGTTAAAAAGTTACAAAGAAAAATATAACCACATCCAAAGTTTTTCTTTCTTTATCAACTTGCAATTAGTACCTTGATAGTGGGGATTTACCCATACAACTCATAATGAGAACATTAGTCCCCTAGAAACTTTACGAGTTTTTCAATATGAATTGCGAAAAAAAGCAAGGCTCTCACATTATGAAGAGAATATGCTCATTTGCATATTTGGATAAATTAAAGCTTGAATTATCCTCTTGATAGATTATCTCTTTCATCTCAATGAAAATGGGCTAGAAGTGCAAAAAATAAAGAAAAAAAACTCTAACTATCGAGTACTTCAAGGATGGAGCCTTACCAACTAATAAGCATGGAGAATATCCAAATATACAACTTTTGGAGTCCCATGTATGTAGATATCTATGTATCCTTTCTAAAAGTTATGAGCCATTTGAACCTCTCTATGAAGGTTGTAGATGCTTAATTATGCAATTTTTGGAGTATATGGTCTACAATGATGGGTTGTGTTAAATCAATGACAATCAATCATATTTGTTGATTAGATCAATAAGGTAAGTGCACCATATTATTATGATTTCAAAGGTTTACCTTATCTTTGAAGCCATATAAAGCTATATGCTAACATCATCAAAACCTACTCCAAATGGCTACATGGCACATTTTCCTAAAGTTGAATTTCATATGACTAAGTTTTGCTAAAATCAAAACTTTGGAATTTCTTATGCATCGCATGAGAAAGGTCTCTCATTTATATACACAAGAGCCTCATGGATATATGTATCCATTGGGTCCCAAAAGAGATGCTACACTACTTTATGAGGTGAACAAGTGTTAATAACTTGTACGACCTCAACCGTTAAAGCTTGGAGATTACCCTATCTAGAGTGCTTATCCTAAGAGGTGCATAAGCCATAGACTTAGGATTCACTTAAAACCATTAGTCTTATGCAAGGTTTAAAACACTTTAAAAGTTACATGGACTAAAAGCTTAACACATTATGTGTAATTGAAGGTTTGTTGTACATTTTTTGTCTCTCCATTATTTTATGTAGATTTTAAGTTTTTGGACATTGATAGGAAGTTGTATGGGGTGTTATTAACCTATCTACCTCTATAAAACATGTTAGGTTCCACTATGTGTGTTTTTGTTTTTTGGAGCCAAATGGGAGGTGAGCTTAGTGGGTTGCATACCTGTTTAAATTGTTATTTATCGTCCCATGGTTAAGGCACTCATCAATATTCATACATGGGCATATATGAAATTACTTGCATGTTCATTCAAGCACATCTAACTTTGGAGTGAATCTCTATTGGCTTCCCTTATGGAACACATTCTATTTGGCCTTACATAGCAGCAAAATTTAATGTTGGATAGAAACTCTCTGACTTAATTTAATTAGAGACATTTTTGGCTAGAAACTCTTCGTTTGAATTTTATTAGCGTCATTTTTGGAAACTCTACTCCAAGTTTTAAGGCATTTAATTTTACTTAAATTACTGTTTCTAGTTCAACTAGTCAAGTTTGTCAATTGACATCTCTTCATTTGCCTTTTCTCTTATCTTGGAAGGCCATTGTGATGACCCCACCTTGTCAATATTCAAGCAAACTAACCTTTGTAACGTGTTTTTACATAGTCATGAGTGCATACATACTCATGCTTTCATACATAAATACCTTGCATGTATGCATATTTATACACAGAGTAATATTATAGCCATAGGCAAAATTATTTCAAATTATAGATCTGTACACGTGCATGCATGTAGACATGCATATACATGCACACATTTATTTGTCACTTGCATGTATGCACAAAAAGCACATACATTGCTTGACCTTGGGAAACATATATTATCTAAGTCATTCAAATGTACTTACACAAACAATATAACCCACCACTTGTGTGTGTGCGTGTGCATGCAGGCACGCACGCGTGCATGTGTGCATGCATATGCATCTAGCTTGTGGAATAAATTGCTAGACTTTCAACCCAATACTAGTATAACCCAATGGAGCAAGCCTAATGGGTCTTAATATATGTATTAATATGTCAATTTCTAAAATTAATATTTGCTAGAAAAGTCATTGCATTTAGTTGAATTAGATTGAGTTTTAGAATTCTATCGCGAGTCTTAAGGTATTATTTGTTACCTTTATTTCCACTTGCTCACATCATTCCTAGGATGAACTTGCATAAACATTGTGCATTTACCATGAGTAATAAAGACAATTCTTCTTACTTAAACCGTTGGAGCTTTGTCTAGTATCTCACATGAACAAAAAAGATTGTCGTTCTTCGAACATAAAGTATACAAGTATTTGATCAACTTGAAAACAAAATGAAATGTATCAACTTAATTGGTCCCAAATTCTAATCAATCATATAGAATAGCTTGCATAAATCTAATCGATACAAACTTTCAAGATACTTCTGGATTTTGCAAAACTTGTGTAGAAACTCACGAGTCACATATATGTTGACTTGTGTATTGTTTGTGAGTTTTTGAATCATGGGAAAAGTAGAATGTACTTTCAAGGAGTACTTTAATTTACCTTCAAGGAGTTGAAGTTGAACTTCCTTTTAAGACATCCTTTTGAAGTGTAAGCTGGGTTCAAGAGAGTACTTTGGTACAAGCAAAGCTTCTCTTTTTTGGGGGGATTATAGGAACATCCGACCAAACTTCTATCTTTCTCTCTTAGGAGACAGGGTAAGTACATGTTGCTTTTTCAATTGTTGAAACTGTCACATTGTAATTTATAAATTTTCCCAATTGTGCTATTTTTGAAACTAAAAAATGTTGTGAAGCTTGAGATTTAAATCTTCCACCTTAGATTTGATGTCTTTTTTGTCTACAATTCGCATGTCACTCTAGAAACCTAGCCTTGCATTGTTTGTGAGGTTACTTGTAATGAGTGACAAACTAGAAACTCACAGGAAAGAAAGTTATTGTTTGGGATCACGCTAGTTGATAATACCACTAGTTATCCTCCAAAGCATTACTTGTGGACCAATGACCATCGACCAACACACAAAATATGCAACCTTGCAATGCCATTAATGCAAGGAGACCAATGGTGAAAGAAATGTGAGGTTGATTCCAAGGTCTATCAATGATCATCCCGTGTGTAGAAGAGCCTTTAATACACAAATTCTTGTTGTTTTCTGGATCGAAAAGGTACATAATTGGAACATTTGCATTCTTATATGTATAACCATTTGCATCTTTGTGAGTAAGGAAGGTTCCACGAAGCAATATACATGATTTGATTGATTTGACAAGGTAAGGCCTGTCCAGCAAATACTTAATCACGATTAATGTTTGATGATGTGAGTAGCTTTGGCTATTGGAAGGGATCATCGATCATCGGAGTCCATCAACAGAGCAGCCTATCGCCATCGCCATCGCCATCGTTGCTATCACCGCCACTAATCGTCATCATCATCATCATCTTCTCTGTGCATGCACAGACTCAGTGGAAACCCTAGCCCAGCTTCCATGGCGGCAACCAAGCAGACGGCTCAAAACGGATTCTGAAATCATAAACTCCTTATTGGTCAAACATGACGCAGAGATTTTTATCGGACATCGCTTTTTCCAACCCCCTCAGCAAAAGCAGAGATAAAAAGGGCCTCTTGTGAGTATTAATAGCCTTAAAAATTCAGAATAAGACGGCAGCATAGTCCGCCGGCTTGCGCACGAGGATGCTCAGAGGCAATCTTTGTAGCGTCGCAGAAGCAATTGTAGCTTCTGGGAGGGGCCCTCGCACAGGTGATGATGATGGACAGCTGCCCGGAAATGGAAGAGATCCATGATGACAGGGTGCCAATGGAAGAGATCCATGATGACAAGGTGCCTCTCAATGCCAACTACAACGGTGTCCTCTCCTCGTCGCCCACAGCAGGCTTGCAGAATGCTTACTCCAACGGCATCCGGCATTTCGAAGGCTTCCTGCATCCCTCTCATTGCCACAGCGTCATATACTCTGCAGTGAGGTTTCTCCGCATCATAGTTGGGAGCAAGTTGGCATGGTTCCTTCCGGCTGTTGTCTTGTCATTTGTCAGTAAAGTGGTGGGCTGGCCGGAGGTGAGGGATTTAGTTCATGGATGCAACAATAACAAAGTCTTGGTGGCTCCCATTTTTGTGTATGGGAATTAGGGTCAGGAAATTCCTGAGTCTGGTTGTTACTAGTCTTGCTGCAGACTATTAATGTCAAGTATCCCAGGCACCCAACGCCATCGAAAAGAACCCTCGGAATTAGATATGAGATAATACTTCCTTCCATTAGTCTGTGTAGCTTGGTTGTTGCAAAGTAGCTTATTGTTTTCTGGGCTCATACTCAAAAAGCCCTTTAGGTTGTTTGCGTTAGCAGAAGATGGATGCATTCTTATTCACAGTAGACATGTCAGGACAATTTTTCTCCTATCTCATTCATCAAACTTCTGTGCTGCAGGCTTGCGTTTTCACATTTAGTTTAGTGGCAATTGTACCTCTTGCAGAGAGGCTTGGTTATGTTACAGAGTAAGTCTATATGTGAACTAGGTTGTGCTCTTTATGCCAGCAGCTTTTGTTCATGGATTTAATTGGAAGGTTGGCTGGTTGATTATTGAATTGCAGACAACTGGCCATCTACACAAGCCCTACAGGTATCGATTGGTTTTCCTACACATGATCAAAACAGTTGGGTGAATTTGGTACAGCCATCCACTGGTATTAGCAGTTCTACTGTTTTCCTGATTTGGAGCTTCCACTGCAGTCGGTGGACTTCTGAATGCCACATTTGGAAATGCAACTGAGGTGATTATTTCCGTGTTTGCTCTCAAAAATGGATTGATCCGAGTGGTGCAGCTCTCTCTCTTGGGTTCTATATTGTCCAACATGCTACTGGTATTAGGTTCTGCCTTCTTCCTTGGTGGTATTCGGCACAAGGAGCAGACGTTCAATCAGGTATCTTGTTGTTCACTTGAGCAATTCGAGGCATTCTGTTTTTTTCATTTGTCAAGTAGTTGATTGAAGTCTCCCCCTTTAAATCTAGGCAACAGCTGCCGTCAACTCTAGCCTACTGCTGATGGCAGTCATGGCCATCCTCTTTCCTGCAACTTTGCATGCCACACACACGGAAGTCCATGATGGTGTCTCAGAGTTGTTCCTATCAAGGTTCACTAGTTGCATTATGCTACTGGCATATGTAACTTACTTGTACTTTCAGCTAAAAAGCCACAAAGAACTCTATAATGAGGTGAGTTCAAATTCTTCCTGTTTATTTCCACATCACTTTACTAAGTAGTAAAGATCGAGGCTCAGTTATTGACAAGAAAATTGCTGCACTCCTCTTATTGATAGGAAGAAGAGATTGGCAGTGATTCTGTGGAAGAGGAGTTGAGCCAATGGGGTTGTGTTCTTTGGCTGGCTATACTTACAGTCTTTATAGCATTGTTATCAAACTACTTAGTCATTGCTATAGAGGTATGCCAGTGACTTGTTTAGCAAATGTTTTTAAGAGACTCACCTCTTGTGTTTTTTTTCTGCCTCAAAACGAACCCTTATCTGTCAATTCTTTATGTAATGTGTGCAGGGGACATCAAAAAGCTTAAATATTTCTCTGGCTTGCATTAGTGTTATCATTTTACCTATTGTAGGAAATGCAGCTGAGCATGCAAGTGCGATCATGTTTGCTATGAAAGATAAGCTTGTGAGTGTATTAATTGCTGATATTGTCACGTTTGGACAATAATGACACAGCAGCTTTTACTTTAACAATCATTTCATGGAGCTGTTTTGCAGGATATTTCAGTGGGAGTGGCAGTTGGATCTTCAACTCAAATCTCCATGTTTGTGGTGGGCATGTTAACCAGCCCTTGAGGCTTTACGGTTGGAGCTGACGTTTACCTTACATGGTTGTCAATGTTGGTTTTCCCATTTTGCAGATTCCCTTTTGTGTAATTCTTGGTTGGATCATGGGTGTACAAATGGATTTGAACTTCCAACTCTTTGAAACTGCTACTCTTTTCACTGCAGTTATAGTAGTTGCTTTCATGCTTCAGGTGAGTTGTAGTAACTTACTAGAAGGATCCACTTAAGCTGTTTTGCTATGAAGTGTAATATTGTGTGGGTTTGAACTTGGCAGGAGGGAAGAGCCAACTACTTCAAGGGTCTTATGCTTGTTCTTTGCTATGCAATAGTAGGGGCCAGCTTCTTTGTACATAGCGACATTTCTAGCCAAGGGAAGGTCAATGAGGGTATGAAAAGTAATGTTTCATTAAACTATTCTTAAGGCTAAGCAGTTTATTACGAGGGTGCATTCATTTACTCATGTCACTATTTGTTCATTATTTCAATGATTTGTGTTCATGTAATAAAAGTCCCCACAGAGTGTGACATGCAATGTGCCAAATGTTACCACCAGTTATGGGTTAATTGGTGTGAAGTATCCATCAATTTGTCGCTCCTTGAAGAGATTTGCTTGTGCTACACTTTTGATATTTATAGAAGCAACGTTGGATCATTGCCTGCTCTCATAGCATTAGCTGTAAAACTGAGTGCATGGAGAGAGAGAGAGAGAGAGAGAGAGAGAGAGAGAGAGAGTGTTTGTGTCCAAAACGTTAGTTGATCAAATTGATATTGTTAGAGGCTAACCAGCATTTTGACAAGAGATGTTGACTTTTGTAGATTGGAAGTAGGCTTTTGTCTTTGTTTTTTTTTTGGGGTCAAAGTGAAGTGTATGGATGAATGCATTATAAGCATAGGGACTAAAAATGCTGTTCATATTTATATGAGGCTCTTACCTTTTTTTTGGGGGGGTTGTCGGATGGGATGTGGGGGGAGGGGGAGGAAAGGGTGTGTGCTAATTCTATTCAAGGTCGGCTACAACAAAAAGGAAAGAGTATGGGCATACAAGGGTCAAAGTTGATAAAATTTGAAGCGGGAAGTGAAACAACACTCCAAAATATATAAGCCAAAAATAATATGGAAGGCCTTATGGGCTCTTGCATAATTTGGGAGATTAAATTTAATGTTTAGGATCTTGAACTTTCATCATGACATTTGTTTAAAGCATTTGGCTCACTTAAACTTTCATCATGACATTTGTTTAAAGCATTTGGCTAACTTTTGTGCAAGTAGGCAATTAAAATTGTGCATTTATAACAACACCATTGTATGTGTCAGTGTGATGGTCAACTATCCTAAGGTTATATGCTATGGACTGGGATCTAAGAGTAAGTGACCTTGGTTGCTTGTTAAAAAGCCTATATCATATTAAGGTGAAAACGTGAAAGAAGTAAGAGACATTTTGGTGGTTGCATAATCAAGTGTGGCTTATTTTTCTTTTACCATCGTTGTTGCATCCCTTGGGCATACAAGATTAGAGAGAAGATGATACCATCATCTCCTGGGTCTATTGTGAGGAGGTTTTCTATTCTCTTCATGGTTGGTTGCTTTTTTACCTTGCTTTCTTTTACCTATCACAATTCGTTTTTTTTTTTTTGAGAGATCGAGATCGAGAGCGCTCTTCTCAACATGGAAGAAACAAGCTACAAAGTTTGACATCTTGCACATGCAGCTACGAGGAGGCATGGAGAGTGGAATTGGTGGAATATTTGGAGCTTATCAATAAACCTTTGAACTATAATTTAATGATTCTCATTGCTCTCGTTTACTTTTCTTTTCTCGGTTTCAAGAACTATACTTGATTATAGAATAGATTCTTGGTTAGACTAGGCTTAAGAGAGAACCCTAGTGAGGATAGTTGGCAATGTGTGAGGTCATGAAGCATTGATCGATTGAGAGTGCATGATTGATAAAGCACGTGTCTAGATCTGACAAGCAAGGGTTTATAACTTGAATTTTGTTGGGATATGCATGTTGATGGGAACCTTATGTAATGTAGAGTAGGAAGGATGGATTGGAAGGCCATCAATTTGTAAGTGATCCTAGGTTAGAGTAGTTGATTTGATTTGCTAATTTGTATTTAAAATTACGATTCCTTTTCTCATTCAAACAAAAAAAGTAAAAATCTCTAAAAGTAGAACCTTATGCTTGCTTAGCATAATTAATAAATATGTGAATGAATGGCTATGCAAGAGGGGTAAGTCCTTAGCATATCATGATGAGTTGATGCGATTTGTAAATCTTTGATTTTTTCTTCTTTGAAGTGAATTTACTATTTTTTTAATGAATTGAGGATGGGATGTGATGGGGATACAACCAAATATCAATGCGTAAGACATGCTCTACATCCAACTAGCTAGACTGCAATGTAACTATTTGGTCATTTTTGGATTAGAGGTGCATATAATGAGTGGATCTTACGATTGAACTATTGTTGCAACCATAACATTCCAACCTTGCTATATATAGGGTTTTGGGGGTTATATGCATGTGGAATACATGGATATCCATTATTGATGGTTTATATGACCATGTCACATTAGTCATTTGATTGAGATTTTACTAGTTTTTAGATGTGAATCACTCAAGTCTTGACTTATTGCATCTAGAAATGCTTTTTGAGACTCCATACAGTCTCAAAAGGTTAATTGGAGCCCATTATAGCGCATAGTTTGACTATTGCTTGCACTCTCATCACGCACAAAATGTTACTGATTATACATTGCAAGTTTTTAGGTTCAAATTTTAATATTTGGACTAGATCTTACTCCCCTACCTGAGACCTCAATTGGCCACAACTAAGATCAATAGTGATCCATAGGACCTAGTTTGGATCATCGGTTGGGTTTGCCATTGCCAATGCAAATACCACACCCCTATGGCCTAGGCATTAGAAGTCCTAAACCTCTTATCTTCTAGAAGTGGTTGTTTGTTACTTACCTTGAGTGGTCTCAAGCACTTACCTCAAGCAGGGCTTCTAGTCACTTATCTCAAGTGTCATCATCCATATTCACCTACCTTGAGTGAGGCATGTACCATCACTATGACTAGTTGATACATCTATTAACTTGATTTTGCTACTTGACTAGTGGCCTCAAATTTCCAACTTACGTTGAGTAGATTCAACCATGTACTTTGAGTTGGCCTTGTAGTCTCCTTTCACTTATGTCAAGGGCATGCTTAACACTTACCTCAATTTGATACAACCACCTACCCGAGTGAAGTTCACACCTTCACCTTCTTGAGTTGACACACCCTTGCTCTTTACTTGTGTGCCCCACACTTACCTCATGTTGACACACCTTCACCTTCTTGAGTTGACACACCCTTGTTATTTGCTTGTGTGCCCCACACTTACCTTGAGTTGGTTCTAGGTCTTATCTCAAGTTTACCTAGAACTATGAGGATCACACCCTCACTTGCCTCAAGTGGATCACACATTTGGAATCTATTACTTGCCTTGACTTTCTTATTGATGATTGACCTACCTCTAGTAGCACCCTTACCTCGAGCTAAACTACCTCAAGTTGGCCTAACTTACTCCTAGATGAAGTGATTGTTTACCTTGGTACCATCTCAAGCTATCACTTGCTTTCTCACTTATCTTAGGTTGCTTGATATACCCCTACCTACCATGAGCTTACGTAGAATTGAATGACATACCCCACTCACTTTGAGTGGCTTATTACCTCTAGTTGGTTCTTACTATGCTTATCATGATCTCACTTCATGATTTATCTCAAGTTGGCTTAACCTTGGCTACCCTTAGAACCACTTAACTTGAAGTGAGGATTGCACCTTCTTAACCTCAAGTTTACATCGACTCATCTACCTTGAGACCATGCTTCATACACCTTGACTATCCATATACCTTTAGTGCCTCATCCATCTTGAGCTCATGTACGTCACTCACCCATACACCTCAAGTTCACATCAACTCATATACCTTGAGTGTCCTTATACTTCGAGTGCCCCATACACTTCGAGTATCTTACCTATTTTGAGCTCACCTCATTCACATTGAGATACACAACCCGTCGAGTCCCTTGAGTGGTCACCTTAAGCACACCCTATCTTGATTTAGGTTGAATCATGATCTCCATTTTCTTGAGTCATGTTGATTGCACTGACTACCTAAATCATGCTCACCACCTCAACCAGATTGATCACATAGATCATTGTCCAAGCCTCCATTGCCACCTCACATCACCTCAAGTTAGCACCCACCTCGAGTCACTTTAACCACCTTAAGTGGAACCTAATTCACCTCGAGATATTACTTTGACCACTTTGAGCCTCACTATGAATCTTACCTCAATTTTTCACATGACTCATAGCTCGAGCCCCATCTTGTGGCTTGCCTCGAGTAATCACGACACAGCTCGAATTTTGACCCTTATACAAACACACCTACCTTGAGCTATCACGTTATCACATGAGTGGTGAAGTATGAAAGCACGCTTCACAATTTGAAGACATGATGACTAGGAGTGCTGGTAGGGATATACCTCGGATATACGACTTTGCCAAAGCGTTGAACTCAATTAGAAAATCCTCAAACTTAAAACCTTACAACCAAACACAAGTAGTTCGATTTGGAGATAATACCAATGCCTTTTGTAGCCTCACACCTTCTCAAAATGTTGAGCAATGCCATCCGTAAATCAAAGAGCTAAAAGGTTAGAGTTCGAATTTTTGAATCCACTGCACATCCACAATTCTAGAATAACAAAGTCTCAAAAGCAAATTGTATCTCTTGCAAGAACAAAACACCAAACTTGACTGATACAATACATCCCGAAGCTCAAGGTAAAAAAACTTGAGCCATACAATACGTTGGAACATTTATTCAAAGGGTTAAGAAACCTTACAAAGTAACCTTTTAATGGGGGTAGTTTTTCCACCACATGGGACGTCCATACACCGGGCTTGCAGGCACGTTGGCTCTGCCTCCAGATCCTTGGGAGCCGACCCACGGAAGCCACAGAACTGGGTTTACACTGTAACTCCAGAGTTTGATTGACCTGTTTCCATAACCCAGTTACTCATCCATTCTATATCTCCTCTATTGCCCCCCCTGCGCTAGATATGAGATATAGCCTTCAGGTCCTTGATCCTCCTCATCGCTGGCACCGAAAGCCTCTGCATCTTCACCACGTCTGCTTGCAGAATCAAAGCCTGTGGCTCCATCCTCACAGATATACAGAGGTGAAAGAATCCACCATTGCGATTGACGTCGATTCTGGTTATTGCTACCTGCCTGCTCGCTGAAGAAGTCGAAGTTCGCGCGTCATCGCCGGGACGGTTCTGTCCTGTCCTGTCCTTAGAAACTGCAGTAAACAGGACTCGCCGCATCCCGTCCTTTACATATTGTCCAAAGTCTTTGTAAAGTGTACCAAATTTGTTAGGATCCACATGTCTCCTCAACTATCCTAGCAGCCTTTTGAAGCTTCTAAATTGCCTCTTCGTCTTCCCCAAAGGCAAAAGCAACTCCATACAAAATAGAAGCTATGTGCCAAGGGAACCCAAGCTCAATAAAATGTATGTCTTGTAGCTCCTTGCATAAATCAACCTTTTCCAATATATGCTCTAGCCACCTTTACGTTGCCAAAAGAGTGCTGATTTTTCCTGATGTACTTGCTTTCGATTCAATGCGGCATATCCTAACCAAATTCTGCTTTAAAGATGTATTCAATGCTCAATCACTCATGATTTTGAGGAGGCGCAAAGTTAGAACTAGTGCCATGCAATTACACAAACAATGTAACATACAAATTATGAATGCACTGAAAAGATTTGTGCCTAGCTTTGACTATAAGTGCCCGTGTGTCATACATAATGCAAACATAGTTCCTTAATTAGTTAGGATCCTTAACCTCACCTCTTATTACACAATTTTAAAAAAAAATTGCACTCCTTTCCACCCACCCAATTCTCACAAATTCTCAGAAAAAATATGGTCCTCATGATGTTGATATGAAGTAGACCACCCATCTCATAACTGAAGGAGTCCTTCACGCCCCTCAACTAACCCAACCTCCTTTCCCTCTCAACCTGAGGTTCCTAATTTCATGATGAATATCCCAATCCTCATATGTGCAAAGAAGAGTGCGTGTATGATGAATGTGCTCTCTCAAGTGCATGTGTATCTAAGATCTACTACGTATAGTTGCAGTGGGAATAATTTCATGCTAGTGCTCAATAATGGTGCAATAAGTGCATCAACCCAACTCATGGCATGTAAGTTATTGAAAAGATCAGGAGACAATCCTTGAGTGCAATGTATTTGCACAAGTGTAGCATGAAGTGCTCGTGAACCCATAATCCTTGTGATGTGCAAGGATTTCAACTAGGAAATATACCTGATTTAGGATTTCTAGTAGCTATAGACAAAGTTCAGCTCTAATCTGTCCAAGAAAACACCAATCTAGACCAAGATAATCAAGTTCTCAAGTACAACAAATCGAAAATGATAACAAAAACAATTCCTTTCTAGGAAAACACAAAAATTTTCACAAATAGTCACTCAAACAATCAAACATAAAACATCTTACCTACGAGATGCATTACTACGGGTTTTCAATTCACATGAAAATGCATGACAATGTGCCTTGAGACTACTGAACTCACTTACCTTGAGTCTTACACGTTCACTATCTCAAGTAGCACCTCCACTACTTTGAGTTGGCACCTTTCTAGTTACCTTGAGTGTTCACTTATCTTGAGTGGACTCTTGTCGTTCACCTCAAGTGCCTTGAGAGAGACTCACCATTGACCTCGAGTGTCTCTACCTTGAGTTATTCTTACCTTGGATTGGGCCTATCAAAAACGCGCGGTGGGAGTTTACACCTAAATCCACTGTGAGTTAAGCTCACCTACCTTCACTTACCTCAAGTTGGCCTCATAGCACTACTTGGAGTGTGCCACATGGTATCACCTTTGAATAAAACTTGTGCCACTACCTTTAGTTGAGCACAACTCACTTACCATGAGCTTGACTAATATTTATTTTGAGTTTCCATATACCTTGAAATCAATCCACAAATGTTATCACTTAAGTTCACTTACCTCAAATTGTGATCACCTCGAGTAGCACCTATCCCGAGCCATCACATCTTCACAATACCTTTAGTGGGGGAAACCTTATATCTTAAGTGGCATTTATAACTCTAATACCTTGATTTGACACTATCCTTGATGCTTATGCTTGTGTGCTCACTTACATTGAGTGAGGGTTAATACATTTACCATTTCATGTGGCATCTACTTTGAATGACACCTACCTTAGCACCACTTCAAGTTAGGACATTTTCTTACCCCGAGTTGTAACCACTTGCCTCAAGTTGTTGGTCCTTGTTGCTTACCTTGAGTGGGCACAGATTTGTACAAATCTACATGGAGTGGATCTTGTACCCATACCCCCAAAACATAAGTCTAGGTCCTAACACCATAATCCAAGTAGGCTTAGAGGACCTAGAGTAGGCGAGTCTTGAAGTTAGAGAAATAATCCATAGATACATCTACCTAAGAAGAGGCGAGAAAGAAAAGGAAACCAAGAATAGAGAACCAAACGTAGTTTGCATCGTATACCTTGAGGAGAAAATCCTCACCCCAACTAGATACACAATGAAATTTAGGGCTAATTGTGCACATCCAACTAACGAGAGTAACAAGTCAACATTTCCTAGCACCAAGAGTGTTGAAGGTCCCGCTATCCTAACCAAATACAAGGTAATAAGTGTCTTTCTTGAGGGAGAAAATTGCGACTTCCATCCCCTTGTCTACTCTTATAAATCTGATTAAAGCCCTAAGAACTAGTGAAGAGCTAATCACAATGCTTGAATCAAGCTCTAACATTGAAAACCTAGGATTTGACCACATGGAATTCCCACAATATATCTAGCAACTCATCACACAATATGGCTATCATATAAGAATAGAGCACAGAAGGAGACTAGTGAAAGAGATATGGGCAAACATAACAATAAAAAGAAGACTAGGTAGAGACCTCTTGTAGCATTTGGTTAGAAACATGAGTGCAAATGTATGATAATCTTGGAAAAGACATTGAGATAGAAAAAATCAAAAGAATAATGCGCCTAACAAGAGCACCTAAGAGTGAATAAGAAGGGGAGGATGTTGAATTACCACATATAAATCTTACACACTCAAACTCCTCATTAAGAGGCTACTCAATACAATGGTGGGAAAAAAAGCTAGTGCTACCCTAGTTGCTTCCATCTTGATAAGGCTAGGAGTGACGTAAGCTCCAAAGATCAGTTGAAAAACCCTATTGTCATCAAGAAACTTGACAAATATAGAGTTGGGGATGACCTGCATAATTTTTTTGAACAATTCAAACAAATTTATGAGGCTAACAACCTCAAATATGATGACAAAAGAACACAAGCCTTTGGAAGTCTTGGATGATTTTGAAATAAAATGATTAGCTTAAGGATTTGTTCATAAAAAACTCTCAGAAGCTAGACATGCAGATAACCTCATCATCAAGCTCATGGATGTAAGTCAAAAGGAAAGGAGGATATCCAAGATGATATAATTGACATAATCTTTATGAGATACAAAGACCCAATCAAAGGGCTATAGCCATGGTCTTCATAACTAGCATTAAGAATGATGAACTATATAAATCTCTAGCCAATAACTCTAGTCTAAGATGTGAAGGATTAACAAAGGTTTATAAAGAGGTCATTAGCATTGATGACCTATTGAAGGAGAGAAACAATAAAGCCATTGTACGTAATTTCGTAATAAGCAAACATGACACTATCCATGATGACTAAGAGAAGGGAAATGAAACAAACCTCTCCCAAGAGATGCCAATGCTTCTCATCCCAATGAAATTTCTGCCCCTTTCGAAGCAGCTGATAGAGAACATCTGCAATATGAGAAAAATGAGGAATCCAAATCATGTAAAATACACAAGCTCCCACAAATCTCCGCACCTCTGAAGTAGTCGAGCAATACTCTGCAATCCTGTTTATGGCATCCACCTTTGCAGGAGAAGGCTTTCTGCCATAATATCCAACCATATGCCCAACTATGATGACTTCATTAACAGCAAAGACAGATTTCAGCCCTGAAAGTGTCAAATTTACCTCCTCTAATCATGTCAAAATTTGCTCACAAGCATTCAAGTGATCAGCCACAAACTGTCTACATCCACGCAAATCAAGACTTTCATTCTTTTCTTCTTCTGCACAACCCTTAATAGGCACATCATCTAGAAAAGGCATGGTATACTGCGGAATATAGTCTCGAAGAACTCTATGCATAGCATTCATCATATGAGCAACTGAGTTTGTAGCACCTTGTGGCAAGGTACACATCCTCACAAGACCAATAGGTGTCCGCATAGTAGTAATATCCCTGCTTTCCAAGGCAAGCTGAAACTGATCATAACCTGAATACAAGTCACCTAGTGAATAGATGGCTCGTCCTGCAAAAGCCTCAGCAAATTCATCCACAACTGGACCTGTTCCCACATTCCTGATTGTCACTTTGTTCACGGGTTGCATATCCTGAATAAATCTCAAAGTACCATTCTTCTTTGGTACAGTAAACCACCTGTTAGAATAGGGTGCAGAAGAGGGTTCCAAAATCCCCATTTTAATCTTCTCATTCAGCAACTCTATCAGTTTTGGCAAGTGTGCTTTAGGCACAGGTATAGGGCGTATATTCCATGGTACATGAGGAACAGTGAAGATGACCATAGGTGCAACCAATTCGGGACTAATGCAGCCAATTTCATGTGGAAAGAAAGCAAATGCCTTACCATGACGTCCAAGCATCTCTCTAAAACATTCTTTTTCCACTGGAAGCAAAAAATCATCATTTCCAATCTTCAATTCTGCAAGAGTTTCAACTGTAAACTTATGTCCAATATTTGCAGGTTCCCTCAACATAGGCTGCTTCATAGCTTTTTCAATCTGTTCATCACTATCAGAAGGAAGCGGGCCTGCAACCGGCTTAACCTTCTTATCAACTGTTTTATATTTTGTGTCAACCTTGGCATCATTCAAGCACTCTTTCCTTTGCTGCAATTTCTGCAAATTTTCAGCATCTTTCATCTCTGTTGGCTGAAAAATTTCAGCCTTTAGCTCTATAGACTGCATGGGTGCAGCCTGAAACTCTGTATGCAGAAATTTTTCTGCATTCAACTCTGTTGGCTGAATGAATTCAGCCCTCGGCTCAATGGACTGCATAGACGCATCCTGAAACTCTGTATGCAGAAATTTTTCTGCATTCAACTCTGTTGGCTGAATGGATTCAGCCCTCTGCAATTCTATTAGCTGATCAAGATCAGCCATAAATTCAGTTTGCTGAGTTTTCTCAGCCTCTAACTCTGTTTGCAGCATAAAACCAGAAATTTCCTGAAACATATCCAAGGTTTGCACAGGTATGATCTTTGAACCCTTGCATACATCAGTTTTCAGCATTGCTCTCATCTCAAACAATGTATCTGCATAAGACATCCCTTCATACAATCCATCCACATGCTCTTCTGCTTGCAAAATACCTGCATTCTTCAACTCTTTCTCCTTACGACCAATGTACTGCCTGGCAGCTCTAGGCAAATCTGAAATTTTCTGATAACTTACTGAACTCTCTGAAGTAAACCCAACAAAGTTATTGGAGAAAGACTGGCTGCCAGGAGGCGAGATCTCCTCTTTCTCAGCTCTGTACCACTGGCGTCTCGCAAGACAGCGGTACCTAATGAAAATCCAACTCCTTCGCAGGTAGTGGTGCCTCACGCAAGGAGTCCCTGTTTCTCGGATGATTTACCCCAACAGTCATAAACTGAACAGCTCGCATACCATCTTTACTGCGTATCCGCGCATAAGCTGATCCGTCATCCATCACTTTTGTTTCCATTCTTGCTTCTGTAATGAAAGGCTGTCCAAGAATAATCGGATAAGAGCATGAATCCTGAACAAAGCAATGATAATCCTCTTCAACATTACCAATAGAAATTCTGATACTCGGACAAGCAGCATACATATCACCAGAAGTATTATTGGCGGCTCTCATGCGCCAGCCATGCTCTGCATCCATAGGCCACTTGCCACTCTCATAAACACCTCGAGCAATAAGATTAATTTCAGAACCATGATCAACTAAAGCAATCAAGGGAATTTGTTTCTCTCCAATCCTTACCACTGTCTCAGTGGTTGCTCTAGCCCAATGACTTCGTGAAAAATGGCTGCGAGGAATGAGAATAGGGGTCTCATCATCTTCATACTGCATAGGCTGCACTATTTTCTCCAAGTGCGGATTAACAGAAGCATTCTCAACCATGACTGCATCATCATGCTCTTCTCCAAGAGCTCCATGCCACAATCCCTGTAAAGCAGGTCCTTCCATCGCATGTCGTTTCCTCCGCAAAAGATCCTGCATCTGATCCTGTATTTCTCTTCTAGCAATCCCAAGAGCCTCTCCAACAGTAAAAGTGACTTCACTATTCAAAATTCTTTCATGAAAAATCTTACTCATATCCGTTTGCATATTAAGGTCTGACAAGAGCTTGAATCCTGGCTCTTTTCTTAGTTGCCTCTTTTCCTTCTGCTTGTCTTCCATTGGTTGATCGGAATCTGTTTGAGTTGGAGAATTTGACATAGGTGGAGCTGTAACAGGTGGTGAAACAAAGTCACCCCCTCTAGTCTTTTTGGAGGAGCTAGGACCCTCCTCATCTCTTCTTCTCTTTTCCTCAACCATGGCATCTAAACCCTGCGTTTTAGCAATATAAGCAAAAATAGAATACCTGTCAACAGGAGAATCCCATCCTGTTTCTCCTCGGATGCTAGAGCCCACACAAGTCATAGTAGAAGTTTGAACTTTCCCTCTTCTCGCTATCTCCAAGGCAGAAGACCATAAAGCAGAGTCTCCATCAGATTTCTGCTCAAGCTGGACTCCAAAAGCTGAAGCATCTCCTCTAACACTCACATAAGCTGATCGCGCAGCCATATCATCAACAAGCTTCTTCATACCTCCCTTACCAAAGTTCGTGTCAAGAGGAGCGCCAGTCTCTGTCAGCCATATCTTCCCATCTTGTCCCCAGAACACTACATTCTTCTTACGTGCTTCCTGAAAAGCATCACAATCTCTGCAATGTTGGTACTCTGTACTATCACACCAAATACATCGTCGCCCTTTCCTTTGACCAGCTGGAAAAGCAGTCACTGGAGCAGGTGCTACAGCAGGTACTGACATAAGTTGCTCCTTTAACTTACCAACTTCAGCTTTGACTGCTTCAATCGTCAAATCCGCCAAGCCTTTAATAACATCATCTACAGATAAGGGCACTGGAGCAGCAGGAACTGGTGGATTCATAACAGGAGGAGTAGGCTTAAGCAAAGAAGTAGCAGGGGTAGAAGAAGAAGTCTCCAAGGATTTTTCAGGAACTGATCCTGTATTTCGATGCAATCTTACTCTCCTGCGCTGCTTCTTGACAAAAGCATTCACAGCATCAATGACATGTCTCCACTCAGTCTTTAAACCTGAATCAGTAGCTTGATCTTCCAAAAGATCATCCAACTTTTCCTGTAAATTAGCATCTGCAGCTTGCAAAAATAACTCCACTTTCTACATCTCCAAAGCTTGCTGTTCAGTCCCATCCAGCTGATCATAACGGCTTTCAAACTCTCGCAGAAGAGCGGTAACAGAAAGTCCCTTATTAGGCATAGAAACCCATGCTAAAAAATTCCTGCGATTCATAAGACCTGTATCCTCCAGGAAATATTCATCTTTTAATGCCTTTTTAAATTCAGCCCAACCTGCATGTGCCTCTTGAATTTCTGCAATTCGACCTTCAAGAGCGCGCACCACGATCCGCAAGAAGTAGCGGCTCCAAACATCTTGAGAAACACAAAAAAACTTAATCTTTTCTTCATACAAATGCAGGTAAGTTGACACTTGCTGGCCATTAAACTGCTTCATCTCCTGTTGGACAGCTTTCAAGGCATCCATAGCATCACTGTCTCGTTTTGCATGAACTTGCTGCTGCATATACATGGTAAATGACTGAAACAGGTTCTTCATAACATTATCATCTGTCATCTCTTCTTGCGAGTCTCCCTTCTTGCTGATGACGCAGCACTTTCACGTCGGGTTCACCAGAAATGTCGTAGAGTTCACGCAAGGGCTGCAGAACACGGGGTTCAAGGTACAGCAAGAAATGAGGCTAACAAGAAGAACTCAAATATTGGATGTCAAGGATCACTATATTGCTTATCAAATGAGTTACAAGAAATTCATGTTCAGGATAATCCGAAGTATCACATAAACTGTTTACATTCAGGTTTTTGAAAACAGTTATGTCTTTAGCATATAGGCTTGCATTCAGAATTCAGCAAGTCTGTGTGGAGGAAGGATTCAGTTGTCTTTGTGATGTCAAAACTTAGAATCATCAGAACAAACAGCTATGTGTTTGTCATCATTCTCATCCTGTTTTATCATTGGCATAAGACCAATTTTTCTTGTTCGAAGGAAACATCCACTGATGAATACACCATTCAATCAACCTTGATGTTTGTTATCTACAGCTACAGTAGCCCTCCAGGCATACAAAGAACAGAAAATGTAGCCTTCGCATCATAGCCAGTGCCATCTTCAGTCTCTATTAAACCTAGCTGTCTGAGCTGCATATACAGAACCACCACACAGCAACTCACAAAAGCAAAATACTTCAGCCTCTTCTACCTCCAATAGAATAATCATACACACCAACCACTCAAAGATATACATAGCCAATCTTGTGATCTGCACCAACTGAAAATACAGATTTTGACAAAGATATTCTTAAGATGAGCAAAATGATGAGCACTGTTTACCAGATCTAGCCCACACTCTTATAAGCATTGACTTCAACTTGGAAGATAGCCATTATGAAAAACAACGGGAAACCTCTGTTGGTCAGCAACCGATCCAGGCCGCCCGAACAAAATAGGGGAAGCTAGCTGAGGAGGTAGGGGAAGAGTCTGTGCTTGCGTTATGGTTATTTCAGTCTGGCTTATGTGATCCAACTCATTCTTCAAGTAGTTGAGAACATCCTGGGTAGACGAAGTAAGGCCAAACTATTGATGTTGTTTCTGAATCCACTCGGACAGCTTCTCTAGGGAGTGTCGCTGGCCAACCTGGAAGGCGATCTTGTGCTGGTTCTGAGCCTGTGTGTAAAGTTGGGATACAGCGTTTTGCAGCCGTGCAGAAGGAATTAGGTGACTATCCAAGAGCTCCAGGATGTTGCAGCAGATTTTGCTCAGCTCGGCCTCCACCTTGGCTACTCCAACGATGGCAAATTCGGACGCAGCTATAGGGCTGGAGGGAGCTCGAGCAGCTGCCAAACGAGTCGCGGCCTGTACACAAGCATGGCGGATCCGCCGAGCTGCAATGGGAATCAGCAGTTGGTCGAGTGTGAGAGGACGGAGGAGGTACCAATCTCTCTAGACGAAGGAGCACGGAAGGAGAGAGATGAAATTGTCGTTGATCGGTAGTTTCTGGCGCTTGTCAGTGTCTTTCGCTGTCCTTTTACACACAAAAACTGCTGACAACTGAATAGCTGGCAGCCCTACCTTCTGGCTAAGAAGTGCCTGGAATCTCTTGAAAGTAAGGACAGAATGCACACCTATTAGCCCTTGTCGTGATCTCATTCACCATCATTAAAAATCACTGGATAAGGAGTAGCAAAGCTTTCCATGGCCATCGTGTTAAAAATCCGCTAGCTTGCTGCTCGTAGTGACAGGATGACTTCACAGAGAGCCAGAAACTCTAATCATCGGTATCTGAGATGGACGATCAGCGATCAAGTCTGGCTGGAATAGGCGACAGGAATCCGAACAGCGACTATGTGAATCGCAAGACAGGGATGGCGACAAGGAAGCTCGAAGAGGACACAGGCGATGCAGAAGAGAGAGGTTAAGCACTAGAACTGTAGAAGGAGGAGGTCCCAGAAACCGTGCCGGCCATCGACTTTTGAGAGAGATGGCTCATCAAGGCTGGAAAACAGACTGACGAACCCATTGAGAGCCAAAAATGCCATCGTTCCGCGAGGTGCAGCTCCCCCAAAGTTCCTCCTTTTTCCTCTGTTTCTGCAGCAGTTGCCGACGCTTCCCCAAAACAACCCCAGAGAGCGAAAAGGAAGGGTCCCCCCCATTCCAATTCAGGCGCAGCCCGCCATTTTGCCTTTTTCAAAAATATCCTCCTCCCAGAATAGACTAGCTTTATTTTCATTAGAACTTCTTGCCTTTTGGATCACTAGAGAACATGTGCTTCACACGTCTTTAGGTGTTAGTAAAGATTAGGGTGATGACAATACATATCATCTCATTATTCCACATATCTCAGTCCAGAGAATTTTCATAGCTTAGACTTGCTTGGGGCTGTGCAGAGGGCAGTACCAGGAACACAGCCTCCTAGAACAATAATAGAGATGCATCACCATGATAAATCACCAATACAACCCAGCCCTCTTTTACA
Organism: Lygodium microphyllum; assembly: GCF_053477565.2. Classification (NCBI taxonomy): domain Eukaryota; kingdom Viridiplantae; phylum Streptophyta; class Polypodiopsida; order Schizaeales; family Lygodiaceae; genus Lygodium; species Lygodium microphyllum. The sequence goes on from NC_141135.1 coordinate 84,021,436, forward strand.
GTGTCAATGAGCTTGCATACACCATGACCTTTGCCTCAGCTCTTGCCTATGTCGTACACAATAAAAAATAGCCAACAAAAATGGAGGTGTTCACGGCTCAGATGCGCAGTAACACGACAACGTACTACGTCGAAGTTTAGATCACACCTCCTCTCGATCTTGCCTAGCTTGGTGGTACCTAGGAAGCCACGTCTCCATAGAGGCATGGTGCAACATACAAAAGCAATTCACTTGCTCCTCCATTGCAGCATCCATTCTTTTTTCTATTCCATTTCCAACCACCACATCTCCGGTCAGTCTATCATCATCCTTCAATGACCATAGCATACTGTTGTTTGAATCCACCATTGGTAGCCATTGTGAAATATGCAATAGCGCCTCAGACACCAACCAACCTTCAGCCATTCTACCTTCTGGCCGAGCTCGTTGCCGCACAAAGCCTTTCAGGGTTTTCATGAAGCCCTCCAAGAAGAACATCCATCGCGTATGGACAAGTCGAGCAATCTCCACTTCATCTACAAGATGCACAAAAAGGTGGATTTGTATTGTGAGCATGTTGGTATGCAAGTATTTCTCAAAGAGACAGACCGTCTCCACTGCTCCTCGCCTCGCGGATTCAATAGAGGACGTCTTAATCTCCTTCTATGAGATCCATTGCACTAAAGTCGACAACCTGTAAATCACCTTGGAGTAAGGCATCTTGCGATCGTGATCGGTAGTACAAAATGCCATAAACGAGAAAGCATTATGAACAACGACTACACTCCAAATAGCAAAATATGCAGGCCACTTACAATCCATTCGTAGTACAAACATGACATATCCTAGAACACATTATACCCGTTGGAGTGCGAATAGAATTGATTATTTGCTTCACAATGTGCTCTTCTTTAGTGGACAAAACCCAAGGAGTGTGAGGTAGCTGCAAGTGACTATCATCACTCGACTGCAGCCAAAGCGCCTCCATCTTACCTATCTCCTTCAAATCCATTCATGCCCCTACAGTGTCTCTCTTTCTTGTGATGTGGTCCCATAGCAAGCTGCCCATGTTCTTGAAAATATGCATGGGATCCAACAAGTCGTTGATCTTAAGTGGGTCTAATATGGCAACTTTTAGAAAATTGAGAACCGTCGCATTCCATTTGGATATGACTCCGTTGTCGTATTGCTGCGCACTCGAGGTGTGAAAACCACCCAAAAGTTGTGCATGAGATTTGTTACTTTGTACATACTTTGACGTAGACGTTGTGCTTTGCTTTGCTTGAACATTTTTCTTTCAGTTGGTTCATGTTCAATTTTACAGAAGAAATAAGCGTAAGTTCCTTAAGAGGTGAACTGTTCTTTCTCACAACTGAGAATGGAACGGTGGATATCTTGTCTATCCATCTCTTTCTACATTACACACACTTGATGCTCACACAGTAGGTTGTTATTGTTTTGCCATTGATCCGACTGGGAGGTGCTTTGCAATGGGGAATGCAGATGCCCTTGTGAAATGCTTTGTGTTCGTACTTTTACCAAGCTTGAAGTAAAGCAAAAGACCTAGAGTTGAAGGGACATGCAATGTGAAGAGGAAAAGATGCTGCTTTCCTGTGTATGTAAGAGAGGAAAGTGTGGCTAAATAAGTGGGTTTTTTTTGGTTTATGACGCAGGTAAAAGAGGGGAATTTTAAAAAGCTAAAGAGGGCGGGACAGAAAAAGAGGAAAAAAGACTAATCTAGGAAAAAGAGGATAGAGTATTGGGAAGGAAGGCGTAGAGGACAAGTGAGGAGGAACAGAGCATGGAAGAGGAGAGGAAAAAGTTGTCCACTGGGTGTTCTTCGGAAGGTTTTTGAGTCTCGATCGAATGCCTGAAGAAGAAGGAATGCAATGCTGGAACAAAATGGGGGATTTTTCCATGATTATGGATCTTGCATACGATTTTTGAAGGAGAAGTTCAGAGAGGCGAAAAGAAGAACGATGAAGGTTGCTGTTGGGGAAATCCATACTGGAGGATAATCAGGCTCAAGCGGAGACAGAATTGACTTTTGGAGAGGAAAAGCATTGATTGGAGTCGAGGGAGTCGAGGAGCTCTGCAACTGCGGAATTGTGGGCTTGGACTGAAGTGAGAGAGAGGATTGGAGGGGGAAGCTAAAGAAGTTAGCTGAAGGGGCGCGTCCATGAGCTCTGCTTCATCTCCCGCGACCACGACTTCCTCTCGGCCTTCACGTGGCGCCAGGTCATTGGCTTCTTTGAGAGCAGGGGCTTCCCCTCCGGCACTGATGCCCTGCACCCTGTCCTAGTCGACGGAAGATCTACTCCCCGAACAGATAGACAAGAGAACACTGTTCCAGCTTCTCCCAATATAAAGCGGTCTGCTGTGGAAGAAGCTGATGCCTCTACATGTATTAGAAACAAGCGTATGAGACAAGAGAACCCTGCAGCTTCTTCCAGGAAACTAAAGAGAGAACGACATGAAGACAATTTCAAGCCTTGTATTGGGAGCAAGCGGATCAGATCTAATGACCTACAATTGAGATTAATACATGGCGAGTGTTTCGACAAGGAGGGAGACAAACATTTTACCGGTTCAAAGAGGCATATAGCTGGTGATGATATTTGTCCCATGAAATACTGGAAAAAAGAATCAAGGAAATAAAGGTTTGATTCAGTTTCATGACGATTCTTGTGAAATCTGAAGATGAAAGTTAGTGCAGATTAATGCTTCTGGTCCCGATGGTGCCGACCTTAGGAGTTCTGGTTGCACCTAAATGGACAGGCAGATTGAAGTGAGATTTTAGAGAAGGGACTTCGTTCATCTCTATATAAGTTGTTGCTCACCATACAACTGCTGCTTTCATTCGTGTAGTTGGATCGGAATTTGTCCAGAAGTATTTGGGTGAGGGTCCTCGAATGGTCAGAGATGTGTTCCGTCTTGCCAAAGAAAACACGACAGGTTCAAATTACTACGTACGTATCCTCAGCACCATCGACAGAGAGCTGCTAAAGCCATCCTGGTTCACGCGAACGCTGCCTGAAGCGCTATGAATGCAACCATGGACAACTATAATTACACACTCTGAACAGCGCACTAATGTACCAACCCGCCATCATTTCCAGCATGTCAATCTATAGTAATGTGACAAACCACTTTTCTCTCTTTAACAAAGACAGAGAGACAGGGAACAATCGAATAATCTGAGTATAGAAAGTTTACATTAACATTTATTCAATGGGACATTGACAGAAATTCATTGAGCCAATGCATCAAGCATATCCATCAGTAACAAGTGGATTAATCGAGCCTAATCTGGTCATCAGACATATACAATCAATCATGGAGTGATGGAGCATGGCAGCAGATTGCGCTTCAATAACTGTCCTCGTTACAAGCACAGGGAAATCATTTCCACATGAACTATTTGCTCTTTCTGAAAGCTGAAGTTGCATTCAGCCTGGTCACATACCCTTTTTCTCTGCTTATGCTGCTATGATTGGGCTGCTGCTGGTTGCAGTACATGGGCTTTCAAAGTTCTGAACTTAGCACTGATGAAGGTGCTTAAGACATAGTAATAACTATGAATGGGAAGAGATCAAAGACTACAGTAAAAGCACTATAGAGTTTGACAATCTGAGTTGTAGTAAACAGAGAGATAGAGCTTTCATTGCATGTCCAGGCCAGAGCAATCTTGCTGTGAGAAAAGACAGATCTTCAACAACTGTGGATTTGAACTTAGACAATAATTAACTGCCTGAATTAAAAGTTCATGTTGTCACAACAGAGCTTTACTAATATTGACCTTCTATCCTAAAATTATTCAAAGTCCTCTGTGGTTGCGACATTGCTTTCACAAACCCTTCGACATCTTTGGTGAACCCGACATGAAAGCGTCGCAGAAATTTCAGGATGGGAGATACTTCAACCTCTATTTCAGCTTCTTCTACAACTCCAGCTGCATCTACTTCAGCTCCATCAATGACTGCTGCGTCAAGTACTTCAACGGAGGATCTAAAACAGATTTTGCAGAATATGTCCATGTATATGCAGCTCCAAAATCAGCAAACACAATTGTATATGCAGCAGCAACAACAATTGCATCAACAGTAGTTGTCTCAGCAAAGGCAACTCTATTCGGAGCAGGAGAATGCAAACAGCGCGACTAAGGCTATTGAAGCAGTTGAGAGTGAGAAGAAGCTATTTGATGGGCGTAATGTTTCAGCATATTTGAAGACATATGAGATCAAGATGGGGTTTTTTGGAGTTCCTGCTGGACTTATGAGTAAGTACTTCCTTCGTCTTGTCACACCTGCTTTGAGGACGAAAGTGACTGATCTTTTTATTCAAAATACAGATTGGCAAGATTTTAAGAAGGCCTTGAAAGAAGAATACTTCCTTGAGGACTTTGGTATGGCTACTCGGCGGTCATTCCGAGAGTGGGTCTACATGCCAAACAAAGGTCTTGCTGCTTCAGAGTTGATTCGAGAATTCGAAGAGAGGTATAGTCAGCTTGATGCTATTGAACAAAGAGCATTAGATGTTGAAAAAGTTGAGCTTTTCTTGCAAGTTGCAGATCCTGCTCTTCAAGAAGAATTGGGTGAGCTTCTTGAAGATCGCACGAAGCCTATGGGTCTTAAAACTGATTGGCAGGATGCTCAGGATGCAGTCTCAACTTTGTTCAAGAGGAGGATATGGAAGACTCGCCTACAGAATGGTTCCATGACACCTACACCATCATCTGCTCCTATGCCTACTTCTATCCCTGTTATTTCTTCTCCTCCTCAGCCAGTTTCTTGGCCTATGCCAGTGCCTACTGTTTCCACTCCACCTATTCCTCCTGTTCCACGACCGATGCCTACACCTTCTGCTCCAAAACCATCCGCTCCATCGGTACCTACTTCTCTTGATGACATAATCAAAGGCATCACAGATTTGACACTTGAGTCAGTCAAAGCAGAGTTAGTGGGAAAGTTGAAGGAGCAGTTTCCTTCAACTGTGCCTACTACTTCTTCTAGTGCTCCTACTGCACCTAGGAGTGCTCCTAGTGCACCTAGGAGAGATCGGAGATGTATTTGGTGTGATAGTACGGAGCATCAGCATTGCAGGGATTGTGACTCTTTCCAGGATGCAAGGAGGCAGAATTTGGTATATTGGGGGCAAGATGGTAAGATTTGGTTGACTGAGACAGGAGCTCCACTTGCTACCAACTTTGGTAAAGGTGGAATGAAGAAGTTAGTGGAGGACATGGCTGCGCGTACTTCTTATGTGACAGCTAGAGGTGATGCTTCTGCATATGGAGTACAGATTGAGAAGGGATCGGATACTCAGTCCGCACTATGGACTTATGCTATGGAGACTGCAAACAAGGGAAAAATTCAGCAAACTGTTTTGACTAGTGCAGGCTCTAGCATCAGATCAGAGACAGGTTGGGACTCGCCTGTTGACAGGTACTCTATTTATGCTTATTTGGCTAAATCTCATGGTGCAGATGTATTTGTTGAGGAGAAGCGTAAGAGGGATGAAGAAAATCCAAGTGCAGCTAAGAAGACTAGAGGGGGTGAGTTTGTTACTCCACCTACTGCAGGACTGTCTTCAAGACCAGGGCCAGATCGACAGATGGAGGATGCTCAAAAGAGAGAAAAGAGGCAAGAGCCTAGAGAGAGAAAGCAGCCAGGATTCAGATTGATGTCCGATATTGAGACATCTACAGACATGAAGAAAATCTTTAATGATAAGATACTTGGCAGTGAGGTGACTTTCACTATTTCTGAGATTTTGGGCATCTCAAAAAGAGAGTTTCAGGATCAGTTTCAGGAGGTCCTGAAGAGGAAAAGACATGCACTAGCTACCATTGATACACAGGGAGTTTTGATTGGAGAGTTGGATGAGGATGATGATGAGGTTATGGTTGATAATGCTTCTGTTTTGCCGCAGGTAGAGAAGAGGGTTCAGCCTATGCATTATGCTGAAATTGATGAGCCTATTTTGATACCACATAGTCACTTTTCGCGGAGCCATTGGGCTAGGGCAACTACAGAGACGATGGTAAAGGTTGGAGAAAAACAGGTGCCCTATGTTGCATTGGTTGATCATGGTTCAGAGATTAATCTCATAGTTCATGGAGTTTATGAGAGTAACAGATGGCCTATGGATGTAGAGCATGGGTGGCGTATGAGAGCCGCCAATAACACTGCAGGTGATTTATATGCTGCTTGTCCTAGTGTCAGGGTTTCTATTGGTGATGTAGAGGAGGATTTTCATTTCTTTGTGTAGGATTCATGCTCGTATCCCATAATTCTTGGACAGCCATTCATTACAGAGATGCGCATGGAAACAAAGGTCATGGATGATGGATCTGCTTATGCACAGATTCGCAGTAAAGATGGTATGAGAGCAGTTCAGTTTATGACTGTATGTGTGAACCATGTTAGAAATAGGGATACTCTCAGAGATGCACCCTTACCCACTGTGAGGGATTCGGGTTTTCATTAGGTACCGCCGTTTCGCGAGACGACGGTGGTACAGAGGAGAGGAGATTGGAGTTCTCGCCTCCTGGCAGCAGCAGTGTTTTCTCCTCCGGTTATGTTGGGATTTCAGCAAACAGTTCGATGAGCTATCAGAAGACTTCTAGGTTGCCTAGAGCTGCCAGGCAGTATATATGCAGGAAGGAGAAAAATTTGAAAAATGCAGGAATTTTGGAGGATGATGAGCACATAGATGGGATGTATGACAGTGTGATTTGTGCAGATACGATGACAGAGATGGGAGATATGCTGAAAACTGATATGCTGAATTGTCATGGTAATGTATTAGTGCAATCCCTGGACATGTTTCATGAAATTGCAGATTTTGTGTCACAGATTGAGTCAGAGGCTGAGGAAACTCAGCAAAGAGTGTTGAGTGCTGAAGAAATTCAGCAAACAGAGTTTCCAGCTGGTTATGATCAGCTTTCAGAGAGACAGAGGGCTGAAAATTTTCAGCCAACAGAGTTTACTGCTGAAATATTTCAGCATTCAGAGTTTGAGGATGTTTCTATGCAGTCCATAGAGCAGAGGGTTGAGAATATTCAGCCATTGGAGTGCAGAATTGCTGATTTACAGCAAGGTTTATGTAATGTAGAAGAGCATAATGAAGCCAGGGTTGACACGAAATACAAAACTGTGGATAAGAAGGTGAAGCCCGTTGTTGTACCGCTTCCATCTGACAGTGATCAGCAAATAGAGAGGGCTGCTAAACAGCAAATTTTGAGGAATTCGGAGCATATTGGTCATAAATTTTCAGCAGAGACACTTGCTGAATTGAAAATTGGAAATGGTGATTTCTTGTTACCCATAGAGAAGCAATGCTTTCAGGATATGCTTGAGCGTCATGGAAGGGGATTTACTTTTTTGCCACATGAAATTGGATGTGTGAATCCTGATATTGTTGCTCCTATGGTCATTTTTACTATTCCCCATATCCCATGGAATCTCTGACCTATTCCAGTGCCTAAGGCACACTTGCCAAAGCTGATTGATTTATTGAATGAGAAAATCAGGATGGGAATCCTTGAGCCTTCATCTGCACCATACTCAAACAGGTGGTTTACAGTTCCAAAGAAGAATGGTACTCTTCGATTTATTCAGGATATGCAGCCAGTGAACAGAGTTACTATCAGGAATGTTGGTATAGGTCCAGTTGTGGATGAGTTTGCAGAGGCATTTGCTGGACGTGCCATCTATTCTTTGGGTGATTTGTATTCAGGATATGATCAGTTTCAGCTGGCTTTGGAAAGCAGGGACATAACCACCATGAGAACTCCTATTGGGCTTGTCAGGATGTGTACCTTGCCTCAAGGTGCCACTAATTCTGTTGCGCATATGATGAATGCCATGCATAAGGTCCTTCGTGATTACATACCTCAGCTTACTATGCCTTTCTTGGATGATGTGCCCATTAAGGGGTGTGCAGAAGAAGAGAAGAATGAGAGCCTAAATTAGCAGGGATGTAGATACTTTGTGGCTGATCATATTTCAGCATGTGAGAAGATTTTGGCTAGGTTAGAAGAAGTGAACTTGACATTTTCAGGGCAAAAATCTGTTTTTGGAGTGAATGAGGTTGTTATTGTTGGGCATATGTGTGGATATTATGGCAGGAAACCCTCACCTGATAAGGTGAATGCTATAGGCAAGATTGCAGAATATTGTTCTACCACTTCAGAGGTACGGAGATTCATTGGTGCTTGTGTGTTTTATATGATTTGGATACCTCATTTTTCACACATTGCAGATTGTTTGTATCAGCTGCTTCGAAAGGGGCAGAAATTCTATTGGGATGAGAGTCACACTAAAGCCATGCAGAAATTGAAGAAGTTATTGCAGAATGCTCCTACTCTTAGGAAAGCGGATTATAATTGTGATAGGCCTATTGTATTGACAGTTGACACTAGTCCAATTGGCATAGGTTGGGCTGTGGGTCAAGATGATGCAGATGGAAATAGGTATGCTATTCGGTTTGGGGCGAAAGTCCTAAACGAGAGACAGAGGAGATATCCGCAAATCAAGAGGGAGTTATTGGGGATTGTCACGGCTCTCAAATGTGACAAGGAGTACTTTATTGGAGCTTCAGTTGTGGTAGAGACAGATTGTTTGCCATTGATTGGTATGATCACGAGTTGCTCTACTCCCGATATAGCTATGTTGAGATGGATTGCATACATCAAGTCATTAAATCCGGAATTTAAACACATAGCAGGGAATGATAATCCAGTGGCAGATATGTTGTCTAGAGCCAGATATGATGATGAGGAGACTCTACTTGCAGAAGAGGATGATGCAGAAATTTCAGCCACTATGGTTGATCATGTTTGTCATGTCTATGATATTGTGGCTTTCACAGAAGAGCTCTATGTTGGAGATTGGTTGCAGATTGGCAGGTACCTTAGTACACTAAGCAAAAGAGATGAATGGACAGATGAAGAGTTCAAGAAGATCAGAAGGAAAGCTTATGGTTATTTTCTCAAGGACGGATTTCTTTGGAAGCATCCGAAGAAAAGAGGCGGATTACCTTTGCGGGTTGTCTGCGTTAGAGAGACACAGTTACAGGTGATGAGGGAGTTTCATGAGAGTCCTTGGGCTGGTCATAGAGGAGGATGGGCTACTTATGAGAAAATCAAGGAGAAATATTGGTGGAAAGGCATGTATAGAGATGTTTCTCACTTTGTTGAGACTTGCAGAGACTGCTAGAGGTATTCAGTAGTGCGTCATAGAGATGAGCTTCATTCGACTTATCCGCTATGCATTCATTATAAGTGGGTAGTTGATTTGGTTACCATGCCTATGGGTCTATGGCAGATGAGATACATTGTTTTGGCTAGAGAGGATCTTACTAATCATGTTGAGGGCAGATCTTTGAGAACAAAGACCACTAGTGCAGTGTGTAAGTTCTTATTGGAGGAAATTTTCTGCAGGTATGGTTGTGTGGGTAAGATCACTGCGGATCGTGGTGAGTTGGATGCAGATGAAGCTAGGGAGTTTTTCTCTCAGCTAGGAATCAAGTTGGCTCTAACCACAGCATACAATCCAGAGGGAAACGGAAAGAGTGAAAGAGGGCATCCGCCGATAGTGAAAGCATTAGCCAAAGCATGCAGAGGACGGATTGGAGAATGGCCGAGACTTCTACCATTTGCTTTGTGGGCTGATCGTACGACTCATAGTGTTACCACAGGATATATGCCTGCAGAGTTGATGTATGGTCAGAAACCTGTTATGCCGATTGAGACTTGTGCTTTGACTTGGTCAGTTTTACCTTGGCAGGAGGATTTGACCAGAGAGGAGCTCTTAGCTCTTCGGATTCGACAGTTGGAGAGGAGACCTGAGGATATTCAGCTAGCTATTGACAGGTTGAAAGTTGCTAGACTAAGGAACAAGGACAGGTTTGATAACAGGCATCGCTTGCGGCCTAGAGCAATAGAAGAGGGAGATTGGGTATTGGTCTTTGATAGCAGCCTTGAAAATCAGCATACTACACTTCGGAAGATGGTGAAAAGATGGTTTGGGCCATACATAGTCAGACATGTCTTTGATAATGCAACATATGAGCTGACAGAATTGGATGGAACAGTGCTTAGAGTGCCTATTGCTGGAAAAATAATCAAGATTTTCAAGAAAAGAGATGATGAGGATTATGCATTGGAAGAATTTTCAAGAGAAGAGCAACGACAAAAAACTCCAATGGAAGAGACAGATGATATGACAGATAATCTTGTTGATCTACCGGAAATGCATAATGAAGAGATTGATCTGTTTGTGGATCTTGATGATAATGATCATGGGTAGTTGGCCCATCCCGAGGATGTGCAGGATTAGAGGGGGTGGATGTCATATTGCTGCGCATTCGAGGTGTGAAAACCACCCAAAAGTTGTGCATGAGATTTGTTACTTTGTACATACTTTGACGTAGACGTTGTGCTTTGCTTTGCTTGAACATTTTTCTTTCAGTTGGTTCATGTTCAATTTTACAGAAGAAACAAGCGTAAGTTCCTTAAGAGGTGAACTGTTCTTTCTCACAACTGAGAATGGAACGGTGGATATCTTGTCTATCCATCTCTTTCTACATTACACACACTTGATGCTCACACAGCAGGTTGTTATTGTTTTGCCATTGATCCGACTGGGAGGTGCTTTGCAATGGGGAATGCAGATGCCCTTGTGAAATGCTTTGTGTTCGTACTTTTACCAAGCTTGAAGTAAAGCAAAAGACCTAGAGTTGAAGGGACATGCAACGTGAAGAGGAAAAGATGCTGCTTTCCTGTGTATGTAAGAGAGGAAAGTGTGGCTAAATAAGTGGGTTTTTTCTAGTTTATGATGCAGGTAAAAGAGGGGAATTTTAAAAAGCTAAAGAGGGCGGGACAGAAAAAGAGGAAAAAAGACTAATCTAGGAAAAAGAGGATAGAGTATTGGGAAGGAAGGCGTAGAGGACAAGTGAGGAGGAACAGAGCATGGAAGAGGAGAGGAAAAAGTTGTCCACTGGGTGTTCTTCGGAAGGTTTTTGAGTCTCGATCGAATGCCTGAAGAAGAAGGAATGCAATGCTGGAACAAAATGGGGGATTTTTCCATGATTATGGATCTTGCATACGATTTTTGAAGGAGAAGTTCAGAGAGGCGAAAAGAAGAACGATGAAGGTTGCTGTTGGGGAAATCCATACTGGAGGATAATCAGGCTCAAGCGGAGACAGAACTGACTTTTGGAGAGGAAAAGCATTGATTGGAGTCGAGGGAGTCGAGGAGCTCTGCAACTGCGGAATTGTGGGCTTGGACTGAAGTGAGAGAGAGGATTGGAGGGGGAAGCTAAAGAAGTTAGCTCAAGGGGCGCGTCCATGAGCTCTGTTTCATCTCCCGCGACCACGACTTCCTCTCGGCCTTCACGTGGCGCCAGGTCATTGGCTTCTTTGAGAGCAGGGGCTTCCCCTCCGGCACTGATGCCCTGCACCCTGTCCTAGTCGACGGCAGATCTACTCCCCGAACAGATAGACAAGAGAACACTGTTCCAGCTTCTCCCAATATAAAGCGGTCTGCTGTGGAAGAAGCTGATGCCTCTACATGTATTAGAAACAAGCGTATGAGACAAGAGAACCCTGCAGCTTCTTCCAGGAAACTAAAGAGAGAACGACATGAAGACAATTTCAAGCCTTGTATTGGGAGCAAGCGGATCAGATCTAATGACCTACAATTGAGATTAATACATGGTGAGTGTTTCGACAAGGAGGGAGACAAACATTTTACCGGTTCAAAGAGGCATATAGCTGGTGATGATATTTGTCCCATGAAATACTGGAAAAAGGAATCAAGGAAATCAAGGTTTGATTCAGTTTCATGACGATTCTTGTGAAATCTGAAGATGAAAGTTAGTGCAGATTAATGCTTCTGGTCCCGATGGTGCCGACCTTAGGAGTTCTGGTTGCACCTAAATGGACAGGCAGATTGAAGTGAGATTTTAGAGAAGGGACTCCGTTCATCTCTGTATAAGTTGTTGCTCACCATACAACTGCTGCTTTCATTCGTGTAGTTGGATCGGAATTTGTCCAGAAGTATTTGGGTGAGGGTCCTCGAATGGTGAGAGATGTGTTCCGTCTTGCCAAAGAAAACACGACAGGTTCAAATTACTACGTGCGTATCCTCAGCACCATCGACAGAGAGCTGCTAAAGCCATCCTGGTTCACGCGAACGCTGCCTGAAGCGCTATGAATGCAACCATGGACAACTATAATTACACACTCTGAACAGCGCACTAATGTACCAACCCGCCATCATTTCCAGCATGTCAATCTATAGTAATGTGACAAACCACTTTTCTCTCTTTAACAAAGACAGAGAGACAGAGAACAATCGAATAATCTGAGTATAGAAAGTTTACATTAACATTTATTCAATGGGACATTGACAGAAATTCATTGAGCCAATGCATCAAGCATATCCATCAGTAACAAGTGGATTAATCGAGCCTGTGCTGGTCTTCAGACATATACAATCAATCATGGAGTGATGGAGCATGGCAGCAGATTGCGCTTCAATAACTGTCCTCGTTACAAGCACAGGGAAATCATTTCCACATGAACTATTTGCTCTTTCTGAAAGCTGAAGTTGCATTCAGCCTGGTCACATACCCTTTTTCTCTGCTTATGCTGCTATGATTGGGCTGCTACTGGTTGCAGTACATGGGCTTTCAAAGTTCTGAACTTAGCACTGATGAAGGTGCTTAAGAGATAGTAATAACTATGAATGGGAAGAGATCAAAGACTATAGTAAAAGCACTATAGAGTTTGACAATCTGACTTGTAGTAAACAGAGAGATAGAGCTTTCATTGCATGTCCAGGCCAGAGCAATCTTGCTGTGAGAAAAGACGGATCTTCAACAACTGTGGATTTGAACTTAGACAATAATTAACTGCCTGAATTAAAAGTTCATGTTGTCACAACAGAGCTTTACTAATATTGACCTTCTATCCTGAAATTATTCAAAGTCCTCTGTGGTTGCGACATTGCTTTCACAAACCCTTCGACACCGTGTGGACCATTTTCAACTTGTATCAACTTTGGGCATTCATACGTGTTAGAGGTCATCCAAGAAAACCTTCCCTGAGTTCATGACCCTCTGGTAAGAAAGCGGCGTGTCCTTGATATACCATATTCTTCATGGTTTGTGACCTTTGGGAGTCTAACTGTGGCCCCGTACAATGGACATGCATGATAACTTGAGATAACCAGACTTGTCCCAACACCTCTATCCAATGAATAAAACTTGAACGAGCTATGATAGATATTAATAGTGAGAACGGAAGCCTACTTGCCTGAGCACTCTCCGAATCCCAGAAAGTCATGCATCGTCCACATGAGAATGGTTTGAATATTGGCGGACTATCGACCATTGCGCTTGCTCATATCTTGCATGGTGACCCCCTCCTCCCATAAAATCTTAAGCTCATCGACTAATGGATGAAGATACACTTCCATATTTTTGACTTTGTAGTGGCTGGGAACGAGTAAGCTAAGGATGAGATATCCTTTCTTCGTAGAAAGCCATGGAGGGATACTGTAGTTGACAAGGACTATAGGCCACACACTGTAAGAAGTTGAGCGCAGACCGAATGGGTTCACGCCATCCATAGTAAGACCGAGTCGAAGCTTCCTTGGCTCTCGGGAAAAGCTTGGGAAGGTAGAGTCAATGTGGCTCCATGCACGTGAATCTACTGATATTCATTGAACTCCATCTGTGGACCTATTCTGCGCATACCACGTTGTCAAGCTCGCCATGCCAAACGTACAAAACATGTGGTTTATGCGAGGGATAAGCGGAAAGTGTCTAATAACTTTTTGAGGGATGGTTTGCCCTTGCAAGTCTTGTCAATACCTGTGAGCACTACACTTTGGAAAGTGTCTAAGAACTTTTTGAGGGATGGTTTGCCCTTGCAAGTCTTATCGATACTTGTAAGTGGAAAATGTCTAAGAACTTTTTGAGGGATGGTTTGCCCTTGCAAGTCTTGTCGATGCCTGTGAGCACCATACTTTGGAAATGTCTCCATAGTCTCGTATTCTCCTCGAAACAGTATGCAATCGTTGATACATGCATGGATGTTGTTGTAGTCCATGCCAAGCTTTCGTAAAACATGTCGTGCATCATCACGAGACTCAGGCATGGTATTTGCAAGTGGTAATATATGATACTTCAGTAACCTGAAAAAGAATCATAAAACACCTTGAAAAAATACAAATGTTTTTAATGATAGTGTCGAAAAGAAATCAACGAAGCGTACGTACAAGGTACCTAAACAAGTCGGCCACACTTGCATTGCTCCATCTGTATTTTGCTTGCACACTTAAGAGTGCAAGCAGTGTCTTCAGGCGAGATACTTGGCACCCATCATATAATGGTATGGATGCTTCCTCTCTAAGAGGATCAGAAGTCTCGACATCCATGGATATCAATGCATCGATCATTGCCTCCTTCTCAGGCTCCAACATTGTAGGTAAGTCTGGAAGGCTGTCTGTCTCCTTTGGTATTGACGATATAGATTGGATAGTACATTTCAAGTGGTGGATTGGCTTAAGCACTCCATCCATTGCATGCCCACGAACTCTTCTAACTGGCCGCAAAGGGTGCATTCCTTCTTGGGACAAGATGTCACGTCCCTGGATAGAAAATTTGCTAGCCACACCCAATGTTTTTGTATATGGTATTCAATTAGCTTGTAAATACAATGCATGATTGAAATACACTTTTCTTACCATTTGCTCAAAATCTGAGATTGCTTGATCAACGATCTCAAATCAAAACTCGCCGAAGTGTCGTACGTGTTCTATAGACAATCGACGTTTTCGTCTAATTGCCAACTTACATTGAGAACAAGGACATGGGACACGCTGATTAAGATATGCCTCGCGATCTTGAACATCATGACCTTCATCGTTTTTCATTTTGTCTATGTTACAACAAACAATTTGTTTTTATTATCATTCTTTTTTTCTTTCTCAAATTGTTTGAGAAGGTATTTCTTCTCTTGTAACTTAGCAAAATTAATGTATGTAAAGTCTCCACCCACGCACAAATTAACATATGTCGGAGTGTTTCTCATCTCGTGGTATTGCACCAGATCTCACAGGACCTCACCACCACTCTCTCTTTGTTTTTTATCCATTCATTCTCTTCTCTCCTTCCATCTCTCTCTCTTTTTCTCTTTCTTTATTATGTTGTATGTTGATTCTCTCTCTCTCTCTCGTTTCTTCTTCCTTTTTCTCTTCCTCTCCCTCCCTCATTTCCTTTAACAAAACATCTCTCTCTCTCTACCACTACCACTACCACTACAATAAACAAGAAAAGAAGGAACAACAACAACAACAACAACAACAACAACAACAACAACAACAACAACAACAACAACAACAACAACAACAACAACTACAACAATAAACAAGAAAAAAAGAAAAAACTACTACTACTACCACAACAACAACAACAACAAACAAGAAAACTAAACAACAATAAACAAAAAAACAAAAAAAAACTAATACAACAACAACAACAACAACAACAAACAAGAAAACCACTACTACTACTACAACCACGACTACGATGACTACGACTATGACTCGACTACGACTACGACTACGACTATGACTACGACTACGACTACGATTACAACTACCACAACAACAAACCGCTACCACTACAATTACAATAAACAAGAAAAGAAGAAAAAACAACAACAACAACTACTACTACAATAACAACAAATAAGAAAAGAAGAAAAAACTACTACTACTACTATTACTACTACTACAAACAAGAAAAGAAGAAAAAAATACTACTAGTACCGCTACAACAACAACAACAACAACAAACAAGAAAACTAAACAATAATAAACAAGAAAACAAAAAAAACCATTACTACTACTACAACAACAATAACAACAAACAAGAAAATCACCACTACTACTACAACCACGACTACGACGACTATGACTACGACTACCACAATAACAAACCACTACCACTACTACTACCATTACAATAAACAAGAAAAGAAGAAAAAACAACAACAACAATAACAATTACTACAATAACAACAAACAAGAAAAGAAGAAAAAACTATAACAACAACAACAACAACAACAACAACAACAACAACAAACAAGAAAAATAAACAACAATAAACAAGAAAAGAAAAGAAATTACAACAACAACAATAACAATAAACAAGAAAACTACTATTACTACTACTACAATCACGCCTACGACGACTATGACTACGACTACGTCTATCACAACAACTCTCTCTCTCTCTACCACTACCACTACCACTACCACTACAATAAACAAGAATAGAAGAAACAACAACAACAACAATAACAACAACAAACAAGAAAAGAAGAAAAAACTACTACTACTACCACTACTACAATAACAACAATAAACAAGAAAACCAAACAACAATAAACAAGAAAAGAAAAAGAAAAAGAAAAAAAACAAAAACAACAAACAATAAAACCACCACCACCACCACCACCACCACCACTACTACTACTACTACTACCATGACTACGATGACTATGACTATGACTACCACAACAACAAACCACTACCACTCTACAATAAACAAGAAAAGAGGGAAAAAAAAAAACAATAACAAACAAGAAAACTAAACAACAATAAACAAGAAAAGAAAAAAAAAGTAAACAATAATAACTATTACTATCACTACCACTATGTGCACTACTACTACTATGACTACCACAACAACAACAAACAAGAAAATAAAAAAAAAGTAAGAAGGAACAATGCACTCACTGTAAAGGCCCGAGGATGGATTTGGCGGCTCCTCTTCACCCTCCATACACTTCCTCCTTTTCTTCGCGAATGGCAGCAGCGGCGGCGGTGGCGGCGGTGAGAAGCTTTCCTTTTTTCTCTTTCTCTCTTTCTCTCCCTCTCCCTCTCAAAAGCAAGATGGAGTTCGCTCTCCCCTTCGCTCTCCCTTTCGCTCTCTCTTTCGTTTGTTTGCGCAAAATAATGCGCTCGGGTTTCGACCTGCATTTTTTCGTCTGAGCATCGTCGCTATTTGCATCGCAGTGATGTAAATAGCAACACCGCTATTTTGCGACGGAAAGCGCTGTCGCTATGCCTCAGTATCCTTGTAGTGTTAGTAGCCCATCAAGATATATCCTAGACAATGTCGTCCATGATTCCATGGAATACCTCGGAGTTTGCTATCCAGGCTCGCTTGAGTCTACCTCATGGTGGAAGTTTTAGCCATTGCCACGAGGATCGATTTGAGTTTTAGGTTCTTATTATTGGTCAAGTCACCTACTATAACAGTCAGTTAGCATTAGTAATTGGAGTTCCTACTTCCCATAGGATTACTCGAGCTGAAGTGGAATTGCATTGCACTTGGTTCAAAGAGAATGGGAGACAAAGGGGAGAGTGGCACGTTGACCTTTTTTCCCATAGGGCAAAATCCCATTTTAGCCCCTTAAAACGATGGAAGTCGGATTTTCTAATATCTAGTGGTCATTTATTTACCTATTATAAATATAAACTTTTTCTTTTGAGAAAAGCTCTTGGCTTACCGAGTCCACCTAACAATAGGTCTAGACCCATCCACTCGCTTTTCTCGATAGAGTATTTTTAATTACCTAATTACCTACCACTTTATATTTGACATATAAAAATAACTTCTTTGATTATCTCCTGACACAAATTCCTTACACATCTTTATTTCACGACACAAAAACAATGTAAAACAATTCTTTCTCAATATTTCTTTTAAGAAAAATATATTTTTACAATGTTTTCTGTCCTGGTTGTAATATCAACTCGAAGGTATTATTCTCACCAAGTTCAATTCCTAAACTAGTATTGGAACTTTCAAAGTACTATCTAGGTCGAAGGATAATTAATAGTTTGTAAGAGTTGAGACCAAAGCCCCATGGTATCCTCATCTCCTCCTACCAACTAGAATTCCCTACGATCGGACCTTTCGTATCGTGATTGGTCTATAATCACCAATGAAAAAACAAAAACTCCTTGGAGTAGGTTTTATTCATGCTAACCTTGGGGAGGTCTAGTGCCATCAAAGAACAGTGCCTCAGTCAATGTTTTGTGCTCATCAATATACTGCCTCAATTGGCAATCTATACTCGGTTATCCATCTTTTAGCCAGATAATTTAGGAAAGATTAGTACCTAATTTACAATCACAAACAACTTACTTTAGTATTATACACAAATTTTACACGAATTATTTCCAAGACAAACCCCTTTTCTAGATTAACAATATCAGGGCTAAACTTACCATAAGTGGCCATATCTTCCAATAATCTTCTCGAATTACTCTCCCCTTGGGATCTAGCCTAGCATAAACTTAAACAAGAGTTTGTTTTTCCTAGACTTTTATTTTTGAGAGCAACTACTGTGATAATGTTTTTTTTTCTTAATGGAGTTATGTGGGTCGGCCTTATTTAGAGATAATTCACTAGTTCTAAAAATTCTTGGTTATTTTTATTATGGAAAGTATTTTCAACAATTTCATCTCAATACTTTTTCTAAGAGAATTCGCGTTCGTGTTTATCGATCAGAGGTTCTATCCAGCTCAATACAAATCAAAATTTAAACTTCTTAGAACATATATTATTGCAAAAATATTAGTCCTGAATATAGTTCTTGGAAAAATTCTATTTTGATGTAGGAAAAAAATCATAAACTCTTTTGGGAAGTGTGGTATCTTCCTTGTACCCCTATTCCCAGTACGTCTTGTACAAACCCAAATTATTCCTTGGAATTTTTGGTTAAGAATTTCTTTAGGATCTTTTTTATGCATGAGATTAAAAAAAGTTTTATTTTTCATGGATGCAACCTGTAGGATGATGAACTATTTATTGTCTTTAATATTTAAATTAATAATTAAATATGGTACATGGGGATTTATGACCAGCGCTTGGTTGATGTTGATATTCACAGCTTCGCTTGTAATCCTAGTACTCACCATTCCATTTGTAGTGGTTACACCCACAGTGTTATTAGCAGCTCCCGCTTCTGCGACCTTCATAATTTTCTTCTTTGGGGCCATGGCCTTTGATCATGAGATTGTAGAGAAGACTTGACAATGGAGCTTTGGGTCATCATCATGATTGGATTGATGGAGATGGTGATTATTAGAAATTGAGAGAAAATTGAGTAGAATCTTGATTCTACAGGGGAGTGAAGGCAGAGGAGATGGGATTTGATTTCGATAGCTGACAGAGTATCCTTCTTGTCTTTGCAACAAGAATATCCTTTCTTGCACCCCTCTTGTCTCTCTCCCTCTTGATCTTCTCTCTTGGCTCAAGAAAAGTCTATTCTCTTGGTTTGGGATGATGTCCTCAATGGCTCCTCATGGCCCCATATTTATAGTTAAATTGAAGGGGAGAGGATTTATGGGTTATGGCCAAGAAGAAGAGTTCTTTATGGAGGGAATCTTGCCAATCCAGCTATTTGGAAGATTTCAAGATGCAATCTAACACTGGCGATTTAATCTTTGAGGTCCAGAGAGGTTGCCAGAGATGCCATGACTAATTTTATTGGCTTTCAGGTGATCTTACTTCAATCTGGGACTCTTATCGAACTGAGAAAGGGGGGAGATTGCTGGAGCTTTCTGCTAAGATTAAAGAGGATAATTTATGATTTTTTCCCCCCGATTCAATTTTCCCAATTTGAAAAGGGAGAGAGAGATGGCCTCGTTGTCATGAGATTCTTTGCCCATGGTTTGAACATAAAAACTTTAATCCTTTACATATATCACTAAGTTACTTGAAATCTAGATATACTACATAGAGACTTGCCTGGTGCAATAAGTCATAAAAACCTAAGTCCACTAGCATATGGTATGGTGTAATAAAGATGGGGGCTCTCTACCTTTAAATGCAATAAATTTACCATGGTTCCCTGTCAAGATGATTGAATTTGGTTACTTACTCATATGAAGTTGCTACAAGTCTTGTAAGTCTGCTCCATATGTCATGATATAAGTAAATTTGGGCACTTCAGTGGCTTGGTTGTGAGCATCAATGCATGTGTCAGTGATATAATTACTTCAAAAATAGTTCTCACAAGTTTATTATTGAGAAAAATCACAAAAGTTCATGAAGTTGACCATGTCTTTGTGCATAGGACATTGTATATGCCTTGAATTATCACTTGTGTGACTTATGATATCAAAGAACAAGACAAGTGAGAGACAAGAGGGCAACAAACAGTCCATTTTTTTCGCCGCATTTTGCGGGCTGAAGCAGGCACCATGGATGGAGAAGGGGAAGAGGTGTCTAAAGCTACCACATGAAGGGGCAGTTCAAGCCATGCAACCACAAGTATCTGCAGCAAACTCCACTTGACATTGATTTGAGTTTTTTACAAACCAGATTTCTACCATAAAATTTGGCCAAAACCCCTATCAAGAGCCTTACCCATAGCTTAAACCCTACATCTTATCACTTTGGGTTTACTCTTCAAGCACTAGGTATGCGACATTTCTTCTCGGTTATGATAACTGTAGCAAGTGGGAAAACAAGTTCTTAGGAGGGATGCCAATGTAAAGGGTAAAAGGGATGGGTTATCTTAGTGAAGATGGATATGGATTACACCTAGGGGTTGAGTGAGTGCATAGATTTTTTCAAAGGACTAGCCTTCAACTACACTTGGGTTCCACCTGCATCACCAAGATTTGGGATCTATCACCATCATTAGATGACACCTCACCCTTGTACAAAAGTCAATGTCCACATCATGGTGTCATTTGGATCTTATACAAAAACTTAAATCATAGACCCCCTTTGTCACATGCTTATATGTATATAAGGAATTAAAGTCAAAGCAACTTTTGGAAGTTTTTTTTAATAATTTTAATAAATCCTAGGAAAAATTGAATTTCAAGAAAATCCCCACGCTACCCGACTGGTTTGGACCTGGTCTACAAAGTTGCAGAAGAAACTTTTTTTAGATTCTTCACTGATTTGAAGTTATGAAGGGATAGACTACTAGGGTTGCATGCAATTTTCTTCTCTCTTTCACCCTTATCACATCAACTTTCCATTTTATTCTTCTTGTAAATATATTATAATAATGTGCTTTGGGCACCCACCTCTTGTAATCTAGCTCCCTTTCCTTAGCTTGTCTACCACCACCCTTGGATTCTTGCATGATGAACAAGGTAGGGACTTGTCCCATCCACTATTCTCCATATTGTTAAAGATGCCATACATAATCTAGGATTATGTTAGTAAAAAAGATTAGCTTAATCTAATCCCTCATGTAGGCTGTATAAGGTGCTCATGGAGATATAAAACCACACAATCACAAGCACATGAGAGCACTCTAGATCACTAAGCCCAAAGGGGAGTCATCACTAAGAGCACATTATGCAACACCCTCATGCTAGTCCATCTCTTTGAGTAAGCTATGAGTGAGTCTTTTTTTTTTATATAGCATTCCATGAATACATAATGGCAAGCTTCCTCTACCTCTTCTGAGTCTTGTCTCTCTCTCTTCTCATCTCTCTCCCTATCTCTCATATTCTAATATGACGTCTAGATTATATGGTGTCTAGATCATATGTACTCTCTTCTAATTCTCCCTCTACATTCATACTTAAACTTATTAAGTAAGACTTTTCATATGCTCTATTGTGGAAAATCCTTATTTTCTTATGTTATATATATGTTCATGGGAGAAATTAGAAGCCATCACCCCTCTTAACCTTCCATCATCTTCATTTCCCTTAAGATAGGCTATAAATTCTCTCTTGTGAAGTTGTGTTTTGGTTCTTTCTATTCACTTAGGAAAGGGATGTTCTAGCCTATCCTCCCTTTGGCTAGGTGGTACTATTCTTTAGCTCTCTTAATGAGGATTGGAGGCTGGGCGGGTAAGAGGCAACCCACTCATCTTTTCAGCTCTCAACATGTAAGTGCTACTCTCTTCGTGCTTGGACAAGGTCATTCTTGATTGAGAAAAATAGGGCAAAATTGTGTATTTAAGGGGTAGTAGCCCATAAATAAGGGAGCTTGATTATGAGTCTTGAGGAAGGTCTAGGCCTGACCTGTGTATGTTGAATTAGATCTCCCATGTCAAGATAGACATTAAATCCACTCTCTTGAGTCTTTAGGGACTGTTAATGGACTTCCTATCCTATAAATTGAAGGATTAAAATTCTAATACTTGCTCTATTGATTATCTTGATCTAAAGGGCTCATTTATGCTCTTGGAAGCTCACTGCAATCTACCATAGTGGAAGCTTGGAGAGAGGAGAGTCAAGAAACCCTCTTGACTTGCTTATGAGAAGAAAGTGGGCTGAATATTTCAACCCACACTAAGTATTGTGGCAGCAACACTTATTTTTCTCTTCTTGTAGATTCATGGCATTACTATGCTTGATGCAAGTAGATATTGCATAAAGCATTGTGGAAGGGAGCATCTTGATTGCTCTATGTACGCGCTTGAGGTTGAAATAAGTGGCCAATTACAAAGCAAACAAGGGGAGCAAGAATTCCTTCTTCTCTTCTACCTCTATATGCCTATTGCAAGCTACCTATTGCTTATTACACGCTCTTGAATATAGGGGCTGTTTTGTGCTTTATCAAAGTGTCTTCTTGGAAGGTTCATGTATAAGGGTTGAAATAGGCAGCCCACATGGTGATTTGTGAACAATAGATCCTTTTACTTCTCTATTGCTTCATATGGTATGATTTACACTTTTATTTGATTGATCTATGCACTCTATGTTATAAAAAGTCTGTGCTATCATTAGAGGTGAATCTTGGAAGTTTATGGACTGATTTGGGGCTGTTATCTTCATCCATATTCAAAGAGTTAGCTTTTAAGCAGTAATCTTTTCATTCACTTCTTGCATTACAGTTGACATCCTGTCAAAATATGCATGTATTATGAGCCCCTATGGCAGGGCAATATTTGAAGACCATTCATATTTTCTTTGAGATGAGTTAAGAGGAGCTTTCCCTCTTTACTTCTTGGCTATGATAACTTAACCTTATCTGGATCTTTATTTGAAGCTCTCTTGAAGCAAAGTTCTTTATCCATCAGGCCTTGTAATTGACTCATAATCTTCAGTTTACATTGAACGTAATCATACAAAGTTGAATGATGGGATGCAGAGTTGTTGATGATAAATGTACTTAATTTCATAATTCGTGACTGCTCTTACAAGAAAACAATATTGACTTGAATTTGCACTTTTCTTGTGTCTACCCTTCTCTTATCTCAACCAACTTTGGAGTCTAAGCTCTTGAGCCCCAATACAACCTTCTTTCTTGTGTCTACCCTTCTCTTATCTCAACCAACTTTTCTTGTGTCTACCCTTCTCTTATCTCAACCAACTTTGGAGTCTAAGCTCTTGAGCCCCAATACAACCTTCTTTCTCAGACCCTAGTGATTGACCAAGAAGTACCTCTTGAACACTCACTGCAATCTACTTAACTCTTGAAGACACTTCTCCATTTATCTTGACTAGTTTTCTTGCCAAACCCCTATGGTGACCTTCAATCCTACATGCTGTGACACTGTTTTTCTCACGAAAAGGAGGAGAAGGGAGGTGGCACTGGTTCGTGTCTACTTCTTCTCCTTCTTAAGCTTTTCTTTTTAAAGCTTAAGGTTTTTTTTTCCCTCTTTCTTACAAGTCAAGTCTTGACTATTCAAGTGTTAAATGTGTTTGGTCAATTTTAGACTTATGAGCCATGACCACTGTGTGTATGACAATTTTTGTTTAGAGATGTTTGCAGTTTTATTGGTCCTCCCTAAAAGGTGTCGAGGTACAAGATATATATTATTTTATTTGAGGCTCTAATTTTTGATAGTCTAATTAAACTCTCAAATCTTAATTATGAGAAGTTGAGAAAGTCGAAATATCACACAAATATCCCTGTCACTAACATCACACTGAATGGTAAACATCTTGGAGAAATCAGAGCATTCAAGGATGGGGACTGAAGTAAGCATTTCCTTCAACTGTTTAAAGCTATGATCAACACTGGCATCCCAAAAGAATGATTGTTTTTAAAAAAAATCAGTCAAAGGTGCTATAGTGGTGGGATAATGCTTAATGAAACATCTATAAAATGAAGAAAGACCAAGGAAACCATGTAATGAAGTAGTGGTGAACAGAGTAGGATAGTCCTTAACACATTGCACATTCTCTCATATCCCATTTTTGCCAACAATGTGTCCCAAGTACTCCACGAATGTGTGCATAAAGATACACTTAATTTCCATAGCAAAGAATTGATGCTCTCTCAAGATATCAAACACCCTTCTGATATGTACCAAATGCTCCTCTTGTGACTTGCTATAAATGAGGATGTCATCAAAGAAAACAACCAGAAACTTGAATAGGAAGGGGTGAAGAATTTTATTCATGAGGCTCTAAAATGTGGCTAGGACATTAGTCAATCCAAAAGGTGTCACTAGAAAATAATAAAGCCCATGATCAGTCATGAAAGCTATTTTGATCTCATCACCCTTCCTCATACAGATCATATTGGTAGCTAAAGCATAGATCAATCTTAGTGAAAAATCATGTCCCTTTCAACTCATCCAACAAGTCATCAATCTGTGGGATGAGATAGTGGTTCTTCATTGTGAATTTGTTTAAGTCTTTGTAGTTGATGCACATGTGGAAATAGCAAATTTCTTGACTAACAAGATGGACAGGGGATGCATAATGGGAAGAACTCAGTCTAATGAACCCCATCTCAGGTAACTCCTTGAATTGTTTTGCAACCTCTTCACCTTCACACTTGGAGAGTCTATAAGGTTGCTTATTACTGGCTTGGAATGGGACTCTAAATCAAGTGGGTGGTCCACTTGCCTCTTAGTGGGAAAGGCTGTAGACATTTGAAATAAATCACTATACTCCTCAAGTGAGGCCTGCAATGATGAATCCTTAGATACTTTGGAGGGGTGATTTGAATTTTCCTTATTCAAGTGCAAGACAAAGATCTATGAGCATTTCTTAAACTCCCCTTTGAGTTGCTTTGCTGTAATGAGCTGAAAATCAACATTATCATGAACTCCCTCTAAAGAGGATGAGCTATCCATGCATCATAAACTCCATGTAGAGCTAAGAGAAGTCCATAGAAAATTTTCCCAATTGTTTCAGCCAATCACAACCCAAGGCAAAATCAATGGGTCCCATGTCTAATGCAATCAATTCAACCAATGCCACATAATTTTCAGCTAAGCATAGGGGGATTGCAGAACATACATGTGTGTTGATTTCTTCCTCATCATTTGCTACTTGAACTTTTAGGGGGTGCTGTAACTCTATAGAGGTGCATTTCAACCAGTTAATGGCTAATTTATTGACAAAATTGTGAGTACTACCACTCTCCACAAGGATACATACATGCTTCCCATGAATACTACCTTGAATACTACCTTGAATACTACCCGTCCAAGCATCCAAGGAGATGGAGAAAAGGGAGGTGGTAGTCAAGTGGAATATCAAATCAAGTACATGGAATGGTCAACTGCTTGGGTTAAAGGGTAACCCATCCTCCGGGTCATAGAACTACTCATGGTCCACATTCGTAGCATGCTCCTCATTGTCAATACGTAAGTCATCCTCAACATTGTGCCAATTTTCCATTACATTAGGGCAAAAAACGCTTCAAAAAATGCACTTTTGTTAATCACGGGATTAAGAAAAGGGCCAAAGAGAGTTCGCCACGTGTGCAAGAATATGGTATTCTTGTCTCCTCTTTTTTAGAGATAGTGGAGTCCATTTCGTGATTCTCTCTTTTTTTAAAGCCAAAATCCCTAAAGTCTGACATGTTTTGGAGTCCCAAAGACGTTATTTACTTACAAATCTGACAAAATACGTGACAGAG
Organism: Lygodium microphyllum; assembly: GCF_053477565.2. NCBI lineage: Eukaryota > Viridiplantae > Streptophyta > Polypodiopsida > Schizaeales > Lygodiaceae > Lygodium > Lygodium microphyllum. The sequence goes on from NC_141135.1 coordinate 84,047,309, forward strand.
ATGTGATGAAATTAATAATGAGTTTTTTGAAAGTCGGGAGATCTTTCAATATTCTTTTTGGCGCCCAATACATACTCATTTGTGTTCTTGGCACTACTTTTTAGTTCATTCACCCCTCTTTGAGCTTCTTTCTCTGCGCTTTCATTCTTTTCATGGCTTCCTCTAGGCGCCCTTCTCGTTTAATACACTCTTGCATAGTCTATAGCCAGGGAGCAGATGAAAATTGGGAGCCCAAAACCTTTACTGTAAACGATTGGGTTACCATGCTGCCATCTTGCAAGGGCTCTCATAAGATGAAAAGAAGAAAATGAGATGATATAAAACATCACTGGAAGGGGCGTATCATTGCCTTCAAAATTATGCCCAAAGGCTGGTTTGTCAAGGTGCAACATGTTTACATGGCCAAGGATATGCACTTGCCTCCAAACGAACGTGTTCCCCAACAAACACATTGTAAGTTATTAGTTGAATAACGTATATAATTCTTTTCCATTTAGGCAAGTTCTAATAAACGGTTCGTCATTGTAGATATCTTTCCGTCAACAAGTATTGAATGGCAACCTGTGGAAAGCCTAAGTGGGACTTTCCATGCCATTCATAAGGTATTGGCAGAAATTATTTATGCCGATCAAATTGTGTCTTTTTTTAGTGAATGCAAGGTTTTTATATATTATGCATAGTATGTGGTTCCCTCTAAAGTGGATAGGTATGGGAATATCGAAGATTTGCCATTGCCAAGTCTTTCATCTCTAAACTGGGAGATTCCTGACAAGGTAACGGTGCAGAGTTTTAAATTCAAAATATCTCAGGATATTAAAAAGTCCATGACAGCTGGAAGGATCTCAAGAAGAATACGTTTATCATGGTTTGTACCCCTCCATATCTTCGTGGATTGCTTCAAAACAACAAATTTACAAAGAACGAAGGTATCCTGGCTAAGTAGGAACTTTTTGGAAGAGGATTTGGACAACACTATAGGGACGCTTTGGAAATCTAGAGAGTGCGACCATAAGGGTGATATCTTGAGGTGCAATGCATGCCCTCAATCCTTGGCTTTGGCTTACAGTATCCCTTGCCAAACTCTTGCTTTGGGCTTTGATTATAGGAGATATAAACTAAGATTGGGTATTTGGGTTCCCTTGGATTCCGATACAGATTGCACACCATATAAACTTGCGGTGCATGTTTTGCCGCATGAAGAAGTAAAGAAGGTGAATGTTACTTCCAATTGGAGTCTAAAAGATGTGAGGGATACCTTGGAATTGCTAGAAAATACATCCCCTAGATATAAGTTCAAAGTGAATGGCATAACAATTGGTAAAAGAGCCGAGCGCTCTTTCTCTTGTACGAGTTGTTTGTCTCCCACAATTGTGAGTTTTGAGCCTTGAGAATGAAAGCTTTGCAGGAATTTATCTTAATAGACTGTCCTTAAGATATTTTTTAGTGGGAACTCATAAGCTATCATGAAGCAAGTTACCTTTCGAATGTATATAAATAAAATGTACATTACATTCGATTTATAAGTGAAAAATTTCATTACATCATGAGGTACAAAAATGTCATATAAATGTACAAAGCCAAAATGATAAGGCTCGTGTATGCTTATGTTTGCTCTTTTGATTCTTTATCTGCTGCCTTCTCCTTTGTTGGCTTTGTGGCTTCTTTATCGATTTCTTCAAAGATGTTTTTTCTCACAGGGCCTTTCTTTGATTATTGAAAGAATTTCACCTTTACAGGTAGTCTCTTTTCTTGGGGTTTAAGAGGGGATGGATCAAATTTCAGAGGAGATGGATCAAATTTCAGAGGAGAAAGCATTGGCATTCCTTTTTTTTAGACTCTGCAGCAGTGGTCCCATTGCCATTGCCCTTGCCCTTGCCATTGCCCTTGCCCTTGCCATTGCCATTGCCCTTACCATTGCCTTTACCCTTTCCCTTATCATCTGTGTGTGGGAGTAGATATTAAAGTAGGACTCTAACTTGGATGCCCATTCTTCCAAGTTTGATGGTGAGGGAGATTTCTCATTGTACTTAGTGAGAAGGATTTTGTCATGGAGATCATGAGGGCCTTGCTGCCCATGGAAGCCTTGATGTCTATACATACTATGATGGCCATACATACCTTACAGTGAATACATACCATATTGTGCATTTATTCCATGCTGCCCATTATTGCCATGCTACCCATGATTGCCATGCTAGCCATTACTACTATACTATCCATGATGGGATTGAGTCATATAAGTTCAATTGGGGCTCTGAGGGGGAGAGCAGGGGAGCTTCTACCAATGGTGGGGTAGGGCCTCACTAGAGGGTTGGCTACATAGGTGATGGGGAAGCTCAATAAAGTTGTCATGAGTAGGAGAGGGTTTATTGACTTCATAGGTAGAAGGGAGGATAACCTTGGATCCAAGAATGCCATGTGGACCATGTAGTGGCTTCAGTGGTGGAGGCTGTTGAGACTCATGCTTGGATACATTCACCTTTTCTTGGGACAAAGTGGTAGCTAGTTGAGCTATAAGAGTGGTGAGCTGCTCTAGGATTTGTTGAGTCCTAGAGTTTGAGAGGTCCATTTTCTCAATTGCTTCATCAAAATTTGACATCATTTGATGGTGGTTGGTAACCATGTCATTATCCCTCTCCATATGACGAAGCTCATGTTGACATAAAGTGTGGTTGAGTAGGCTATAGGAATCCATATCTGGCACTTCCTCATGGATATCACCATAGTTATCTTGTGTCAAGCTAGGTTAATCATTCATTGAGATCCTGGAGTCCCTAATCTCCCTTTAGGCCTCTTCATGGGCCTTACTTTTGCCTTTCTAGCCAGCCTTTAGATGCAACTCACGACCCATTGTTAGTAAATGGGATGTAACTTTTGGTGGAAAACTCCGATTGGTGAGATTTTTGATTCAAATTGAAGGGGAGAAAGCTCTCTTTGAGATGAGCTATTAAGATTTATGTGATAGAAATTGATAAAAAAATTATACAATTGGATTTTTGTGTTTGCCTTGGAGTGGTTTGCATTGTGTCCCCACAGTGACCTCAATGGCCATAACTTTTAGGCCGTAGCTTCGATTGGGAGATTTTGATTCAAACTAGAGGGGGGAAAGACCTATTCTAGACAAGCTATAGGGCTCACTTCCAAGTGTAATAAATTTTTTAATGTGATTTGATCTTTTTGACTGTCCTAATCGATTGTGATTAGAAATACTATCAATCCCTTGATACAAATGCACTGTTGTATGGATGGCTCATAAGCTAAGGGGCTTGAGCAAGATCATAAAAAATATCTTGGGCATACTAATTATAATACCAAGCACATTTATGTGTCTATTTTCTCTATCATCACTGCATAAGTGGAGCTTAATGCCATACATCTCTCCTGAATTTGCATACACCTCAAGTGTCATACATGGGTACCATAAGTGTACTGAAAGGGTGTCCAAAGGTGTCTTACATTAGCTACTCCGACCTTTTGCAAGTAATGGTTTCATACACTAACACTTCTTCTTATCATAGAAAGCTAACTCTCTTAAATACTATGGTAAACACAGTTGGTGTGTCTAGTGCAACATCATGATTCAAACATCATATTAGCATGATCACTTGTTATAGAAAACCAAATGGAAAAACATTTCATATGGATAGACACAATATCAGATATGGGAGGATCCTTCCTAAGAGATTAGGAATAAAATTTTACTTATAGCCATATAAATACCCATCTTTGTTATAATCTAAATCAAACATTAGAGTTTTAAACTTTGTTTGTTCATATAGGTAGATTTTGTGAAGATGAAGAAGTGTGATGGAGAGGAGTAAGCTTTGTTATCATTGGACATCCTTAGATAGGTCAAACTCAATGTGGACTCAACATGGTATAGTCATTGATAATGATATTATTAACATTTTATGAATTCTTATTCCTGTTAATGGCATCTTTAGCTTTTCTCAATCCTTTGGTGGGCTGGGAATGGCATCACATTGGAGGAGACCTATTTTGATCAAATCAAAGAATCCTTTAGCTCACAACTGCCTACATGCAATTGCAAAATTTCATGTCAAGGAAATATTCATAGGGTTCATAGCAACAGAAGCTATAGTAAAGCATGAAATGGCATGAATACATGCATCCCTTCTCCTCACTACTTCCCTTCAAGATATGAACCATGTAGGACATTAATTGATCACTAGGAGGATTGATCTTTGCAAATGTTAGATAGCATTGAAGGATACGATTCTTGAACAAGAAGAAAGCCTTGTAGTACTACAAGTAATCCCATGTAGCCACCTTTAGTTTATTTCAAGTAGCAACCTCTCTCACAAACTCAAGCTTAGGATACATTTACGCATGGATCCTGCCTTCATGGTGGGATCCATGCCAAAACTTTCTCCCTCCCATTTGACCAAAACTCTCAGCTTTCGACGATATAAATATTTTTCACCTCCCCTAGGCTGCCCCATGTGTCTCGGCACCATTACTGCCACCTCTCTCTCTCTCTCTCTCTCTCTCTCTCTCTCTCTCTCTCTCTCTCTCTCTCTCTCTTTGATCTCTCTCATATGTGGTGGTTGCCATGTAATGGCACCATATCTAACAACTCTCTATGCAATATGGCCTCCCCCTCCTATGAAATTGCCATGGAACCACTTCAATAAAAGGCTCACCATTGACTTAGTGAGTGGTCTATTTAAGCTCTAGGTCCTATAGACCCTGGGATGACAGACCCACTACCCTACTTCAAAGAGAGAGAGAGAGAGAGAGAGAGAGAGAGAGAGAGAGAGAGAGAGAGAGAGAGAGAGAGAGAGAGAGAGAGAGAGAGAGAGAGAGAGAGAGAGAGAGAGAGAGAGAGAGAGAGAGAGAGAGAGAGAGAGAGAGAGAGATGCACTCTCAAGAGATGATCTCTGATACAATGCCATTGTGGAACATTGTGCTTGATTTGACTACTCATGCTTGATTTGACTACCAAGATCATATCTATTGCACTACAAGATTACTTGCTCACAAATGCATGTATTATAATTAATTTATGCGATGAATGATCAAGTTGGTGTTGCCTTAATGCTGTAAAATACTCTGTTTTTTGTGAATCCTCTACTTTGGACCCGTAGCAACCCAATAATAACATCCATTAGCTTGTGAGATGATATGGATTATTGATAGCAACTCCATAATAATATCCATTAACTTGAGTTAATGGCTCTTGTGCTCCCCAAGTTCTGACCTAAAGAATCAGTCTTGCTTTTTTTGTAATAGTTCTCTCCCTAAATTCTTCTTTCTTATTGTGAAATGACTTTCTTTCTTCTATTGAACTTAAGTTCTTCAATGTTAATGGTGGCGCCAAGGCTTCCTACAGTCCAAGAGCTTTTTCTTTTTCAATTCAACAGGGGCTAGTAAATTTTTTATGATTTATTTGTGAAATAACAATTCAAATATTGAATACACATTTGGTTTATATGTGCAACTAAAATCAAAGGTGGAAGCTTCTAGGCTTTGGGTTGTGGGCCTTTGAGAGCAGAGTTTTGAGCCCGGAATGTGCCTAAAATTTGCCAAAAAATTTGAAATTTAGGGGAAAAATATTCAACATCGAAGGCGGTGGTTGCAACTAGGACGATTTTAAGTACCAAGTGAAAGACGCCTTTTAAAAGGCGCCCGAGCAACACTTGTGGATTTTTGATAATTTTTTTGACTGCAGTGCGGGATGCCAGGAGCTGCCAGTTAGTGCAGGATGTCAAGACAGACGCGCAGGATTTTTTAGAGCTCGAAATGGAGTCCGGACGAGGAAGTGGCCACAAATTGGTCAAGATACGAAAGGGTGGACAAGTTTAAGGCCAAAGGGGGGGTGCCCTTTGGAGATTTTAACCCCCCCTCAAATTTGATGAAAAAAACATGAAGAAATCGTGAAGAAGTGTGGAGAAAATGTGATCAAACATGATGCCGATTTTTCCACCCTCATCCTCATTGATGATGATTCCAGGCTCTGAGCAACCTATCCCATTGACATTGGGGCTCAACTTCTCCCTCTTGGCTGATCATATCGCCTGTCTTCGCGTGAGGAATGGCTGTCCGGATGAAGAGAACAGAATCTAGTTTTTCTCTCTCCTCCCTCTCTCTCTCTTCTCTATGGGCTGTTCATGTGTACTCTCTTGAAGAAGGAACTGGGTGGAAGAATGAAGGAAATGGTGATGGAGATTGATGGAGATGTTGAAGATTGAAGTGCAGCATTGGATTGAGAGCAATGGAGGCTCCATCTGCTGGTTATGCATGCATTCAAGGCGTCTCGGGTTACGCAAAAACACGGTATGACCATTTTTATGAAGAAAATGAAGGATTTTTGATAGTTTATGATGATAATTATGTTCTTATTGGATGAAAATTTGTGTGAGTGCTGTTTGCATCATGATTAATTGCTGTGTATCAGAAAATCTTGATTTTGCAATGATTTACATGCTTTATTTAATTCTCATAAACCCGAAATGCGGTTTTTTTAGCGATAAAATGGTAGTTTTTCTGTTTTGGGTGGGAGAAATATATTCCCATGGGGGAAAAATGGAAGATAAATGGAATGTTAGTATGCTGAAGTGATTGGAACAAGAAAAATTATAAAGTAACACTTTTTTATTAACAAATAAATCAAGAAAATAGAAAAAATAAGGGGAAAAATAGAAATACGTCTCACAAAAATAAGGAAAAATATAATGATTATTTGTGGATGTATGGTGGTGGCAAAGCATGAGGTTTGGCCTTAGTTTGCCCTATCTCCTTGTCAAAGTTTGTGATTTATTGCTTTTTATACATCAAAACATGACAAAATGAACCTCTACACCTATACAACGAAAGCAATACCTAAACGTAGGGGGTTGGGATGTTTGAATGGTGTGATTTTCATGCTGATTGTTGCTGATTTTTTGATGCACATCATGACATAGAGTTCGTGGTATTTGAACTAAGAGGATAGTAGTACGAGTGTGGTCTCGGTGCTATCCTTACATCGCCGCAACGGGTTAGTAAATGCATTGTAAAGCCTGGTTGTGTACCACATGTTGCTGCTTTAAAATTATGTTTGCGCACTTTAGAATCATTCACTTTTGCATGTGCATGATAACCATGGTATCGGAATAAGAAAGACTGGATGCATAGCACTTGTTTTCAATGACAATGACCTACGCTTGAGTGTGGAAAGGCATCCTAAGCCGTAGGATAGACGTTCATTTCTTGGGAGATTATTTGGTAAGGAAACATGGTATCTCTTGGATTACTTTTAAAATGAAAGAGTGGAGTTTGTTCGTTTGTTCTATATATTGAGCAGCGCATCAAGGGGCCAATCCTTGCGATGTAGGAGAGCTGCAGTGGGGCCGCGGTGTTTCTACCGAGAGGTTGCCTCCCATGTATGTGATCATCATGGTATTTATTGCCAATGTGTATGGGTTCTCCCTCTATGGAGTTTATAGAAAGGGAAATGTTGGACTACAAAACTATAAAACTATAAACGCATAGATTAGGCTTTAGTCCTTTAGCAGCCGGCCGATAGACACTCCCGGCCCGCGAGGCCATGAGGGTGTGTTTGTCTGCCATGAGCATGAGGTCCGGCTAGTGCCATAGCCAGTGCCGGCCCATTTTAGGTCCCATCAGCCTTTTACCTTCTCTTTGCCATTTTTCCACTACATGCCATTTCAAGTAACATTATTCTTTATCTTGAAGCTAAAGTGGGGGGCTAGGATTACTATCTCACATCTACTAGTTTTTCCTACTCCATCAAGGTTTTGGAAACCATATTTATAGTATAATCAAATTTTGCTATTGTGTATGTCCTTTTGTGATGGCTTGCATAGTGATAGGGACAAAAAATTAGGTTTTGTACCTTGGTATCCATTAATACAATGGATATACCTTGACATGGTAATGTTATAGTACTTGTCTTCTCTATATGGGTGGACCTAGCTATCATGTAATTATCAATAGTTATCGTTATGAATCAAAGATGATTGATGTAAACATGTTCATCCAATGAAGCCTCTTAAAAGCATGGCTATCCACTTCTACTACATGTTTTTGTAATAAGATTATCTAAACACTACAAAGGTTGCTCAAAGAAATATACATGTATTGCATACTCTTGTGTATGAAATTCATGCATGTTAAAGGAATAAGAAGAACATTTGAAATTTATATGTATGAAAATTCAAAGACCACACCCTTGTTTTATGCTCAAGCTATGTTCTATTTTTTGTATGACAACTAGTACCAACATAGAAGAAGCAAGTTGCCCATTGAATGTTCAATGTCCACCCCTTGGTCCCTTTGATGCATCTTCCTTAGTGTGGACATTAAATCCTAATCCTTCTTCACAATTTTCTATTCAAACTATTGCCTTTATTCATTGGGATTGCATTCAAGAGTTTATTCATGGTAAGGAGAGACCTTGAACAAGAGCACTCCAACAAATATAAGGTATGTATGCTATATTTAGTTTTCTTATTTATGATATAGATTCACTATCTTGCTTGCTTTTTATGATCTATTTTGATTAGTTCAATTTATACTCCATACTTGCTATTGATGCACACTGTAATGGCATTCCTATTGCATGGATTGTGACTTCTTCCATGGAGTCATCATGTGCCATGGCTTGGCTAATAGTTGTTCGAGGTTGTATTCTTAACTTCAATGCATCAAGGGAAGCAAATGCTTGGATAGTTGATGATTCTCAGGTTGAAATTAATGCCCTCCAATAATATATAAAGATTATTCTTTCACTACTAAACTTTTGGAACTTGTGTGTTATGAATAATATAATCACTTTGTTGCACATGCCGAGCTATGCTTGCTTTGGTGTATGGCATGTGAGGAAAGCATGGCTCAAGAATTTCATACAAAAGGTTCAAGATGTTCATCGACATGTTTTGAGATTTGGGGAGCATTATGAACATGAGATGTAGAGGACTCTCAAGCGAGGCAAAAAGAATAGTTGATGCTTTAGCACTAGCTGACAAGTTTATAGAGAAGTATAAATCTCACGATAGATTCATATCTTACTTCAAGGAATATTGGATTCCTAAAATTGGTAAGAGTATGTTTACTCTGCTCATGCAAATACTTATAAAAATCTATGATTCTAAATTATAATATTATCTCCTTACTATTGTAGGAATGTGGCTTTGTGATACATGTACAATGCATTTGGCCAACCAGATGACAAATGAGTCCATCGAGTCCTACCATGGAACATTGAAGTCTAAATTCTTGATCGGTCATCGAACAATATATGGGCATCGTGTGGTCTAGTTGATCCACAAATTGATGAGCATTTGTCATCCTTACTTTTGGTACATGGACACTATGAAAGAAGCAAGATTCAACCAAATTTTTTTCGTCCAAAAGATTGTTCATTCCTCCCTTGCACATGCTAAAAAGATCCCTCATCACCATGGAAAACTTGTGGGAGAAAATCACATGCTTGCAAAGTAAAAGACATGAGTGATCCAAAGCTTTAGTACACTGTCTACAATGCAGATTATGAGTGGTCATGTTGTAACTGCGATTGGAAACTCAAAGGAAACCTTTACAAGCACCAAATAAAGGTTTTAATCATGGGTGGAATGAGTTTTGACATTATTGCTAGCAAGAGCATGCAAATGTACCATGAAATTATGGAAAGTAAATATCACCATATCTCAACTGTTTAGTAACAATGGACTATATTTTAATGCTTTGTTTGGTGTTGATGTAGGCCATTGAGTTTGTGAGCCATCTACGATTCCTTCCAACCTTGGATCCACTGAGTTGTTCACAAACATTACCCATCTTATAAATGCCTCAAATGATAACACACATGATAAAGTACTTCTTTTGCTATTGTGGCATCATGTTTTCAAGATGTAATAGCTTTAACAAGTGATAAAATTTCATTCTTCTCAATAAAGACATGATTACTTCCCAAGATTTGTATTGAATGCAAAAGCAAATATTTCTAACCAATTATTACTCTCATTAAAACAGATCCATGTGGGGCTACGTGAGGGAGAGTTGCATCCAAATGTTGAATTACAACCCATTAAATATGGAATTTAGCAATACATTGCAAAGAGTGAAGCCTTTTATTGAAGCAAAATTGTTGAGGGGGAAGAGATCAAGTATTGGTGAATTTCCTAGTGTTGAGAGAGAGAGAGAGTACGAGAGAGATACACAAGACATGCTCCCAAAGAATGATTCATATTGATGTAGAGTTAGTATATATAGGTGAGACCCAAGTCAAGTGAGAGATGATATATATAGTTGTAACATCCCCACTCAAACAAAGGTCTCTGACTGCGAGTGAAAAAACCCTTGGGGAGAACAAGGGAAAAACCCGAGCCCCTACACATACCTACGATACAAAAATGATTTACTATAAAGTTTTCTTGAATACAATGATACATGCCTCAATCAGTGAGACAAGAACTTGGAACAATACCAAGTGCATGTCTTAATGAACTAAAGCGAGCTTCACTAAGAGCTTTTGTGAAGATGTCTGCAACCATTTGATCACTGGGACAATGCTCCACCATAATGGAACCTTTCTTGACTTCATGTCGAACATAATGATAATGAATAGCAATATGCTTTGATTTACTCTGTTGTATATAGTCTTTGGTAAGACTAATAGTACTTTGGTTATCGCATCGAAGAGGTATACTAGATGATGAAGGATGTCCCAAATCTGCAAGTAGTTGTTGAAGCCAAACTAGCTCGCGAGCTTGCTAATGATGCAGCAACATATTCGGCCTCAGTTGTAGAAACTGCAAGACATCATTGTTTCTTGCTGGACCAAGAAACCAAACATCCATTTACAAAGAAACAATTCCCACTTGTAGATCGCATGGATAAGTGTGAACTTGCCCAATCAGCATCTGTATATCCAATAAGATCAAGAGAAGTTGAAGAAGATAAAGAAGAATCCTCTCGACGACGATAAATAAGACCAAATTCCTTAGTACCCTTGAGGTACTTAAGAATACGTTTTGCAGCACTCCAATGAATAGTGGAAGGGGAAGAAAGATACTGTCCCAAAAATTTAGCTGCAAATAAAATATCTGGTCTTGTGTTTAAACCAATAAATTGAAGACAACCAACAAGATTAGCAAAAGGTTGATGAATGGCTGATTCTTCATTGCGTGTTGTAGATGTACCCTTGGTAGAGCTTGAAAGAATGGGAGTGTTGGCAGAGTGCGCATTTGTCAACCCAAACTTCTTAACAATATCATTAATAAACTTTGTCTGGCGAAGAAGAATAATGCCTTGTTGTCGGTGTCGTTGAACTTGAATACCCAATCAAGAATGTATCTCACCAAGATCCACCATTTCAAATGCAGTCGATAAAAGCTTCTTCATAGCATCTAAGAAAGCAATATTATTTGACACAAGAATAGTATCATCAACATATAGAGCAAGAATAATAAAATATTTGTCCTCCCTTTTGATGTAAAGATTTGGGTCAGCAAAACATGCAACAAAACCTTTAGATGTGAGGAACTGTTCAATCTTAATATACCAAGCATGAGAGGCTTGCTTCAATCCATATAATGCACGATGACGCTGGCATACAAGATGCTCCTTTCCTGCAATCATAAAACCTTCAGGTTGCTCCATATAGATTTCTTCTTCAAGATCTCCATTGAGAAAAGCCGTTTTAACATCCATTTGGTGAATTTCTAGATCAAATAGTGTTGCAAAAGCCAAAATCATACGAACAGTTGTGGAGCGCACAACGGGAGAAAACGTTTCTTGATAATCTACTCCTGCAATCTGTGAGTAACCTTTTGCAACAAGTCGTGCTTTGAACTTATCAAACGAGCCATCAGCTTTGGTCTTGGTTTTATAAACCCATTTACATTTGATAGGAACACGATTTGGGGGGAGTTCAGTAAGAATCCATGTACCTTTGGAGATTAAAGAATCGTACTCAGCTTGCATAGCTTCTTGCCATTGATCTCTTTGAGACGAATTGATAGCTTCCATATACGATATTGGATCCTCTTGGACAGACATAGCATCATCAAAGACATCATATTCAATAGAATAGAATCCATGCTCTATCTCAATAGGAAGATCAACATAGATCTCCAAATTTTCATCAATCTTCTTTGGAGGTGAAGGAGGTTTATGATCATCAGAATTAGTAGAATCACAAAGCAAGTAAGGAAATGCACTAAGCAAAGACTGTGTATCATCTGAAACATCTGACGACCATGTGCCACTCATAGTCTTCTCATCAAATATAGCATCACGACTAATGATAACCTTTTGAGAAGAAGGATCATAAAATTTGTAGCCTTTGGAATGATCTGAATAACCAAGAAAAATAACCTTCAAACTTGGAGGATCCAACTTATGTCGAGTGTCCTTGGGCACATGAATATAAGCAATGCAGCCAAATGTGTGAAAGTGAGAGACTGAAGGTGTCTTCCCTGTCCAAATTGTTATAGGAATTTTACCAGCAGGTGCAGTAGTTGGAAGATGATTTTGAATAAAAACAGCTGTTAGAAGTGCTTCAGTCCAAAACTTTCGAGACAAACTAGAGTGTATAAGCATGCAACGTATAGCATTAAGAATAGTGTGATTTTTGCGTCAGCAACACCATTTTGTTGAGGAGAATAAGGAACTGTAAACTCATGATGAATACCTTGATCCTTACAGAAGTCATCAAATAGATTGGATACATATTCACCGCCATTGTCACTGCGAAGCGTCTTTATAGAGAATCCAGTTTGAAGCTCCACACTTATCTTGTATTGTTTAAATATAGATAAAGCCTCAGACTTATGTCGAAGAAGATAGACATGTGTGTACCGTGAGAAATCATCAATGAAAGTTATAAAATATCGATATTGAGACTTTGAGGCAGGAAAAGGACCGCAAATATCGGTATGAACCAAATCCAAGAGAGCACAGGAATGTGATGAAGTAGAAGTGTGGAAAGGCGAACGATGGTGTTTTCCAAGTGCACAGTACTCACATATTCCCATACGTGGATGAGATTTAAGATCCATACCTTGCACAAGACCATGACGATGAAGATCAATAATTTTGGAAAAATCGGAGTGTGCAAATCGTTGATGCCATAATTTGCAATCTGCATCTCCAGGGATAGTAACAACATTTGCAACTGTATCGTTCAATGATAGCTCAAATAGATTACCATGTCGAGGAGCCACTGCTGTAGTATGCCCGTCTTTCTCTATACGACATTGATTATGATCAAAGCCAACAAACAAACCAAGATCAACTAGACGAGCAATAGAAAGAAGATTTCTTTGCAAATCTGGAACATGAAGAACTCCTCTTAATATTCTAGTGGATGAAACAGTCCCCAGATATAAATCACCCACTCTTTTGACTTGACAAGTCGTATCATCCGCAAGGTAAACAAACTTCTTGACAGGAAGAGAATGATAATTGTGAAGCCACTACGATTGGTATGTCATGTTTCCAGTGGCACCTGAATCAACGATGAATAGAGAACCATCATGAACATGAAGTGCCTTTTCTGGAGAGATATCATGATGGACGAAATTGAGCTCCTAATGAGTATAATCATCATCAGTTGTAGTTTGTTGAATAATATAAGCTCGAGAACGTTCTTCATCATATGTGCATTTATAACAACGACGAGATGGATGATCTGTATGTGCACGATAATCACAAGGAGGAAAACTTTTGGACGAGCGAGGTTGCTTTGTAGTAACTCCATGCTCCTCATCATATTGACGTGCCTAGCAATCAGAAGCCACATGGCCTTTCTTATCACAATAAGAACAATGTTTGTTAGGATAAGCAAGACGAGAAGATTTACTACCTTGATTAGGGCGTCCACCTTGCTAAAAACGTGAAGCGGGACGCTTGCGAGCAACAAAAGCAGCATCAAAATCCCTTTGTTCACGAGTGACCAAAACAGCATCAGATTTTTCCAAATGATGCTCATGATGTTGAGAATATTCAAAAAGAGATATACATGCTTTGTCAAAGTGGATATCATCCTTGTTAGACAAAATAGTGATGATATTGTCATATAAAGGATTTTTGATGGTGTGAAGAAGTTGAGTAACAATTTGATTTTTAGCAACAGGAGCGCCCGCGGCACCAAGCTGATTGATAATGTCTTTAAAAGCCTCGATATGAGAGTGCATAGAAGTACCAACCTTATATTGAAGATTCTTCAAACAAGTTTGGAGATATAAAATTTCGGTGACCGATTTCTTTTCAAACGTTGAGATAAGATACTCCCAAACAGCATGAGAGGTTTCCAGATGAAAGACATCCAACATAAGTGAGCCAGGAAGTACAGACAATATATAACGACGAGCCGCTTTGTCACGACGAATCCAATCAGTATGATCAATTTTCCATTGTTCAAATAATGGACCATCAGTAATCACAGAATTGTTATTCATCACATCAATAGGTTGAGCTGGGCAAGACAGGTCACCCAAAACAATATCAAATAATTTGTCACCTTCAAGAATTAGCATCATCTTTGCTTTCCACCCAAGAAAGCCTTGTCCTTGGAAGAAGGGAACCGAACGTTGGCCAGACGGATATCCGTTAACAATTACGCAATTGGCCATGCCTGTATGTCGAGAGAAAACAAATAAGATGAGATCGCAGAATCTGCAAACCATGATCAAGACGAGCGTAGTTGAGACGCATGACAATCAAAATAGGGAGATGCATGTAAGAACGACGAAAAGTATTGAGTGACTAAAAAGAAAGCCTGAAATAAAGAGGCGTAACGTGCAAGACGAGATGACGTATATAAGAAAAGTGCTATTTCGGTCGAGCAAAGAACGTGAATGATAATAAAACATCGCTAAAAATAGCAAGATGTTTGCTTGTCGTAATCAACATCATTAACGAAGACGAGTGATTAACAAACTGTAATTGGGGATTAACGAACTGTAAATAGAAATACAGTTTTAAATAAAGAATCGCAGATTCGAGCAGAATTGCTGTCTTGAATCCTGAACTGTCATAACTTTTGATCCAGAACTCCCATTGACAAGCGGTTTTGACAGGATTCGAGAGCATGACGAGAGCTACGCACCTAGACCTGATTTTATTTTTAACGATAAAATTAACTAATACTTCTAATTTGAACAAGTTCATGTATCAAATCATCACTTGTGCAAAGAATTCAATCAAGTATAAACAATGAAACAACTTATCTTCCTTGTTGTTGCTACGCATCCATAGCTCTGATACCATGTTGAGAGAGAGAGAGAGTACGAGAGAGATACACAAGACATGTTCCCAAAGAATGATTCATATTGATGTAGAGTTAGTATATATAGGTGAGACCCAAGTCAAGTGAGAGATGATATATATAATTGTAACACCTAGTATACCAATGAAGAAGAAAAGGTGCACGATGCAAGGTCGTTTAGATAGTGAGGTGGTTTCCCTAGTAATCAAAACCCATCACATGATCCACAAGAAGTAGACAAATAAGCAAGAATCAACATCTGTCTTGGATGCTTTTAATTGTTTCATGCAATGGCTTCTCTTTAAGATAATTTCATATTAAATTTGAAAATTTTGCCTCGCATATCTCGCATATAGTGTATGAATCTTGTCTCCATGATAAAATTTTCAATTTATTAAATTGCGAGTGCATAGTGTATGGATGTTCTACATTGCAACTGCATAAGAAAGAAACTCTTGCAATTGATGGCTTTTGGAATCAAAATAAAGGTGAAAGTACATATATACTATGGTGGCCAGGGAGATACTAGTCAATCGGCTTTAGTGTTAGGCCCAAAATGTGAGAAGAAGATCAACATTTTCTTGTCAACAAAATATAGGACATATATGATATGAAGTAACCTCGATGAATCCTGAGCCCTTCTCCCAGCAAGTGCATGATAAGATAGTGGTACTATTTAGCGAATCCAAACTCTTTCTTCATGGTTGATTGGGGCTAGTGTGGATGTGACATAAAATTGCTCAGTTTTAAATAATTTGCTTAAATAATTGGCTTAATCGTTTACTTAAGTCATTTGCTCAGTTTTAAATTGTTGGCTTAATGTCAGGAATGATGAGGTGCAAATTTATACACTAAGTGCATCTGTTTCAATGATGTGTGATAAGTATAAGACACAAGCACTTATAACGAATGAGTCCAAGACTACCATTTAATCAAGTTGAGACAGCAGCGACGATGGAAAACCATATCCATATGCAGCAATACCGGTATGAAAGATACAGAAGAAGAAAGACGACACCAGGATCATGTGAGCAGGTGTAAAATGATACATGACCGAATGGGCTGCTGAGGCACCTATACCGGAATGAAAAAGACCGAAGAAGAGAGGTGAGACCTAGAATGGACTGTGGAACCACTATACCAAAGAGAGAGAGAGAGAGAGAGAGAGAGGCGTAGCAATAATGGCGTCGAGGGCTCGTTATTGGGGCAGCCTGGGGTGGCGAAAAATTTTCACCCTGTCGGCGGCGGTTCAGGATTCCGGAATGAAAAAGACCGAAGAAGAGAGGTGAGACCTAGAATGGACTGTGGAACCACCACTATACCAGAGAGAGAGAGAGAGAGAGAGAGAGAGGCGTAGCAATAATGGCGTCGAGCAGCTCGTTATTGGGGCAGCCTGGGGTGGCGAAAAAATTTCACCCTGTCGGCGGCGGCTCAGGATTCCGGTCGAACGAGAGGAAGAAGGTTTTGGCATGGAACCCATGCGTATCCCGAATGCCATCATCAACCACTCGATGCCGCTGGCTGTGAAAAGTAAACGATGCGCCTACCCCTTCTTCCCCTTAACATGATCACGACCCCTTCACCCATACACGATGGCGACCCTGTCGACTCCTACTAAGTTAGAGTTGCTATATTTTATGCAGCTCCTTTTTCTTTGTCATTGAATGATGCCTTCAATTCATGTTGTTGCATGGGAAATCTCCTTATCCATCCCTCCTTCCTGAATCATGATAACACGATCACTCCGTTAGGTCTCTTCTGCTTTTGCTCATCATGAGCTCCCTCTCTTAACACCTTCATCATGGCTTTGATCTCCTGAAATAATGTAATGCTTCTTTGATATTAAGGCCTCCTCCAAGGGAAGGGGGAACATTCCATGTAGATAGTTTCATGTATCTCACCATGAAGAAAGGCCATTTGGATGTCTATGTCATGCAATGGGATGTCAAAGTAGACTCTGAGAGTGATGAGGATGTGGAAGAAAGCGAGGCATAACATGGGAGAGAATGTGTCAAAGTAGTCGAGTCACCATATATTTGGGAGAAGCCTTTTGCCATGAGTTGGGCCTTGTAGCAATCAACACTTCCATACGGGCGTAGCTTCTTGTGAAGTATCCAGTGGTAGTCGACTACGTTTGCACGGGGAGGATGCGGCCCTAGTTCCCAAGTGTGTGCCTTGGCATGGGCTTCTAGTTCTGCATCCATCGCATCGTGCCAATGGGGGCCTTCATTGGAGGAAACGGCATCAAGAAAATTGATGGTGTTGGATTCCAAGGGGTCATGAATGGGGAGATTGGGATCCTCATCTTCATCTTCGAAGTGAAGTATGGTGTGGAAGTCTGTAGCAACATAAAGATCCTCTAGTTTGCAAAAGCAAGGTTGTTTCAGAAGTGAGCATCCTAGTGTGATTCTCAGTTCATATGGGGTAGGTAAGAGGGCCAAGGGAGGCGAATTGTGTGCATCCTCGGTGAAGGTGGCCATGCGGTAGTGACCATTGAGGAAGAGTTTAGATTTGCAGAAGATGACACTTGTTTTTGCATGTATGCTACAATTGCAATAGCTTCTTCCCAATAGGAGGGGAGTTGTGCCAATGAAAGCATAGAATAGCCACTTTCTACCATAGTTCGATTCTTGCATTTGGCTACACCATTTTGTTGAGGGTAGTCGGGAATAGAGAATTCTCAATTGATGCCTTCAGCTGCACAAAAGGCATTGAATTCATTGCTAATGTATTCATTGGCATCGTGAGTGCGAAGTGCCTTGATCTTGTGATCAAGCTTGACTTCAACTTTGTATTTGAAGGTTCTAAATTTGATGAAGCTAGCTAGTTTGTTTGTAATAAATAGACATATGTTACCTAGAAAAATCATCAATAAATGTTAGAAAATATTTGTTTCCTATGAGAGATGCAGATTGCATTGGGTCACATAGGTCGGAGTGAATTAGCTCAAGCAACTGCGAAGTGGTGGATTGAGAGTGAGGATAAGGAAAATGCTTAGCTTTTCCCAAAATACATTCTTCACAAAAGGAGGTAGGGGTGATGGTTTTGGGTAGACCTAATGCATGTTGACGCTTTTGCATTTGTTGTAGGACGTGTTGGGAGATGTGCCCTAAGTGGTAGTACCACAAGAGAGTTTCAGATTGAGATGGTGTGTTTGAGGTAGAAGAGAGAGCTTTTGCTATGTTGTGGGTGTTGCCAAGTGGGTATAGTCTACCTTCTTTGGGGCAAGTGATAGAGAGTAAATGAGCTTCTTTATTTTTGGCTTGTAGTGGGCAATGCTTTTTAGAGATGGAGATGGACATACCATGGGTTGTGAGTTCACCTATAGAGATTAAGTTTTGATGCAAACCTAGCATATGATCTAACTTAGCTTGTATACCACAACACACGGAGTGGTGTTTGCTTGTAGTTATCAAGAAAAAAAATAATCAAATTCGGCTTTGCATAGATTTTAGGGAGCTCAATAAACAGACAGTTAAAGATTACTACCCATTGCCATTATTTGATCAGATTCTAGATCAGTTAGTGAGTAAAGATAAGTTAGATCGACAATTTATTAATATATTGGTTGAGAGGACATTTCCCTTGATGAATCTATTATCCTTTGACTGTCTCTTTCTTTGGAGTGATCTGTGTCAAGTATCCTTTGAGGATGTGAAGTAGGAATTGGCAAAAGTGCCAATCCTAAAAGCACCTAAAAGGGATGAGATATTATATATATTTTTAGTGGCTACGATGTATAGTATCAACTGCTGTGTAGCCTAGATTTGGGAAGAGAAGTGGTACCATTTGATTGCATTTGCTAGTCGCAAATTGGGGGTGTCTGAGATTAATTATACTTACATGGATGCCTTGGGATGGTCTTTACAACGAAGAAATTTAGGCACTACATCCTATATGAAAAGGTGGTATTTTATACAAAGGCAGAGGGGCTGAGGCTATTGTTGAAAAAGTTGCAGCCCCTTGACCACTTAGCAAAGTGATTGATCACTTTGTAGGAGTTTGACTATAAAATTAGGAGTAAGCTATCGAAATTATAGGGCATCATTGAATATCTTGTGGATTTTGGGGAGGCAAAGGAAGTCTTAGCTGAAGGAAGTGACCTTGAGGTCTATTCAAAAGAGATTCAAAATCGATACAACCTTCATTCCATCTTGATATGTTACCATAATACACTACTGTCTATCAACAAGAGAGGCTGGAGCTACTTTATCAAAGGCTAAAAAGAGAAAAATTAGGTAGCAAGCCTTGAAATTTGCCTTGATTGTAGGAACACTATATCAGCAAGGGGCCGGTGATGTTTATCGCTAATGTGCCATGCGTGATGAGGTTCCATCTATCTTGGAAGAGTGTCATGACTCTACTTGTGGAGGGCGCTTTGCTAGATAATTGAGTGTATAGAAAGCTATGAGAGCCAGATATTGGTGCCCATCCATTTTCTAGGATGCATTTGTGTATGTCAAGAGATGTAGTACATGTCAGAGACATGACAATAGGGAGAGTAGGAAGTGCCTACTAATTCCTGGGGCATTGATTTTGTTGGACCTATACATTCTTTGTAAACTACACAGAAGCATTATATCATTGTGGTGACATACTATTTTACAAAGTAGTTTGAAGCCCATGCTACAATGAAGAATAATGCCAAGGAAATGAATAGTTTTATTTTGGAGTAGATTGTTTGCTATTTTGGTCCATCTAAGGGGCTTGTGTCTGACCACGGGACACATTTTTTGAATGAAGTGATTGAGGCTTTGACGGAAGCTCTAAAGATTAAACATACTAAGACCATGCCTTAAAACTGCCAAGCTAATGCACAAGTAAAGAGTATTAATAAGCAGCTTGTGAAATTTTATCTAAGACCATATTAGAAGGTAAGCATGATTGGGATAAGAAGTTGTATGTGGTTGTTTGGGCTTATAATACAACATTTAAAAGAGCTACATACCACACTCATTTTAAATTAGTATATGGAGAAGAGTGTGTTTTCACTTCCCTTGTACATCTTAATAAGATTAGATTACAAGCTTTGTTACATCAGGAAGTATAGAAGAAGCAAATGAAAATGTTATAGGACCCTTGAGCAAATAAGTATAAGCTTGCTAAGGGTCAATTGCTCTTATATTATGATACCTGACGTGAGCTCTTTCTAGGCAAGTTGGAACCTGAATGGGATGACCCTTGTAAGATTGTCTCTATATAGGAAATAATAGCTCTATAGTCCTTTTAGAGGTTTTGCAAGGGGTAGAGTTCAAAATTAAAGTAAAGTTTAATGAACTAAAGCCCTATTATGTATAGGGACTAACATCGAACTTGGTGTCTTTGTAGGTCCTTCAGGATCCAACTTAAACTTGTAGAGGGTACGAAGACTATTGGATGTGAAAGTCATTCATTATCTTGAGTATCCATATTTATAGCAGTGGTATCACCAAGGCAAAGTGATCCAGTGGAGTAAGGGTTATCACATTATTGAGTGGCAATTATTGAGTGGCAAGACAGATCTTTTACGTGGGATATTCAAGTCTATTGCCATCACTATCATTGAGTTCTTACTAGCATCCCTACTGAGTTCGGTGTAGAAGGAGAGATTGTACCTATGTTACACCCCTCTCTCGATTAGGCTTTGACATTAGGAAAAAAATGAACTCACAAATGGGCCCTTAAAAAGATGTGGGCCTTTTACATTGTCCAACAAGAATGCTAGATGTTGACATCCATGGAGAGGGTGAATCTTCTCTCTCCAAATCTTGGGTTTTTTATTAAAAAAAGGGGTATTGGGGGATTTAAAAAAGGAAGAATGAATAGTACACAAAATTTGAGTTTCTCTCACCTCGTATTTCTCCCATTTTTTTGGAGAATGTTCAATTTTGGTTTTTTTCCCTCTCACAAAATCAGTTTGACCCAAAAGTTGAGCAACAGTCCACTTTCCCTATCTTCTCTATACTCGTGAATTTACATCTCCATTGAAGCTCCTTGCTAAGAGTAATTAGGGTTTTGAGCGTTCTACTTACCTCTGCACTTTCTTCTCCATGCAGCTCCATATTTTGGGCAAAACACAGGTGCCCATCTCTCTTTGCATTTTCTCGTGTTTGCTATTTTTTCAATAGGATTTGATGTCATTTCTTACTATTATTGTTGTTTTATTGCAGAGGTTGTTTTATTGCAGGGGTGCTCATCTCTCTCTCTCTCTCTCTCTCTCTTGTCGTTTCTTACTATTATTGTTGTTTTATTACAGAGGTTGTTTGGGGCAGGAGACAGAGGTGCTCATCTCTCTCTCTCTCTCTCTCTCTCTCTCTCTCTCCTTTCTTTCCCCCTCTCTCTATGTGTTGTTTCTCTTTTATATTGCGTTTTCAATAGAATTTGATGTTGGTTTTAATTGTTGTTTTCTTGCAGAGTTTATTTGGAGCAAGAGGCAAAGGTGTTAATCTCTCTCTCTGTTTGTTTTATTTTTTGCTGATATCTTTTCAATACAACATAATGTTAGTTCTAACCCTTGTTGTTGTTTTATTATAGAGATCATTTTGGGTGACATTGCATAAGTGCTCATCTTCCTCTCCCTCTCTCTTTCTCTCTTCGTGTTTGTTTTTTCCGTATACCTTTATGTAAATACTAACTCTTGCTATTGTCTTTTGCAGAGATCAATTTGGGCAAGATTGGATAAGTGCTCATTTCTTTCTCTCTCCCGTGTACTTACACACTCTCTCTTTCTTCCTCTCTACATTATCAATTTTCTACTATCTTTACAATAGGGTTTGATGCTAGTTCTAACTTAAGGATCAATTATTGTTGCAGCACTTAACACAAAGTAAAGCAGAGATTCTGTAGCTCAATTTACAGGTAAATCTGCCATATTTTGTGGTGCCAAAATTTATTCATTTAATTAGTGACTTTTATGTTTGATGGGATTGATGTTTTCTTATGTCCATAATTTGCAATGGGTTTTGATTAGCAACGATTCAATCTTATCTTTAGTAGATTAACTTATACGTAAATTGGCCCTGTTTTGTATTGCTTCTATTCATGTAGTTATCTAGATATTTTTTTGCTAAAAGGAATTCATGCAAGTATTTTTGTTAAAAGGGATTCATGCAGGTGTTTTTTTGTACATGTAGGTATTGTACAAGGTTTAGGTCGTGAAGCACACAATTCTTAATCGACTATTTTGATGTGGGTGATTCCTTTATTTGTTCTATGTGTCCATTTGGATCTCTGTGCCAATTGGCAATGATCCATGAAACTCTCGTATCATATCATCCATATAACACACAATGTGTTGAGTCTTAGAATATCTGAGGTGTCAATCCAATGTGCCTATTAAGATTTGCATGCCATGTGGTTGCTATCCTTGTAACAACTACTCTATAATACCCACATTTCATACAATGTATTGAGTCAAATCGGACTCCTCTTCATTATAATAAAATTTATTTTGGTAATTTTTTTTGAGTATTCTTGTGCTATTCTTTTCATTATATTTCATGTAAATGGTATGATTAAAGTGATGCCTTGAAATTGAATCTATACTTTTTGTTGATGCATATATCCAAATGTGTTTCGATATCAATGTTTATGTCTGTTTACAAAAGTGTAAACATCTCTTAATGCCATGTTGATTTGTATGGCGTATTGGTGATTACTGGATAGACTTAAAATGCTTATTATTTAGGGGTTAATACATACTTCTTTACATCTAATGCATAGGTTATAATGCCTGAGAGAAGAACAAGCATTCTCTCGATAGAAGTACGTAACAAAAAAGATGAAGAAGAGAATTGGATCACTGATACGTATCATTGCTCGTCTTGGGTACATATGCGTCCAAGTATGAAGGGAGCTTTCAGGGTGAAAGCATTTGTAATTGCTGATATATCAAAGCATTGAAAGGGTAAAATTTTAGCTCTCAGACAAAGGAACGTTGATTCTCACCTTGTAATAGAGGCGTTTGTACAACATGTATTCATGCAAAAACAAATACATATTACGCCCACTGTGCCCTTTCAATGAAACATTGCAAACAATAAGTATTTGCAACTCATTGAGAATGAGAAATTTCATGATATCTATGTAACAACTTGGAGTCTCGTATTTACAGAAGTATACCATTCGGATTGTTGTGAGTGGCAAAATGTTGAGAGTTTCACTGGTTCTTTTAAGTGTTACCACCTCAAAATTGGTAGATTGCTCTTTGAGGGACGTACAGATAAGCAGCTCGCAGAGGACCTTGTTTTTTTCTGACTCTAAGTACATATTTCCCAAGGGGAGTTGAGAATATGGAACCCTTGAGTCTATGCACATATCGAATCTCAATAGCATAGAATGGCCATTGTATAGTAGCGGCATTTTGCACATGTGTAGCACAAAAATTTTAGCAGACATATTGAATTCTATGAAGCCAAGCACCGGCTCAAAGAATGTACATCTAAGCTGGTTCATACCGATTGCAATTTTTGCACACATATTCAAGGAATGTAAGGGTTTGAGACGTATCAAAAGAACGTATGTCATAAAAAATGCATCAAAGGATTATGCAACAAGGAATCTATGCAAAACTTGGACATAAAAGATAACTCACAGTCCTGACACAGTGGAGTGTCAAGTCACAACAAGGGACATGGCTTTCAGGTAAAATTTTTCTCTCTTAGTTGACTATTATCTTACTTTGGGATGAATCGGATAACTTTCCTTTCCAATTACAAGTACTTTGTCGCACGAGAGACTACCTAGTGTTCAAGTATTGTAGATGGACGATGCTCAAGGGTAAATGGTTGTGCCTTGATCAAGACATGCGTGAAAGTGTAGTTGTGGATGGTATTGTCATTTGTGAGGACCGCGAGCCCCAAGTGTTGCAAATGGAGGATGATTGGCCCTTGAGTACAATGCGCCAGGAAATTACAATGTTAATGCAGAATCCACATGTCACTACAAGGTATAGGCCTTATATCGACGTTAAAAGCGGCAAAAATATAAATAAAGAAATTTTCCCCCGTCGTCGCAAAAAGTATCGTTATTGGCGACGCCATAGAACAGTCAATATTAGCGTCGTTATCAGCGTTGCTATTTGCATTGGTATCAGCATCGCATTTGCAATGCTGATACCGACGCAAATAGCAACGTTGATAACGATGCTTTGGGATGCTAATAATGATGCCAATAACGATGCGTGTAGTAAATTTGCGACGCTAATAGCGATGGTAACAATGATTTTTTCTTTTTGTGGCAGGGAAGCTGCCCTACCACATATAGCACTATGTGCTTTATTTGGGCCATACAAAATAGTTTCTGCACTGTGTACAATGCTCATGTAAATAAAGACAAAGTGTACTTAAATCATAACACTGATACATGAAATAAATACATGATCACATAATGAAAGCGATTGGTACAATCATGGAAAGATATCACTACTACATAGAAAATGTCTACACAGATCACGTGACCAAAAAAGAAGGGTGTGTGAGATCCAAGGATCCAAGGGTGAGCTATAGATCATCGCCATCCGAAAGCTTGTCCCACCGCAAAGAAGCATCGAGCGGACTCTGCAAAAAAAGAAACAACTACACATCAGTCCACCATATAATAATGCATTCTAATTAAACATGATAACTATGGACAAGAAAGATGAGTGACATACAAGGCCGCTGCGTCCATACAATCGGTTGATCAATACAGTGAGACCATGCCTCTCTGCATATCGAGTCTTAAGGCCGGTTGGATCGTGATTTGTAATGGAATGCTACAAAGGAAACAAAATACTAACTGTTAGAAACATGATTGTTAGTACAAAGGATATTGCAAAAACATTAGCAAGAAAAACAAAAGAAAAACTTACAAATTCCTCTAGATATGTCCTGTGGCCGCCACTCCCAAGATCATGGACCACTTCGGCCTCTAGTCATGCCCTTACTGCCTCACGCTGCTGTCTCCAACGTCCTGGAGAATCTGTAGTCTCTCTGTGTGACATATATGCATGCATGCACTCCATCATCCAGCTCATAGAAAACCTATTCGTTGCAGCTGGTACCAGAAACTCCATCATCCAACGTCCTGGAGAATTTGTAGTCTCTCTGTGTGACATATATGCATGCATGCACTCCATCATCCAGCTCATAGAAAACCTATCTATTGCAGCTGGTACCAGAAACTCCTCATGCAAGGATGCTACTATGTAGTCCTTGCTCCCCTCCGGTATGTTTTTCCAATGATCCAAGACGTTGTGCCAAAAAACTTATTGGCACAACTGTCTCATGCGAGCCATCACCCTCCTCCCCTCATCATTCATGATGATGGCTCCTAACCTATCATCTACAAGGTAGACATACCCCTCTGGGGTATGCCTAAGATGGGTCCTCTCCCACCTGCGACCACGCTCTTGGGCATATCTAGGAGACCCTTGTACATCTGGTGTACCGAACGGGGTAGTATCTATCGGAGTAGCACCCATAGGGGTGCCATCTGCGGACGGCTGAGCAAAAGCCAGAGTGACTGGAGTAGACGTCCCCACAGGTGTGACAAATCTCGGAGGTGACGCAACTCCAGCAGAACGACGAGATGGAGACACCGCGTCTGTGCCTCCACAGCAACCACCTAAGCCACACTCTTTGGAACCACCATGAGAGCGAGGAGTAGCACCTGTATCCTGAGCTGACCGTGGGCTCACTGCATC